>NC_063161.1:153301159-153901159 GCF_023159225.1 Perognathus longimembris pacificus
AATAGACACAGATGGTAACTATTCTAATTTAAGTTTTCTCCTACACTTTGTTTTACTGGGTAATTCAGATCATGAGATCACAAAGGTTATTTACCTAGACATTTTAGAACAGTAATTTTCTTAAGATCTATGAGCTCAAATGTGTTCAATATATCTACCACTTGGCAAGGGATAGAGAGGAAATGTTTAATTTTTTAAAAAAATCTTATGGTAGTCTTGAGATAAGACACAAAGCAAATCAAACCAATTCTCTTGTGTTCTTGTATAGTAAGATCTCATTACAAAGAATGACATTACAATGCTTATCCAGTTACATTCCTGGTCACATCATAACCACCGTGTCAAAAAGATATATCAGATTACCTTGCTCACCAGTAAACAGGCTACAATGCAAAGGTGTTATAGCTACTGGCCTAAACACTTCTGTTCCATTATACTTATCCTCAATTAAGGACTTTGTGTGTTTGCCCAAGTACTGGGACTTGAACTCAGAGCCTGGGCAGTTTTCCTTTACTTTTTGTTGTTGTTGTTTCTGCTCCAGGCTAGTACTGTACCACTTGAGCCAAAGTTCCACTCTGGCTTTTGGGGTTTTTCTGTTTGTTTTTTGGGGGGACACAGTTAATTGGAGATAAGAATCTCACAGACTTTCCTCCCAGGACTGGCTTTGAACTATGATCCTGAGATCTCAGCCTCTTGAGTAGCTAGGATTACAGATGTGAGCCACCAGTGTACTTTTTTTTTTTTTTTTTTTGGCCAGTCCTGGGGCTTGGACTCCCTGGCTTCTTTTTGCTCAAGGCTAGCACTCTGCCACTTGAGCCACAGCGCCACTTCTGGCCATTTTCTGTATATGTGGTGCTGGGGAATCGAACCCAGGGCCTCATGTATATGAGGCAGGCACTCTTGCCACTAGGCCATATCCCCAGCCCCACCAGTGTACTTTTAATAAAGATTTAAGGACTTTTAATAGAAAAAATTAATGAGTCTATTTCAAAAACATGATTTAATTGTGTACAATATTTCCCATGTGAAATCTTTTATAAAATTGTTTCACCAAGGGTAATCAATGATACTTTTATTTTTTAAATACTCATAGAAATAGACCAAATTACATACTTGAACTAGAAATGTAAAGTATCAAACAAAGCTATAAAACATCTTCAGACAAAACATCTCAAGACAAAAAAAAAGGAATCTTGGATGAAGTAAAAATTATAAAGAGTAGGGCAACATCAGAACTTCAGTGATATTGTATGAGTAAAATATTCGTTACACCCCCATTCTGTCTGCAAAATGTGGAAATTTGATATGGTAGAATCGACTAGTCAAGTCTTAACTTTAGCTACAATCATTGGAACCACCTTGACCATAAGAACTTTTCCTGCATCTGTGTTTTCTTCTAGTACTATGGTAACAGGTAGTTTTATCATCTATTTCAATTGTAGGAAATGATACAGACTTCCTCCATTTGAGGTTATACAGCTTCTTGACTGCTTAAACAGCATTGGAGAATAGAGGGAAAGTTCATGGATTGCCTAATGAACTGCAGTTGACAACACAGCTCAATGTAAAAAGTGGTATTTGTGGTAGGTTTTCTTGCTTAGTTTTGGTACATCTTCTCCCTGAAGGAAACTCCCAAACGTAGCACTAATGTTTTCTATCCTACTTCTCTATGTTTTACTTTTTGTCTTTGGCTCCTAATTACTGCTTCTATTCCTTTCTAAAATTGCATTTATCTCTTTCAGTAAAAAGAACAGTAATAATATGTTGAACAACTCTGAAATAAATTTTGTCATGTAAAAAATTAATTACGCATTCCAAACCTGGTCACTGTAGTCCTCCGGGAATTGCCTCTGCACCTCAGGATCTGTAAATAATTGACAGATAATATTAATTGGCTTTGGATTAGTGAGCAAGCAGAGGATCACACATTAATATTTGATCAGAAGATGATAGCAGCCCTGGCAGGGGATCCAAGGGGGGCAGCTGAGGCTGCTATGCTGATGAGCACAAGGAAGGGCTCGGCAAGACACTCCCATTACCCTCCTCCAGAAATATAAAAAAGAAAAATTTTAAAGACCTGATGCTACTGTTAACTTTAGACTATTACCTACTGCAAAAATCTTGCCAACTGCAAATTGTCCTCAATATATTTTTTCCCAGAGAAAATGAGTTAAACCTGCTTGACTTTTCTTCACTAATCAGCAATCTCCTTTACATCGTTACAGATATTGCCTTGATAAACCTTAAGCATCAGTTTCAGACTAGGGAGAAAGGGAGAGGGGGAGAAGAATTCTTTCAAGGAACAAAGGCAAAACTCTGCACTTTTAAAAATAAAATATATTCTTTCCCAAGTGCTTATGAACTCATGAAAATACAGCTAAATTTAGATATTTTCTTCAATACAGAACCAAGACTTTTGGCTAGACACTTTTTACTATTGGCAAAAACAAATATTATTTTTCAATGATATTATATCTAATATAGACATGCTAAGAAACGCTAAATTTTCCTAGGAAAAAACACTACTTGAAAATCTATTTAGAGTAAAATCACTAAATGGGTCACTGGATTCTTAAATCATAATTGCAAGATAATCCAACACCATGTCTGTAAGTCAATATAGAAGTGTACTAATTAAAAGCTATTAGCCCTCCATTTACTATTGATTAGGGAAACAATCTTTCCTAATAAGAAAAAGACTTGGTACTCTAGAACCATAAAGGGGAGTAATCAGAATAATTTCTATGTGGGAAATCAGGTATCAATGCAAAAAGTATATGGGAAAATGCAGCATCTGAAGGTCTCCCCTTTCAACAATGACTTCACATTATATACTACTCACTTTCCCTATCTTTACAAACCACACTAAAACACCAATCCAGAGAGATACAGTTAATTTTCTATAGTGACAAAGCAAGAAGAAAAAAATGAAAGGTCTATCTGCTTACAATATTTAAATTCTAGAAATACCAGTTTTGAAACCATTAAAGCCAACTGATATTAAACCCAAGATAAACAACAAAAGCAGAAATATGAATACCAAAAGTAGAACTATTCAAAAAGTCACACCAAAAGTAGTGCTTACCAATATGATGAGTGTAAGAGTTGAAATTTATATGCAGACTACTTTGGCACTTGAGCTACCTTCTATTTGGCTTTAAAAGCAGAGATCATTTCTCTCTTTACCTTCATCTTGAACTACTAAGAAGGGACAAATGATGTGTCTACATGGTGAGTAGCAGAATTCTAGAATAATGTCTCCTGTAACACCTTTCAAAGCCACTCAGTGGGCCAGATGAAGAACCAGTTGCCTGTCTTTGGCCTGAACAGCTAAAATCACACAAGGAGTTGGCTTTCCTGAGACAGGAGGTCAAAGGTATTGAAACCAGCAAGAAAAGTCCAAATTACTGGGGACCAGAAAGACGCATTAAAAAATATTTGCATAGTCTTCACTGGTTGATCATTCCTAATCCAAAATTCTGTAGTCTATTATTTCAGTTTCCAGATTAGGAACGGTCAATTTGTACTAGGCCACCAAGGAAGAATTAGCTATCAGGATGCTTAACCAACATCCAAGTGAACCATGGAAAGAAAAGAGAAGGACCTTAAAAAAAAAAAAAAAAATTCAATGGCTGTAAGTCCTCAAGCATACCTAAATACTTAAAATTTGATCCAAACTCTAAACTACTGACAAGCTGAAAACCGTAAAATTATGTGTTGCTTATTCTTTTTCTTCCAATCGTCATGTAGCACTCTTCAGCTAGAAAAGTTCATACAGATATGACTCCAATATTAATCTTTAATATCATGTCCTCCTTGTAGTAGTTTATGCTTTTTCAGAACCACAAATATCAATAGAGATAATAAAGACTTTTTCTATCACTATGTTATAAAGAGACAAACATCAGACATCACAGTGTATGGCATATTGTTCAATTTTTAAAAAGTAAAGTGTTTGCTCATAAGTGAAAAAAAATTCTTAAATTTCTTTAAAAGTCTTATAATAAAAAATCATAAGAAACTCTTCACTATAAAACACAATTTTCAGGTACACAATATAGTACAACTGAAAACAAAACAAAAAGAACAATCTACAATGAAGGTAAAGATGACCCTGACATGTCAACAAAGAAGGCCATCCCAATCATACTATCCTAAACAAAGTCTTGATGGAAAGCAACATCAAAATTCCCAAGACCATCCCTAAAGGTAGAGCCCACATTTGAACAGAATGCTCCAAAATAATTCACATACTATTTACCACAACTCAAGCAAAAAAAAATTTAAGTTTAAATTTTTCAGTTTTAAGTCTTTTCTGTAAACCAAAAAGTAAACTTCATTTATCTTTTTAAAAGAAAACATAAATGTTTTTAAACCAGTCTAAATTATCAAGTTCTACTCAATTAGCTCAAAGATTCAGCCAGATTTTAATAAAACTAAGAAAAGCCATTTTGTAAAAATAAACTGCCAACAATTTATTTGAATTTTCTTTTGTACTAGAGAATGAAATCATTTTTTTCACATTAAATTGATCTCTATGCCACAATGTCACCAAAATATCGACATTAGAAATATCTGAGTTAAAAAGGTCCAAAGACAATCTGCTTTTCTCAAGCAACACAACACCCGCCCTACTAACAGTTTCAACATGGCACATGTACAAAACCTAGCACCCTGCAGTTAAGCAAACCGCCTTTAAATTTTCTGTCTGGCAGCAATCCACTTGTGTGTCTGTATGTTTTTACAAGTACTCTATGTATTTCATTGCGTCAGCTGCATTTCTTTGAGTTTTAAATGGTCTGGGAACATTTTATGAAATGTTCTATATCTTTATATGGAAAATAACATATACTGGAAAACTGCATCAGTCTAGTATTTATATATCTATTTCTTTATCCATCATCCAACGCTATAATTGCTAATGTTCCAAAACACCTTCTCACATTCATATACTTACCACCAGGTGCAGTGTCACCCAACAGCTAGCTTATAACATGAAAATCTACAGCTCAAAGTACAAGCATGGAGAAAAGTAACCCAAACATTTATTTAGACAATTGACAGTAAAAACAGTTATTAACATTTGTCACCATTTCCCCCAAGAATTGTCTCTAACAACAAAAAAAAAAAGTCAAGAATATAAATTGGGAGCTGGTGGTTCATACCTATCTATAATCCTAGCTATTCAGTAGGCTCAGATCTGAGGATCACAGTTCAAAGCCAGGCCATGCAGAAAAATCTGTGAGACACTTTTATCTCCACTAAACCACCCCAGCTGAAGTGCCTTGAGCAAAAGAAGCCCAGGGACAGTACTCAGGTTCTGAGTTCAAGCCCCAGTAACACCACCAAAAGAAAAACCAAAGAAAGACTAACAGAGTCATCTTTTCTTTATCAACTTTCTCCAGATCCAAGCACTAGTTTCTTACAGACTTAATGAATTTCATCCTTTTCCAGGAAAATACTTTTCAAAATATTGTATCTAACATACCTTGTCAACTACATTTACCATCGAATAGAGTCCACATATCTTTTAAATGAGCAGGCCTTAATCGAGCAGTTGGTTCTTAACAAGGTTTCACGTTCTGTCAATGTGGTGAGCCACCAACTTCTCCCAGCACTGTGCCATCTATCTACAAGGCTGCCTCCACAGAAAATGTGTACCACCTCTCTAGAAGGCCATAAGAGCATCACCACATTTAAAACAGACATTTCACTGTGCTGGACTCCCACAGCACAATCTCTTTCAGCAAACATGTCCATACCCAAAGGGCTATGTCTCAACAGCAGGAAAAAACTGATTTCCAGAACAAGCAGGTCTTACTTTTCTTCAATCTCACTAGTGAATGTTTCCTAGTTTTCTACTGCACATACTTTAAAATCTTTAATATGATATACCAGATTGCCACAGGATGTTTAATTAATAGAATAAGAATTTGGGCAAGACTTACTGGAAAGGTACTATAAATTATTTTACACAGGCTCCAAATCCTTGAGTTCTGCCTTAGGCTTAAAGTTCCTAGAAAACCTGGTAGACAGGTCTTTTACAAAAGAAATACAAAATAATTCATAAAAGTATTGTGGTTATATATGAGAGCTCATTTGCACACTGGTAACTTGTATGTGTATACACACATATTCTCTCTCTCTCTCTCACTCTCTCTCTCTCCCTCCCTCCCTCCCTCCCTCCCTCCCTTTCTCTTACTCCATACCAAACTTCCTTGTTTCCCTCTGTCATACCTATGAAACCATTTGAAGAGTTAAAGCATGACTTATTTTTCAATTGATTATTGAAAAACATACTGACTTCATTTTGTGTAACATCTATCTACAAGTGGACATCTTTGGAAATTTAGGAGAAGCTGCAAAGGGAGCAGTCAAAACCAGACTTTGCTTTCACTTTTAACATTCTAGGTATCAAGATAGAAAACATTATATTTAATGCCTACTGAATTGTATCCAATCATTATCTCTAGGATACTTCAGTCAGTGAAAGACAAAACATTAAACACCTTCTTAGCATGAAATAATAAAATTCTGCCTTTTGAAAAGAAAGGCTTGAATGTTAACCATAAATGATATAATCTCATTGTTCAATTTCATGGAATTTAAGATCCTAACTTCCTCTCCCCCAACCATAAATGTTAATCCAAGCTGTAATGAGATTTAATTTTCCAGATGAGAAGATGGGAATATCCTGCAAACAGGCCAACAGTCCACTATTCCAGTGTTTTGTCCCTAGTGCCGTTTTCCAACTCCATACATCAAAAATGCAGCCTCAGGGGGCTGGGGATATGGCCTAGTGGCAAGAGTGCCTGCCTCATATACATGAGGCCCTGGGTTCGATTCCCCAGCACCACATATACAGAAAATGGCCAGAAGTGGCGCTGTGGCTCAAGTGGCAGAGTGCTAGCCTTGAGCAAAAAGAAGCCAGGGACAGTGCTCAGGCCCTGAGTCCAAGCCCCAGGACTGACCAAAAAAAAAAAAAAAAAAAAAAAAAAAATTAAAAAAAAAATGCAGCCTCAGAAAATAGTCTAAGGAATTGTACCACTCTTTTGAGTACCAGCTCAATCTTTTCCAAAACACACTTAGAAATAAACTTTCTTTTAACGGTCAAGGAGAAAAGTATAATGCAGACTTAAAGTTTCCCAAGATTACAAACTGGACTGCAACAAATAAAGAGCTTCAAAGACATGGCCTATAAAAACCATTAAAGCTGCAAGAATTCACTTCACTTTATATTGTAAAATATCTGAATCATTCGTTCAGCATTTTAATTGAACACAATTATATGACAAAGTATTCCTTTTATACTTAAATTTTAGTTATTAAAAATAACATTTTAAAGCAATGTTTTAAATGTTCTTAGTTAAAATATCACCATGATTTCCTTTTTCTTGACAAAAAGGTTTGTCTTTTCTTTAAAAGTAAAAATTACTTTTTAATTACTAATTCAAAAATGCAAATTTGACCCTAAAATGTCAAAGGTATCTCAACTATTAAAAAAATTTCAAAGTACCATATTTGGTCTCCATGTACAAAAACAGAATGTTACTTTTTTAAAAATCAATTTCATGTATTAACTTTTTACTCTGAAACTTTAGTCTGAAGACTAAAGACACAAACACACTGAGTCATCTCAATTTTAAATCATTATTGCATTCTAGTGTTTTCCTCAATAGCGGAAACTAAAAATGCAATTATTATTTCACAGCAGGCAGCCTGATCACAGAAAGAGGTAACCATCTATATATGTAAAAAAAACACAAATTGAATTATTTAAGGAACAAGAGCAATACCCACCTCAGTATGGGAAGCAATGGAAAGTCACATGCCCAATTCCTTCTCAGACTAGCATACTCTGCCTTTCTGACATATCCTGCTCTGCTGTGGCTATTTATGCATAAACAGCAGACACTGACCTATTGTTTCCTGTTGCTGGAGTTATGAATGTAGTACAGTTACCAATTAAATGAATCAACAAGTCCTAAATACATTTGCTGTACAAATAATGAGTCTATTGACATAATATAGTAAAATCTAGAGAGTTTCATCTTTCCTTTTGGAGAAGGCTGATAGATTTGTAACCAAAACATGCCAGTACTTACTGGCATTTCCATATTTTTCCTTACTTCACCACATAAAGAAATATAAATCTGATCCTTAATCTAATTTATGCCCAATTTACCCCCAAATCAAAATAAGTAAAACTCCAAAAGAGCTTTAAAATGGAAAAGAAGGAAAAGTGTGCTGGGTTGGGGAGGAATTCAAAAGGGTATGTTCACTTACACTTTCTTCTCAACTACATCTTAGTTTCCCACTTTATTATTTAAATTTACATATTTAGGGGTTTTTTTCAATTGTTTCATCTTTTGGAACTAATTCTTAAAACCCATCAAATTAATGGGTAACACATTTAGACGAAAGTCACCTTTTTTGGGGGGAGGGCAAAAATCTCAGGCTTCATGTATTTTATCATATCTTTTTTGTTTGGAAGTTTTGTTTATATGCTTATTGTCCTGGGAATTGAACCCAGGCCCTCATGCATGCTAGGCAAGTGTTATACCATTGAGCTATACCTCAAAGCCCTATCCTATAGCTTGTGTTGTTGTTAGTTGTAGGGCTTTAAAGCTCAGGGTCAAGGCACTGTCTATGAGCCTCTTTGTGCTCAAGGGGAGTGTTCTACCACTTGAGCCACAACGCCATTTCCAGTTTTTGAGTGGTTAATTGGAGATAAGAGTCTCACAAGAACTTTTCTGCCTGGGCTGGTTTCAAACTGCGATCCTCAGATCTCATCCTCCTGAGTAGTAGGTAGGCTTTATCGGGGTGAGCCACCAGTGCCTGGCTTCCCATAGTTTTGTGGGGTTTTTTGTCACATTTTTATACCAAGAAATACATGTATTACAAAGGTAGCAATCCTGCATAAAGTTTTTTTAAATTATTTTTTGGCAGTACTAGGGGTTGAATTCATGGTCTCATGCCTGCTAAGCAGGTGATCTACCACTCCAGCCCCTTATTGGCTTGGTTATTTCCAAAGAAGGGTTTCACTGAATGCCTAGGCTGGTCTGAATTACAATCCTCCCACTTGTTCTTCCTCATGTCACTGAGGATAACAAGCAGGCACCAACCATTGTGCCCAGACATTATGTTTCCCCCACAGCTGAGTGTGTTTCACCCACTTATTGGCTGAGATCAAGTCTTGAAAACTTTCATGCCTAAGCTGTCAAACCACCGGTATTATAAGTTAGAGCCACCCTCCCCACCATTTTCATATAGTCTTTAGACATCAATACATTACATCTATCAAATTTGGCAAAAAGAGGTAATAGTTATTTATGCAAATATAAAACTACCAATGGAATGCTCACTAGGTGCCAATACTGTGACAGGTACTTTTATACAAGTTCCTGATTTTACCTCCAGGAGGTTAGGAGTATCATACCAGTTTTGTCATAATGAAAATAATAAGTTTGTCTCGGATTTTTCCTTTTCTTTCCTAGCTGATCTAAAATTAGAAAAATAGTATTCATTTGTGACACAAGTACTCTGAGGTGGGCGGCCCCATTGGTGAATAAGCCGTAGCTCTCTTCCCTCCAGGAGCTTACAGTCTAATTGAAAAACACAGAGAATTATACAAGTAGTTACCATGGGGCTTCCTAAATTCTATGCTAGGGATTAGCCTCATCAGAGAAGAACAGCTAAGGTTTCCAGGAAGAAGTGGAAGAAAAAGGACCCTACCATAGACCACAGCTCATTCCATGATACTACACTCCCCTTCCAAACAATACATACATGACAGGAGGTATTCTGAGGTCAGATCTCACAGTTCATGTTTCTTTGTTTTTATTTGGTTTTCTGTTTAGGTCCCTTATTTTATTTAGTGTTGTCTCCTAAAAAGCATCTAGTCTGTTATAAATACCCAACAAATATTTAGTGCAGAACAGAACAGTGTAACTCATTAAATTCCTTGTCTCCCCAAGTAGATAAAAGGCTAATTTCAAAACATTGAAAACAAGCCATTAAATACTATAGGCTTCCTAAAGATCATATTGGCCTGTAACAAGAACACCATAAACATTAGCTGTTGTGGTAAGGTTAGCCCCAATGGAGAAATAAGCAAACACTATAAATTAGATGGCTGCAGACATTCAGGTGTGCCTCAAATTGGAAATATGGGTGTTCCTGAAATAAACCTTTATAAACCCAATTAAATGTCCTATTACCTTCTCTTACTTACTTAGAAATGTTATAACTTCATCAGAAACCGATTTTCTCTACATTGTCAGTGGTTTCAAATCCTTAAGCTACCGTTTATTTGCTTCTGGGCATCTGTTTGCTAATGATGTGTAAACATCAAATGCACTAGAGACTCTCCAGATTTCCAGAAACCCTGAGGTGAATCTGTACAAAATGAAGGACCTTGCTGCTAATTTCTTTGCTTTCTCAGTTTATAGACAAGTTTTCAAAAATAGAAGTCTACTAGACATTTTTGTGGTAACAATCATACTACTACATCTATCACTTACTGAATGCCTAGGCATACAGTCAGTGATATAGGTGGTTTAATTTACCTTATTGAATCATAACAACCCTGCCTAGTAAGGAAATGTATCCTGATTGTATAAATAAGAAAAGTAAGGCTCACTAAGGGCAAATTTATAGTTAAGTAACAGAGCTGGGATTCAGCCTAGATCTATCCAACGCCAAAGAATCCAACATTGGCTTTCTTCTTTGGCTTTATTTATTTATGTCCTCCTGTTGATCTGTCTTCTAGTCATTATTGTGACTCAACAATAAGAATACATCTGGACAAATAACTAAAACATGTTGTCAAGAAACAGGCCTTAGCAGATTATGAACGAGAGCTTTCCAATTCCTCTATTTAAACTTCTCTGCCAAGTTTAGGATATAAATACAATGACTCCAAAGTAGTACCCAATTCAACTAGCAAATACAATATTCAAAAGATAAATTCATATTGAAAACTTAGAATAACTTTGAAGGGCAGAGATTATCTTTGTATCGTCTATGAAGAAATGATTTGCTAAACAGTAAATGAGAACAAAGCAAAAATGTTTTCCTACTTAAGAAAATGTGTTTTGAAGTACCTCTGCATCAAACTGACAACTCTAATGCTGGGACCAAATTAGTGCACAGAGGGTGGATGAAAACTGACATTCCTGCAAGTGTTTCCCAAAACACCATGCCTGTCCACAAGATTTTCTCAAACTACAATTCTCCTTTCTCCTAGGAACACTAAGGCCTGCCCCTTTCTCTCCCATCAGAGAAGCAATGCATGTAACCCATACTACTTTTTATAGTGATAAAATATATATGTCACTAAAATTTGCTATTTTTGCTATGTTTAAGTGTGTATTGCTATTGCTGTAAGTGCATCCAACTGTTGTACCTACCACAAGTCACCATCATCTCTCTATGGAACTTTTTGTTTGTTTGTTTTGCCAGTCTTGGGGCTTGAACTCAGAGTCTGAGCACTGTCCCTGGCTTCTTTTTGCTCAAGGCTAGCACTCTACCACTTGAGTCACAGAGCCACTTCGGGCTTTTTCTAGTTATGTGGTGCTGAGGAATTGAAACCCAGGGCTTCGTGTGTGCTAGGCAAGCACTCTACCACTAACCCATATTCCTAGCCCCTTTCCAGAACTTTTTATCTGGAACTCTGAAATCTACTGAACACCACCCTCTTCCCATTCTACTTTGTCTTTATTAATTTGACCTCTCTAGGAA
The DNA here is from genome assembly GCF_023159225.1 of Perognathus longimembris pacificus. Classification (NCBI taxonomy): domain Eukaryota; kingdom Metazoa; phylum Chordata; class Mammalia; order Rodentia; family Heteromyidae; genus Perognathus; species Perognathus longimembris. The sequence continues at coordinate 153,312,902 of NC_063161.1, forward strand.
CTTCATGTAAGTGTCATCATACAGTATTTGTCCAATTGTGACTGGGTTATTTTACTTGGCATAAATGTCTTCAAGGTTCTTCCATGTTGTAGCATACACTGAACTTCTTTCCTTCTTAAAGCTGAAGAAGAGCCCATGATATGCATATAGTACATTCTTTATGCATTATCCCATCAATGAACACTGGGATTAGCTTTTACCTTTTGCTTATTATGTGTGTAACATGATAATGTAATATTATAATAATATAATGCTATAAATATGTGCATACAAGTATCTGACAACTCCCTGTTTTTACTTCTTTTGGGTATATGCCCACTAGCAGAATTGTTGGATCATATGGTAATTCTACATTATAATTTTTTGAGAAACTATACTATTGTCCCTATACTTCAACAACTTTATGTTGTAAACCTATTGTTAACTGTCTAGAATTCTTAGCCTAAGCATTATGAACAAACCCATCCAATCTCTATTTCTTAATTATTCACCTCCAAGTCTAACCAATGTAGCAATTCATTTGCCCTCTAAACTTCATGTGTTCATCTTTCTCCCCTTCCTACTCTCCATAGCAGAGCCTTTCAAAAGCTTTGCTTACGTATTGTGACATATAAATGTGGCCAACAATTACATGACTCAACATTCAATCTAACTGCTCTTTTTCAAAAATTAAAGACCAAGAATCATGTTCTAGAAAAAATGTGCAATGGTAGGAGAGGAGAAGAAAAAGAAGGGGAGGGGAGAGGGAAGGAAAGAGAAGGGGAGGGGAAGTCTTTAACAATTAAGTAGCTAGGCAGTCCCAAGCCCTGACTTCCCTCCTCTCTCCAGTCTATTCTCTATAGTCCTCTTTCTTCAAGCCCAAGGGGATATATACACTATCAATCTTTTTGCAGCTTTCCTAGGCCTCAGGTTCACATTATCATCGTTACACAGCTTATATTTTGATATTTGAACTGTTCCTTTACACATATCTTAACTCCTTTGTGCCTCTCACTCTGTCATACTCACTTGACAATCAAACTTCAGGCTTGTTAAATGCAATTCTTAACCAGCATCCCTGTAGAGGACTATCTGTAGACAAAAACAGCTAGGCTGAAGAGCCCTTTAACTCCATGATCAATAACTACAATGCAATTCAATTAACTATATCACATTTTCTTTCATTTACTCACCATAAGCTCTCCTCAGTGATAATTTCGTATTTTTTCCTCCCCTTTAAATCTCCAGAGTTCTCTATTCTCTTATGGTTATTACCTTAGTTACAATTTCACTGAGAAAACAAAGCAGTCAGAAGAGAACCACCATAGCTGCCCTCTACCACCTCTATCCACCTGTCCCTCCGTTCCATACACTCTGCCTGCATCCTGTTACAGAAGAATGGGCTGTGCCCTCAAAGGGGCCACTCTCATTCATTTTAAAAGAAGTATCCCAACTCCTCTCATCAACTCATACATGGCCCCATTAATTCTCCCATTTAATTAATCTTCCCTCTCCAATTGATTTTTCTCATCAGCCCACATGCTAGTGCTAAGCCAAGCCCACTAACCTCACTTCTCTCATTCTCTTTATTTTCTTCACAAGAATAGCTGCTCACTTCCATTAGTTCTCTTTTAGTTTAGTTTTGTTTTCCAGAGCTGGGGACCGAACTTGGGCCTTGCGCTCACCAGGCAGGCGCTCTTCCGCTGAGCCAGATCCCCAGCCCCTGCCATTAGTTCTCTTATTCTCTTGCAACCATGCCAATTAAACTTTCATCCCAACATTTCTCTGGAACTACTCATGAACCAGTGGCAACAGCCATGGCCTTCCTTTAATGCTAATGTCAATGATCAGTCTTCAGTCTTGACCCATAAGACCTATCTCAAACTGTAACTGTTTGCTCCTCCTTGAATCACACCTGTGGCTTTCAGAGAAGCTACTCTCCTATCTCAATGGCTTCTCCTCGAGCTTCTTGCTAGCTTCTTCCTATTGATGGCCCCCACAGTTCGGCCTTGTACTTTTTGTCACTTTTGTCTTGATGTCCTCCTTTGCTTGCTTTCAACCCCATCACTTCAAACACAAATAATGTCCTCCCAACTTTAATTGGACTATCTTAGACCTCCCCCACCTCCAGATTCACTATCTAACCTCCTGCTCTACACTTCTACTTGTCACTCCAAACTATGATCTTACTCTCACATCTCAGATCCAATGTGTCAGCTAATCCTGTCAACTGAATCTTTTAAGACATACTCAAATGGTATGAGTATTTACTATATAATTTATCTATCATAAATTTCACTATCACTCCTTCCCTGTCACATGATTTCATCAACCTGGATTACTACAAGTACCACATAACAGGGGTCCTTGCTTCAGCCTCAAATTCCCTAGTCTGCCCTCAAAACTACAGACATTCTGTAAAACTCTCATGTGGTACTGTTCTCAACTGTCCTCCCTTCCTCAGAATATGGCTCTTTTGCTACCACTCTCCTCCCCAAACTTTGCCCCAGCCTCTCATGTTTACTAGCTGCTCTTCCAACATACATGCCATGCTTCCAGTTCATGGCTTTTTCCTTGCTGTTCAATCTATCAGCTAAATAGTAAGAAATATACATTTATCTATGAATTAGTCATCAGACCTTTATTTACTAATTAGTTTCCCAATAGCCTTCTTCAACCACCTTACTTGAAATTGTAATTTCTCAATCCCCATCATTCTAACTCCCTTTTCCTATGCAATGCTAGTCCTTAGTTCATTTTATCATCAACCAGGCTACAATAGTTGTTTTGCCCTTGTTACAATGTTTCCTTCATGAAAGTAAGAGGTTTTTCCATTTTATTTACTACTATAACCCTCTAGAATATGGCCTAGCACATAACAGGGAGGGAGGAAGGGAGGTAGGGAGGAGAGAGAGAGGAAGGAAAGAGAGAGGAAGGAAAGAGAGGGAGGGAGGGAAGGAAAGAAAGAGGGAAGGAGGGAAGGCAGGCAGGCAGACAGGCAAGCAAGCAAGAATAAAATACTTCTTTAAACAAATAATTTGACAATATACATCAAAACCATTAACAATGAGTTGAGTATGATGACATACGCTTGTAATGCCAGTACTGAGACTAGAGGCTGATTGTGACCAGCCTGGGCTACTTAATTGAGGTGCTTTTCCAAGAAACAAAGGAGAGAGTTCAGAGGTAGAACACTTGCCTACTATGTTAAATCTCTAGAACCTGTAGGCATTTGTAATGACTTTTTGAGTAGGACTCCAATATCTCAGGAAGTAATAGCACAAATTGGCAAAACACAATTGCATCAAATGAAAAGGCTTCTGCATATCAAAGGAAACAATTGCCAGAGTGAAGGGACTACCTAAAGAATGAAAGAAAATCTTTGACAAAAAATTAACCTCCAAACAAAGAAATAACTAAAAATTAAACACCAGAGCAAACAATCTAATCAATAAATGAGTAAATGAAATAAGCAGTCTCATGCTTTTCAAAATAAGTACAAATAGCTAATAAATACATGAAGAAAATGTTCAACTGCTTTAGGTATTAAGGAAATGCTGAGATTCCCGAACACCAGTGACTCTTGCCTGTAATCCTAGATACTCAGGAGTCTGACATCTGGAGGATCATAGTTCAAGGCCAAGCTGAGCAAAAAAGTCCACAAGACTTAATCTCCAGTTTACTGTGAAAAGGCTGGACTAGAGGCCTGGCTTAAATGGTAGAGCACCAGCTATAAGAAACAAAGTCAAGCAAGAGCCCAAGTTGTCTCTTTAATAGCTACACATCTCAAAAGTCATTCCAAAGGAATGATCTGAGATGTATTTTCTAATGTGTGTGTGTGTGTGTGTGTGTGTGTGTGTGTGTGTGTGTGTGTGTCCTGGGACTTGAACTCAGAGCCTTGGTGCTATCTCTGAGCTTTTATGCACAAAGCAAGCACTCTTCTACTTGAACTACAGCTCCACTTCTGACTTTTTAGTGGTTAATCGCATATAAAGAGTGGTATGGACTTCTTTGCCCAGGCTGGCTTCAAACTGCAATTCCCAGATCTCAACTTCTTGAGTAGCTAGGATTACAGGTGTGAGCCACTGGCACGAACTTCTTAATGTTTCCTTCAAGCACTGTTTCAAAAGCTAGAAAAGGAACATTATATGTGGAAGCATATATCAGTAGTTTTCTCCTATTTAAAACCAAATAGTATTATATTGTATGCACACATATTTTTGTCTGTTCACCAGTTGATCATAGTTGATTGATAGAAATGCTAATTTTTGTCATATTTCTATTTACAAACACCACCTCCCACCCTCATCCCATTCCTGTCCTCCTTCTCTTCCCAGAATCATCTTGAGGCTAGTGTATAGGATTCCCATTTATACTTTTAAGACATATGAATAAGTAAATATGGCAAAATGGAATTGTTCTTCACTTTTTAACACTTACACATTTGGTATACTGTATATAAGGTTTTTAAGCTGTTTCCTCCTCCTCAAAGAAAAATGGAACGTGACTGTTTTTCTCAAGCTAGCCTTGAATTTCTACTCTCAAACAATCCTCCAACATTAGCCATCTAAGAGCTGGGTCACTGTGTCCAATAAAATTCTTTTAAATTTTTTCATTGTCCTTCACTTCCCTTCTCTTCTTCCTTCCTTTTTGCAATCTTTTTTTTTTTTTTCCAGTGCCAGGGATTGAACCCAGAAACTTACACACATTAAAAAAAGCCTCCACCACTAAGCTAAATTCCCAATTGCTTTTTTTTTTTTAATTCACTCATAAGTATGGCTTTTAGGGCAGGGGAGATTGCTGTTTTAGTGCAAGTCTAAATAAAGCTCGAACTCAGGACCTAGGATATGTCCTTGAGCTTTTGTGCTCAAGGCTGGCACTCTACCACTTGAAGGACATCTCCACTTCTGACTTTTCTGATAAAAGTCTCGCTGACTTTCCTGCCTGGACTGGCTTTGAACTACAACCCTCAGTTCTTAGCCTCCTGGGCAGCTAGGATTGCAGGCGTAAGCTACCAGCACCCAACTCACAAGTATGTTTTTGAGACTTATCCATGTTGTTTCAAGTAGACTGGGGACATTTATTCTAATTAGTAGATAATTCTCCACTCATAAGTAAGAATTTATCAATTCCCCTTACTGATAGTAATTTAAGGTTTTAGTATTTTTCTGTTGCCAAAGAAAACAACAAAAACCAACCATGTTTGGATACCTTTGATAATTCTACTTATGTAGGAGAATTTTCTACTATGTATACTTATTGTGATTACTGGCTCCTAAGGCAGAGCACTTTCCACTTCTCTAAAGGACTCGTTTCTGGTCCCACTTGGTTCTCCCAATTGGTTCTTACCAATACCTGGCACTATTCAAATTATAAATGTTTCCTTTACTCTCAGGTTCAGATAGCATCTCATGATTTTATCTCCTTCCTCTCTAGTAATATATTATTTTATAATATTATAATAAAAATTATTATTTACCATCTGGATCTAATTATTAACTGTGTGGATCTTTTTCCCCACAACTTCAGCTGTTCAAATGTATTTATTTTGCCTATTTTTATTTTCTTTGACTTCCTTAATTATTTTCGGTCTTAAGCCTTGCAAAAATTCTTTGAATCTGAAATCTTTCTTTTTATTCTGTTTATAGTTCCTTTTGCCAAGCCAAAGTTTTACATTCTAGTCAAACTATCTTTTCCATTGTAGTTTGTACTTTATTTAAGAAATCTTTTCCATCCTAGATACCTAAAAATATTCTTACAGATTCTTTTTAATCTAGTTTTATTTATACATATATGCACACATATATATTCTCACATGTACATGTATGTTTCTTTTTACAGGTCTGAGGATTCAATCCACAGTCTCATTTATGCTAGGCAAGTGCTCTTCTCCTTAGCTATATCCAAATACCCTAGTTGTAATTTAATTTGATGAAACTATAAGTAAAATGGTCTTTTCAAATGCATAGTCAACTGTCTATGCAATTGTGACCATCAGACCTGCCTGGTCATACATAGCTTTTATATTCCTGATTCATAAGGCAAGAGACAAGGCCTTCTTTATATAAAAAAAGTTCAAGGGAAGGGTTTAATAATTTCTTAGTATCATATAAATATGGCACATCATAGCTACTGATATGCAATGGGAGAGACTATACTGGATCAATTTTTCTCATATCTGAAAAAAGAAAGAAAGAAAGAAAACAAGACCTGATTCATCTTTACCCAACAAAACAGCACAGTGAATCCAAAAAGACACTGTACCATATAGCATGAAAAAAGAAGTTAGGCAAAAAAAGCAGTGATCTGACATGTCTACCAGCTTTTGTTTACACTTATGATACCAAGCTTTAGGAGTTTCACAGGAATACAAAGCTAAACTTTGACATAGCTCTCAAAATTCACAATCTCAAATATTACTTTTTTACTCTTTTCTAAAGACTAGATTTAGAAAAGGACTACTTAGGGGCTAGGGATTTGGCCTAGTGGCAAAGAGTGCTTGCCTCATATACATGAAGCCCTGGGTTCGATTCTGCAACACCACATACACAGAAAACGGCCAGAAGTGGCACTGTGGCACTGTGGCTCAAGTGGCAGAATGCTAGCCTTGAGCAAAAAGGAGCCAGGGACAGTGCTCAGGCCCTGAGTCCAAGCCCCAGGATTGGCAAAAAAAAAAAAAAAAAAAAAAAAAAAATTAAAAAAGGAATAGGAAAAAAAAATTTACAAAAAAAGAAAGAAACAAACAAAGAAAAGGGCCACGTAGGGAAAGGATTCCTCCAACAGTTACAGTGTTAAAAGAAATGGCTCATTTGGTACTACAGTGATCATTACTGAACATGATTCATAGTTATATTCTTGAATAAACTAACAAATTATTTCACAAATATAAATTCCTGTGTAATTATATTTTTATATAATGTTGCATTAACCACAATAATTTACATAACATAACTAATATCAAGCAGTTAAATTTAAATCCTTTGTTCTCTGACAAAGAAAAAGAACACCATTTTAAATTAATGATATGTTTCTAATCCTATCAGGCATTCTTGAGGAGGTTCATAAAACAGACATTGAAATTTTACCAAATAAATTCATTGGGCTCAATTCTATTATAAAAATTCCCAGGAACCATCAATGAAAGCAAATGTTAATTTAATATTTTACTCCTTCCTTCTCTAGACATTTATTATAACTTAACTCATTAAGGATTATCATTTTTAATAGTATTTCTTTACAAATGTTATAGTACAACTACAGTATAATTATCTTGCCAGTTACAAACTGTCAGCATTCTATGTGCTTTACAGTACATTTCACATATACTTGTAAACTCAATGGTCAAGTAAACAAAAAGTTAGTCTTTGGTTTAAAATGATTCATTATGCTTAATAAGTTCAATTAGACACAGTATGAGGTTTTCCTCAAAGCCATACAATTATAATACAAATATTATATTGTTCAAATATTTTCATTGCTGTACAAGTTCATTTTTAATAGAAACTGACTCAAAGAAACCTGGAACAAACATATCATAACCAAGTAGCAGATCCCAAAGTATCAGGCTAAAAAAACACTATTCTTCAGTTCACACAATTCAAACAATCAAATCAGAAAACAATCCCTTCTATATTAACAAAACAATGGCCATTAGTTTCCAGTGATGCTATCTAAAAACAAATATTTAAACAAGGAGAACTAATGATTCAAAGATTGCACTATCAATACTGACAATATTTTAAAAACTGATCAAGTACATATTATTCATTAAACTATAGTTTTGTCAATGAGTCTGAGAGTGAAGTAAAATTCTTTATGCAGACAATTCTCTTCATTTAAAATGTAAATCTGAAAACAACCAATAAAGACCAAATCCTACTAGAAAAAAAAATGATGCAGTTAGGCAGGAAACTAATCATATTCAAACTAAAGGTGGAGATAAAACAGTATCTTCATAACAAAAATATTATAAACAGCTCTATTTAAAATTACTTGTTCAAGATGTAATTTGCTGTCCTGCAGGGTCAGACATTAATGTAACAAATATTATATAACCTAAACACTGACCACAGATGTAACTCTTGTTTTTAAATAAGAAAGAACCATTGACCAACATAAGCAGTATTTTTAACTAGACAATCAGCAAACGTGTGACATCTGAAGTCATCCCTCCATGAATATTTGACCATATATACCTGTCTCAATAAATTTATATAATTATACACAATTGCAATTTAGAATGAAATTTAGAAAGGATAGGCAAGTCAGTCATTGCAAACAGCCTTTGTGGTACAGATCAGGAATAACTTCTAATACCGCCCAAAAGAGGGAGGAGTAGCTTCAAATTATTAAAACTATATGCTTTCTAAGAGAATTCCTAAGGATCTACATTATGTTCTAGTTTACCAAACAGACTTTATTCTGCTTTATACAACACCCCTATAATGTGAGATTAAAATATATCTACAAGTTAGTCTTTTAGAAAAATATAGCACATTGTACATATACAAATAACAAACTGCTATATTATAATTCAGAAGAAAAAGAAACAATTATAAAGACCAGTGTGGTCCTTGGTCTCAAAGAGACTTAATAAGCTTTTGTTTTGTTTTGTTTTGTTTTTGTTTATGTAGTACTGAGGAATCAAACCCAGAGCCTCATACATACTAGACAAGTACTCTACCACTATGCCACATTCCCATCCCAATAAGCTCCTTTTAAATCTTCGTAACAGTCCTACCACAGATGATGAAGAAACCAAATCTTTGAGGTTAACTGTCCCCCAGTTATGTAGCCAAAATCAATCTCAAGTTTGACTTCAAAGTCCAAACTTGCATCTGTACCAAGCTGCCCACCCCCAATGGTTAAACAGGTTTCATGGGCCAGTCTCAGGAGCTAAATGTTATGGATGAATTTATTTCCAAGGAAATTTATGCCTTAAATTCCAAATACTATTTTACAATTTGGTATAATGTGAATCTTTGTAAAATTACAAATTTTTGATATATCAAACATCTATGAGTTCACAAACAAGTATCAACAAACAATCAGGAGGAATATAAATAATTACCTGGTCCTCCAACACTACCTTTGAGGCTGATGAGTGATTCATTTTAATAAACTCCTGATTAGAGTCAAACACGTTATTTTGAGATCACAAAGTACTTTTACAATTTTTAAAGAGCTGTTTTACATGTTTTAGAATTCACAAAAGTCTGCCAAAAATTTAGTGAAAAAGTTAAGGTGACATATTAGATATTTTTAAAAAAAAGGAAAATAAAGAAGCATTCTAAAATAGACTCATGCCTATAATCTAGTTACTCAGGGGGCTAAGATCTGAGGATCACAGTTCAAAGCCAGCCCAGGAAAGAAACTCCATGAGACTCTTATCTCCAATTAACCACCAAAAGTGGAGCTGCGGCTCAAAGTGGTAGAATGCTAGCCTTAAGCAAAAAAGCTCAGGGACAGTGCCCAGGCCCTGAGTTCAAGCCCTAAACTGACTAAGAAAAAAAAAAAAAGAATTGCTTTGATCCCTATGACAGATATAAATCTTTATTCCAAGTAACAAAAGGAAATGTAAAATGATAGTGGGATTTCACTGTATAAGTAAAAACAGCATACTCATCTTTATGTTATAAGGTTTAAGGAAGAACAGATCTTTTTATTTTTAGCTGCAGAGCTATATTTAATGCTAATCATCCAGGTACACTGTATATTATAAAGCATATTATATTACAATTTTTACAACCAAATAAGTGATATTCTCACAATACAGCAATAATGCGTCAATGTACTTATTCTTTATTAAATTACTTTGGATACCTCCCTCAGAGACTTGACAACATTGACTTAAATCTTTTATTTCCTAATTGGAATAAATGAGAATAGCCTTCTAGGATATTATCTAGATACTAAAGACTTAAGACTGTGACAACCTAGCTAGGAGCAGTGGCTCATACCTGTAATACTAGTCAAAAGGCTGAGATCTGAGGATCACAGTTCAAAGCAAGCCCAGCCATGAAAGGTTGTGATAGTCTTATCTCCAATTAACCAGCAAAAGGCCCAAAGTGGGAGGGGGAGGGGGAGAGGGGAGCGGGGAGGGGGGAGGGGGAGAGGGGAGGGAGGGGCGGGGGAGGGGAGAGGGAGGGAGGGAGGGAGGGAGGGAGGGAGGGAGGGAGGGAGGGAGGGAGGGAGGGAGGGAGGGAGGGAGGGATCTTCTCTTGGTTAATACTGACCCCAGTTCATATTTTATGGAGAATTGTTCAAGGAATCCTAACAAAGACATAGAAGCAGGAGAAATAATAAATTATAGTTGTGTTAATTTACTTGAGTCCCTTACTTACTTATGTTTTTATTTGTTTGTTTGTTTGTTTTGGGGGGGCAGTTCTAGGGTTTGAACTCAGGGCCTTATGCTTCCTAGGCAGGAATTCTACCACTTAATTCATGACCCAGCCGTTTAAGTTTTAGATATTTTTTTGCCCCAGGAGGCCTGGACTATGGTCCTTTTGTTTATGCTTTTTACTGGTGCAGATGGGGTCTCCTAAGCTTTTTTCCTAAGACTGGACTCAATCCACAATCCTCTTGATCTCAGCCTCCCAAGTAGCTAGGATTATAGGCTCGAGCAACCATGCTTGGCTCTAAGCAGGGAGATTTGTTAGATAACTAAAATACTTTTGCTGCTGTTTTCTGTATCTTACATGTGATAATCTTATACAGAATTAAAGTTTTAGTTTATAATTCATACTAATAGTACAACTATATTTTAACACTCAAAATATACAAAATGTTATATTTTTAATTACTTGTAGTAATACTAGCGGTATCCTTATTTATCCATATCAATTCTTCTGTCCTAAGATTGTCCTACTTCTTTTGTCTTACATTTTTGTCCTAACATTTTTGAATTTGGATTACAGCACCTTAGTAAAATGAAAAAGCATATAATTAGAAAAAAATATTCTAGGACAGTTTAACTAGCACAGGCATTATCTGCAAAGATGTGAATATGGACAAACCAAACCATCTGGAACTGACAACTTTTGAGGAACAGTGTTTTGACAAGTTTATCAAATTCTTCTATGAGTAAATTTTCCAGGTAAATTTTCTACTTTTCATTTAAACTTGGTAATACATATGTTACCTACAGATATTCATTTCATATCAAATTTGAGAATATATTCAATATTCTTTTACAGATAGACTAGAAAGATATGTACATTATGTGTGTATGTGTACATGTACATACATACATGTGTACGTACACACATATACACAACATACACATATCTCTGGAAGTATCTGAGGTTTGAGAAATCTTTGTATTATATTTAAATTTTCATTTTCAAAATTTTCTAACATGAACAATGTATAAATAAAATAAAATAAATCTATACATAAAGAATAAACCATTGTTTAGCTCCTCTCAGAATACAGGAGCATCTTCTGAGCAATCTGCAATATCTGCCAGAAATCAGTAAGAAGACAGGAAGCCTGAACTCTGATTTAACCACAACCATTTTCCTTCTTGTAGATTGGAGGTAGTAATTTGTATTATTCGACCATTTGCCTCTATACAAAACAGAACTATGAGAAAAGGACCACCTAAGATTTCTTGAGATTCACTAGAATGATTTTGTTCTATCAAGACTACGAGATCCAAACAGATTACTTAACAGGCCTGTTTTCTGACACCTTTTATAATTCATTGTTGTCCCTAGCTTTGTGAGGGGCAGGATTCAGTCCCTCAGCCCAACAACATGCAGAGGGCAAGCACACAAAATACCATCCCAGTAGACACAATAATGCAGCAGCAACCAGGAGCTCCATCCCTTCCCTAGCTTCTATTATCATAATTTATGCATCCTTGGAGATTATCCTATAAAACAATGATTAATGCTGAGGAAGTCAACAGCATCAAATGTTTTGAACTGACCATGGGTCTTACAAAAAAAACCATAGTTCAGTTATACTACTGTTTATTAAACCAGTATCAGAAATTCACTGAAAAATGAAATCATTTACCAGACTACCACAAATATAACTTATTGCCTTAATCCTTAAATGCTTTACTTTCCTTTTGTCTGGATCTGGCTTCTAGGCCCTACATATAAAATTGGTTTTTATATTTCTGTATAGCATTTTATTTTATCAAACTAGAAATACTAAGGCCTATAAACTCACTAGGGTAATAAAATTTAATAAGAGCAATCATTTGAGCTATTAGGGAATTTCATTATGACAGACACAATATAACATTAACACCATCATTATACACTTTACATATGACAGATGTCCCTATACAAAATATTAACAATACGGTGGATATGTTTTCAATGCAATTGAAAGGACCATGCAAATGTAAAAATTACTTTTTAACATGTATAGCTTAGGAATAGATATAGTAACTGAAACCCCTTTGTATAGCTACTTAAAGATAACAGAAAAATTTAATAAAAGAAATAAATATAGGATCTACAAAAGGGGAAAAATTCAGTAATCCCATAGGTTTTGTACATGGCATTCATAATTAAGAAGGATTCTATGGTCTTGAATACTACAAGCCAACAAGGGCAGAGTTACATTTAAAAACAGGCATTATTTTTCACTTAGCTTCCCTAAGTCAAATACACTGTTGCCCAGAAGATACACTATTAAGAAATATGTTGCATTTCTATCTAGTGCACACATACACACACACACACACACACACACACACACACACACACACACACACACCATTCAGGAAACATTATTTTTCCTTAGATGTTACAATATCTGATAATTATTATCCTATTCTATTTTATTCTTTAAAATTCAGTTCAAACACGCTAAAGTTGTTTCATTACCCACTAGAGGGCCACAATTGTTTGGAACGTACAGGGGGAAATAGAGAAGAAAAGGACTAGAGCCCTAATCTCACTATGTGCCAGCTAGTATGCAATGAGATACTATTTGTGCCCCAGTGAATTCATTATATTCCTAGGAGTAAAGTTATGTTCATTTACTTACCTTTCAACAAATATTCATTGAGGCCTTACTTGTCATGTACTATGCTCAACTCTGAAAATAGCTGAGCAGTAAACAACACTTATAGTCTATGCCCTCAAAAAACCTAGCATCAATAGAAGGAAGACATTAAATGGAAGATAAAGAAAAACAAAAGCAGGCAAGTCTTACAAAACACATGACTGCTGTATATGGTGGTGCACACCTGTAATCTCAGCATTCTGGAAGATAAAACAGGAGGATTACAAGTCCAAGACCATGTTAGGCTACACAGTGAGACTATACCTTAAGGAAAAGAAGAAGAAGAAAAAAAAGCCTCCAGGCACCAGTGGCTCACATGTGTAATCCTAGCTACTCAGGAGGCTGAGAACTGAAGATAGCTGTTCAAAGCCAACCTGGACAGGAAAGTCTATGAGATTCTTATCACCAATTAACCACCAGAAAATCAAAAGTGGCACTGTGGCTCAAAGTGGCAAAGCATTAGCCTTGAGCAAAAGAGCTCAGGGACAAACCCAGGCCCTAATTTCAAGACCCATGATCACACACATACACACATAAAAAAAGCCTCCTGAGAAAGAAAAATGGCTCCATTTTCAGTGTTCAGAATGGCACTGAACCTTTTTAAATATACAATAACAAGTTACCATATTTTATAGATGTATTGAAAGTAAAATTCACCCTAAGTCTCAGTAGTACCAAAAGGGGAGAGGACTAAAGTAAATTATACTTATTTCTTATCATGCAAAATTAACTTATGCTTATTAATACAGTTCTTTTGTTTTAAGGTTTGAGACTGGGACTTGAACTCTGTACCTTCTGCTTTCACTCAGTGGCTATAGCTCTAACTGAGCTCTAACTGAACTACACCTCCAATCCTTCGACACAGTTCTTAATAAATTTTTATATAACACTATATGCATAGCACACATAAAAATAAAATAAAGCACAATAAATCAGCAAAAAGTATTCCAAAAATGTCTTCACAATCGAAGACTCATCAGAAATATATAGCTTCTCTAACAAAAAAGGGTAAGGACAGGTTCTACTATTGTCTATGGACTTTTTCCCAAGCTGCTGATACCCATTCTATCAACTAAACAGTGTCAATGGGAAGTTTTCACTTGAAAACTAAGACCCATATTCATTTCTCAAATGATCCTGATGACAATGTCATGATGAAACTCATTAAAAATATACAAAAAAAAAAGGTCCTGGTTGCAGGTGTCCAATCATACCACCATGACTGACAGCCAAGTTCACCCATGCCAAGGCAATGACATCACAACAGCTGCCTGGCATGCAGTGATTGTAAGATCCTGTCTATTGTAAGATGCATCAAAATTTTCAACTAACTATAGAAGAAAATGTGAGTCTTTAAAAAAAAATCAATGAAATATAATATTTTTTCTAGTTCTATACAGCTGTACACTGACTACATGCAAAGCCTCATCTAGAAAGGAAGATATAGTTAATTGTTATTTTGTGCCCAACCTGGAGAGAATTATATACATGGTGCAAAGCCAGTCCCAGCAGGAAAGTACATGAGACTATTATCTCATCAACCTCACTCTTTTTTGAGTTCAAGTCTCAGGACCAGAACAAACAAAATTGTTTTCTATTGAAAAAGTGCTCAATACAACATATCCAATTATATGTAGAACAATTCACATACAACTATTTGTGCATACTAAATTATACATTTTCTGTAGTCTAGATTACACACATACACCCACAAATTACTTACCCTATTTAGTCTCATTTCTCTATCACTTAGATTCACTGTATAACTGTCATGTTATATTTATGTCCAAGGTCTGAAAGAAAAGAAAACCTAAAACAGGCTTACACATGGCCTGGCGTGGGTCAGGTATTTGTGTTATGATGGACTATGGATTAACCAACTTAGAAATTGATTCCTCAGAATTAAAATTGAGGTATCATTTTTATTGCAAAATAGTTTATAAGCTATTATGAAAAACAATAAATATAGGGTCCTTTTTGAAAAAGCCTACCTTCATTTCTGTCTATCGAAGGCAAACTAGAATTCATAGCATCATTCATATTCAGAAAAAACAGATGAATTTTTTTAACAATCTATTCAAAAGAATTACCAAAGAAGCATAGAATTATACAGAGCCATGGTCCAGGGGGAATTATTTTTTCCTCCTACTATTTAAGGCCATGATTTTCCCAAGGACCTGAGCTGACTATAGAAGAGGCAACTAAAAGACTAAAAAGTGATCAGAGGTTCAAATCACCAACAAGGTGAAAAGGACAAAGTTGGAATACTTTGTAGAGTCCAAAAGGTCCCAGTGAGGGCTTTGAGTTGGGACCCCCATACATCCCATGAGAAGGTGGAAAAGGAAATATAGAAATCCTCTCAAGAGATGGACCATCTCTAAATCCACAATGTGTAAAAAGGAAATGTGTAATAAGCAATGTGTGATATTACTAACATAAAAATTATAAGCAAATCTTCTCTGGAGATTCTAAAATTGAAATAGATAATAATTGGCACATAATAAAGTATAACCAAGTGAACAAAGACACACAAAGAAAAAAAAGATGACTAAAAACTAACTGGTCTCAGCCATGTGCCAATGGCTCACACCTGCAATCATAGCTACTCAGGAAACTGAGTTTCATAGTCCAAAGCCAGCCCTGGCAAGAAAGTACATGAGATTCCTATCTATAATTAACTACCAAAAATCCGGAAGTGGAGCTGTGGTTCAAGTGGTAGAGAATTAGCCTTGAGCACAAAAGCTCCGAGATGGAGTTCAAGCCTTAGAACACACAGGAAGAAAGAAAGAAGGGATGGTAAAGGAGGGGGGAGGGAGGGAGGGGAGAGAGGGAAAGAAGAAAGAGAGAGAGAACGAAAGAAAAAAGGAAGGAAGGAAGGAAGGAAGGAAGGAAGGAAGGAAGGAAGGAAGGAAGGAAGGAAGGAAGGAAGGAAGGAAGGGAGAGAGAGAAAAGGAAAGAAAGAGAGAGGGAGGGAGAGAAGGAGAGAGAGAGGGAAAGAGGGAGAGAGGGAGGGGGAAGGAAAAGAGAACACTTAAAGAGTCTCACATGCAAGAGAAACAGGCCAATAAGTGATGCAAATACAATGTACACAGACACTAGAATAATATGAAAAAGGAGGGGAGATGGCAGTAGATATGTACACGACAATGAATGAGCTGGTGGTACTCAGGAAAACAGTAACCCAAAAGGAAGCAAAATTCTTGCCTGACTTCTGCCTGTCCTAAAATCTCCTGTTAGCTTTTCTTCCTCCTGATCTAAGACAAGTCATAGAAGCTAGAATTTCTCTTCCCCAAGCCATGTCATAGAAACCAAGATCCATTCTCCCCAAAGCAAATCACAGGACTAAAAATATCACTGTAATCTTCCCTGACCTTTTGGTCTTAGAGCCACCCAAAAAGAAATTCTATGACTGATCTTGTCTGGTAATACATAGTTTGGTCCTCATTTCAGAAAGGATCCTGCACCAGCTTAGGTGGAAGGAATGCTACACAGAGATGTCAGGAAGAATCTGTAGTGTCTTAAATCATATCCCACTTGGACCCAACCATATTGCTACATGGCAACCCACACACTGCACTCCAGCTTAAAAATGGATAGTTCACTCTGGATCTTTAAGACATCAATCTGAAGAGTCTTATGATAGGAACTGTTCTGTGGTCAATTTCTGGGAGAAGAAAAATGTGAAACTTCCTTTAAATGATCAAATGAGGCCCTTTCCCGTTCCTAATCACCAGTACATACTTTGAGCATAAAAGGCATAATATATGGTTTTCAGAAACCAGTAAAAAAAAGAAATGTCATCACCAGTTTCATTAGTAATATATTCAGTAGTAATATATTCAGGACTTCAATATTCAGGACTTGCCTCCATGTTTGATTTAAACTATTTAACTGGAAGGCCAAAAAATAACTCATGTACTTTTCTATATCTAAGCTTTCAAGTAGGCATATAAAAGAAATTCACCTTTCAGACTTTAAAAAGGTCAATAATATTAATAACTCCAAACAGATCCTGAAAAAAAAACCTTAAAAATAAAGCTGTTTATCATTACTGCTAAAAGAATAAGCACTTCATCTTTATACCCTTGACACAAATTGAGATATTTGAAGTTCCTCTGCCAAGAGAAAAATACATTAAAGGAATTTACCTCCTACAAAATTTAGCAAGCAGGGGCTGGGATATAGTGGTAGAGTGGTTGCCTCATATACATGAAACCCTGGGTTCCATTCCTCAGTACCACATAAACAGAAAAGGCCGGAAGTGGCGCTATGGCTCAAGAGGTAGAGTGCTAGCCTTGAGCAAAAAGAAGCCAGGACAGTGCTCAGGCCCTGAGTTTAAGCCCCAGGACTAGTGCAAAAAAAAAGGTTAGCAAGCACAAAAAGAAGCTAATTTATTTAACACATAAGGATCTCAGCAAAGTAATAAAAAGCAGTTATTACTTATTGAGTTTTACCATTTGCTGGGTACTAAAGTGTTTAAGAAACTAACTTTATACATTACAGCATGAAGAAAATAGAAATATTTCCCTCATTTTATAGTCAAGGAAATTAAGTATTAGAAGAGTCAATAATTTGCACAATTCCAACAGTGAAGAAAGGGCAATCCATTCTTTAGGTTCAGTGTGAAAGATCAGTTTTATTTACATGTTCTACTGTGTCATTTTTATCTAAAATTTTGAACATAAGAACTACAAAGTATGGGAAACATGCATGCATGTACACATACACACGTGTACATATGCATACATACGTGTATACATGTGTATGTGTGCACACACGCACACATACAAATGGCACCTACAAGCCCTGAGTAATGCTGTGCACCCAAATGAAGCTTCAGTTTGCCCAGAGAAACAAAACAGACTTCTCAATACTAGACCAGCAAGCCAAAGCACTGCATATAGTAAGTCTACAAAGCATTAACTGGATTAATTAGCAAGGGATTTGAGAAGCAGCTTGGAGCTAGGAAACCAAAACACTAAATTGTTTAAATACTTTGGCAAAAGATCAAGGTTTCTAGGCAGCACTGGGTCTCCTTCCTTCCTTTCCATTCCACGTTTTAACACATTTAACCTGTCTGAGGTACTTTCTCATAAGATATGAATGACATTGTCAAAATACCAAAAAGAAAAGAGAATTTAAAAAATACTGCAAGCTGTTAGCATTTCTGCCAACATGCAAGAGCCCAGGCAACATTAATTACAAATCAATTGCTGAGGACATAAACAGCTCTTATCACTGGTAAACTCTCCCTCTAAAATAACTGGCTTTAGAGAAGAAAAAAAAAAAAAAGCAAATGTCTCTGCTATTATACTTGGCGAACTAATCAGAACAAAGAAATGAAATGAAACAGGAGAAAATGCACCAAATACCAAATGTGTAAAAAGGAATCCTAGCTAGATGAACGCTTGGAATGCTATAGGGACAGCAATGCCATTTAGAAATAACTAAGAGGAAGTGGTCTGAGAAAGGACATTTGCTGAATAGACTTCTGGTTTCCAGGAAGTAAGAATTTTGCCACATAACTGATTTTTTCACAAACACATACAACATCAAAATGATAAAAGACAGCGTCCACTATACAATCCTAGAGAAAGGGCACAAAGGAGGATCTGAGGATAGCTGCAAATCATCACAACCTCACACCACCACACACACATATCCAAGCAGAAAAGCAAAGAATCAAAGGGGAAAATGGGCCCCTTGCATATTGTTGTTACTATAAACGAGTACAGTCATTTTGGAAAACAATATGGAAGTTCTTCAAGAAAAATCAAAATTATCGTGTAATCTAAAAGTCCCATTTTTGAATATATACCCAAAGGAACTGAAATCAATATGTGGGAAAGATATATATTTTTCCAGTATTATTCATAATAGTCAAGACACAGAAACAATCAAATTGTCCATCAACAAATCAATAGGTTTAAAAATGTGATACACATATGTGTACACACACACACACACATGAACACACACACACACGAACACTATTCAGTCTTTTAAAAAGAAAAATTCTAGCCAGGTGCCAGGCTTGTGGTCCTAGCTACCTAGGAAGCTAAGACCTGTAAGATAAAATTCCAGCCAACATAGGCAGCTAATTTTTTGAGACTCCATCTCTAATTAACCAGCAAAATGCTAGACTGAGGCATGGCTCAAGTAGTACAGTCCCAGCTATAAGCAAGCAAGCTGAGGAAGTAAGAGCCCTGAGTTCAAGCTCTACTACCATCATGTATACGTGGTACCCATGCACACACGCACATACAGACACACATGCACACACACGCAAATTATGTTTTCAAAAATCAAATGACCCTTCCAAAAACATAATTGATCAAGACCCTGCCTACTACCTAATTATCCTATTCCATATCTTCATCTTCAATATCTGCATTTCCCTCTTAATTTCCAGATTAGAGAAAACTTAAGCACTACTCTACAGCAAGATCTCTTAAAACATCTTTCTTCCACAACACACTATTTCTCTTCTATTCTAATGAAAAAAACTAAGTAAAAGAGACCAACTAAGTTCCCATCAAAATGCACTCTGATTTCCTTTAGGTTCACTGGAACTTCATAAATGCAACGAAAAAAAAAGTGGGAAGAGCTTCAGATGTGTCTGACAGAAGCAGTATTGTGAGGGCAGTCTGCTTAGCTTCCGTCAACAAAAGGAAGAATATGTTCCACTTTGTAGAGTTATGAGAACTAAAGAAGCTCTGTTTCAGATACTATTACTTATCTTTGGACCTGGACATACAATCTGTTCTAAGTTTCAAAGACAGCACCATTTTTTCCCCTAAACTAGAAAGTAACAATTCATGAACAAGCCACCTGCATATCATGGGAGAGAAGAAGCACTCTCACCAAAGTGTTTTGCAACACTCTCATGCTGATTGTGCCCATGCCCACAGTAACCAAGAGGAAAGGCTACTGGGCCTTACTAATACTCCTAGGCCTGCAGATGAATTAACACGACTAAGCCAATGGAGCTAATAATGTAACAAAGCTCACTAATTTTCCTAACTTTAGGTGTTTCATTCACTAGATTTAGCTGACTATAAGAGAAAAATAATACGAGTTTTTTTCAAATAAAATTATAGAAATGAAAAGTATAGTTAAAAGACTAAAAGGAGGTTTGTTTGACAGTCTTGGGGCTTGAACTCTGGGCCTGGGTGCTGTCCCTGAGCTTTGTGTTGAAGATAGCACTCTACCACTTAACCCACAGTTCCACTTCCAGCTTTTTGTGGTTAAGTGGAGATAAGAGTCTCACAAACTTTCCTGCTTGAGGTGGCTTTGAACTACAGTCCTCAGATCTTAGATCCCTGAGTAGCTAGGATTACAGACATGAGCCACCAGTGTGCCACAGTTTTGTTTTTTTTCTTAATAAAAAAGAGAAAATTTAATAAAGTACCAAAAGAAAAGTAGCCAGGTTAGGTAATAATGTATTGTAGTTTGAATCCAAGTTTCTTATTACTTTATAATACAGGATTTTATAAGTGGTAATTATCACACAATAGTCTTTGAAATGTAAAGACATTTAAAACATTATTGCATGACAAATTTTTATGCATGTATAACTTTTCAAAAATATTTTCCCAGCTTTTGAGCATCTACCCAATGGAACCAACCCTGATGCCCTTCAGTAAATGAATAGATCAAGAAAATGTGGTACATATACCCAATGGAATTCTATGCCTCTATCAGAAAGAATGGCTCAGAAAGAATGGCTTTGCCCCATTCATAAGGGAATGGAAAGACTTGGAAAAAAATCACATTAAGTGAAGTAAGCCAGACCCAAAAAAACATAGACTCTATCTATGGTCTCCCTCATTGGGAATAATTAGTACACATCTAGGATAATCTAGCAGAAGATCACAACAGCTCAATAAGTATGTACACATGAACACATAAGATAATGTTAAGTGAAATGAAATCCAAGTTATGGAAATAAGTGGTTTATCATTGTTGTTATTTTCAATGTACCATGTGAAATTATGCCATTTTCATTTGTTTTCCACAGGATTTTACCCCTGATGTCACTGTAAGTGATTTTGGTACCCTGGGTATTGTATATAGGCTTACTGGAAGTAGGAAAGGGAACAAAATGGACAGACAAAGGATAAAAGATGAAACAATAAAACAGCAATACTTACAAAACTATATGCTGTTAAATGACTGTACAGCCCAGGGGAGGGGTGGTTGGGAGGGGGGAAGGTAGGAGAAAAATGAGGGAGGAAGTAACAAATTTGCTAAGAAATGTACTCACTGTCTTACCCATGAAACTGTAACCCCTCTGTACATCATTTTTGACAATGAATGAATTAATAAAAAAATTGCATGTTGTCTTACAAATAAAACAGAAGTTTAGTTATATTCAAAATTTCACTACAACTTTTTTCAGAAGAAGCTCCCATTCTTTCATTTAGCAGTTGGTAACTTATAAAAATGACAATATAAAATGTTTCAAAAAAATTTTTTTCCTTTTTGCCAGGCCTGGGGCTTGAACTCAGGGCCTGAGCACTGTCCCTGGCTTCTTTTTGCTCAAGGCTAGCACTCTACCACTTGAGCCACAGCACCACTTCCAGCTTTTTCTGTTTATGTGGTGCTGAGGATCGAACTCAGGGTTTCATGCATGCTAGACAAGCACTCTACCGCTAAACCACATTCCCAGCCCTGTTTCAGAATATTTACCGCATTAAACAAATTAAAACAGTACTTTTGTTATTGTCTATAGTTTCTTTAATAAACACTTACTGAACACCTACTATGAACAAAGAAGTCTAAATACCTCATAACATTAAATTTCTTTTGCTAGTAAATTCTTACAGTAGTAAAAGAAACAGATAAAGACAATTCTATGTTATTGATGAGAAAACTGAGATCCTTGCCCCAGTCAGTTTACTGGCTGCCCAAGGGCTACTATGTAAACACAACACAAACACAGAGTCTGTGCTTCTTATACCATGCATGCTACTTCCTGTATTGCAATATTCTTATAATTAATCAAGGAGATACACCACTCCTCTATATTCACAAACAACAGTGTCTCATCAGTCAGCAATGATATTCAACAACTAGCCCCACTTTTGCCTGGTCCCCGAAAGGACCAAGCATCTTTCAGCAAACAAGGTCAAGTTAAAGGAGAAAACAATTTCAAACTAGTCTTATTGCATCAGCACAAACCAGAAGCATAAAGATATCTTTGTTTAGAGGTAAAAATATGGACGTAAACATATGCATATATAACTTTTCTAAACACTACAGTATTTTGAAATTATTGTTCAATACTATATAAAGGAAGGGTGCAAACACAATTTGTGAACCCTAACTATCAATGCTTACCTCATCCTAATCAAGAACTAGATCAAAATATCTCTTCCTAAAGACCTCCCAAGAAAAGGCAAAAACAAAGAAAACTGAAAGAAAATGTGCTCAAATGTAAAGGCCAAAGAATATATTCTTAGTGTACCTTCACTTCTAGTAAAGATTATGATAATGAGGTAGTATGTAATTTTTTTAAAAAGATTTTTGAAATAAGTTTTAAGGAAAAAAAAGATTTTTGAAATAGATCAGCTTCTGATATTCTAAAAGCATTCTTTTTATCAGTTGCCTCGAAAGCACATGTTGTGGCAAAGACTGTACTATTGAGCTGGATGTTGGTGGCTAACCCCTGTAATTCTAGCTACTCAGGAAGCTGAGATCTGAGAATTATGGTTCAAAGCCAGCCTGGGCAGGAAAATCTGTGAAACTCTTACTCTTATTTACCACCAAAAAGTTCTTAGAAAAGCTGTGGCTCAAGTGGTAGAGCTTTATCCTTGAGCAAAATAGCTCCAGGAGAGGGGCTGGGGATATGGCCTAGTGGCAAGAGTGCCTGCCTCATATACATGAGGCCCTGGGTTCGATTCCCCAGCACCACATATACAGAAAATGGCCAGAAGTGGTGCTGTGGCTCAAGAGGCAGAGTGCTAGCCTTGAGCAAAAAGAAGCCAGAGACAGTGCTCAAGCCCTGATTCCAAGGCCCAGGACTGTCAAAAAAAAAAAAATAGCTCCAGGAGAGCATCCAGGCCCTGAGTTCAAGCCCCAAAACAAGCACAGGGGAAAAAAAAAAAAAAAAGACTGCTATCTTTTTCATTCCACATACCAAGCCTCTAAGATAAGCCTAGTTAATAATCTCATTTTATACATTAAAAGAAAAGGCTATAGGGCTGGGAATATGGCTTAGCAGTAGAGTGCTCGCCTCGCATGCATGAAGCCCTGGGTTCCATTCCTCAGCACCACATAAACAGCAAAGGCTGGAAGTGGTGCTGTGGCTCAAGTGGTAGAGTGCTAGCCTTGAGCAAAAAGAAAGCCAGGGACAATGGGACAATGCTCAGGCCCTGAGTCTATGCCCCAGGACTGACAAAAAAGAAAAAGCTAACTTTCACCATCTACCATCATATAGTTCATAAATGCCTGTACCTGAATTAGAACTTATGCTTTTAACCAAGCCACACTGACGTAAAACATGGCTGCAATAGACTTCAACATTCCAGAATTACAACTAATATCCCTTTAAATAAAGATATAAACGCATACTTCTACTGGAAGCATTACAGGTTCAGGCCTAGAATGAAATCAACAACCCACTTGTTATTAATAGTACAAGTTATTAAATGTCTGTGCCTTTTTCATACAACCTGTGTAATGGCCCAGTAATTAATCTCAAGTATGGCCCCGACTTCAATGGCATCATGCAAACACTCCCTTCATTTCCTTAGATTACAAATACTGAAAAGAACTGGCATGTATTTTCACTTACTGAGAAACCCCTAGAGTACTAAGTAGAAATTATCCTTTTGTATGTGTGTGGAGTGTGTGGGGCGGGGGGATCGTGGGGCTTGAACTCAGGCCCTGGGTGCTGTCTCTAAAAGTTTGCTCAAGGCTAGTGCTCTACCACTCTGAGCCACAGTACCATTTCTGGGTTTCTGGTGGTTAATTGGAGATAAGAGTCTCATGAATTTTCGTGCTAGGGCTGGTCTCAAACTGTGATCCTCAAATCTCAGCCTCTGAGTATCCAGGATTACAGGCATGAACCACCAGTTCCTGGCCGAAATTATCTCTTTATGTGCATTACTATATCTATAGAACCAGAGATACCAGAGGTCATCCAGGTATAGGCATGCTAGAATCAACATTTGGGAATAGACACAGAAAAAGTATCTGTTAGTGATGGGAAGTGGAGCTTGAAAGGTCATTTAGACCACTTTGAACCACTACCAGATTAAAGTAATAAGCAAAGGAAGCCAGTGGAGGAGAAAAAAAAAAAAAAAAAAAGACAGAGAATGAGCAAAGGCACAACTCTGGCCATGGTTCCAGTTCCAGTTTGTCCTCATGAAGCTCAGTTGCATTTGCTTCCTGTCCTTCACTGTATAACAGACCCCTCCTTCTTTGGGTAGTTTTAGTGGAATTCCCCTGCTTGTACTCAAAACAACTATAACAAGGATATTAGACTAAGGAGGGGATTTAACCCCATAAAAAATTAAAAATTAAAAAACATAAACAGGAAGACAAGCTTTAAAAAATATCTAGTAGTAGATGGGTACTCTCAGGATTCTAGCTTTCTCAACAGGCTGAGTTTCCCTTAATTTACTTATCAAATACTTGTCAAGAAAGTAAATAGTATCTGACACAACATGGCACTTTATTCTAATTTGTCATCTAATAATAATTAAGCATTCAAAACTTACAATGGAGAAAAAAGCACAGCTCCATAGTTCATATTGTTCTTTTAAATCAAATAACTTAGAATCCAGAAGAAGAGTTCCACCTTACAGAATATTCCCTCATTCGTGTGCAAATACAAGCTGTCCATCAACATATTAGCATTTCAATCACTCATGCTTTTTCATAACTCAGAGAAGCTGTCTTCATTTATTCCTATTGAGTATCTACTATCTATGAATTATTTCTGAGGCTAAGCAGTAAAATTGAATTTAAATTGAAGTAAATGAGAAATTGAAACTATTTTCAGAAACAAATGTAGGAATTAGTAGTTATATACTTCCAAATATTATAAGTATGCTTATAACCAATGGTTAATTTACTCTAAGCTGAAAATAATCTACTCTTCATTAAGTTGTTAAAATAGTTAGAAATGAAAAGCCAACTCCATGTTTCAAGGGCTTTTCTTGCCTTCCTATTTATTTTTTTAAAAATGCTAGATCAATTTATATTCGGGGGTAAATACATCCCACTACTCCAAAAGAAAAATTTTAAGTCTCCTTTAAGCATCCCTTTAAGGCACTGACCATAAATGGTGTAATTTGCCCTGGACATCATTAAAATGTAAAGTTAATGAGGATTCAGCTGAAAACAGAAGGAATGTAACCTATTTTCAGGCAAAAGTTCTAACACAGCAATCAGAGGAAAAAGCTCTTTGATGTTTCTTTGTCTCTTCTCATTAATTTTTTTCGTCAAAAAAAAAAAAAACTTGAAAAAAGGCACCAAAGTTTAAACATGATAATTATAAGGAACTCCAATGAGGTTGTTAGAATTTTTTTATGAGATAAACAAGAATCAGTCATATATGCATGGGGCTAACACCACCTACCTGCAGAGCTGCTGCAAGTCAAGTGTAGAACAGGATAACTGACACTTAGGAAATATAAATATTTTCTCCCTTTTTGTCTCTCTCTAGTCTCCAAGGGCCTAGCATTGTGCTGATATAAAAACAATGCCCAGAGAGTAGCTATTATTATTATCATATAGTTGTAGTCATTTTCCTCCAATCAAAAAAATCAACCTTCTTTCTCAGATTTATGGAACACTCAGCACCTCTTGTCACAACTAGGCAGGTGGGGCATTATCCAAATAGCCAGCATAGAGTAAACAGTCCCAAGTGACATTTTATCATGTGAAGTGCCTGCACAGGTATAAATATTATATCCTCTCCAGTTTTATTGCCTCATTTTACAATTATGCTACTAAAGAGTAAAATAGCATGCAGAATGCTAAGTGGCATTCTGCTGCTTGGAATTTCATCCCAAGGCTCCATTCAGAATAACAAATGTGGGAGCTACTTGTCTCTGCTCTATTGTGAAGAAAGTCATCACCTTTACTTAAATATATACAAGAATTTGGCTTTCTGCAACCCATTTGCTTGCTAAGTGAAATATAAAACCAAATGTGATAATTACCAAGAAGGTGTCATTTAGGAAGTATTGTAGTGCTTTCCAGAGACCTTACCGTACACTGGTTATTGTTATATAAATTCCATAATCTAGTAAACAAAGCCTAATCAGCAATAAGTGTTCTACCCATAATGAGTCATCCTTAAATGCCATAAGAATTTAGAATTTCTCTTCACCTAAACAAAAAGCTTGTCAATTCAATAAAATAAAGATCAGAATAATAAATGTTTTTCCAGCAATTTTCATTGTAAAGGCATTTCCCTATAAATTATCTCATGTTCACTAGCTCATTCATTCCATAAATATTCATTAAGTCTTCTTAGTAGAAGTCACTGGTCATAATATAGTGAGAAAAACAGTGGGAGATCCAGTAGAGAAGAAGCTCAGACAAACTAATAGCAACATAAGTAACAATTATAAGCCATGAAGAGTGTTTTAATAGCAAACAGTATAAAAACAAGTTTATTGACCCAAGGGGTCAGTGGCTCATGCTTGTAACTAGCTACTGAGGAGGCTGAAATTTGAGGATTGTGGTTCAAAGGCAGGAAAATCTGTGATGCAGTTCAAAGGCAGGAAAATCTGTGAGCCTTTTATCTCAACCACCAAAAAGTCAGAAGTAGAGCTGTGCTTCCTTCAAGTAGTAGAGCACTAGCCTTGAACTCAAGAGCTCAGGGACAGTGCTCAGGCCCTGAGTTCAAGCCTCAGGACTGTTTTAAAATAAATTAACAAATTTGGGCAAATAAAAGGGTTTCCATGAAGAATTAATGTCTGGGATGAGATCTAAACGATTAGGGGAGAAGTTGGGGGAAGATGATGAGAGAAAGAGAGATTTCAGCATGATTACAGTTGAGATGGGAATGTCTAGTGGAAAAAAAAAAAAAGTACATCAGTCAAACATTTTCCTGATACATTAACTAACAAAGGTTAGTAGGAAGGTAAGTGACCAAGATGATGGTAGTAGGTTTTTAGCTTACATATTCAACTTGTTTTTAATATAAGGAATATTGAAAGGAGACTATTTCTTAGTTGGGGTCATTGGTCATAGACATTTTGAATTTCACATAACTTGAAGATTCAGATGGCTAATAAAATGGCTAGAGAGCACAGAGAAAGTGTTCATACCTCATTCATTTATTCAACGTACGATTCTGAAGAAATTATTTGTATTATATCCATGTTCTAAATCCTTAGATAAAAGGAGATAAACAAAATGCTAAACTACCCTTTAAAAGCACAGTGACAAAAATGTAGATGTTCACTGGGGTGCGAAGGAAGAAGAGACTTAGACTGATTGGACAATCAGGAAGAGTACATAAGGAAAATTACCTTGAAATTTTCTTTGAATTGACATTATAAATTGTAATTTCTCAAATGGAGCAGGACAAAAGGCATTTTAGCCATGGAAACAGCATCTGGAAATGGCATTTAGTCCTGCAGCTACAAATACAAAGTGCAGAACTGAAATGTAAAACAAGAAGCCAAGAAGACCTAATTTACATAAATTTAAAGGACAAGAGAATCCCACTAACAAATGTGTTTCAACAAATTACATAACTTACATGAAATAAAAAATTCTAGAAAAATACAAACTACCAAAATTGACTCAAGAAAAAAATAGAAATCTGAAGAGACCTACAACAAGAGAGCTGGGGATATGGCTTAGCGGTAGAGTGCTCACCTAGCATGAATGAAGCCCTGGGTTCCATTCCTCAGAACCACATAAACAACAACCCAAAAAAGCCAGAAGTAGTGGTGTGACTCAAGTGGTAGAGTGCTAGCCTTGAGCTAAAAGAGAAGCCAGGAACAGTGCTTAGGCCCTGAGTTCAAGCCCCTGGACTAGCAAAAACAAAAAACAAAATAAACCAGATAATTTCACTGGTGAACTCTAACATTTGAAGAAGAATTAGGGCTAGAGCATGTCTAACATATTGAATGCTTACATATGAAATCTTGGGTTCAAACTCCAGTATAGTACCAATAATAGTAATTCCCACTTACCAAAAACTCAAAAAAAGTAAAATAGAAAGAACAACTTCCTAATTCATTCTGTAGTGATACTAAAGCAAATTTATATATCATAATAAAACTGTAGAAATGCAAAAGTATTTAACAATACACCAGCAGACTAAATGTAGCAATACATAAAAAGTATTATGTATCATGACTTAGGAACATTTGTTCTAAGAATGTAATGGTTTTTACATCCAACAACAGAATAAAATTATAGGAATTAATATCAATTTATTTAGTTATATTAAATCAAGCAAATAAAACCTTATTGAGAGAATAAACAAAATTATATGATCATCACAGAAAAAAACATTTGACAAGTCCATCTTTTGATGACAAAAGTCATTAAACAAGTTGGGCACTAGCAGCTCATGCCTATAATCCTAGCTACTCAGGAAGCTGAGATCTGAGGATCTCAGTTCAAAGCCCGCCCTGGCAAAAAAAAAAAAAAAAAAAAAAAAAGTTCCTGTGGCTCCAAGTAGTAGAGCACCAGCCTTGAGCAAAAGAGGTATAGCACTCATGCCCTGAGTTCAAGCCCGACAACTGATTCCCGCCCCCCCCACCAAAAAAAAAAATCACTGAACAGTTCAAACTAGGTATGAAAAAGAGCTTGAATGACCTGACAGGACAGAATACGTGATGTGAATCCCTTTAGGATGAAAAACAAGAAAAGGATATGAATAGCCTTCTAGTCAGCACTGCATTGGAGGTACCAGCCACAGTAATTATACCAAAAAAAAAAAGGAATTAATGAGCAGAATACAAGTGGCTCATGCCTGTAATCCTAGCTACTCAGGAAGCTGAGATCTGAGAATCACGGTTCAAAGCCAGCCCGGGCAGGAAGGAATGTCTGTAAGACTCTTATCTCCAATTAGCATCCGAAAACGATGGCTCAAAGTGGTAGCACACTAGTCTTGAGTAAAAAGCTCAGGGACCCTGAGTTCAAGCCCCATGGCCAACCAAACAACAACAACAAAAAAAAAACAACAGAAAAATCTAAGAATTACACTAAAAACTATGAGAACTAGTAAAACAATTTAGCAAGGTTACAGGATAAAAGGTCAATATATAAAAATCAGCTGCATTTTCAATACTCTACCAATGAACAATTCAAAAATTAAATTTAAAAATCTAAATTCTAATTTAAATGAAACCAAAACGAATAAGACAGATTTAAAATAAATGTAATTAGAAAACTACAACATTTGTACTCTGAAAACTACAAAGAACTATCTTTCAATGGGAAGAGATTTTTTTTAAACATTACCTAAACAAATAGAAAGATTACTTAAAGAAATGGAAAGACAGCCATGCTCATAAACTAGAAGACTTAATACTGTGAAGATGACAATGCTTTCCAAATGGATCTACTCATTCAATTATCTCTATCAAAATCCCAGCTGGCCTTTTTATCGAAATGACAAGCTGAACCTAAAATTCATCTGGAAATAGCCAAACAATCTTGAAAAGAACAAAATTGGAAGATTTAAACAACTCAATTTCCAAATTTATTACAAAACCACAATAATCAAGATAGTTTAGTATTAACATAAGGATACAAATAGGATTGAGAGCACATAAATACTGACAATTGTTGGTTGTTAACTGTCAACTGAGTTTTAACAAAGGAGCCAAAATAATTCAATGAACAGCCTTTTCAACAATTGTTGCTAAGACAATTGGATATCCACATACAAAAGAATGAAGTTATATTCCTTCTTTATAACACACACACACACATCAATCAATTAAAAAGAGATTATGTAGGAGCTAGAAATATGGTCTAGTGGTAAAGTGCTCACCTCGTATACATGAAGCCCTGGGTTCAATTCCTCAGCACCACATATATAGAAAAAGCTGGAACTGGCATTGTGGCTCAAGTGGTAGAGTGCTAGCCAAAGAAAGCCAGAACAAAAAGAAGCTAGGGACAGTGCCCAGGCCCTGAGTTCAAGCCCCAAGACTGGCAAAAATAAATTGATTAAATTTAAAAAATAAAAATAGATCATGTCTTCATAAGACATACAGACACTGATCTCTTAACACAACGAGAGAGAGAGAGACTGTATGATTCCATTCATGTAAGGAATTTAGAATATGCAAATTTATAGAAACAGAAAATAAATTAGAGGTTACTGGGGGCTAAGGTAGGAGACAAAATTAAAACGTATTGCTTAATGGTTACAAAGTTTCTATCTGAGAAGATGAAAGAGTTTTGATAATTGAGATTGGTGATGTCTTGCTGAACAGTGTCAATAAAATTAATGTCACTAAGTTACATAAGTATGGTGAAATAGTAAATTTTGTAATATATGTAAAAATGGAAATTTTATAGGAATATATAAATATATACATACATACTCCATTTATATAAATGAGGACATAGCTGATAGATCCATGTCCTCACAATTTAGATGAATTAATGTAATATACTAAAACTACTGAATTATGTTCATTAAATAGAAAAATCGTAGGGCTGTGGGCTTAGTGGTAGAGTGCTTGTCTAGCATGCATGAAGCCCTGAGTTTCATTCCTCAGTACCACATAAACAGAAAAGGCTGGAAGTGGCACTGTGGCTTAAGTGGTAGAGTGCTAGCCTTGAGTAAAACAAGTTCAGAAACAGTGGTCAGGCTCTGAGTTCAGGCCCCAGGACTGGCAAAAAAGGAAACTTTGTATAATGTATGATTTATATCTTAATAAAAAAAAAAGCTTAAAATAGAAAAAATATTAAATTGATCATTTTAACAGTGATCAGATATAGTTGAAGACAGAAATAGTAAGCTATGATGGAATCACAAAATGCAGCAGGAATAGACTGAAAACAAAAAGTATAATTTAAAGCTGTGAAGGAAAAGGAAATAAAATCTAATATATCTAATCAAAGTTCCAGAATAAAGAAAGAAAAGTGTGGTAAGAAACAATAACCTCAACCAGTTGGATCCTATGCAAGATGTAAGAAAATACCAGTGCTGAACATTTATCATTGCTAACTGAAGAACAAGTCTGATTGTCTAAGCTGGGCACTGGCAGTTCATGCCTGCAGCTACTCAGGAGGATCAGGCCTAAGGATTAAGGTGGAAGCCAACCCAGGCAGAAAGTCCTTGAGACTCTATCTGCAATTAACTAGCAAGAGACAGGATCTAGTACTAGGTAATCAGATCATTAGGTATTGCCCTCAGAGCCGATTAGTGCTGTGTCTCAAAATGAGTTAGTTCTCTCAAAAGTGAACTGGCTCCTAAATCTCCCTGGTTTCCTCAGTCATTATAACCTCATTACAATTTCACATGTAATCCCCATCATTGTGATACCACCAGCCAAGAAACCTTCATGAAAATCCTGATTTGGGGACATTCAGCCTCTAAAACTGACCGACCTCAATGTACTTTCTTCCTAAGTATTCAGTTTCAAGTATTTTTGCTTCAGCAACAGAAAATGGTCTAAGCTATATAGTCCTTCAAGGACTTGTTTGAATTTATGAGTAAGTATATGAAGAAAGCACAGACTGTTATCAACTCATCTAAATGCAGCAGATGGATATAACATCACATTCCCAGTAAACCTGTAAGGTAATCTTCAAACACTTAGGAATGCTGAGCAATTAAGTATTTTTAAATGCTCAACTTAAAGACCACAGAAGTATATGGACTGAAACTCAAGACTAATCCTTGAATACTTTGCCAAAGCACTTGGTCTACAAACCCAATTTATACTAGCAAAATGCAGCTCAAAAGCAATGACTAATAAGAGTGAAAATGAAAAAATTACAAAGACACAGCCAGGTGGCAGGGGCTCACACTTACAATACTAGCTACTCAGGAGGCTGAGATCAGAGGATCACAGTTCAAATCCAACCCCAAGCAGGAAAGCCCATGGAACTTTTATCACCAATTAACTACCAAAAAAAAGAAAAAGAAAAAAAGTGGAAATGGAGCTGTGGCTCAAGTGGCAGAGCACTAGCCTTGGACAAAAGCAAAAAAAAAAAAAAAAAAAAGCTCAGAGACAGCACCTAACCTGAGTTCAAGCCTCAGGACTGGCACACGCGCACACGCACACACACACACACACACACACAAATTACAAAGACAGAATAGGAGAGAATTGGCTCTATCCTGGTATGCAAAACAGGAATAAAGGAAAAATGTTGCCTTAAAAACAGTATTTAAAAAATATACCTTAAAGGAAAGACACTGAAATTGTGAGCCCTCAGCTACTTCATTCTGTTAATATGCAGGTTTTTAGAGAATACATCTTTTTGTGAAGGTTTCCAAGAAAATTCTCTTTTGACATAGTAAAGATTCAATCTGTTAGGCAGTCTGTTTCATCACTGTAACAAAATTCCTGACAATTTACAACTTGTTTGGGCTTTGGAGGTTTCAGTTCAGGATTAGCTAGCTCCATTGGTATAGACCAATAGTGACAGAAAACAGCAAGGCAGGGAACTATCTTCTCTAACTAGGCTCCTAATGCTTCTACCACTTTCCAATACCATCATTATGAATCCACCAATGCACTAATCCACTGATGAAGTCAGATCCAATAACCATGATCCAATCATCCAATGATCATGACAGGATCCACCAGCTGGGGACCAAGATTTCAACACCTTAAGCTTGTTGGAAGACATTTTATATCCAGAAGCTGGGCACTAGTTGACTTATGACTGTAATCCTAGCTATGCAGAAGGCTGAGATTTGAGGACTGTAATTCAAAGTTAATGCAGGCAGGGAAGTTGATATGACCTTTATCTCCAATTAATCAGCAAAAGCTGAAAGGAGAGGTGTCAAGTGGTAGAGCAACAGCCTTGAGCAAAAAGAACAAGCACAAACCAGAGGTCCTGCATTCAAGCCCCAGTACTAGTACAAAAACAAACAAAAATTGAGACCATTCAGGTTCACACCAGAGCTATCATTCTATAAGAGATGTCAACTTCTCAAAAGGCTACTAAGGACAGCCACGCCTGTAATCCTACTCAGGAGGCTGAGGATTGTGGGTCAAAGCCAGCCTAGGCAATAGAGTCTATCTCCAATTAACCACCAGAAACTGGAAAGTGGCACTGTGGCTCAAAGTGGCAAAGAATTAGCCTTGAGCAAAAGAGCTCAGGAATAGGGCGCAGGCCCCTAGTTCAAGCCCCACAACCCAGGAGAAGGCTACTAATGTTGGGTACCGGTGGCTCACACCCATAATCCTAGCTATTCAGGAGGCTGAGATTTGAGAATCAAGGTTCTCAAATCCCAAGCAGACTAATCAGAGAGACACTTATCTCAAGTTAAACAGCAAATAGCCAGAAATATAGGTAACCCTAGTGAGAGATCAACAACCATGAGCAAGAGCAGTGAGTTTGAGGTTCAAGCCTGAGTATTAGCATCCAAAATATAAATAAATAAAAGGGCTACCGGTCTTACTAGGTTGTAACATTGTTCAGACTAAAAAATACCTATTTTACATAAAAACACAAACATATATGTATGTGTATGTATATATATATGTTTACATACAGTGTGTGCAAATATCTATATGTATATGTACATTTACATACTAAGTCACTAAGGATTCACACTTATAATCCTAACTATTCAAGAAGCAGAGATAGTATCAGAGTTCAAGGCCATCCCAGCAAAATTCTCAATTGATGATTTTTAAAAAAAGGTGACATTGATCAAGATGCACTGCATTCATAAACTGTTTTGCTAAATGGCAATTCCTTTATACAACTACTTAAAGATAATAAAAAATTTTAAATATGTAAAATATTTTAAAATAAATTTAAATACATAAAAATTCAGGAGGCATAAATAGGGAGGATCACATCCAGGCCAATTAGGCAAAAAGCAAGACTTCATTCAAAAATATAACTAAAGCAAAAAAGCATAGTTCAAGTGGTAGAGTACCTGCCTAACAAGCACAAAGCCCTGAGTTCAAATCCTGATACTACACATAGAAAGAGAAATATAGATATGTTTCTATGTTCAAATGCTCTCTAAGTTCTCTTCAAGAAGACCTAGGAGCACACCTATCATCCAGATTTTGGTCTTTAAACTTCAGTCTCTACCAATACTAAAAACAAAAACCAAGACTCTTTAGAGTAATGGCAATGAAAGGGACTAAGGAAACAATACATAAATAACATCTAGTGTCCAAAAGCAACAAAGTTCTCAAGATGATAACATAGGAAAAAGAACATACAAACTCTCTAAACTGATGCCTACTGATTAAAACTGGAACAAACAATACTATAATTTATTTAAATAATAAACTGAACAGTTCGACAACAGCCTTGGGTTAAAAAGTAAACAATGAGTCCTAAGTCAAATAATCAAAGGTAAGTGAAGAATAACATGCTTAAGTAATTCAAAGTGCTCCCAACAAAAAAATACTTACTAATGACAAAGAAATAACTTCAATACAGAAGCCTGGAAAACAATATCTTAATCAAGAGATCTAGTGCTCATAACATTATATAATGAAACTATATTATCTGCTACAAAGAGAAAAGCATAGCATTACTTCTATGATGTCCCAAAGATACTTAAGTCTACCTAAAAGGAAACACCAGAGAAATCCAAATCAAGGCCTGCAATCTGCAAATGTCAATCAAGGGCATGAAAATCAAGGAAAGAATAAAGACTGTTGAAGACTGAAGGAGACTAAAGAGACATGAAATTTCTCTGTAACTGGAGATTCTGGACTGAATTGTGGCTAAAGAACATTGCTGTGACAGTTGGCAAAGCCCTGAGTAGAGGGAAGGACTCTATTAATGTTAATTTCCTCCTTCTGATGATCATACTGTCATTACGTAGAAGAATCAACTTATTCTCAATTGGAACAGGTGGGAAAAGTTTTGTGCCATGTAATTATTTTGCTGGAACTATGAGCTTGATTTAAATATATTTAAAATCTTTTTTAAAACTTAAAAAAAGTCTGGAAGAGGCAATCAAAGATGACTTTCAGGTTTCTGGTATCAGCAGATGAAAGGGAACAACTAACTGTTAACAAGACACTAGACTAGAACAAACAGTTCAGGATTATTTGTTTTGCCAGGCAGCTAGCAATGCAGAAAGGATGTATGTGTGTGCATGTGCACGCAAGAATGTGCGCACATGCCTGTGGGATATGCAGAAACAGCTGCTGACAGAGCTGAGAATCCAGACCTTACAACTAGCACTTCCGAGTCTGGGCCAAAGGCACAGGCAGCAATTATCGATCTGTAGGTGACAATAGAAACCAAGAGGTGACTAAGCTCTCACACTGGAGGAGTTTATATTCTATCATATCCCATAGACAATTTGAGGTGACTTACAAAAAAATATATACATAAAAGGATTGAAAAAAAAAGTACATGTAAATCAAGGGAGTAAGAACAAAGGGAGAACAAAAGGAGGGAAAAGAATGTTAAGGAGAATGTAGCATATGAAATGTACACAAAAATAATAATATATCAAAAATCATCCATAATTCACAGGGCTAGAATGTAAGTAGAGCCCTAAGGTTTTTGAGAGCCACTTAAGAAGAATATGTATCCAAATAGAGCCTCTAAACTATGCATTTGAACATCCAGGTACCTTACAGTATATGATCTTGTGCTAACATTTACTGAAAGTATGAACCCGACATTTTCTTTATGAAAGAAAACAAGGGTATCATGTTTCTGCATTCTATCAAAATACATGAATACATTAACATTATGTGAACAAGACCATTCTAATGTCCTCTCAGTAATTAAAGCACAATTCTGCACCTATTTGCTTTCTCTTAACATACAGGACATGGAATTTGAATAAAGACTTGACAACAGTAATATTTGCATTGAGTTTATGGTTTGAAAAGCATTTTTATCTACTACATATTATTTCATTCAGTCCTCATACCATTTAGTATGACAAGCAAGGCAGGTTACAGACCTAATTTTACAGATTAGAAAATTGATTCACCATTAGATCTAGATAAGTTAACTTATTAATTTAAAATTATGCACTTAATAAGAATTTGGAGTGAAATTCTAGTTTAAAAAAAATTGATGTATTAATAAAGTTTCTACCAGCAGAAGAAATTTATATCAAATAGACAAAAAAAAAGAAGAAGAAAAACCAGAAATTTTACACAAAGACTACTAATCCATCTCCTAGAAAGCAGGTCAAATGAACTTGAGGACCTCACTAAATATAAAAGTAAATGAAAAGCAAAGTAAATCCTTATCCTTTGGCATAAATAGAAACCAATGTGTGTAACCAAAAAGCTACTTTTCTGATTTAAGTGCCTGACTCTAATCTGGGCTCATAGAAAGATCCTGGTCACTTAAACTTGTTGACAATCAGTGTCCCCTTCATTTTCTGCTTTCTTGGCTTCCAGTTCAGCTAGCTCTTGCTGTCACCTTTTCCTCATACCTCTGTGCTCCAACTGTTTTTCAATCACTTTGGCATTTTGTGCATAGGAGTAAGCAACTTCCCTAGCCTCAGTCTCTTCTTCCTCTTAATCAATAGTAGACATGGCAACAGGGCTGAACTTGCCCATGTCTTTAGACCTCCTCATCATCATCACCTTCTTAGGAGGCTCCTATTTCTCTCTGTTTCTCTCTCTCTCCTGCTCCATCTGCAGTGAAGGTCACAGGAGCCTTCATTCTTTTTCATTCTTCAATTGGAACTCATAGAAGAGCAGCAATACACACTTAGCACACTTCCTCCTGTACGGTTGTCATTCAAGGCCATCAGGTCTCAGAAGGTACATAATCTCATCTTCTGTTACAAAACTTGTGGGCATGTTTGGCAGCATCAATCACACAAGATCAGTCCCAGGATCTCATGAGTAATTTCTCTGAAAATCTAGCACCAGGACCATCTGGCCGCACAAACAGTAGTAGATGTGGAGGGACTTCTTGCCATTGTAATATTCCTCTAGGTCCCGGGTGTCTGAGCAGACTACTGACCAAGACACTACTATTGGCATCATTCAGAGGAGTTGACAGAACACTATGCAGAAGTATCCTGTAGTAGTGATGCCAAAATTCTAGTTTTCTGACTACACAGTTGGTTCACTTATTTACTCATCCATACATTCAAATACCTATTGAGTACCTCTGAGTAAATGTTGCCCATATTGTCTGATTACTGTGAAGATTAAATAAAAGAACAAGGAAGCCAAGCTCATTGGCTAGAATACCAGCTACTCAGAAGGCAAAGATTAGGGGGACTGCAGTTTGAGGCCAGCCAGGGTAGAAAGTTAAAGAGATCCCCATCTCAACAATAAAGCTGTTGTATGCCTGTTATCTCAGCATATAGCAGGCCACATGTAGGTGGATCCAAGTCAGAAGCCTATCCTGGGCAAAAATTCTGTCTGAAAAATTACTACAGCAAAAAAGACTTGAGGTATGGCCCAAGGCAGAGTAAGACTTGAATTCAAACCCTGGTATCACACACACACACACACACACACACACACACACACACACACACACACACACACACACTGCTTAACAAAAAGCCTATACAATGCCAACAATTCTCAAACATCACTACATTGCCCAGGTTAAAAATATTAGTCCAGGGCTGGGGATATAGCCTAGTGGCAAGAGTGCCTGCCTCGGATACACGAGGCCCTAGGTTCGATTCCCCAGCACCACATATACAGAAAACGGCCAGAAGCGGCGCTGTGGCTCAAGTGGCAGAGTGCTAGCCTTGAGCAAAAAGAAGCCAGGGACAGTGGTCAGGCCTTGAGTCCAAGCCCAGGACTGGCAAAAAAAAAAAAAAATATTAGTCCAACCTGTGTGCTGGTGGATCATGCCTATAATCCTAGCTACTCAGGAGGGGCTGAGAACTGAGGATTGAAGTTCAAAGCCAGTGCCTAGGCAGGAAAGTCTGTGAGACCCTTATCTCCAATTAAGGGCCAAAGCTGGAAGCAGAGCTGTAGTTCACCTAGTAGATTGCTAGCCTTGAGCAAAAAACTTCAGGGACAGCACCCAGAACCTGAGTTCAAGACTCAGGACCTACATCAAACAAATTTATACATATATGTTAATACATTATTGTATAGTATATTATGATGTATTATATATTGCATATCCCATATTACCCTTCTTATATCTTTCCAATATAACATCCAAATAGAAAACATGCATAAAATTGATTTGAGAAATGTTGGAAATGCATATTTAGGAGGAACAGAAATAGTTAAGATGAAACTAGATGTACTGAAGATGGATCACTAAAGACTTCATACCGAGCTTGGCTTTAGCTTGAGGTGACACCACAGAAAGGTAAAAGGAGGGAAATGCCATCTCAGTTGTGCTTTTAAAAGATTGCTCAGGTAACATCATTAAATTATGGTAACCAGAAAAGCAGTAGGAAATGAGAAGAAATATGTGAGCTAAGTGAGGAGGGCTGCTTAACTAACTAGATGCTCCTCATAATCTGCAGCTTTGTGCTGTATTGATTGGTTCCTTTAAACTTTGGAGAAGCCTTTAGAAAGAACAAGTGTTAAACACCCAACACTAACAGGACAACAGGAAAACTCAATCAGTATCACCCCTGGTCCTTTGTTTCCACAATAGAGTTACACTGTATAATTATTATTCTTATTAATCTACAAGAAGCCAACTTTTAAAGTCGTTAGTTCATTGTTTCTTTTTAATCTGAATAACTCTCAGTAATTAAAGTTTTTATCAGTTACAGAATTCTTCATTGTGAGATAGAATGGCTGACTTCAAATGCATTAAGCTTCAAGCAAAAACTAACACTCATTAACAAGATTACCTGTTGTGATTAAATAAATACAAACTGTTTGCAAAGTTTGTAAATGAATCCAACAACATAAAACTCACCACTTAGCACAAACCTTGTTTTATTAGCTCTTCTAGCCCATTTAGGAGATAGGTAGGCAATTCCTCATTTTGTTCAACCTCCCATTTCCCCAATGCATTGCCTTGTACTTCATTTGCTGCTGCCTTAGTTTACTCAACTGTATCTCCTCAAAATGTGGACCAAAATAGCTGTACTTGAAAGCAGTCTTCATCCTTGCTTCACAGTGCTCTGTATCACACTGTGAGATTCCAATAAGGCATCAAGTTGCAAGTGTTGTACATGTTATGAAATCTCAAGATGGCTCTTTTGGGGAAAACATTAATTACATTTTTAAAAGCTCAGTAAAGGCTGCAATTAATTTATGGAGCTATGAAAAGTCTACAAAGGATATCAGTGGTAATAATAGAAAAGGCGAAAGAGTTTCAGTTGGCCTTAAACTGCAAAGTTCATGTCTAATTTGGCTGATAAGAGTCAGACCACAGATTTTTTTATTAAACTTGTAAGGGGTCCTAACTATAGCTGGATCTTAAACCCTATCCTCCACACACACACCCCACACACACACTTCCAGGGTAAAGATCCCACGTAAGTCCCTGACCAATGCTTATACAGCTATTCTGACACCCCCATTTATTTAAGAAAAATTCTCCTTCAAATATTCAAGTTTCAATTTGGCAGTTAATTTCACTCTGCAGTTAAAAGGCACTAGCTGTCAGTCAGATCTCTCACCCAGTTCCCTCCTGAAAAGAAAAACTGACAGATCACAGGAGCTTTCTTTTGTAAACCAATTCTGGAACTTTCATGCTTCTTATTTGTTAGGTTAAAGGTTAAATTGCTGACCTGTGCCCTCCTGCTTAGCGGCCTTCCCCTTTTTCTGTAAAGCTTTATTTGGGGGCTGTATTTACATGGATTAGTCCCTTTTCACGCTAAGAAGGAATCTGTTCACAGCCAAAGCCTTAGTTCTGGTTGTACAAAAAGCAGCCACAATTATTCACCACCAGACAATGACCATATTGTGAATTTACAAAAAACCCACCCCAGCCATGGAAAGATCTGTTCTTGCTGCACAAAACAATAGAAGAAAAATCTTATCAAGCATTCAAGAGAAAGCAAACAAAGCAAGCCCACTGTGAACTTGATGAAGATGTCAAGCTCCTTTAATATATATATATATAAATCAACAAAGAGGGGTTTTCTTGTAAAGTCTTGGGAGTGAGACTTTTTCTACTCTGAGTTTCCCTTTCTGGTTAAACACAGTCAGGAGCAGCAGACATTGACAGCCAAGACCAATAAATGCTGCCATTTTCTAAGCACACTTGCAAACACTTTTTTTTAAGCACAATGCAAGGAGGTTTTCTTTTCCAAATATGTCCAGTGCAGATGCTAGGGAAATCATTCTCAAGCTAGTACCATACTATACAGGCTCTTTAAGTAAAAGGAAAATTTTTGTCCCAACCTCTATGAAATGAACAGAGGCTAGCTTCCCAAGCCCTAACCTAATATCTGGTTGGTTTTCTTCTTTTTGTTTTTAACAATTTTTAATTTAAAGGCTTTGGGGGCACCAAACATAGTCTATGGCTGCAACCTCAGCACTTAAGAGGCTGATGCAAGAAGACTGAGTGTTTGAGGGCAGCCTGAGCAACACAAGGAAGACCTTGTCTCCAAAGACAAACAAACAAATAGCCATTGGATTGAATTAAACCATAACCCCAACAAGTTTCCTTCACCTGACATCCATCAAGTATAATTCACACCTTGTGTCTGT
Organism: Perognathus longimembris pacificus; assembly: GCF_023159225.1. Classification (NCBI taxonomy): domain Eukaryota; kingdom Metazoa; phylum Chordata; class Mammalia; order Rodentia; family Heteromyidae; genus Perognathus; species Perognathus longimembris. The sequence continues at coordinate 153,353,638 of NC_063161.1, forward strand.
GGCAAGTCTGAATGCTCTGAAACCCCAGCCACAGAGACAAAGTTTCACATTTTGTCCTTATGAGGTTAAGGTTGCACAGCTGATAGAAAAGTAAAGCCCAGCTGTCAAGCAAAAGGAGAGGAGAGGGCAAATACAAAGAATTTCTCCCATTGACATGTCTTTAGGAAGGTGGTTTCTATGTTGTTTGGCCCAACATGACCTAAATCAGTAGACATATTCCTCAAGTAAAACAGAATAATAAAACTTAATTAGTGGTTTCAAAGAAAAATAAGCATTAAAAGCAATCTAAGACTCTCTAAAATGTGACTTTCTTAAAGTAATGGTATTTAAATTCATCATAGGGCCACCTACAAATACAGCCAGTTGTTTTCTGTTTTTCTCTCAGAAAAATGGCTCACTTTGAGGTTTCGTATGGATTAGGGACTTTAAAAAGACATTTTCATGCATAATACAGTTTCTCTTTGACAAAGCCCTTTTCCATCTTCTCTGTTCCTCTACCTTCCTCTCCATCCAGGCCAAAGACAACAAATTTTTCCTCAAAGCCCAAAAACTTGAACTGGGGGCATCTACGGTGGTAGACTATGCACCTGCCTAACAAACTTGAGGTCCTGGGTTCAAACTCCAGTCCATTCCCCCCTTGCCCTCCCCACCCAAGACTTAATTCCACAAACTTAGAGACAATTTTGTCTTGTTTCAAAAGGGATTGAATTTACATATCTAATAATAAGGAACTGATTCTAAAACTCTGTTGCAGCCATCAAAAACTAATGAAAACATTTTGTGATTTTAAAAAAATGAAGTCTTTTTCTCATTTAAACTGTATAACTATTGCAAGTTTGTCCACTGGTAATATTCAAAAGTTAGAAATGGGAATGACAGAAATGGCCTTAGTCTATCACTTTCTCAAACTTTCTGCCAACCTTTGTCCTTTTTATTTGTTACTGTTATTATAAAGGTGATGTAGAGGTCTTTTGTCTTTTTCTAACATTTTTAATGTAGTAGTTAATAAGTGCTGAAAAAAAAAAAAGGGACAATCCTCACCAATGACCCTACTGCAAGATACACAGAAATCATTTCTAGACATAGACAAAAATTCAGTGCTCCAGTACTTACTGTGAACTACGAAATTTATGATCCCAAGAAAATTAAGATGGCACTACAAGGAACAGAACACAAAGTAGGAAGTACTTAAACTTCTTCCCAACTTGTAGGAGGAATGAGATTAGGGCACAAGCTACACTCAAAGTCAATTCAAATGTAAATGCTTTGCTTCCTCTCAAACAAAGATAAACTCCCTCAGAGTTAATAGTTTCTCCCTAAGAGATTCATCTCTCTTTTCAACTTTGAGGTATGTTTTGTAGAAAAGGAAGAAACACATGGTGGGGCTTAGAGCAAAACCTTTTAAATTCTTTGTCATAAAAGCTGCAGAGTAAACTACATTTCCTTTACTAATCCTTAGCACACTTGTTAAACTGAGTGTGCTGACAACTTTGCCACTGCAATCACAATTGGTTTCTAACAAGTATTTTTTAAAGTTTGGTTGTACTACATTGTATTACCATCCTCCTTGAGCACAAGTGAGAATTTATGCTGCCTTCACAAACTGTTGAAAGAGGCACTCCCGAGGGAGAAATAACTTTTGGCACATTGCATTGCAAAGATAAAGTTACAAAAGCAAGTTAAAATATCTCTCTCACCACACATTTATCTCTCTCTTCCCAATCCCACAACTCTACTTGCCGACCCTACCCCTAAGTATGTTCATGAGAACTATCTCAGAAGACCCTGACTATAAATTCAAATTCTGGAAGAAATTTAACTATATGATTTTTTAATTAACTTTCTAAAGGAAAATTTCCATAGAGCTGGAAATATTTGAACAAATGTCCATGTTGCTTCAAAAGAGAAAAGGGGGGGAGTGGGGGAAGAAAACCATTACCAGAGTTTCAAAGCCTCTATAGTCCTCCCAAGCTATGGAAAATAAGAAACTGTCCTTTTGTTGTCAAGAGGCTGAAAAGAGTGAGAAACAAGGATTTGATTTGATTTGACAAGAGAAGAAAACTAAGCACTGTTTTAGAGTTAGTATTTTATTTAATCCTCTTGGCAAACCTAAAAGAAAAAGATTATCAAACTTACCTGGCATGTAAGAAAACCCATTAAAAAAAAAAAAATGGGTAACTTCCCTAAAGTCAAACCACTATTAGCCTCAGAGCCATAATTCAGACTTAAGTCCAAAGCTCTTCCCACTACACTTATGCTTCTGCTAGAAGAGAGAGCAGAAAAACAGCTTTTAGTGACATAAATTCCATGATGCCAGACCACCAGGCAATTTCCCAGGGGTGGCAGAAAAAGCCTAAAATGCAAAAAGTACAGACTGCTGTCAAGGCCTGGGGTAAATGCCTCATTGTACTAAGAGAAGTCTGATGGACACTTACTAAATGGAGAGGAAAAGGCATTCCTTGATGGTGGGATGAATGTGAGCATGCCTTCCTTTAAACTTTTCATCCTAAGCACATCTGCTCATAGAAAAGGCAGAATAACATATTCCAGAAAAATCACTAGAAGGAAAAATGATTTAACAAAATGCCCTCATTCCTAGATCTACACATCGATTTCCATTAAACAAAGAGAATGGAACAGTCATCCAATCCACTGAAAATGATGAGCACAAAAGCTAATCTAAATATAGAAGTTCTCCGTGTTAAGTACCAACAAATAAGTACTAATAGGTACTAGATATTAGGGACACATCTGTGCATCAAATAAAGCTGCAGCTCCCTTTGTGGAGGGAGCATGATTGCACAAGATCTCCCTCAAACTAATCAGAAAAGCGTATTTTTATTAATAAAACCATAAACAAATATTCCTTCATGACTTTGCAAATGTTTTCCTCCTCTAAGACCCATCTCTAACACCTACCACAAACAGACTTAGGATAAAAATTGTTGGATGGATGAGTTGTGATGGAGGACGACAGTACTAGGACTTGTACTCAGGATCTTGCACTTGTGAAGACATGTGCTCTACAACTTGAGCCATGCCCTCAGTTGTTTTTTGCTTGTTTTTTGTTTATTTGCTTGTTTAATAATGGGTCTCATATATTTATACCCAGGCTGGCCTGGACCTTGACACTATTTAAGCTGGGATGACAGGTGTATACCTCTGCACCCAGGTCACTGGTTGAAATGGAGTCTCAGGCACATTTTTGCCCAGGCTGGCCTTGAACTGTAAAACCTTGAATCACCTGCATTTCCATTTAGCAAATACAAGAGAATTTTTTGTTTGTTTGCTTATGTGGTACTGAGGAATCGAACCCAGGGCCTCGTGCATGGTAGGCAAGCACTCTAACACAAAACCACAGTCCCAGCCACCTCAAGATAAATTAGGTAACATTATTGCAGGGTTCACACAGGGGATTAAGAAATTGTTGAGGGGCTGGGGATATGGCCTAGTGGCAAGAGAGCTTGCCTCATATACATGAGGCCCTGGGTTCGATTCCCCAGCACCACATATACAGAAAACGGCCAGAAGTGGCGCTGTGGCTCAAGTGGCAGAGTGCTAGCCTTGAGCAAAAGGAAGCCAGGGATAGTGCTCAGGCCCTGAGTCCAAGGCCCAGGACTGGCCAAAAAAAAAAAAAAAAGAAATTGTTGAGGCAGAGTGCTAGCCTTGAGCAAAAAGAGGCCAGGGACAGTGCTCAGGCCCTGAGTTCAAGCCCCATTACTGGCAAAAAAAAAAAAAAAAGACCTAAACTGGGCTTGCTGGGGCTGTTGGAGGCAAGAAAGCAACTGAGTGAAACTTTCTCAAAGGCCCAGGGCCCTCAAGATCAACTCAATGCCCTGCTACCAAGTGAAGAGAATCACAAAGCCCATCATACAGCAGCTGATGCTCCAGCAGGTCAGACTCCTGATGACTCTCTGTTTCTAGTTTGAAGAATCAAAACCATTCCAAATCATTTTTCTTCTAAGAGAGGTATACTGTCATGTTCTATGTTCTTTTTTATCCTCTCATTTAATCCTCACAATAATGTATCATCAACATTCCCATTTTATAGTTCAAGAAACTAAGAGAACAACTTAAGTCACTGACCCAAAGTCATACAATCAAGTCAAGAAACAAATCTGACTAACTTCAAATTTCACTATATCATATTGGAGGAGGATGTATCTTACAAGGAGATGAGTTTTATTAACCAAAACATTTAGTAGGAAAGGAGAATAAATTAAATATCCATTGCTTAGCTGCTTCTCAACTTCATGCAGGAGTATAATGAAAATACAGTATTTTTCATTTTAGTCTGTGTAGTAAATCCCAAATATTCCTGTCAGTTTTTTCTTTCAATTTAAGTAAAACCTAACAAATTAATGGAAATTTCCTTTCATGTCTAAGAAGCCAATCCTATCATTCTGAGTATCAGATGTTACAACTGCTGAGGACAGAAACTTGGGATAAATGTACACTAAACTAGAGACCATATTCCATGAGTTGTTTTAGTAAATCTCTGATCGTAGTTTAATTTTTTTCACATCTAGATCATCTCACTAATGGACAGTTTAAATAAAAGTTCCAGCAACTAAGCACCGATCACTGGGTTCTTGTTAAACTATGACACATAAATGGAAGAAGAAAAAAAACAGAGATTGATCATAAATTGTTAAAGTATCCAAAGTGTTATTCTGAGAACTCAGAATTAATCCTAGATTTTAAAAATTAAAAAAAAGTCAATTCAGGCAATTTTCTTTTCATTAAGTAAATTTTCATATATATATATGGACATACATACATATATACATATATATTTTTGTACTTATATATACGAGGCTTAACCTCAGGGCCTAGGTGCTGGTCACTGAGCTTTTGTGCTGAAGGCCAGCGCTCTAACACTGTGAGCCACTGCTCCACTTTTGGTTTTCTGGTGGTTAATTGGAGGGAGCTAAGATTCTCACAGACTTTCCTGCCCAGCCTAGCTTTGAACCACTATCCTCAGATCTCAGCCTCCTGAGTAGCTAGGATTACAAGTGTGAGCCAGTCACCGATGCCCAGTAAGTTTTTATATCTTTCATATAACAATCACTATATTATGTATCAAAATATTTACCCTCTTACTGATATCACAATTGCAGTAAATTTTGTTGTTGTTGTTTTTAATTTAGAGATGATGCTGTCACTACGCACGTATGCCTAGACTGTACTTGGTCCTATGTTAAGATGTTTTAATACATACTATCACTAATTTACAAAACAACCTGACAAGTAGATATAAGTTCCATTTAAACATTGGGCAAGCTAAAATTCAGTTTAAATAACTTTCCCAAGGTCAAACAATAAGTGGCAAAAGAATCTGAACTCAAGTATATCTGATTTCAAAGCCTATAGACTTGCCATTACATTGTTTTTGTTATAAATTATCCTCAGCTACTTAATGACATTGTTATAATCTAGGCAGCAATTAATGTGAATCTATTTTCTCTTCAAATAGGATTTCATGATAGCAGCAATTTCTAATGCCTATGAACACATTAAAGGTTAAAAAGAAACTGTCTTTAAATTGAGCAACTTTATTAAAGTCTCCTGCTGGGCAAAGCAAGCTCATGGTGATATCTTCAGTAAAGCTTTTTTTCTAATGAAAGCCTTTGGCAGGCTGCATGTTTTCAATGTAACCAAAAGAATGAAATGCAAAATGTGTTGTAAAATAATACCAAAAGAAGTTCAAAAGCTAGAATATAACTTCCTAAAGGATTTTTTATTTTCTTCAAAGTCTTCTAAGCATTTAAAACACACGCCTAGTTTCTGTTTTGTAGAGCTAGCACTCCATGTTTTACAGTCCTGCACAGTGCTGACCCTACAGTGAATGCTTGGAGAACAGGTGAATAAAGAATTAGACAAGTGATAATATTACAATCAAGTAATTCCTGGAAAACCAGCTTTATCTGGCATATGGTAGTTCTCAAGAAAGATGAAGGTCTACACTTATTTTTCTCCTTTGTTTACTCTTTTTTTTCTGATTCTGGGGCTTGAACTCAGAGCCTGGGTGCTGTCCATAAGCTTTTGTGCTCATAGCTATCTCTCTACCACTTGAGCCATGGCTCAACTTCCAGCTTTTTTGTGACTAAAGATTCACAAAGTTTCCTGCTCCAGCTAGCTTAGAACCTCAATCATCAGATATCAGCCTCCTGAATATCTAGGATTACAGATCTGAGCCGTCAACCAGCTAAGATCTACATTCCTAATCACTAAAACGTCTATCATTTTCATTGAAAGTATTTCCAAACTAGATTATACATTTCTCTGCATTTTTAAAAAGAATACCATGAAGACGGATGCTGGTGGCTCATAGCTGTCATCCTAGCTACTCAGAAGGCTGAGATCTGAGGATAGCGGTTCAAAGCCAGCCCGGGCAGGAAAGTCCATGAGACTCTTATCTCCAATTATCCACCAGAAAACTGGAAGCAGCACTGTGGCTCAGTGGTAGAGCACTAGCCTTAAGCTGAAGAGCTCAGGGACAGTGCCCAGGCCCAGAGTCCAAGCCCCATGACTGACCAAAAAAAAAAAAAAATAGAAGAATAAGAATACCATGAATGTTCATTTTTCTTGGTGTCTGCAATGAACACATTATCTTTTCAGCATCCAACCTTTCTTCCTCTAGTAACAGCCCCAGACTTTCCTCTTAAGAATGATACCCCACTCTCAGACTATGGGATCAGGTAATACTGAATAACACATAAATGCACGCGCGCACACACACACACACACACACACACACACACACACACTCCCTCATCTACCAACCTTAGGAGATGGGCACATGAGCCAAAGAAGCCTATTACAATCAACCCTAAGACTATGGCTCAAAATACTGTAAGATACTCTTGCTATCTGGTAGTTAAATTGGTAGAATATAAGGCTGGATTCATTAGTAGATATCTTTGTCATTGTATTAGGAGCACTTGTCCAGAAATGAACTAAACAAAGACAGAAGATCATGAGATAAAGATAAGGCAAGTTTCTGAAAACATAAATAGAAGATGTGGATTTAGTGAAACCACTAGACGGCTCTGTGTTTGGAACCAGTAAATGTTCCTTTATGTGTAAGTCAGCGTTAGCTGCTGCCACTTGCAATGAAAAGAAACCTAACCAAACCAAGACAATGGTTAACATCATCAACATAATCACTAACTTGCTGAGTATCATAAGACAGACAAATCCTCCAGTTATACCAAAAGCACTTAAGGTATAAGCTAAGGGTCTTTCTCTGAGTAAAAAGATTTAAGTTTTAATGCAGAGACTTGGGCTAAGTTGCTTTTACTCATTTTGTTTGTCAGCTATGTTCATTTGATAATGATTGCTGAGGAGCAGAGTTCTACAGATATATAAACTCTTGCCTTAAACTAAAATAATTCAAAATAACAACAGCTCACATTTCTAAAGAACTTTTCAGGTCCCATGCAACATGCATTCCCATTTAATCCCTGCAATTGCATAAAGGTGCTATTTGTGTCCCCTTTTTCATAGCTGATTCTCAGCGAATGTAGCTCTGAGACTGGCATTTGTAGGGGACTTGTTTTTAAAATTCAAAAGTACACACAAGCAGGGAACCAGTGGCTCATGCCTATAATCCTAGCTACTCAGGAGGCTGAGATCTGAGGATCATGGTTCAAAGCCAGCCTGGGCTGAAAAGTTCCCATGAGACTCTTACCTCCAATTAACCATTAGAAAACCAAAAGTGGCACTGTAGCTCAAAGTGGCAAAGCACTAGCCTTGAGCAGAAGAGCAGGGACAGTGCCCAGGCCTTGAGTTCAAGCCCCCACAACCAAGACACACACACACACACACACACACACACACACACACACACAGAACAATCCTTTTATTTGGGGTGGGGGTGCCAGTTCTGGGGTGGCTTGAACTCAGGGCTGGGTGCTGTCCCTGAGCTTTTCTGCTCAAGACTAGCACTCTCACTTGAACCACAGCTCCACTTCTGTGATATTTTTGGTGTTAATTGGAGATATTTTCCTGCCTGGGGTAGCTTGGAACCGCAACCCTCAGATCTCAGCCTCCTGAGTAGCTAAGGTTAAAGGTATGAGCCACCAGCACCCAGCCAATGATCCGGTTTTTTTTTTTTTTTGTTTTTTTTTTAATTCAGTGAAGCCAGGCACCTATGGCTCACACCTGTAATCCATGCTACTTAGGAGGCTGAGATCTGAGGATCGTGGTTCAAAGCTAGCCCAGGCAGGGGCTGGGGATATGGCCTAGTGGCAAGAGTGCCTGCCTCGGATACACGAGGCCCTAGGTTCGATTCCCCAGCACCACATATACAGAAAACGGCCAGAAGCGGCGCTGTGGCTCAAGTGGCAGAGTGCTAGCCTTGAGCAAAAAGAAGCCAGGGACGGTGCTCGGGCCCTGAGTCCAAGGCCCAGGACTGGCCAAAAAAAAAAAAAGCTAGCCCAGGCAGAAAAGTCCAAAGCTGGAAGTGGCACTGTGGTTCAAGTGGCAGAGGACTAACCTTAAGCACAAAGAGGGTCAGAGACAGCACCAAGGTCAAGCCCCAAGACTGGCAAAAAAAAAAGTCAATAAACTCACTGCTTGCATAGATTTTAATGCTGAGCACATCAGTGAACTCCTAAAAAGCTAACAGCCTAACACATATATATATATATATGTGTGTGTGTGTGTGTATGATGATATATATATGTGATAGTCTTCATAAAACTTTCAAGTGAATAAAATCAGACTAGGATTCAAGTCATAATTCTATTATTTGGACAACTTATTTCCCACCTCTAAGCTTTAATCATTCAGTATTTGAGAGCCTATTATTTACCAGGTGCTTTTCTAGCTTCGGAACTATACAGACACAATGAGGACATACTTTCTGCCCTCATGGAGCCCCATTTTCATACCTATATAATTGACATAGCACTTCTAACTTCATAAGGTGGTAGAGAAATGTTTTATTATAATGAGCTCTCACCGGACTCACTTCTATTTTAAAGAAATAATCATTATTATAGTAATTTTGAGTAAAAGAAACAATGTTCACAACAATTCTGAAAGTTGTACTGCCTTTATCAAATCAATTAAAAAAGTACAGTGAAAGCTGGGCATGATGGTGTAGGCTTATAATCCCAACACTCAAGAGGTTAAGGCACAAGTTTAAGGTCAGCATGGGCTATAAAATAAAATTCTATGTCAAAACAATAAAAAAAAGAATGAAGACATAACTCAAATGGCATAGCAGGTAGAAAAAAAAACAGAGAGAGTACGAAGTTCAAGTTCTAGTACAGCTCCCCCAAAATTAATTATTATTTTACAATAAAAATTAAATTAAGTACAATGAGATGAAGTATCCCACATATGTATCCTAAAAAAGACTTTTTCTAACTAGCATGTCAAGTATTCAGAGTTTGGAAAATTGCAAAACTGTTTTTAATAATTTATTTCTTCTGAGTGAATGGAAATTTATTCCAATTATATTACTAAGAAAAAACAAGGTCCATAACTAATACTCCACAAGAAGAAATCACTCTCATTGGAAAATTCAAGAGAAGAAAAAGAAAGAAAAACCAACTGGTGCTGTCTTATCAGAGAATCATAAGAATCCTTTGTATAACTAATGAACAAAGCTTCCCCTCCTCTTTTCTATACAAGTTATTTCTCTTTCTCAACATTAACATTACCTCATTTTTTTTCCTCACCACTGATTGCTTGTGCAGCAATTTGAAAATGCCGCACAAATGAAGTTAAAATACTGGTTCTACCAAACACAGAAGAGATAGTTGGAGGGAAGGATATAACCAAAATATATCATATACATGTGAGAAAAATATCATAATGAAACCTATTAACAATGTACCAACCAGGCCCAGTGGCTCACACCTATAGTTCTAGCTACTCAGGAGTTAAGAGAGCAGAATATTGTGGTTCAAAGCCAACCTGAGCATAAAAGTCCATTGAGAATCCATCTCTAATGTACTAGAGGAATGGCTCAAGTGGTAAGAGCACCAGCCATGAGCAAACAAGCAAATGAAGCCATGACTCCCTGAGTTCATGCCATAGTACTGGCACAAAAATGCTGATTCTATGCTTGTAAGTTATCCAAACTTGGCAAGTCCACCTTCATTGAACTTCAATTTCCTCAAACATGAGAACTGTTTGAAAGTTATAGTAAGAAATATGACTGGGGAAGGCTTTTGGGGGGAATACAGCCATGGCTCAAGTGATTATCACTTGCCTAGCAAGTATAAAGCCTTGAATTCAAACTCCAGTAGTGTCAAAAAGAGAGAGACACAGAGAGAGAAATATAGCAAGACTCAATAAAAGTTCATTACTTTGCAATGCACCAATATGGCCAATACTTGGAATACTAGTTACTCGGGAGACTGACATATATGAGGATTGTGGTTAGAAGCCAGCCAGAGCAAGAAAATTCAGAAGACTCTTTATCTTTGATCAACCACCAAAAAACCAGAAATGGAACTGTGGCTCAAGTAACAGAGTGACTTCAGGGAAAAAGCTAAGGAATAATGCCTAGACTCTGAGTCAAGCCCCATGGCTAGCGCGCGCGCGCGTGCGCGCACACACACACAGTTAGCTATTTTTTTTACCATTCTCTTTTTTTTTTTTTGCTAGTCCTGAGGCTTGAACTCCAGGCCTAGGTGCTGTCCTTCAGCTTCTTTTGCACAAGGCTAGTGTTTTAACCCTTGAGGCCCAGAACCACTTCTAGCTTTTTCTGAGTATGTTAATTGGAGATAAGAGTCTCATGGAGGGCTGGGGATATGGCCTAGTGGCAAGAGTGCCTGCCTCATATACATGAGGCCCTGGGTTCGATTCCCCAGCACCACATATACAGAAAATGGCCAGAAGTGGCGCTGTGGCTCAAGCGGTAGAGTGCTAGCATTGAGCAAAAAGAAGCCAGGGACAGTGCTCAGGCCCTGAGTCCAAGCCCCAGGACTGGCCAAAAAAAAAAAAAAAAAGAGTCTCATGGAGTTTTCTACCTGGAATGGCTTCACACCACAATCCTCAGATCTCCTGAGTAGCTAGGATTACAGGTATGTGCCACCTGCACCTGGCTTTTATTACCGTTCTCTAAGTCTGCTATAATAATTGATTGCTTTATGATTACTGAAGAAGAATAAGATGATGAATTTAGGTAATGTTTCTCAAGAATATTTTACTCTGGAACAAAAATTGACTCTCATATGAGCATCTTCCACCTACGCATACATTTATTTTGCATATACACACGTTATTTCTAAACAGATGGATTAATTTAGGTTAAAAGGTGTTTTAATGTATAATAATACTGAGAATTCACTATGACCACAGATTCAAAGAAAGCTTGTAGAACACACTTATTGTCCTATAAGACAAAAGTTAAAAGTTAAAAATAACCAATCTGGCTCTAAATAACTTGTCAGCTAAGTGCCAGTTTTCTTCATGATCCTACTAATACAGAAATGTGGAAAATTATTTTAAAGCAACTTTAAATAATTATTTAAGAGATTTTGTGTAACACCCAGGTGACTGAACAATTCAACTATCAAAGCACTACACCTTTCACAAAATCCTTCTGTATTTCTTGTCTATCCCTTTCTTTTAAAAAGTGGCCAAGGCAGTAAAGGAAATGCAAATAAAAACAACCCTGAGATACCACATTACCGTAGTCAGAATGACCTATACACTGAACTCAGGAAACAACAAATGTTGGAGGGGATGTGGAGAAAGGGGAACCCTACTGTACTACTGGTGGGAATGTAAACTAGTACAAGTCTAGAAAGCAGTCTGGAGGTTCCTCAAAAAACAGACATACCCGGGGCTGGGAATATGGCCTAGTGGCAAGAGTGCTTGCCTCGTATACATGAGGCCCTGGGTTCGATTCCTCAGCATCACATATACAGAAAATGGCCAGAAGTGGCGCTGTGGCTCAAGTGGCAGAGTGCTAGCCTTGAGCAAAAAGAAGCCAGGGACAGTGCTCACGCCCTGAGTTTACAGCCTAGGACTGACCAAAAAAAAAAAAAACACAGACATACCCTAAGACCCAGCCATACCACTCCTAGGCATATACCCTGAGCAACAGGATCCAGGATGCGACAAGGACACCTGTACGTACTTCCATGTTCATTGCTGCACTATTCACAATAGCTAAGACATGGGACCAACCCAGATGCCCCATTACAGATGAATGGATCCAAAAAATGTGGTATCTTATACAATGGAATTCTACACAGACATTAGAAGTGATAAAATATACAATACCTGATCTAGGGAAGGAAAAGAAAAACAAGGGCGTAAGATATCACAAGAAATGTAGTGCTCGCTTCGGCAGCACATATACTAAAAATTGGAACAATACAGAGAGGATTAGCATGGCCCTTGCGCAAGGATGACACGCAAATTCGTGAAGTGTTCCATATTTTTTTCTGTACACCAGCAATGTACAAGCAGAAAAGGAAATTATGGAAACAATTCCATTTACAGTAGCCAAAAAAAGAATAAAATACCTAGGGATCAACCTAACCAAGGACGTGACGAACCTATTTAATGAGAACTATAAAAATCTAATAAGGGAAATAAAGAAGACACAAGGAGATGGAAAGACCTCCCATGCTCATGGGCAGGCAGAATCAATATAGTGAAAATGGCCATATTGCCCAAATTGTTATACAAATTCAATGCAATCCCTATCAAAATCCCAGTCACATTCTTCACTGAAATAGAGAAAGCAATCCATAAATTCATATGGAACAGCAAAAGACCTAGAGAGCCAAAGCAATTCTAGGCAAAAAAAGCGGTGCAGGAGGTATCATAATACCAGACTTCAAGCTCGACTATAGGGCCATCATAACAAAAACAGCCTGGTATTGGTATAAACACAGACCAGAAGACCAATGGCTCAGAATTGAAGATCCAGAAATAAAACTGCACTCCTACAGTCAGTTGATATTCGACAAAGGAGTTAAAGACATACAGTGGAATCAACATAGCCTCTTCAATTACTGGTGCTGGGAGAACTGGGCAGCCATATGTAGAAAACTCAAAGTAGACCCAAGCCTATCACCATGCACCAAGATCAACTCAAAATGGATCAAAGACCTCAATATCAGACCTGAATCCTTGAAACTACTGAAGGACAGAGTAGGAAAGACGCTAGAACTTATAGGCACAGGAAGGAACTTCCTGAATATAGTCCCAGGGGCACAACAAATAGGGGAGAGACTTGACAAATGGGACTACGACAAATTAAAAAGTTTCTGCACAGCTAAGGACATAGCCACCAAAATAGAAAGGCAGCCAACCATATGGGAAAGGATCTTTACCAGCACAGCAACAGACAAAGGCCTAATATCTGTCATCTACAGAGAACTCAAAAAACTAAGCCCCTCCAAGCCCAATAAACCAATTAGGAAATGGGCAAAGGAGCTAGAGAGAGACTTCACAAGAGAAGAGATAAAAATGGCAAAGAAACATATGAGGAAATGTTCAACATCCCTGGTAGTAAAGGAAATGCAAATAAAAACAACCCTGAGATACCACCTCACTCCAGTTAGAATGGCCTATCCTCTGAACTCAGGCAACAACAAATGCTGGAAGGGGTGCGGGGAAAGAGAACCCCTTCTCCATTGTTGGTGGGAGTGCAAATTAGTACAACCACTTTGGAGAACAGTATGGAGGTTTCTCAAAAAGCTCAATATAGACCTACCCTATGACCCAGCCATACCACTCCTAGGCATCTATCTGGAACAGCAGGCCCCAAGATATCAAAAAGACATTTGCACTCCCATGTTTATCGCTGCACAACTCACAATAGCCAAAATGTAGAAACAACCCAGATGCCCCTCCACAGATGAATGGATCCAAAAAATATGGTACCTATACACAATGGAATACTACATAGCGATTAGGAATGGTAAAATATTGTTATTCGCAGGGAAATGGTCAGAACTCGAACAAATAATGTTGAGCGAGACAAGCCTAGAACACAGAAAACAAAGGGGCATGATCTCCCTGATATATGACTGTTAAGATGGGGTGACGGAGAGACAGTAGAGACCAGGTCTGTGAAACCAAAAACTGCTTGTCTAATGGTATTTCCCACAGGATTGGGTCAGCGACCCAACATTATGTAACTAAAACCAAACAACTACTCAACATATAAAGGTCAAAAGTTGACCTCTCAGTGGAATACAATAGCTCAAAAGCTATGTATGTACATTCATATAAGACTACTGTCGACATATTGTCTAATGTCAACATTACATTTAAAGCCCTAGGCGAATTTTCTTGGGCGTAGGCCACATGGCTACTGTATATGTTCTTGGTACACTGTGTATTGTATATATGTCTACCTGACCTAGGGAAGGGAAAGAAAAACAGAGTGTAAGATATCACAAGAAATGCACCCACTGCCCTACTATGTAACTGTACCCATTTGCACAACATCTTGTCAAAAAAATTTTGTTTAATTAATAAATAAATTACAAAAACAAGAAATGTACTCACTGCCCTATTATATAGCTGTACCCCTTTTGCACAACACCTTGTCAACAAAATTTAATTAATAAATTTTACAAAAAGAAATGATAAAATAATGGCATTCACAGAGAAATAGACAGGACTATAACAAATCATGTTGAGCGAGACAAGCCAAGAACAGAGAGACAAACGGTGCATAGTCTCCATGCTATGGCGTTATTAGAATCAAATTGCAAAGAGACATGACAAAGCAAGATACCAATACACAGTGAGACCAAAAAATGACAGTCTTAGGAGAAATGCACTGAATAGTAAGACCCGAGCACTACTTCATATACTTAAAATCAGACTGGGAATATGGCTTAGTGGTAGAGTGCTTGTCTAGCATGCACAAAGCCCTGAGTTCGATTCCTCAGCACCACATAAACAGAAAAAGCCCTAAGTGGTGCTGTGGCTCAAGAGGTAGAGTGCCAGCCTTGAGCAAAAAAGAAGCCAGGTACAGTGCTCAGGCCCTGAGTCCAAGCCCCAGGACTGGCAAAAATAATAATATACACACTGAGAGAATTCAAAGATAAGGAAACAAAGTACTTCTCTTTAATTAGTCTTATAGTATTTAGAGGATCCCATATTCTTTACGTCACATATGATGTATACTTGTGCACATCTGAGGGAAGCTGGGAGGAAGGCACAGAATGAGTGGAAAGTGGGTGAAAAAAATACAGTAGAGGGGGCCCAACAGCTGATGAAAGTGGGGGGAGGGAAGCTGGAAGAAAAATGAGGAAGGGGGTAACAAGTATGACAAGAAATATACTTACTACCTTAAGTATGTAACTGTAAACCCTCTGTACATCATCTTGACAATAAAAAGAAAAGTGGGGCTGGGGATATGGCCTAGTGGCAAGAGTGCCTGCCTCATATACATGAGGCCCTGGGTTCGATTCCCCAGCACCACATATACAGAAGATGGCCAGAAGCGGTGCTGTGGCTCAAGTGGCAGAGTGCTAGCCTTGAGCGGGAAGAAGCCAGGGACAGTGCTCAGGCCCTGAGTCCAAGGCCCAGGACTGGCAAAAAAAAAAAAAGAACAGAAGAACCAAAAATATTATCACATAGCAATAGCCATCTACATGGGCTGGGAATATGGCCTAGTGGCAAGAGCTCTTGCCTCCTACACATGAAGCTCTCGGTTCGATTCCCCAGCACCACATATATGGAAAACGGCCAGAAGGGGCACTGTGGCTCAGGTGGCAGAGTGCTAGCCTTGAGCGGGAAGAAGCCAGGGACAGTGCTCAGGCCCCGAGTCCAAGGCCCAGGACTGGCCAAAAAAAAAAAAGAAAAGTGGCCATGGGTCTAACACACTAAAAATGCTATAAAGGGACTGGACACAGGAAAAGGTAGTTCTGCAGAGTGGCCATGAAGAACCAATGCTGCCACTCTCCCAGGTTTAAGCAAGCATCTATCCAGAAAGAACGCCATCAGAAGGCTCAGAGATGCCAGCTGTAATGAGAGACTTGTGTTGAAAATGCATTCCAGAATTTCTGCATGGCTAGAACCATCTGATCATGGGACCTTGCAGGCTGATCTCTCTTGCAAGAGCACCCTCTTCTGAGACCTTTGGTCACAGGCTGAATTCAGCCTTGAAAGCTTTCATAGCATGAGATGAGCCCCTTAGGATCCTTATAGAAAGATGAATTCCTAAACAAAGATAGCAACTAGAGTACACAAAAATGGAACTTGGCAAAATAATAAAGAAAAGACAAGAAGGAGGGTAGGAAGCAAGAGAGGAAGGAAAGCAAGGGGAGGAGGAAGGAAAGGAAAGTAGGGAAGAGAAGAGAGAGAATTAAAATGTTTTAAATTGAGAACAGAGCTGGGCCTGGGTGACTCAAGCCTATAATCCTAGCTACTCAGGAGGCTGAGATCTGAGAAATATGGTACAAGGCCTGCCCAGGCAGAAAAATCCATAAGACTCTTATCTCCAATTAACCATTAAAAAGCCAGAAGTAGAGCTGTGGCTCAAGATCACCAGCCTTGACTGGAAAAGCTAAGGGACAGCACTCAGGCCCTGAGTTTAAGTCCCAGAATCAGGAAGGGAAAAAAAAAAGGGGGGGGGGAGCTGGGAATGTGGTTTAGTAGTAACGCTTGCCTAGCATGCATGAAACACTGGGTTCGATTCCTTAGTACCACATAAACTGAAAAAGCCAAAAGTGGTGCTGTGGCTCAAGTGGTAGAGTGCTAGCCTTGGGCAAAAGAAGCTCAGGGACAGTGCCCAGGCCCTGAGTTCAAGTCCCAGGACTGGCAAAAAAGAAACAAAAAAGAACAAAGCAGAGCAAAGATCTACTCAAAATGATCCAATTTCTGTTTAAATAAAATGACAAGCGCTATACCAAACCATAATGGTATTATTACATTGGCAACACTTACAATAGAATCTTAGAAATAATCTAAACATCCAACTGAATTATTGCACATCCACTTAATATGATCATAACAACTAATATGATTTTTTTCCAAAGCTATATAATAAATACTTTTAGGTAAAGCTTAAGGTCTAATTGGGAGAGCAAGAAAAACACACACAGGTGCAGTGCAGTTCAGAAAAAAAATTATGCATTTTATCTATACATACACACAAACATACACATGGAAACAAGGAAATAAATAGCTAGAAAGATTAACAGTAGGTATTTTTTTTCTTCTTTGTAATTATTCATTTTTTTAAATTTTGTGCATGCCCTAAGAATTAATTACTAAGCAAACTATTGAAATGTTAAAGATGAATAGTAAAATGATACTCTAGAATAATCTGCCAATGTGTTATTAAATGCCTCAAAAAAATTTAGTATACATATTTTTTATTCACCATGAGAACATAACATACCACAGTATGCAAAAAATTGTAAGACTAAAACTCCCACAGAAGTTTACAGAACAAAATGTATACTAAGTCTTCCAATTAAAGACCCATAAAGTAGTTTCAGTGCTTTCTAACCCACCTTCTCACAGCAGGGATTTAATCCCTCCAGGGGGATGCAAACAAACTTCAAAGAGAAGATTATGCCCAGACACCAGTACTGTATAGGCTTAGATATCTAAGTTTGCCCAGATACTTTGGCACACATTAGAGATACAGATCCAAGGAACAAAAGACTTAATCATAAGACACATTCTTTGTAATCATCTAAAATTGCAAAAATAATGCAGCATAAATATCAGGAAAAGACAAACATACCAAATCTTATTAAATACAAGGTTACAGAAGCAAGCAAAGGTGTCTATAGTCAAATATTCAGTAACATCTTATTTACTGGTAACAGTACCATGAAATCTAGCACATTTGCCAAGAAAGAAGCAGAATCAGTTCATTTGTATACCCAAACTTTATCTGTAAAATCTTTAGCAGATATTCCCTTCAATTTTAGAAGTCTTAATGCAATTTCTAAGTAGAAATAAGAGATCACTTGTCACAAGATATTCCTCAGTTGGGAGACAAAAGAGCTGTGTTGTTTTGTTTTTTTAAGTTAGAAATATTTCTCATCAGCCTTTCTCAAGTCATTCCCAAATACCAGCTAATTTTTAAGCATTATTTGAAATACCTGATCATTGAATAAACTTTTTATTAGAAGCAATAACATACCTTAAAGTTAGTAAAACCCAACCTTTACAAATCATGAATGATGAAGCAAATTTAGAGCTTAACTTTCCTAGAGATTAGTAATCTACCAGAAAATTAAAATCTTTAGCAAAGACCTAAATATGAAAGGGAAACCATAAATTGCTTTAGAAAGCAAGTATCTTTACATTGGTAGAACAGGAAAATATGAATTATATTATTAAGACCAAGAAGGTTTGAAAGCCAAGCCATAGAGAAGACATCTGAACTAAATAATAATAAATATCCATTATATATAAACAATTTACATACCAATGATGGTTAAATAAGAAAGCACTTTAAAAAAAAAAAAAGAGCAAGGGACATGAACAGGCACTACATAACAAAATGAATACCAGGAAGCTAAAGCAAGTCTTATATGAGGAGAGAAGAGACTAAGGGGGAGGAAGCAAACCAATGGAAAAAGGAATGATGGGCGAATACAGTCGTAATATTCAATCCACACACGTGAAAATAGAACCAGAAAACTTGAGATGGGTGGGGATCATGCAAAGTTTCAAATCCAAGTAAACTCACTCTTGCTAAACAATACATGCAGGTGTCTGTTTGTGGGGACCTAGAGTCCCTAATATTTGGCAAGGTTCACAAAGCAAAACAACACTAGATCAAAATGTTATTTTCTTCATTAACAGAAGAGAATTCCCTTTCCATTCGTTTGTATCCTCTAACCTAATTCTAAGCCTTGCTCGTTAGTAAGGCATCTGTGACAGATGCAAACCAAGACCCAATGATTACAATGAATAGAGCCATACTACAAGCCTGCTAAGGCAGTGACTCAATTCAAACTATTTACTCCCCATTCCTGTGATTATATGGAAATGGAAAAAGAAGACACTCAAAACTTAATACTTAATATTGTTAACAGTTCATTAAGATTATCACATCTTTTCCATGTATGTGGCTGTCTTACAATAAACATCATATCATAATAGAATAAGCGAAGTACCTGAAAGATTGCCACCTGTCCTAGGATAGGCCACCTCCACATATACTTCAAACGTGGTTTCTGGGTTTTGCCTACAAAAGAAATAGATCATGATTACTGGCAAGAATAGAAGCAGCATTAGCAAAACATATAAGCTATAGTACAAGACAAATCTTGGTTAAAATCATTAGTTCCACAACTTAATGAACAAGCTACTTAATTTCTGAGCCACAGTCTTCCTGATCTACAAAATAAAAATTATCTAACTAGAAACCTAAGAAAAAACATAAAAATTATCTACGAACAATATATAAGTTAACTATTACTACAACCTGACAGTCTTATTTCTAATTTCCACAGCTGAATCTCCAAAGCAATGGACAGAATTTTTGAGGAAATTCAGATAAAGGCAATGCTAATACAATGAAGCCCTCTCTCTCTCACATCACAGGACAAAATACTCGTATAACAAAATTAACTTGCTATGTAGAGGTTTAAAGACTGAAATAGAAGAACTAGTATTCTATATTAGAATATTAAGATGGAATGCCAATCTACATTGAAGATACAAAGGGACCTTCACCAGTACTGGCATTTATGTGTTATGTTCACCATTATACTCGTTCACCTTTTTAGGTGATAAAATATTCATAAGTTTCTTTATGTTTTTATATTCTTAAATCTTACGTGATAAATATTTCATGTTTCAGAATTAATTCTAGATGGTAGCAATATTGTGGTTATATTATCTTTGCATTTTCTCTTTAGTTTCAAAGGTACAATAAAGATATTATTTACATATTGAATGAAAATAATGCAGCAGATACTATACTTTCAAATATCAATAGCTTAAATCTATTTTTAAATTGACAATAAAGGTCAATAAGGAACTTTCTGAGTTGCTTTGTAGTATTTATAAATGCACTATTGTAGTATTTATAAATTTAAAGAAATGCTCTGACTTTTCCAGTAAAACCTACTTTCCAAAACAACTGCATTATCTCATTTCATCGTCCTCATAATACTGGGAAGTGAGTGTGTTAGGTATTACTGGCAGCACACAGGTGAGGAATACCTTGTCTTATCCACAGCTAATGAGAAACACAGGCAGGACCAGAATTCCCACCTCCTGGTGCTTAAATTCTGTTTCATTGACTCTCACATCAATTTTGATTCCTGATGCTTTCACATCTCTTACAACCTATAGCAATTTACAACTGCAAATGGCAGCATTTTTTTCTTCCTAATATACAAAATAATGACATCTTATATTTTTATGGCAATATGTTCTCTACGACCTTAGAAGAAAAATTTATTTTCTAAATCAAGAATCTAGTTATCTCTCTTAGGAAGAATATTCACTTATTTTTTTCACTGAAGAGAAATGTAGGCTTTTAAAAGCTTTAAATAAGTGCCTTGAAGAGTTGACTGCTCTCAAATTCAAAACACTTAAACATACCTTGTCAGTGAGGTCACACAAATACACACACACAAACACGCATACACACACACAATCAGACACTAGAGTATCTTACTCAAAAGAAAACTAAAGTTTCAAGAAGGCCTTAAAAAATCTTTCCTTGTGAGAGCGTACAAAATGACAAAGTCAGCACTCTTTGGCACCAAACATTTGTGGAAAATACCACATAGACATTCCTTCCACTCAAGGTAGAGCATTTGAAGAAAGGAAAGGAAGGCTCTTGGATTATCTTTCATAAATAAAAGGTAGTGTAATCTGAAAACTCCCTCTAAATCCTAAAAAAATATTTTTCTTAAGACTACTTGGCCACTATTCATTTCAGAATTTCATTCCTCTGTACTAAAACTGCTTTCAAAATGTGTTCTGCATGTCCTCAGAACCCATGGACACTCTTCAGAATATCCATACTTTTTCACTCAAATTCTCATTACTTAAATTTGGTTTTATGCCTTCTTAAAATTAAAATAACACAAATGGGAGGTGTTATATACCAAATTTTAAAACACTGAAAGCATTTCATACAGACTGATACCTCTAATTAAAGAATGGCCTATCTTTGTCTACTTGTCCTTTTCATTTAACATTCCTCAACCAAGCTTCTGAACCCACTCATTGAAACAACTAGTCAAAGACAACAAAAAAAGACCTCTACGTGGCTAAAATGTGCTACCATGCACAATTCCTGATGCTTGTTTAAGCCTCCTGGTGTTTCACAAAACTGATGGACTTGCCTTGCTCCTTGAAAACACCATCTTCCCTTTCCTTCACTATTGGTATTCTTCCTCCCAGCTACTTCTTTGCCATTTTCTTCTCATGTAAGCTATCCTTAGTCAAGAGGATTCTGTCTACACTCACTATTTAGATTATCTCATTCAGTACTGTGGCTTTCATTACTTAAGTATATGCTGACAAGCCCCAAAATCTTATCTCCAACTTGACCTCTTCAGACTCCAAATTCCCTATCTATTCAATATCTTCTCTAAGATGGCTAAGAAGCATTTCTAATTTTAACATGCTTTTTATTCCTCAAATCTTAATCTCCTGAACTCTATCAATTTTTCAAACTGGCAAAACAGAATTATCCTTGAGTCCTCTGTGCTTTATATGGCACCCTCAGAAGCAAATACCATTGACTTTGCCATCAAAAGACACCAAGTTTCCCAGAACCCATAATACTAGCATCCTTGACAGATCACCTTTATTACACCTCAATTATAGCACTGTTGACTTGATGGGGCTCCATTAAACATTTGTGGAAAATACCACATACAGACATTCCTTCCACTCAAGATCCCAAGGTAAAGCATTTGAAGAAAGGAAAGGAAGGCTCTCAGGACATCTTTCATAAGTAATAGGAAGTATAACCTGAAAAGCTTCAGGAAAACTCCCTCCAAGTTCTAAAAAAATATTTTTCTTAAGACTATTTGGCAACTATTCATTTCAGAATTTCATTCCTCTGTACTAAAACTGCTTTCAAAAGGTGTTCTGCATGTCCTCAGAACCCATGGACACTCTTCAACACATCCATACTTTTTAACCCCTCCCCTCATGATTTTACCTCAGTGTAGCAGATAGTAATGCTTTCATGTTATATGAGCTCTCTGCTAAAAAAAAAAAAAAAACACCCTCAAAGTTTTCCACACACTCATACTTCTAGTTCTGGAGTTAGATAGTGGTGATAGGTACATGACTATATGGAGGCACTTAACACCATTGAACTGAACATTCAAAAAGTGGCTAAAGCAGCAGGGCACCAGTGGCTCACACATGTCATCTTAGCTACTCAGGAGGCTGAGATCTAAGGATCACGATTCAAAGCCAACCTGGGCAGAAAAGTTCTTGAGACTCTTATCTCCAATAAACTACTCAGAAAGCTTAAGCTGTGGCTTAAGTGGTAAGTGCTAGCCTTGAGCATAAAGAGGTTCAAGGAGGACCGTGCTCAGGCCATGAGTTGAAGCCCCATGACCAATCAAAAAGAAAGGTTAAAGCAGAAAACATTGATGTGCATTTTTCCACAATAAAAAATAAAGGGGAAAGAAAACTCATAAAAACTACATGATCTGCAAGAGGTAGAGTGCCAGCCTTGAGCAAAACAGAAGCCAGGGACAGTGCTCAGGCACTGAGTCCAAGCCCCAGGAATGGAAAAAAACAAACCTACATGATCTGAGCTTTTTCCAACTTTATTTCAGACGTCTCTCTCCATACCCACTGAACTCTAGCCACACTGGCCTCTTCTATCACTCAAGAACACCAAATTTATCCCAATTTTATGGCCTTTTGTATTGGTCTTCACCTAGATAGCTCCTCTCAGCTTATACTTGCCCTCAGCTTATACTTGCCCTCCTTAGAAAGATCTTTTCCATCATACTATTCACCTTTTATTTTCTGAATTTATTTACCCCTGAACCTTGGTAGCCTCGGTCAAGCTTCGTCTTTGAAATGTAACTGCTGGGGAGCACCGACAGTGTCACCATGTAATGCTTCCTTGATACCTGACCAAATAAATATTCCATCCCCACATCCAGAGTTTGTAGGGTAGGACCCAAAACTTAGCATTTCTACCAAGCATGGAACTCATACTGGTGCAGACTGGTGACCACATTCTTAAGAATCAGTAATGTTGTTTAATGGAGTTCTTCCTAATAATCTAGGGCATACAATATAAAATAGAGTATACCTCAACAGTCCATCAGCAGTATTTTGCAATAAAGAGTATATTTCAAAGAAAAGAGGTATTTAGGGAATACCTAAATGGTGCTTATCCTTCTTCTCTTGCTATCCGTTACTGAATCACTCCACAATGAATAATAAACAATAAGCCACCTAAGGTACTTACACAGTTCAAATAGGTGGCAGCCAAAAGTACATGGAGCCAAAAATTATAACAGTATCTTGAGAGAGAGAGAGAGAGAGAGAGAGAGAGGGGAAGAAGAAGAAGAGGAGGAGGAAGAAGAAGAACAAAAGACTAAAATGCTAAGAACAATTTGGTTATAATTATATAAGTTACAGTCATGCATATCTATGACCATTTACATGTTGCCTTATGGAAGAAGTGGTGACTAATGTTATGAAAAGTTATATAATGTAACAAATATACATAAGTTATTTTAAGGGCCAGGGAAGCCAATGCAGATGGAAGTGCTTTCTATTCCTTTGCAAATCAAAATATAAATTAGAAAATATTTCTTATAAATGCAAATGAACAAGCAATTCTTCATACTGTCATTAAATCGGTAAACAATGAAGGCTGAATCAACTTCAAGGGACCACCTTGAGACTGCTTGCTCCCCTATTGCTGTTCAAGAAACTTGTATTTTTAACTACTTGGCTAAAGGAACTGAAAATCCTATTTCTGTCCTATTAACACTCACTGCTAATTTAGAACACGCAATGATGCTGAGAATACCATAGTCACAGCCAATTTTCCAATATGGACCCAAGTTTTCCCAGACCGCTTTATGATATATCTAACATATTACCATGGAAATGTCCTGGTTCTGCCATGATATCACATTATTAATTGCCTTATTCTCCTAAACACTCCAAGATCTGAAGCCTTGCTCACCTGCCTAGTATATTTTTGCCACCCACCCCCCATCTCCTGTAGTCTTGCACCCTAAGATCCCACCAGAACCACTTGTAGCTCTTCAAACAAACCATGCTCCAATTCTGATGATAATACCATTATCATACTGCTCTCACCACTTGTTAAGCATTTACACGTATCATCTCAGGTAATCTTCAACACCGCTATAAATATTAGCCCAGGTTGTCAACATCCCTGTAAGTAGTATCAGTCCCAGGTTAGAAATGAAGACAGTAAAGCTCACAGAGGACAAACTGGCCCAAAGAAAAGAAACAACAGAATTATCATAAACCAAACTCCAAAGGCACCATTCCTGTTCTAGGTTTATTCAGTTGCTGTTCAGCAAGGTACAGACTTACCAAGTTTTTTTCATTGGGGTGGAGGGGGGGTATACACACACATACTTGTATCAATCTTACAGTTTGAACACAGGGCCTGGGCATTGTCCCTGAGCTTTTCTGCTCAAGGCTAGTGCTTTTTGTGGCACTTTGAACCATAGCTCCATTTCCAGCTTTTTTGATAGTTAACTGTGTTAACTGGAGATCAGAGTCTCATGGACTTTGCTGCCCCGGGGCCGGGTTTAAACCGAGATCCTCAGATCTCAGCCTCCTGAGCAGCTAGGATTACAGGCATGAGCCACCAGTGCCTGACTTACCAGCAGCCTCTTGCACTTCAAACCCTTATATATCAAGCCTGGGCTACAGCATTTCTTCCTGTTTGGCAAGTTTTCTGCACCCCCACTTAAAGTAAACCTGGGTTAAGTGCCCTTCCTTACATTCCCAAGATACTCTGTGCTTCCTACTCTCCAAGCCCTTACCACATTCAACCCAGTGCAATTATGGTTACCTGGGGAGCCTTTAAAAATCCTGATGGCCAGGATACACCCTAGACCAATTAAATCAGAATTCCCAGGCATCAGTATTATGTTTTTTAATGTCTCAATTTATTACATAGTGCAGCCAAGGTTGAGAACCACTACTGTGTCTTCAATTAAATATGTGTCTTCCCCACCAGACTGGTAGCTCCTTGAGGGCACCAACTGTGTTTTCTCATAACCTAGTCTGACACCTGGTACAATAAATGTTTCATGAATCAGTTTTCTTCCAACATCTGACATGGAGTTTCTAGCTTCTCTTTCTGTGGCAAGAGGTAATTTACAGAATACACACCACTTCCACCTATTACTCTTTAAAGATGTTTTCCTTTAGAGATAAGGGTATCAATAAGTCACACCTGCTGACAACAGCCTCCGCTCTTAAACAGAGAAAAATGACAGACACAAACAACCACAATGGGTTTGAAAGAAGGGAAGTCTGATCAGTTCTTGCTTCCAGGAAAATGAAGGCTTAGAGAAAGACAAGAGAGCATTTCTATTCAATATCTTTCTGCTGAACACAATTCTCAGTGATTCACTGGAAGGGACTCAATGCTCAGGGCCATGTTCTCAAAATGATTAAGGACACTCAGCTTGAAGTCATGAAACAAAGGCTTTGACAATTTTCAGGCAGCAGGAACAGCTTAATGGTTGGGGTTTTATTTTCCCAAAGCATCAAGCTATTGATCACTCTGCTGGATCATCAGCTTTCAATTTAGGATCTACTTTTCTCGGTTACAACACACTACCAGATAAGGTGAGATACTAACTCTTCACAAAATGAATCTGGACTGCATATATACCCATGCCACAATGCTAGGCCCCTTGCCCTCCCAAGTGCAGTACAAAACTACAGATTGAAACAAACAAAATATTAGAGCATCTTGTTTCATGGCCTTCACAACTTCAAGCCCAGCTTCAGCATGGTGCTTCTACAGTTATAAGCTCAGATGTAAGGGGGCTACAGTACAATATTTTAAAATTCCTCTTAACTGCACTGTCTCAATGTTGATAACATGGTCAACTGAAACAGTATATACTTCAGAGCATGCTAGCAAACATCACCTAATAAATGTTGATTCCTTTAAGCTAAACAAACAAGTAAAAAGGTAGTGTTAATATTTCCAACAAGTCTCCATTTGTTTCAGTGGACTCTGAAATTAAAGCCGTTTTTCCAGGCTGAAAATGCTGTATCAAAGGGTGCTTTCTAACCCATAACAAGTTAACACCTTCATTGGAGAATGAAGTCATTGTTGAGACTTGTTAAAAGTGATTAACTTAGTTGGGTAATTATACAAACAAGTCATTTCAAGACACTACACTTAACTTTTCATTTCTAATAATGTTCTCAAAATCAGACTGATATAAAGAAACACAGACAATCCTATGAAAAGACTTACAAAATTTTATCTTCCATATTATCACTATAAAGATTCTTAAACCACTCTGTGCAACCAAGGTAACTGAACCAGTGAGCTTTAGCTGTATTTCAAGCAGAGACAGGCTGAGTACCCCTCAGCAAGGTTACCATGCTTCATATAGTTTTAATAAACTCTCTCATGGGCCAACCAAAAAGCATAAAATCTAGGCTCAACAATAATAATGTAATCTCCAAGGACATTATATCATTACAGATAAACATATTTATCCCTAAAAAAAAAAAAAAACAAAGTAAAACCTCCTCTTTCCCTAAATTGTACTCTTCTCTTTCTGAACAATTTAGTCCTGAAGCTACTAGGTAGACAGAGCAAAGTGGATGTCCACCTGGTGACAAGCCAGTGTGCGAGTGCCATCTCACACTGGCCTGGCATGAGATGTCCAGACCAAGTGACTAAGGAAAATATGCATGCAGGTTAACAGCCTGGGGTAGGGAGCTGGAGACAGAGCAGAGTGAGGGCATTATTAAAGCACAGACATTATGTGGGAGGCACTTAAGGGAAGCTTATACCATAGGGTGTCAGAGTTAAAGAGAGTGAGGATCATGTCCACAAGCACAAGGGCACCCTAAGTAGAAGTTCAAACAGGCATGAGAAGATTGTCCAGAAAAGTCTGGATCAAAGTAGGGAGGATCAGAACATGAAGAGATTGTTCAGGAGAGCCTGGATCAAAGTAGGCAGAGAAAGGAGCAGAGAAACACCAACATAGCCATTGTGATCCCAAGAAAGCAAGGTGAATGTGGACAGCATACACATAAGGGCTGGAGGGGAAGAGCCAGGATACCTAATCTGTGCACAAGAAAGGAAAGCTTAAGGAAACCTGATGTCTCATAGCTGAAGATAACAGCAAATGAAGATGACTTTTACGAAGTTAGACTTGAACCGGAGATGTGAGTGTGAACTTACTGCTAGAGAAATAAAATATAAATGACTTTATATATGTACTTCCTGGCTCTGTCTGCAGAGAGAGCTTGGGAGCAGCAATGGGAGCAGCAATACTCCAATAGCAATGAGCACAGTGAGTACTCAAACCTTGGCCTCTAAATACAAATCAGCTCTAAAGGGAACTAGGGTTCCTTGGAGAAATAGCTAATTCCAGCAATGGGCAGAGAAAGTACAAAATGAACTTGGAATATCTTATTGTATCCAAAGAACGATAAGGACATAGCAAAAGAACACAGGAGCTAGCTTGAAAAGGCTTCTATTGGCCAAATCTAGGAACAAAGTAAATATCAAAATCAATTATATTAAAAGATTCTTACCTACCATATAAAACAGGAAACCATGAGTCTACATTGACATATAATGAGTAAGTTGGAAGCTTAATAAAAAAATGAGTACTGGTATAATTTCAAAGTGCTATTCCACAAAATACTTATTAAGTATAAGGAGAAAAACAATAAGTTCTCAGTGAAGACATTTGGCAAAAACTACTTCAATCAAATCATCAAAGTGATTGCTATCAGTAAGGAGACAAATGGCTAGATTGCAATGGGAAGAATACAGTATCACTTCAGTAATGTCCCTGTCAGAGATGCTTAATCTGAGAAAACAAACTCAAATAGAGGTACCTTGGAAAAAAAAAAAAAAAAAACTACCCAGCCTATAATCTTCAAAGTGTCAAGGTCTTGAAAAGCAAGGAAAGCATGAAGATCTCATCCAGCACCAGGAATCAGAGGCATGACAACTGGATGTAGTAAGTAATTATGAACTGGAGCCACTGGCTATCAGGAGTGAATCTGAAACAACTACTGAAATTTGAATAAAGTCTAAGGATTAGGTATACTAATAAAACTATTAATTTCCTAAATGTGATGGCAGTATTGTATATGTTTGTGTTTGTGTGTATGTGTGTATGTGAGAGAGAAAGAATGCTCTTATATAGGAAAAGAATACTGACAAGGGTCATAGGGGAGCAAGTAAGCACCTCACTTTAAACTGTTGCTTTAAAAAAAAAAAACTATACTACTCTGGCAAGTTTTCTGCTCCTTATTGTTTAAAAATATTTCAAGAAAAATAATCACTCATTAATACCAATATCTCTAACCTACCTTTTACCAGTACTTTTTCATAGTAAGGATGTGTGGTTTATAACAGACTCCAATCTAAACTTCAGAAGATTTAGGGTCAAATTCCAAGTTGATTTTTTACTCAATACAGATTTTAGAAAAAACCATTTAACAGTTAAGCTTCCTCCCTAACAAGATATGACATCTGCCCTGAGTATCTGAAAGTTCCAGGATCAAATGAAAGAAAAAAGTGCGTTGTAAACTAAAAGGTAATAAACCAATGTAAGAGACTGTTATTTTAAAAATCATCAGGCGGGGAATGTAGCTTAGTGGTAGACTGCTTGCCTAGCATGCATGAGGCCCTGAGTTCAATTCCTTAGTACCATATAAACCGAAAAGGCCAGAAGTGATGCTGTAACTCTAGTGGTAGAGTGCTAGCTTTGAGCAAAAGAAGCTCAGGGACAGTGCCCAGGCCCTGCGTTCAAGCCCCAGGACTGGCAAAAAATGAAAATTAAAAAAAAAAATCATCTTACCAACAATAGGTTTTATAAGTAATCTACAATGACTCAACTATTAAGTTTTGTGTTTTGTTGTTTTCTTTTGTTTTGTTTTTGCCACTCCTGGTGCTTGAACTCAGGGCCTGAGCACTGTCCCTGGCTTCTTTTTGCTCAAGGCTAGCACTCTACCTCAGATCTATAGTGCCACTTCTCGCTTTTTCTATATATGTGGTACTGAAGAATCGAACCCAGGATTTCACGTATATGAGGCAGGCACTCAACCACTAGGCCATATTAAGTTTTTAAATACTATTTAAATACTAATACTATTAAGTTTTTAAATACTGTTACTAAAAACAATTCAGAAAACCAGAAACTAACTAAACAGAAACAATAGTCTGGGGAATAAGAAAAGGGGTCTTTATAAGAATAAGTGGTAAATTGTACATTCAGAAAGAAAGTTCCATTTTACCAAGACTGAAGAAGTAACAGTCTTCTACAAAGAAAAAAATACAGGCAATTAATAGCTTCTGATATACCACTTACAGCCCTCAATCAATAGAATGTGGATATGTGTGTAATATTGTATGGTTAACTTGGAATTCTTGGTGTTTCTGGAGTTGGCTGCTAATACTACATCAGAAGCCAGGTGCGTGGCTTATGCCTCTAATCCTACCTACTCAGGAAGCTCAGATCTTAGGATCTTGGTTCAAAGTCAGCCTGAACAGAAAGGTCCTAAGACCCTTATCTACTTAACGCCCAAATTAGAAAAGAAAAAAAAAATCCAGAAGTGAGTCTGTGGCTCAAGTGTAGAGCACCAGCCTTGAGTGAAAAAGCTAAGGGACCCCTCCCAAGCCAACTTTCAAGCCCAAGTACAGGCATATACAGTTGTGCATGCATGTGCATGCACACACATAAACACACAACACCTCATTAGGTAGTACAATGGTATTACTATCTCTATTGTATAGTAATAGAAACTGAGGCTAAAAAGGTAAGTGGGACTTGAACTGAATCCCAAGTTTCAGATCCCCAAAACTATGCATTCCCACCACACCATGCTGTCTGTCTAAAACCTGCTGGAGACTGTTTACAGTAGCAATACTAGAGTGGCTGAGGAAATGGAAGTGAAGCACAGGAAAATGTATCTAAGTTGAAATTTTTTACATATAATTTTAAGGTGTCTCAGAGAGCTCTTTATAGAAATATGTGCCAACAACTCCTACCTTTATTGATGACTTTCTTTTACATTCACATTCTTTCTTATTTAATCCTTAGCCAAGCCTATGATCAGAAAGTCCCATTCAATAAGAGTAGACACTCTACACAAGACCAAAGACTTTCTAAACATTATTGTACACATAAGCAACAGATATTATTCGAAGCCCTTTAGCATCAGGTATTATTCTAAGCACTTTACATGTATTCTTTCATTTACTCATCCCCCAAAATCCTACTGAAATATAAGAAAGTTAAGAAAGTAAACTAAGGCTGGGAATATGGCCTAGTGGTAGAGTGCTTGCTTCATACACATGAAGCCCTGGGTTCGATTCCTCAGCACCACATATATAGAAAAAGCCAGAAGTGGCGCTGTGGCTCAAGTGATAGAGTGCTAGCCTTGAGCAAAAATAGAAGCCAGGGACAGTGCTCAGGCCCTGAGTTCAGTCCCCAGGACTGGCAAAAAAAAAAAAAAAAAAAAAAAAGAAAGTAACCTAAGGTCAAATAGCTTATAAGATAGCTGAGATAGCAACCTAGACAGTGTGGCTCTATAGTCTAGCTCCTTTTTAAAATTAACTGAATGCTTATAATACACAACTGTATCCATACAGTTATACGAATTCTAGTATACACATACGAAAGAATGTAGTCATTATAAGTATATGAGTTTGGGCAACTGCATATACTCATGAAATCCCTCCTTCAAAAACCACAGTATCCGGCATGCTGTGTTTGCCCCTAAGGCAACGGCTTGCAGAACAGTGACTCAGATCCTAAGCGCTCTATGAGCAGTCCTCTGGGCCTCCCAGAGAGCCTGATACAAATTCAGATATAGGAGTTGAGATGCATCTAGTATTTACAGCGTGTGTGATCTGCCTTTCTGCCAACCTCCCCCCTTCCAACAAATGTTTGGGCTCTACAGTCCTTCATAGTCTTGGGGTTTCTTTTCTAAGATGAGCATACCTCTAACTCTGGACCTTATTCAGACCTTAGTGAGTTTTCAGCATAGATTGCAAAGCCACCATAAAATTCATGCTCTTATCACCTTCATTTTTACTGTATTAATTATACAGTGTCAAATCACCTGGAAATTTTTTTTAACTCAAATTGTCCTGTAGCAATTAAAAATAAAATAGACTGCCCCAAGGCAAATATCTACAGATATCTACAAATATGAACTCAATCCCCAGTGCTCTTACCTCAAAAGGGCATGTTCTTGGTCACAATTTCCCTGCCCAAAATGTGTTGTCTTCTAACAATGTCCTGTTCATCAAAGATGCACCTAGGGCTGGGGATATAGCCTAGTGGCAAGAGTGCCTGCCTCGGATACACGAGGCCCTAGGTTCGATTCCCCAGCACCACATATACAGAAAACGGCCAGAAGCGGCGCTGTGGCTCAAGTGGCAGAGTGCTAGCCTTGAGCGGGAAGAAGCCAGGGACAGTGCTCAGGCCCTGAGTCCAAGGCCCAGGACTGGCCAAAAAAAAAAAAAAAAAAAGATGCACCTAGACCAGTGCTTGGCCAAGTGGCACTTAACAGAGATTTACTGAGTAAACGGGTAAGTGAATGAATGGACAAATGTCTCCTCTTTTGAGGCTTTCCCTAACTCAACTGCTCTCCACAAGATCAGAAGACTTGTTTCCAAGCTTTATTATAAAGCTTCCCAGGTGGTATGCCACTTTCTACTTCTATGTACATATTACCCACTAGACTGTTATTCCCAGGCCCGCAACAAAAGGCCTGGCTTTTAACAAGTGTAAGTTTGTTAACTGAATGAAATTCTCTAAGGAGAGAGATGAGTAAGAGACTCATGATTCATATTAAAACTTCTCTTCCTGGAGAAATAAACATTCAGAGCTGTAATAGACTCAAATGTATGTTCTATAAATATTTCTAGATTTCAACTATCATCTGAGGCATCTAAATTTACCTCACTCAACACATATTTATGAGTAATCTAAATACATATAGATAATGGCTGCTCTTAAGGAGCTTACAACCTAGTCAAGGAGACAAAACATAATTTAATGTAAAGGTAAACAGGCAACTGTGAGCTGTAATAAGGAAATAAATAACGGGTAAAACAAAATGCTGCAGGTTTGCAAATTGAAGACTTCATTCTAAGGTAAGGCTATGGTTCTGACTATCTGTGGACAATCTTCAATGAAATCTTGCCAGTCAGCAGCAGAGTAAGAAAAACAGTAATGGTGTATGGTATTTTCAACACAAAGGTATTTAATTCAATTATAAAAACTGTCATTTATCTGATGCCATGATCCTCCTGCCCTTTGGATGTAAAAATATAATTTCTTTTAATATAATTATGGTGACAGAATCATTTTTAATGTGGCTTTACAAAATGTGTTTTTAAGTTTTTACCAGTACAAGCTTTTCAAACATTTGGGAACTAGTGAGCTACAACAACCAAAAGAAGCATCATGTAGCAGTGGGTCATGAAGTGAAAGCTACAGGATGAACAGCATCTGGCAGGGAGATCTGGTGGAGAGAGGCAACTGTAAGCAGGAGACAGCCTGAACACAGCCCTGGAGTATGAAGGTTCATGCAGAGTCTTAAGAACAGGACCTAAGTCTACCTGGCTGAACTTGGGAAAACTATGGCTACGAATTTCACTCTGGTATATGCCAGCTTGAGTACACTTCGGATCCCATTAAAAACAACTACAAATAATGACTTATCTCTGTACATCACCTATAATAACAATTTTTAAAATTTTTTAAAGGATAGCGATTTCTTTCCTCCTTCTTAAATACACGCTGGGCTGGGAATATGGCCTAGTGGCAAGAGTGCTTGCCTCGTATACATGAAGCCCTAGGTTCAATTCCTCAGCACCACATATTTAGAAAACGGCCCAAGTGGTAGAGTGCTAGCCTTGAACAAAAAGAAGCCAGAGACAGTACTCAGGCCCTGAGTTTAAGCCCCAAGACTGGCAAAAAAAATAAAATAAAATAAAAATACACTGCTGGGTTTTCAAAGGAAAGGGGGATGATTCAGAAGAACCAACCAAAGCCAAGAAGCTAATACGATAACCAAAGATAATAAAAACTAGCTTTCTCCTAGCAGGCCTTTATATAGTCCAATGCAAGCTTCATTGTCCCACTTTAATGGGGCTACAGAAATACCCAATATAATATGGTTTGGCCCAAGATGGAAAGCATAACAGATAACTCTCACCCATCATTTAAACTAGAACTATAGCCAGGCACTGATGGCTCATGCCTGTAATCCTAACTACTCTGAGGCTAAGATCTAAGGATCACAGTTCCAAGCCAGGAATGGCGGGATAGTCTGTGTGACTCTTTATCTCCAATAAACTTCAAAAAGTCGGAAGTAGAACTGTGGCTCCAATGGTAGCATACTAGTCTCGAGCTAAAAAAGCTCAGGGATAGCACCCAGAACCTGAGTTCAAGCCCCAAGACCATCACAAAAAATAAATAAATAAAATAAAGTAGAACAACAAGAATGACCACAAAGAAAATCCATCCACACATGCCTCAAGATCTGGGGAAAACAACCACTGGCCTCAAAACTTGGCACTCAGGAAGAAAGGGAAATACTCCTCCAAGTTCAGCCATAAGCCAAGCCTTGTAAGAATTGCCACTTAGTGGTCAAAACCAGAAATGTAAGTTGAGGCAGCCCCAAACTGAAAGTGGCCCCAAAAACATAAGTTCTCTCTGGGAAAATTTACATTAACTAGCCTTAAAACATTTTTCATGGGAAGTTCCAAGAAATGTGAGCTTACAGGCAAAAATCAGAAACTCTTTCAAGAAATGACCACAAATAAGAAATTCTAAGGGGGAGGGGGGGGTATGAGGGACAAGGTAACAAACAGTACAAGAAATGTATCCAGGGCTGGGGATATGGCCTAGTGGTAAGAGTGCTTGCCTTGTATACATGAGGCCCTGGGTTCGATTCCCCAGCACCACATATACAGAAAACGGCCAGAAGTGGCGCTGTGGCTCAGGTGGCAGAGTGCTAGCCTTGAGCAAGAAGAAGCCAGGGACAGTGCTCAGGCCCTGAGTCCAAGGCCCAGGACTGGCCAAAAAAAAGAAAAAAGAAATGTATCCAATGCCTAACATATGAAACTGTAACCTCTCTGTACATCAGTTTGATAATAAAAATTTGAAAAAAAAAAAAAAGAAATTCTAAACTAAAGATGGCAAAAACAGACTTTCAAAGACTTCAAGATACTCTATTATCAGGGGGGGAGGGGAGGGGAGGGGAGGAGAGGGAGGGAGGGAGGAAACAAACTATGACATGACAAAGCAAAATTTAAAAGAACAAAATATTCCTCAAAATAAGGCTGGATGACTCAACAAATAGCTTAAGACCAGAAAGGGTAAAACCAGAGAAAAAAATTAATGAATCTCAAAAAAAATCACACAAAATAAGGTTCAAAATGAGAAAGGATAGAAGTAAAAGATACAAAAGGGGCCTGGTATAATGATATGTGCCTTTAAAGGAGGCTGAGGCAAGAATTTAAAGTCAACCCCCTACATAGCAAGATGTGTCTCAAAGGTCACAGACAATAAGACTCATCAATATCCCAGAAAGAGAGAACTGAAGGAATACAACCAACAGAAAGTTGCTTTTAATGCTCTATTTTCCTTTCAGAGTTCACACTTTCCCTTAGTTCTTGGTTCGAAAATAATTAAGAATCTTCCAGATCAGACAACAGAACACAGTCAAGCAGTCCACTGAATGCATAGCAAGAAAAATAAGAAAGAGTAGTTCCCCTATCACAAAAGCTCCTCTTTGATCCAACACCCAAATAAAACCACTACATCAACATTTAACACTATACATTTGGGTATTTTAATATCAAGAATAGAATGTAATCGTGTAATAGACTTTCTTCTAATTATCTTCTTTTACTCTATGAATAATTTTCTACTGTAGCAATGCCTCATTATTTATCCCTTCTTATATAGATATGGCTATATCCAGGCCAATAATTTCCAAATCTCTGTCCTTCTTCCTGGCAAGTGATAGCCAACACTTAGCAATGCTCTTACTCTGTAAAGGGTCCTTATGCCCATCTTCTAACTACCTGCTTCATATTTCTCCCTAGCCTATTATTAATTTACACTCAACCTAGGGATCCCCAGGCCAGTTCTTCTGATCCACCAGCTCCTATGAATGAATCTTTAGCGTTCCCAAAATGAAAACCATGGTATCATGATCACCTTTCACTTCAGCTTCTCTTTCCTCCCCCCACAGTCAATTAATTTAATGGTTTTCCAACTATGGTACTTGAAATGCTGTAGGTTTGGAAGCTAAAGTCCAAAAATGGCCTTTTCCCAATTTGCATGAAAAAAAATGAGGTAATATAATTTTAAGTTTTATTACTATAAATTTTTCTTATACCTTCCTCACCTGCTACTCTCTATTCTAGAATGCAGTATAAAATAGGGTCTGTTCGGGGGGAGGATGTAATTTGAAGTTTAATGTATAAATATTTCATAGTATTCCACAGAATTCTATCACTTTTAGGTATTCCAGCAACTGAACATGTTTAAGCACCACTGAACTAATAATTTGCAACTTATTTCCTGCTAAATTGTTCTTTCCTGTGCAGTATGGAACTTTTCCTATGAGAAAGTCAGACCAAGGTGGAAAGGTCAGACCAATTTACCTGAGAAAATACTAAGAGGGGAGGGGGGCATCAAGACACTATAAACTTCTTCCTCCTTAATTCCAGGCTATACCTAACTATCCTGAGGCACCAAAGAGAATAACCAGCTTACAGGTAAAGTAGAAACAACTTTCAGTGATTAGTGTAAGAATGACTGACTTTGTATTCTACTCACAAGTGAGACAACCTGAACTGCCATCTTCAGCTAAACTAGCACATTCTGGATTGTCATTCTGTGCTGATTATCAGTATTTACTCCACAGACATAGCATAACATTAGCCTAAGAAAAACAGCAGAAATATAAATATTAATAATCCCAAAGGAAATTGCTAAAGCTACATGATTTGGGGATTATCAGTTAGGTGGAACTATCACCAAAAAAAAGAGAATTAAATACTTAAAAACACTACCAAGTATACTCTTAAGAATGAAACACAGGGCTGGGGATATAGCCTAGTGGCAAGAGTGCCTGCCTCAGATACACGAGGCCCTAGGTTCGATTCCCCAGCACCACATATACAGAAAACGGCCAGAAGCGGCACTGTGGCTCAAGTGGCAGAGTGCTAGCCTTGAGCGGGAAGAAGACAGGGACAGTGCTCAGGCCCTGAGTCCAAAGCCCAGGACTGGCCAAAAAAAAAAAAAAAAAAAAAAAGAATGAAACACAGTCAACACCAAACTTCACTAAGCATTCAAAACATCCATTTAGTTATTCAAAATACATTAATTGAGTGTCTACTACTTGTCACCTATGCAAGTACTCAAGGTTTAATAGCAAGACTCTCAGGGTACCTCACTTCATGAAGGTCACAGACTAAAGGAAAAACAGTAAAAGAACAGGTAACAGTCAGGGCTAGTGAGCACGGTGCCAAGGTACAAAAGAAGACTTAAAGGAATGTTCAGAGAAAGTTTCTCAGCCAGAGCTCTATTTGACCTGAAGCCTAAAGACGACGAGACACCAACCTGTGTGTGGGCACACGTATGCACATGTGTGCGCACTAAAAAACGGGAGGTAAGGAGTGCTATATGTGAAACTGAAGTAGACTAACATGGAGAAGAGCACACATTCGAAGGAACATGATCTGGGTTCCCACACACATAATCTGTGCACCCCTAGGCAAACTATCTAAAATCTCCAACTTTAGTCAGTTAATTTGTAAAAGACAGCAATAACCATTCCTATGTCACAGGAACATGATGAGAAAAACATAATTCATGAAAAGCTATGTGTTACCTACTTGTTAGCTCTGTAACTTTGGGCAACCCATAAAATGGAGAACATGATAGTCTCTGCTCCAAAGGGTTCCTGATGAGGGTAAGTCTAAAAAATGCAAGCAAACACCTAAGGAGATAACAAGTATAAAGAATTTGGAATAAGGACTTTGGTTCAGAAGAGTACAATATATGTTAGTGTTTTCACTTAATAGGCAGCATTGAGATGTCAAAGGGCTTAGGGGCTGGTAATATACCTCAGTGATAGGACACTCTGTGTTTGATCCTCAACATCAAAAGGATAAAAATAAAAAAGGGCCCTGAGTCATCTTAGGTGTCTGTAGTATAACCGGAAGTGTGGGTGGTACCTGAAGGATTTTAGGCAAGGAGAGATGATGTCAGATTTTCCCTTTGGAAGTCTTGCCCTGGATATTGCAAGACTGGACCAGAAAGAAACAAGAATAGTAGAAAGAACTTAGCCAGGTAGAAATTGAGCCATTAAGGTAGAAGAGCACAGTGACCTGGACCAAAGGGGCAACTGTAGAGAAGACAAACACATGAATCAGTAAGACCTGATGCTTAAGCACAAAAAATCTCAGGGACAGTGAACAGGCAGACCCTGAGTTCAAGTCCCAGGAAGGGCACTACCAATAATAGCAACAACAACAGTAACAATAAATGAGAAGATAAACTTATTTTAAGAATTTGTTAACCAAAGCTAAACAAATAAAAGGCAAGATGGAGCCCTGCAAGGCTTTCTGCCATATATGTACATCTGAAGTACTCCTACAGTTATGTAAAGGATGTCTGCCAATTAAAAAGCAAAGGACAGATAACCCCAGTGAAAGAGGGCAAATATGAATAAACATGTCACAAAAGATAGACAAATGGCCAAGGTAATATATGACAAAGTGCTCATCATCAGGAAAATGCAGATTGAAATCAAAGTACGTTATAAATCTATCCCATTAATGACTAACAACTTGAAACACTAAATATGAAACAAGTGGAATTGTCATATATAGTTGATGGAGTATAAATTCCAATGCAATTTTGGGAAAACTGTCAGCATCTATTAAAGCTAACCATATTTGTAAACTCTCAACAAGCAATTCTAATCCTAGGCATAAACCCAACAGAAAGGAACACTTGTGTTAAATGTCAGATATGTATAGTAACTTTATTCATGAAAGCCAAAAATGGGATCCAACTTAAATGTCTATGGTTAATATAATGGATAAAGTTTGCCATATTATATAATAGAGCTACATAGCAAAGAAACAGAATGAGTCATAATATGTGCAACAATTCACACCAGATCTTTAGACAAGATGTTAACCAAAAAAGAATAAAAAACAAAACAAAATAAAAAACCAGATACACTTGAGTACTGCAAGATTACAATTATTTGAAGTTTAAGAATGGGCAAAATTGGGGCTGGGGATATGGTCTAGTGGCAAGAGTGCTTGCCTCCTATACATGAAGCCCTGGGTTCAATTCCCCAGCACCACATACACAGAAAATGGCCAGAAGTGGCGCTGTGGCTCAAGTGGCAGAGTGCTAGACTTGAGCAAAAAAAACAACCCAGGGACAGTGCCCAGGTCCTGAGTCTAAACCCCAGGACTGGCCAAAAAAAAAAAAAAGAATGGGCAAAATTGGCACCAGGGGCTCATGCCTATAACTCTAGCTACTTGGGAGGCTGAGATAGGATTGTGGATGAAGGATAACCCAAGCAGAAATGCTCATAAGATCCTTCTTAACTAAGCCAGGCTTAGTAGCA
Organism: Perognathus longimembris pacificus; assembly: GCF_023159225.1. Classification (NCBI taxonomy): domain Eukaryota; kingdom Metazoa; phylum Chordata; class Mammalia; order Rodentia; family Heteromyidae; genus Perognathus; species Perognathus longimembris. Next base: position 153,392,440 of record NC_063161.1, read on the forward strand.
CACATTACCCTAGCTACAATGGGAAGTCCAAAACAGGCAAAGCATGGTGTAGGCAGGTGCATGGGCAGGAAGACACTATCTCAAATATAACAGATACAGCAAAAGGGTTGGAGTAGAGCACCTGCCCAGCAAGCACAAGGCCCTGAGCTCAAAATTCAGTAACCCTACCCAAAAAGAAAAGTAGGCAAAATTGCTCCAGTGATAGAAATCATACTTAAATTAGATATACCATCTGGAATTCCTTCAAAGTAAGCCAGGACTAGAGCACAGAGGAGAGAGTTATAATGAGTTACCTACAAATGAAACTAGGAACACTATAAAATAGTTTTAAAATTGATTGGGGGGGGGCACTCATTATACTATTTTGTCTTGTAGGTATTTAAATTTGTTCAAAATAGTTAATAATAATAATCCTGGGCTGGAGGTATAGCTCAATAGTAAAGTGCTTGCCCAGCAAGCATGAGGACAAGTTCAAGCCTCAATATAGCCAAAACAAAAATAATTATTATAAGCACCATAGAAAAATGTTACTGGAGTGAATTAGTGGTATCAACTCAAAAGAAACCAAGAAATTCTGGTGGAATTTTTTTAACTGAATATAATTTCCTTATATTTATGAGAAAAAGGACATAAAATGTTCTTAAATATTACAAACCCAATTAACTGAGTGCTTACCTTACCTTTCTCATTATTCAGGCTTCCTTTTTCCAAACCTGCAAGAGGAATACTGCCTTCCATATATGAGGATCTTAACCCTTCAAATAAACTCAGTAAAATATACTATGCATCTTTCTAACATCTTCTGTAAGAGGAAGCAAACACTTTACATAGGGGGAAAAAAACGAAACATATTTGGGGCTGGGAATGTGACTTAGTTGGAGAGTGTTTGCCTAGTATGCATGAAACCCTGGGTTTGATTCCTCAGTACCACATAAACAGAAAAGGCCAGAAGTGGTCCTGTGGCTCAAGTGGTACAGTGTTAGCCTTGAGCAAAAGGAGGCTCAGGGACAGCACCCAAGCACTGAGTTCAAGCCCCAGGACTGGCAAAAAAAGAAAAGAAAAGAAAAACATTTGCTTCCATTTTAACATCAGGTTTTCAGACAATTGCATACATTATCCTTGGCAAGCCATTTGCTAAGCACACATCTTCACTGAAGGCTAGACATGATATCAGCCCTAAAGGTATATTTACTCACTTCCTTTTAGAAATGAAAGAAAAAAAAGCTGAAGCTCAGAAGTTTAGAGCTCAGGGAGATATTATGTAAATTTTAAGTTGGTTATGACATTTAGGGTCAAATGGAATTCAAATTTCCAATGCACACATCCCTATCCCAGCCACCTGTCATGCAGGAGTACCCTGAATACAAGACAAGAGCTGCCCATATGAGTCAAAACGTACCTTCTCTAGATTGGTTTCCTTCTTTCCACTTACTCCTATGGCCTAGGCAAGACCAATGCAACATCCCTAAAACCTTTCCTGTAGCTAATGTGAGTTCAAAAGTTGTTTTCTTGGGGCTGGGGATATAGCCTAGTGGCAAGAGTGCCTGCCTCGGATACACGAGGCCCTAGGTTCGATTCCCCAGCACCACATATACAGAAAATGGCCAGAAGCGGCGCTGTGGCTCACGTGGCAGAGTGCTAGCCTTGAGCGGGAAGAAGCCAGGGACAGTGCTCAGGCCCTGAGTCCAAGGCCCAGGACTGGCCAAAAAAGAAAAAAAGAAAAAGAAAAGTTGTTTTCTTTGTTAGCAGCAGTGGTACTCAATAGACCTATGTTGAAAATGAACTATACAATTTGTAGGCTGGGACTAGAGGGAAGAAATGGGAGAGAGCAAAGGAATAGGTGACATTGTCCAAAAGGGATTGTATGCATTACCTGATTTATGAAACAGTAACCCCTTTGTACGTCACCTTTATAATACAATAAAAATAAATAAATAAATGGGTTCCTTTGCTTTCTTTCTCTTTCATTCTCTCTTCCTAAATCTGCCATGGACATATTTCACTTGGACCAGTCCACTTAAATCTTACTCTTCTAACAAAGCACACACGCTCACCATGGAGCGCTTAAATTTCTTCCTATCTCACTAAAGAGCAAATTCCTTTTCCCAATTATAACTTTTCCCTTGTCTTCAGAGAAGCAAGCACATCATAAACCAGACCTCATCTTACAAACACATAATATTCCTTCGCTACCTTAGGCAGATCATCTTTGATTCTTCTTTTGTCTCACATGTAATTAATTTGTCACCAAGTCTTGTCAATTCTACCTAAAAGCTCTCTGCAATCCCTCTTCTTTTCACTGCCAAAACTTCACTTCAGGCCTTGATTTTCAAGTAAGGCTATAAACTATTACACAGAACTATAATTTAGCTCCTATCTTCCCCCATTCATTCCTATCAATTAAAAGATTGGGCATGATATATATATATATATACATATATTTATTTATTTATAAGTAATAACAATGCCTTACTACATTCACAACAAAAATATTTTGGGGGGGCCAGTCCTGTGGCTTGAACTCAGGGCCTGAGCGCTGTCCCTGGCTTCTTTTTGCTCAAGGCTAGCACTCTACTACTTGGGCCACAGTGCCACTTCTGGCTTTTTCTATATATGTAGTGCTAAGGAATTGAACCCAAGGCTTCACGTATACGAGGCAAGCACTCTACCACTAGGCCATATTCCCAGCCCAGAAAAATAATTTTGAAGGGGACTGGGGATATGGCCTAGTGGCAACAGTGATTGCCTCAAATACATGAGGCCCTGGGTTCAATTCCCCAGCACCATATATAGAGAAAATGGCCAGAAGTGGCGCTATGGCTCAAGTGGCAGTGTGCTAGCCTTGAGCAAAAAGAAGCCAGGGACAGCGCTCAGGGCCTGAGTCCAAGGCCCAGGACTGGCCAAAAATAATAATAATTTTGAAGGTTGATATGAAAATAAATAATAGTTCTACTATGTTTTTCTCACATCCCAGTGGGTCATCTTGCATAAGCAAGTTATCACTGTTCAGAACTACTACTGCCAGGGCTGGGGATATAGCCTAGTGGCAAGAGTGCCTGCCTCATATACACGAGGCCCTAGGTTCGATTCCCCAGCACCACATATACAGAAAGCGGCCAGAAGCGGCGCTGTGGCTCAAGTGGCAGAGTGCTAGCCTTGAGCGGGAAGAAGCCAGGGACAGTTCTCAGGCCCTGAGTCCAAGGCCCAGGACTGGCCAAAAAAAAAAAAAAAAAAAAAAAGAACTACTACTGCCAAAGCAATGTACATGAAAACCCAAATCTGATCTTACTGTATTCCTAATGCAGCCCTTCAAATAGCATCATTTCCCAAAGGCATAACTCTAATTTTTTTCACGTTCATCTCTGTCATCCGTAGCCACATATTCACTATTGCACAGCTATACTTCTTAGCCTTCTTATCTATGATTTTAGCACAGTTCCCTCTGCCTAGAATGCCTTTAACAGTATCTTTAAGAGAAAAGTATATTATAAATGCCACAACCAAGTTCCAAGAGAACTCTTAGAATGTCATTTGACTTTTCTGTGGAAATATACATATTCTGAATATATTTTTTGCTCTTTGTTTCTACTTGAATCATTTTTTGGTGGTGGTGGTGGTGGTCATGGGGCTTGAACTCTGGGCCTGGGTGCTGTCCCTGAGCTCTTTGGCTCAAGGCTAGTGCTCTGTCACTTTGATTCAAAGTGTCACTTTCGGTCTTCTGGTGGTTAACTGGAGACAAGAGTCTCACAAACTTTCCTGCCCAGGTTGACTTTGAACCATGATGCTCAGATCTCAGCCTCCTGAGTAGCTAGGGTTACAGGCATGAGCCACTGGCACCCAGCTTACTTTAATCATTTTTTTATTTTTACTTGGCTCCTTCACAATCCTAAAGACAGTCATATACTTCTTAACACTGAAAAATATTCTTAGAAATATTGACAATGGACATTGTCATTAGACAATTTGACTGTAGGAGAATCAAAGTATTTACTAAGCTAAGGCTACTGCATCACTAGCAATATAGTCTTGAGACCACCATCAGTTGTATATTTAACGCATCACTGGCAAAAATGCCCTTGTGGGGCACCTGACTGTACTTGGAATGAACAGGTATGGGTTCCAATAAGAGTAGAAGAGATCAACTTTATTTTGTTTTCTTTGTTTTGCTTCCTTCTTTATCTTTCCATGACCCAACAGTCTCTCTAAGCAAAAAAGATGTTGTAAGTCCAGATTAGTTCCCTAGGGCCAGGCAAGATTGAACCTTTGAAATTGTAACCAAATTCCAGCTAGCAACTCAAACAGTTAAGAACCTGAATGCAAGCAAGTTTTCCTAGAGCAAAACTCCAAGTTTTATCTTCCATTTCAACCTTATCAGCAGTACAACCCTCTACAAGTTGACCACAATGGCTAAGTAGTAGAATGATGGGATGTGTCTTTCAGAAAAGTCATGAAAGGCTGGTCTCCAAGAAACCTACTATTCCACCACCACTCCAAGTCTTTCTACAGTCTCTCATAAGGGCTGGAAGGGAAGCACTGTGCTAGAAAGAGGAAAGAGAGGAGACATAGAGAGAAGGCCAGAAGAGGAAACCACATCCCAACCTAGCCTCATCACAAAGCAGTTATGTATGTACTGTACAACCAACCACAAGAAAAAGTCTGCCATGCATTCTGGTAATAGGATCTTTCAAGAGCAATCCAAAAAAAGACTGGAGCACAGCTATGTTAAGAAGCCAAGGCTGTTTCTCTGTACTTAACAACGATGTGATGCGTTTATCTCCACTTTCAAGCCATATAAATAACTTCTACTATTCTTCCTCTGGGACTCCCTTCTCCCTTCTCCACGTCTCCCTTCTTTCAGTTCAAGTCTTAACCTCTTTAGAAGCCTGTCTCTGTCTATCCTGATCCCATATTTTCTATACAACTAGTGGGCCAAATCAAAGCTACAAGAAGATGATATTTTACATAAAGTGCAGCTACTGTGGAAAACAATTATAACAGTTCCTCAGAATTTGAAACAAGGTTACCTAATATAACCCAGCAATTCCATGATTAGGTATATACCCAAGAGAAATGAAACTGTGTCCACAAAAAATGCCCACAATAATAGTATTCCAATGTGAAAAAGTAGAAAAACTCAAGCACCTAAGAACAAATGGATGAGTAAAATGTGGTACACTCACACAGAATACCACTTAGCAATAAAAAGTAATGAAACATTCATCCATACTCCAATATGGATAAACTATTACACTAAGTGAAAGCAGCTAAATATACAAATGATTATTTATTATTCTGTCATATGAAATGCTCACAACAGGAAAAATCTATAGCAACTAAATTGCCTAAGGCTGAAAGAATCTGAGGGAATACTTGCTAACAGGTATGGGGTTCCTTTCTGGAATGTGTTCCAGAATTAAGACAGTGGTAGTCTATTATACTTCTGTGGAAATGGTAAAAATCCATTTACTTCCAAAAAGTAAATTTTATAGTATGTTACATCCTAGGATAGCACTTTTCAGGTTACCACTACTGATCAAGACCACACTCAAGCTCTCTGAACTTGCTTCAATCCTCTTTACTGTCATCTACTCCTCATACCCACTAGCAGTTGCTGAAATCTGTGCAGTGCTGTTTTGGTTCTGGGCCTCTGGGGACCGTAATAATAGGTCTTGCCCAGGTCTTGACATAACTAATGCCTTTTTATCCTTTTAGTCTCAACTCAAATGTCACCTCCACGGTGAGGCCATCCCTCATCACACTTGTCTAAACTAGGACAACCACTCTCATTCTTAGTGCCATTTGCTTTATAACACATCTATATACCTTTGTTAATCAGTTTATCTGTCGGATCCACCAAACTGAAAGCATCATGACTAGGAATGAATCTGGAGTGCTCACCATATAACCCCTTATGTTCAACACAATTCTGAACACCTAAGTAAACGGTACTATTTTTATTTCCCCAGTAGGCCATATCCGAACATACATCACTCCCTCTACTCTCTGCCACCACCTCTACCCTTTCAGACCCTTACTCATCTCTCAGCTTAAACATCACTTCCTTGAGTCCTTCCTTTCTTGAATGCCCCTCCCCCTTCTCCTTCATTTCATCACATATTTGGCACTAGCTGCACTGCCACCATAGCAATTATCTTACTACTCGACTTGTGGGGGGGGGTGCTAAGAAGCCTGAGGTGTTTTTATTGTGCACTTAGGTATATTTCTTTAGAAAGCCTTGAAGAAAAGACTTTTCATTTTTGTGTCCCTGGTATTTGACACACCACCAGAGACAGTACTACCACCTGTTTTGTACATTTTTATGTGTTTAATATGTTCTTACATTTCTTAGTTTTAGTAACAGAACAAATGAAAGAACAGATAAATTTCTTGGGATACCAAGTGTTCATACCTTAACGGAAACAGAAGACAAGTACACAGGCTAATGCAGAATAAATACCACGGGCCAATTTGGTTGCCCTGTCCTGTCCCTACATCCTCACATCTAACAGTATGCCTTCCTCTAAACCCATAAATGTCAGGTCTCTTCAAACTCACTTAGAATACTTCCTTCTATTACTTACAACCCACTTCCTGTACTTGGTGCCTGGAAGCAATTTCTAGGATGTCACCACAAACAATATTAAACTGCCACAGTTTCCTGCTGTGTGTCTGCATTATCAGTTAAATTGCTTCATATTAACTACATTCCAGTCTACCAGGATCACTCAAACACTAAATAAGATTTAAACATACCTGTCAAAGGTTGTCACTTACCACTGCTCCTTTCATTCCTCTAAAAAAATGTCTGCTTTGGCTTAAGGTTTAGGTTCCCAGGGTAATACCTGGTATGAGTGACCTTCTTGTTCCTTTGTCAATTCTATGTTTGGTTTGACACATAGTAATGTTCCTTTATTAAAATGAATATAGAATAATTTTTTAGAGAAAATAAGGGAAAGCCTGCCTAAACCAGGGAAATATGGCTTAAACTTATGAAATACAAAAACTCTTCATGAGTTCTATTAGAAGCCAGGCACCAGTGGTTCACATCTGTAATTCTAGCTACTCAGAAGGCTGAGATCTGAGGATCAAGGTTCAAAGCCAGCCCTGGCAGTAAAGTACAAGAGACTCTCATTTCCAATTAACCACCAGAAAACCAGGATTGCTGCTATGGCTCAAAGTAGTAGAGTCCTGGGCTGGGGATATGGCCTAGTGGCAAGAGTGCTTGCCTCGTATACATAAGGCCCTGGGTTCAATTCCCTAGCACCACATATACAGAAAACGGCCAGAAGTGGCGCTGTGGCTCAAGTGGCAGAGTGCTAGCCTTGACCAAAAAGAAGCCAGGGACAGTGCTCAGGCCCTGAGTCCAAGCCCCAGGACTGGCCAAAAAAAAAAAGTAGTAAAGCCCTATCTCTGAGCAAAAAGAGGTCAGGGACAGTGCCCAGTCCCTGAGTTCATGCCCCACAACTAATAATAGTAATAATAAAATAGGGTTTTCATAGAAAACTGGTCTTTTAACACTATGTGCATTAAAATCAGGAATTGTCTTAGTTGAAAACCTATTTCTGTTCCTAACAATCATAAGCCAGTCATTGAGTTTGAGATACACTGAATGAAACTGAATGTCCACTATGACTACTGTCATAGTGCCAAACACTAGGAATTACTGAAATGCTAATGAGGAACACCTGGCCTATGACAGGGGGTGCAGATGGGTGCCAGAGCACTCATCTTGATAGCAGGGGCATCAAGACAGGGTTCCTGGCTGGGGATACAGCCTAGTGGCAAGAGTGCCTGCCTCGGATACACGAGGCCCTAGGTTCGATTCCCCAGCACCACATATACAGAAAACGGCCAGAAGCGGCGCTGTGGCTCAAGTGGCAGAGTGCTAGCCTTGAGCGGGAAGAAGCCAGGGACAGTGCTCAGGCCCTGAGTCCAAGGCCCAGGACTGGCCAAAAAAAAAAAAAAAAAAAAAAGACAGGGTTCCTGGCCTTAGGCTTGTAGACTCACAGCATGACAGCATCTCACATTATATCATTTGAAAAAAATGTAGTTAAGAAATAGCACCATTGGACAGTTGTGAAGGTTTGATGAGCTAATCCATGTTAAACATTACCATGGTCCCCGACAGAGACTATATGCAATCAGCCTTAGCTTGAAAGTCTGATCAAGTACAAAAATCTCACCACCCATTCCTAGAAACCCACATGCTTTACCACTGATCATACACAGCAAGACACTAGCTTCAAAATTACACACAATAGCGTTTTAATCAATGTTTATTTTTAATAATGCAACAATAGTAAGTACTGCTCTTTATGTTAACAGTCTTAATTCCTTGATCATTAAAGCTTTATCCTCCATTAAGTGAAACATCCATTTCTCTGATATTTCTAGCACAAATATACCAGATGCTCTTAGTCCTTTGATAAGAAGGTATAAAGGACAACAATTACTTCATTTTTAATATACCCCGGGATTCATGTTGCTACTGTCTTTAGTACTCATAATAATCCTGCTACCTGGATAAAGCAGGACCCTCCCCCTCAGCATCCCCTGAAGGAAACCCAAATTAACAGATGTCTGCACAAGTTTCATAGTTACCATGAGAAAAAGCTAGAATTTGAACCCAAATATGATTCAATATGTCCCAGTAATGCCACATGGTATCTAAGATAAGCAAAAGAAAATAGACAGTGCTCTGCTGCTTAGATAGGAGTGAACTATCTGGCTTCCACTCCTGCTTCGTCCTACATACCAGAGCCTGCATACGTACCTTCTACCTCAACCAAGTATACGTCTTGAGTTAATGTCTGTTCTGTCCTGCTAGGATAGAATGCCCAATAGTTGCCAAAGCTCAGTTTTCTCTAATGAAGAATTTCCTCACCAACTGTCTTATCCCTATTCCTAACTACAGGCAGATGTTGCATAATCAACAGTCACTATAAATCACAACTACTTTTCATAACTTCTTTCATATTTTTTCAGTCTCACAAGCTAACATATTTATTTCCCAAGCTTAAGTTTCTACCACAGAAGCGTCTACTTTTAAGATCAGTAAAGCCATTCTTCATACTAATTTCTAGCTTATTATAATTTCATGCTGTAGGAAATTCCCTCACCCAAGGGATCAGATACTACCATGATGGGTGCCACAAACTATACTTGAAAAGTATATTTGTCAATCTGCTACCATGGAGAGCAAGAGAGGAAATCTGACAGCTGGTCACCAACTTCTGCTTTCTGATAGAGTTTTAATGCTGATTTGTTATAATACTAGCTGTTTCCTATCAGGGAAGTCTCTGAACTTTTCTGTTAACAAGAAAGATAGGCATCCTCACACATTCTCTGACTGGCTTTTGGGAAGTATTTCCAAGTTTACAGCTCTTATTTGGAAAGAAGACTTAAACTTGGGAGTGCCTTCTAATGGCATTACTTCACAAACTATAGCTTTTACTTTTCTATCACATCAAGTTCTCATGTGGAATGTGCTTCTAACTCCCCTCCCCCACCTCATTTTCACAAAAACACAGCTCATTAATGTTTCCATATTCATTTCCATAAGCAAACTTTCCTAATTTCATTTAGCAGATGTCTTGGGGCAAGACATATTACACATTTTGTAAATGAGAAGCCCAACCACTCAGGGGAATGCAAGGCTGGGCAAGGGTCACACTGCATGGTATCACCTGGACACAAGATGCAATGTTTGAATAATTATTAGGTTTCGACCTTGAGACACTTCTCTTTTTAAACTTCCCTAGTACAATTCTGAAAACGCTGAAATAAACACATTCCACAGTCTTTCCTATAAGAGGGTTTCAAGTGTCCCAGGAAGGCTGTTTTATGGAGAAAGCCTCTGCTGCGTCAACTCTGTTTTTAAATGCCCTTAAATAATTCTATTACTCATAGAGAAAAAGCGAACATTTGTTAGAGATTAGCAATAAAGCATCTCATGATCTGGGGCTGAGGAAGGGAGAGGTCATTAGAAGACTTGACTGAAAAGGGAGAGACAGTCCAAAGAAACACACCCAAGTTGGACCATACAAAAGTTGCACTTTCCAAAGTCAACTTCTCAGCCCAGAAGGAGGGCAACAATGTTTCACTGAGTTCTGAAGTTACAAGTGTCAACGATTTCCCCACACAGACCCAGAAAACTATGTCCCCATCCCACAAAAACCCAGAAAACTAAGTCCCCACAGGGGATTGAAAATGAATGAATGAAGGAATTTGCCAGACTGGATTACAAAGCCATTCGAAAGACTATCAAGATCAGGTGCTCAGTTACAACACAGAGGTATCTTCCTTCAGAGCCTTTGGCCCTAGCAGTGCGGAGACTCTCAGATAAGAGGGGTAAATAGGAGAGAAGGCAGGGCCTCTTTTCAGACCATCCAGCCTCTCCCCGCCCCCAGCCCCGGCCCGCCCTCCATGTCCTCCGGTCTCCTAGAACCCAGTACCATTTTTTACTCGGGCCGCAGGCCTCAAGCAGTCAGGCTGCCACCTCTCTCAAGACCTACCAAATCTCAGGGGGGAGGAGGGGAGCCCAAACACACCCATCAGAGGACTTGCTTCCGGATATCTCCCACTCCCCCTCTCAACAGTTGCCTGACCATTTTCTGGGGCTCTTGATAAACCCGAGGAGGGGCGTCGAGTAACCTCCGCTGATCCCTCCCTCAGGTGAAGAGGGGACACCTGACCACCCGCGCCCCTCAACCCAGCGCGTTCTGCGCCTCCCCGCATTGCCATGGCAACCGACCCCCTCCCCGCGTGACGCCGGCACGCGGGGCGCCCCTCCAGTCCCAGCAACAAGTCCCCCACGCGGCCCGCGGCCTGCAGCCCTGGCCCGGCCTCGCCTCCCCGCGCCCGGCCGCACTCACTTGATCCTGGAGCCCATGGTCCCCCGGCCTCCTCATGGGCCCGCGGGCCCCGCTTGGCGCTGCGCTGCGCTGCCCGCCCGCCCGCGGCCGACCGGCCTCCCTCCGGCGCTCTCCCCGCCCCTTCCTCCCTTCCCTCAGGCTGGGGCCCGCCCGCTCGAGGCTCGCTCCCTTGCCGCTGCCGCCGCCGTCGCCGCCGCCGCCGCCGCCTCCCGGGGTTAATGTGCTCGCTCTGGCCGGGCAAACGCCATGGTCGGCGGCGCGCGTACCGGAGCGCGCCGCCCCCTCCGCCTCTCACACCACCGCCCCCTCCCGCCCGCGCCGCCGCGCGCAGGGGCTGCTGGGAAGTGTAGTCCGTTCTCGAGGGGCGGGAGCAGGGACCGCGCGTCAGTCGGCTCCGCGGTCTCAGCTTAGGGGCGGGGCCGGGGGGCGGGGCCGGGGGCCGCGCTTCTTGGCAGCTCGCGGTCCTAGGCTCGCTTCCCGAAGCTCGTACTAGCCACGACTTAGGCTACTCGCTCCCAACCTCTGTCCCAACCCCACTCTAGAAGCCTTCGGCCATGCCTCTCCTTGAGGAGACGGCCCACTCGGGCCTCAATAGGAAACACCGGTTTTCCCTTTGAAATCCTCAGACCTTCCGGTAAGTTCCTCAGAAGCCCTCCTCTCGGACGCACCAAGCGCTGGATCCGGAGATCCGGGAAGAAGACCCCTTCCTCTTTTCTCAGACCCCCACAGGAAAGCCACTTGGGGACTTGGCAGGACCTGTGAGGAGGCTCAGTTCTCTATTCGTGAGGACCTCTGCTTCCTTCACGGGGTCAGCTTGAGGGCTCCCCTACAGAAACCCCACGTGGCCACAACAAATGAATACAAATGAAAGTATTTGAGAGCCAGTAGGACCGACCGCTACCGGTCCTTAGGGCTTAATTCTGGCAACGCCCAGACTTAATTCCTCCCCCCCTCACCCCCGCCAGGAGAAGGCTTCAAAGGAACCGTGAGAAGAATGTGTCCTTTCTGAATCAAACACCATATTCACCATGCCTGGTTCATAGCCACCCTCACAATACTCAAACTTTGAGTTTATCCTCCCATTTTACAGAGGAAACAGGCATATCTCCAAAGTGACACGAATAGCAACTCCCGATGCCAAGATTAACAGCAAAGCTGAGTAATACCAGCCACACGTGTGACCAGACACCTTTAGGGTGGCACCTTTGGCCCGTAGCCCGAAGACACCACAAACTCATGAGGTCAATTTTAAGACTAGACTTTCTTTTCCCCTCCTTTTCCTCTCTCTCTTTCTCTCTTCCTCCTCCTCCTCCTCTCCCAACAGTTTTCTGAAATGTCATTCATCCCTTTTGCCATTTTACGTCTTCTAAATTCAGGGAGTGTCTCCCCAACTTAAACCTATCCCATACTTAGTACAATAACTCATCCTAAGGCCTAAGCCAGGCAGGGAGCAAAGAAAACAAGATAAATTAGTAGAAAAACTTCCTTATTTTAAAGCTACCTCTGGAAAAAGACAATTTCTCTCTTTTGCCTTTACCTGGAGGTTGTTGGAGGCAAATGATGAATTTTTTTAATTAAATTTAAAAGTAAAAATGTCCAAACTGACACTTTGAATTCAAAGCCTTTGCACCCAGACACCAACACCAACTTATAAACACCCCCAGGAGCAAAGTTCTGCTAGACAGGCAGGGTCTCCATGGTGTTTATTCACCTTGGTTCCTATGAACCCTCTCCAAGTAACAGTTGTTATCAAGATCTTCCCTGGAAAGAACAGTCAGTTCAAAAGCACTGAGCAGGAGACTATAAATAAAACAAAGTTATTTGGTAGAGGGCAAAAGCTGGCTGCTTTTCAAAGGAAGTTGTAGCCATCCTGGCCACAAAAATGTCTGGGTGCCTGCTGGGTGTGTGTGTGTGTGTGTGTATGTGTGTGTGTGTGTGTGTGTTGAACAGGGATGCAAAGGGTGGGGTCTGCCCAGGTGGTCCCTGAGATATCATGGTGGTCTGGAGAGCACACAGACTGGGAGTTAGGAATCTGGCCTCAAATGCTGGCTACAGCACTCTCAGAATGATGTTAAGCAAATGATTATACAATTGTCAGTTTCCTTTTTCTCTTCTGTAAAATGGTATAGAGAATGACCAGGAACTCAAATCCTAAAGACGGGACATGTAGAGGCTAAAAGTGAAGATTCTGGAACCACCCTGCCTAAGTTCAAATCTCACCTCTGCCTCTTACTATGTAAATGATCTTGGGCAAGTTTGTTCCATTTCTTTTTTTTTTTTTTTGGCCAGTCCTGGGCCTTGGACTCAGGGCCTGAGCAATGTCCCTAGCTTCTTCCCGCTCAAGGCTAGCACTCTGCCACTTGAGCCACAGCGCCGCTTCTGGCCGTTTTCTGTATATGTGGTGCTGGGGAATCGAACCTAGGGCCTCGTGTATCCGAGGCAGGCACTCTTGCCACTAGGCTATATCCCCAGCCCCTTGTTCCATTTCTCATTGCCTCAAGGTCTTTGTAAAATGAAGATGATGATAATAATAGACTTATTTTATTGAATTGACCTGAGAATTAAATGAGTTAATGAAACTTACTAAGTACACAGTGGCTAGCATATATAACACACTTAATATCACTTAACACTGTATCGTTTAATGTTTGTTTGATTGTTTTCAGTGATAGGAATCAAACCCAGAACCTCATCCTTGCTAGTAGTCTACCACTGAGTTTTACCCCATTGGAAATATTTTTTATTATTATTAATCACAATAACTAGTTCTGTGCTTGGATTCAGCAGGCATGAGTAACCAACCCAACTTTATGGTTTAAATTCTTACTATAGTAAGAATTCAACTATAAGTGATAGAAGACAAATAACACTAGTTGAAAAGCGAGAAGTTCATTTTTCCTTCATGTAAGATGTAGAAATAATGCTGGGCTCTGGAGGCTCACACTTGTAAACCTAGCTACTCAGCTGGCCTGAGCAGAAAAGTCTGATGAGACTCCAAAATAACCAGCAAAAAGCTGGGCTGCAAACATGGCTCAAGTGATAAGAGTATCAGTCCAGAAATGTGAGGTCCTGAGTTCAAGCCCTTGTTCCAGCCCCCGCCCCCCCAAAATAGAAATAAACATTCCAGAGCTGATATGACAACTCCATAGTTATCAGAAAACTAGAATTTTCTTATTTCTCTCTTATTCTACAAATGCAGTTTCCACTTTATGGTCCCAAATGGCTACTTGAACTCTAGCTATCTAATCTGCAACCCAGGCAGCAGGAAGGAAGAAAGGCATGTCCACCCCACACTCTGACCTTAGTGTACTTCCCACGAGTTGCTCATACTATTTCCATGTCTGCTCAACTGGCTAGAACTTAGTCGTGCAACCTCATCTCACTAGGAAATCTGGCCTTTATTCCAGATAATCATGTGCACAGCTGAAGGCAGGGGCTGGCATTTCCATGAAACAGGGGAGGACAGATACTGCAAGATGGCCAACATTCTCAGCCAAGCTTAGGTCTGTGACCTTGGGCAGGAGTCTGCATTTCTTTGGGTTTCAGTGTCTTCTAACCAAAGTCAGATCAAGTAATCTCTCTCCCAACTGACTTTCAGTTCCAAAATTCTATAATTTAATGGTTTATTGGTCTATAATTTCTTTAAATCTAGTTGAATCTGATGTCATTCAGATAAAATGAGACCTCTCTGCCAAGTCCATCCGTTGTTGGAACTAAAACCTTCTGGTGAGAGAAGGGGTTTGCCTGCTCCATTGTTGTCAAAATAGGCTAAGCAGATGGAGCAGATAAAAAAGTCAGACAGAGGGTGTGGTACCACCTGTGCTGATGCCATGATTCTCTTCAACTTCCAAGCTTGCCCCACTGTACCTATTTGGTTTTTCTGCTTAAGATTTAGATGGTTCTGCTAATGAGTAAAGGACATCAGCCTCTCCCAAGTGCCCTAGTACTCCCTAATTATGAGATCTGTTGTCCCTAATACACGAAGTTGTAACTGTAGTGTGTGTATATGTACATGTGTATATGCACATGTGTTCTAGTGCTTGAGCTTTGACTCAGGGCCTGGACACTGTCCTTTAGCTTTTTCCAATCAAGGCCAGTGCTCTACCACTTGAGCCACACCTCTACTTCTGGATTTTGGGTGATTAACTTCAACTAAGCATCTTACAGATTGTCCTGCCTGCAAGTGGCTTCAAATCGAGATCCTCAGATCTCAGCCTCCTGAGCAACTAGGATTGTGGGCATCAGCCACCTGCACTCAGATGTGACTGTATTCTTTTTTAATTTTTTTTAAATTTTTGTCTAGTTCATTCTAAAATACAGCCCTTTACTATTGCACATCAGTGATTTTTTTTTAGTAGTCATATCACTACTACCTAATTCCAGAATACTTTTATCATTCCAGAAAAAAAGCCCCAAATCCTTTACCAGTCATTCACCTTTTCTCCTTCCTTCCAGCTTCTGGAAACTGTGAATCTACTTCCTACCTCTATGAATTTGTTTATTCTAGAGATTTCTTATAGTCATGTAACATGTGGCTGTTCCCTCTGGCTTCTTTCACTTTAGCATAAGGTCTATCCATGGCAGAGCATGTATGAGAACTTCTTTATGTTGCCAAATGGTATTCTAGTAGGTGGCGTATATGACATTTTGTTGATCCACCTATTGTAGATGGACCTTTATTGTTTTCTCTTTGGGGGTATTAAAAGTGATTAACACTGCTGTGAACATTTGTGTACACATTTTTGTGGACATATGTTTTTCAGTTCTCTTGAGTGTCATGGTTATGTTCTGCAGAAAAAATCCACAGTTCACTAATAGAAGTCCTGCTCTCCTTACTCAAAAAGGAAGGGTTATACAATTAAATAACTTTGGGATATGCAGAAGCATACCAAGCATTCTTAACTATAGAACTACTCACTGCTTCTCACGTTCACAAAGTGAACTGTGGGTCTACAAAAGGAAAAATGCAGACAGGATATACCAACGGCAAAGGGAATGAGCTCAGCAGATTGTTAGTTCAGTGAACCTTGAGAAAATTAGAAACTCTCTGAACTTTACTTCCTTTCTTAAAAAGTTGGTGCTAAATACCCACCTCAAGAAGGAAAGACAATCTGGATACCAGAGCCTCATGCCTGTAATCCTAGCTAGTCAAGAGGCTGAGATCTGAGGACCAAAGATTCAAAGACAGCAAGAAAAGTCCATGAGACTCTTGTCTCCATTTAAACACAAAAGCCAGAAATGGCTTAAGTGGTAGAGTGCTAGCTTTGAACACAAAAACTCAGGGAAAGTGCCCAGGCTCTGAATTCAAGCCCTAGGACCAGCACATACAAAAAAGAAGAAAAAGCAAAAATAAAATAAAAAATGTAACCCAGGGGTTATAAGTGTGGCTCAGTTGATAGATCACTAGTTAGTGAATGAAAGTGGCAGGTACCAAGTGCAACTACTGGTCTTGGACTTAAAAAAAAAAAAAAAGAAATAGAATGTAAGCTGCTTGCTCTTTGCTTGTATTCAATAAGTAGGTATTTGGCTAGTAAAAATATTCTGCTAAATTCAGGTTTGTTCATGCTTAAATTTGTGTGTGTGTGTGTGTGTGTGCGCGCGCGCGCGCTGGTACTGGAGCTTTAACTCAAGACTTTGTGCTCTTACTGGGTGGTGGTGTTGTTTGGCTCATACTTGATGCTCTACAACTTGAGCCAGACCTTCAGTTCTGACTTTTTTTGTCTGTACCCCATCTTGACGATTGAACTCAGGGCCTGGGCATTGTCCCTGAACTTTTTCACTCAAGGCCAGAGTTCCACTTCTGGCTTTTTTGGTGCTTAATTGGTGGTAAGAGTCTCATTGACTTTTCTGCCTAGGCTGCCCTTGAACATGGATCCTCATATCTCAGCCTCCTGAATAGCCAGGATTAAAGGCATGAGCCACAGACGCCCAGTTCCAGTTCTGGACTTTTGTTGATTAATTGGAGATGAGAGTCTCTTACATTTGTCTGCTTCTCTATCTTTGAACCTTGATCCTCAAATCTCAGCCTCCTCAACAGAGAGGATTATAAACGTGAACCACTAGCCATATCTAAATATTAGCATTGTGTACAATTCTGTCTTGCAGGCAGTAGTTAATAAATGTTTACTGAGTAAATATTCATTTGAATAAATAAGTGACCACAAAGTCTTCATTTTGATGCATGTCTCCTAAGAACAATAAATCAGTGAACAAGATTTGAGAAGGGCATACATATATTTGAACTTAGTATATATTGAGTTAATGTGTTTGCTTCTATTCTATTTTCTTTTTTAAATTGTAGCAAAAATGTACAAAACATAAAATTGACCACTTTAACCTTTGTCTCCATTTACCTCCATGCCCTGTCACATAGCCAAAAGTGGCAAGAGCTGGGACTTATGCTAAGGACTACCTGACTCCAGAGCTGTTTCTTCTAAAACAATTTATACTAAGCATTCCATATCTTCTTCCTCTCTCTCTTTCTCTCTTTCTCTCTCTCTCTTTCTCTCTCTCCTAAGCTAAAAATATCCTGAACAGCATCCTCATTAGCTAATATGCATAAATTATTTTTTGCTTTTCAAACATAATTGCTTCATTCAAAGGAAAAAGCTTTTACCTACATGAAAAAAGAATCTGGGTTGTTCAGTAAAGCTGCTTCTGAATTTGGCAAAGGCACTGCCCCTTGTGCCCCTGTGCTTCTGCACTGTATCACTGGCTGGGAGACCAGAGTAGCCGAGCAGAAAACAGTTCCCTTCATTCACACACACTGTTACATTGGAGCTGAAGGACTTTGGGTAAATCCTTTCTGGTTTTCTAAATATCATTCTCTTTGGCTATCGTGAGATAATAGAAGCTCTTGCCCTATAGGACTGTGATGACAACTAAATGAGATCATCTGTGGGGCCTCACACAGAATATGTGACCCACTGGACATATGGGAAATAGGTTAGATGTGGAGGGCACACCTGTAGTCCTAGCACTCAGGAGATTTAGGCAAGGAGATCTTGACTTTGAGGCTAGCCTGCATAACACAGTGGAGACAAAAACAAGTAGGAGCTTTTTGTAATAGAGGGCATATGCAAGAGAGGCAAGATACCAAGGTAATTAAATGCACAGAGGCTGAACTAGCACAAACTGTGCTCTGGTTCTGTGACAGTCTCTTTCTCTCTCCAAACCTGTTTCCTTATAATAAAAAAGATGTAATTCATGTAAAGAGCTCAGTAGTAAATGAAGGCTGCATTCACAGCAAGCCTCCAACCAGATCATCTCTCTAATAGCAGTCGGAATAATTGATTTCTGCTGCTAGAGCAGAATGCACACGGTCACCAGAGAGTGTTCATCTTGGGGCTGAACATGTGTGCTCGGGCCAGCTAAAGCCAAACTGTCTGCCCCAACTTTTCCTGCTGGTTATGTGA
Organism: Perognathus longimembris pacificus; assembly: GCF_023159225.1. NCBI lineage: Eukaryota > Metazoa > Chordata > Mammalia > Rodentia > Heteromyidae > Perognathus > Perognathus longimembris. The sequence continues at coordinate 153,410,729 of NC_063161.1, forward strand.
CCGATGACAGCTTAATGGACTCTTTACCCTTGAAGGCTAAGGGGAAAATAACTCATGGCTTTATAACATAAGAATGTGTGTGAGTTTGGGGTTATTTTCTTGAGCAATGTAGAGAAACATATGTAGACTTGAGCCTGCAGCCTGAGCGTGAGTCTACTTCTTCCGGGCTCATCTATGCTGGGGACACATTTAACCATTGCAGTTGCCCAAATCATTCATGAAGTCATGTCGGGGTGTGTGTGTGTGTGTGTGTGTGTGTGTGTGTGTGTGTGTGTGTGTGTGTGTGTGTGTGTTGTCCTAGATTGCATGAGGTTAACAAAATAGTTCGTACTGTGTAGTCAGTTTCTTAGGAGAGGACTGTAAACACTCCTAAAGTATTGAGTTTACAAGGATGAGCCAGTTTCTCTTGAAACAAATAGATAAGTGTGTGTGCGCACACAGAGCACACATCTACATTTTTTGTTGTCATGGTGAAGCTGGTCAAGGATCTACCCATACAACTGACTGGGCAGGTGGGGACTCCTTCTTGGCTGGGGGAATCCAGACTTTCCTTGACCCCATAATCTAAGGGGAGAATGTGGTACCCACAGACACCTCCATTAGCTAGAGAGGGTTTAGGGGGGTAATGATGAGAGCTAAAAGGACTCTGGAATATTGGTGAGACCAAGAACTTGAAGAACCAGACTGACCTGGGTTCAAATCCACTATCCTGACTTTGGGCAAACCTCTTTCCCATCTAGGAGCTTCAATTTTCCTAACAGTGACACACACCTTGCATCATGCTATGAGGACTGATGATAAAGCAGATAAAGTTAGGGCAGGACATGAGGCAATGAACCAGACTCAGGGTGGTGTTGGCCACAAGGCAGCTCCTCTCCATCAAGAGGACGGCTAGTCGGGTGGTGTGTGCACAGTCCCCGTGCTCTTGCAGTACAGAACGTCCCTTCCAGCCACTCAGCCTCCGGAATTGGAAGCTTGTGGAAGCCCGCGCGCAGCTCTCCATCTGGTTAATGTTCGCTTGTGTTTCCTGCTGGAGAGCATCGCTTTTTTCACCTCACCTGGTTTGTTTACCCAAACAAGCTGCTCATTAACAACACGAATTGCATTTTCTGCAATTCTGCTGACAGCACAAATGTCGGCAATCAGCTTGGGAGTTTGTTGGGAATTGTCACAGGATCCCACCTGACCTAACCAGCACAGCTTCTGATCAAAGAAGTCCAGCCCACATTTAGGTCTTGGGGAGGTGGACTGGGGGCCATGAGGGAGCTCAAAGTCTGTAGTCTGAGTAAAGACAGGACTCTAAGATCTCATGGGAGAGAGTCTATACCTTCCAGAAAACAAAGGTAGACCAAAGGAGATTTTTCAAGTATGGAGGAAGGGGATGGGGAAATCCAGACCTAAAAGAGTGGACCAAACACACTAATACATGCTACAACAGTGGATGAACTTTGAGGGCCTACTACTAAGAAAAATAAACTAGCTATGAAAAAGACACATACTGTATGATTCTCCTTGTATACATTGCCTAGAGGAATCAAATTCAAAGGGAAGGTTGGGGGAGATTAAGGAGTCATTGTCTAATGGATACAGAACTTCTATTTGGGGGGATGAGAGGATGAAGATGGATGGTGGCTATATTTGCTGAAAGATGTGAACTTACTGAATGTCACTCTCCATTTAAAAATGACCACATGCACCTGGACACCGGTGGCTTACACCTATAATCCTACCTACTCAAGAGACTGAGATCTGAGGATGGAGGTTTGAAGCCAGTTAGGGAAGAAAAGTCCACGAGATTTGTCTCCAATTAGCCATCAAAAAGCCAGAAATGAAGCTGTGATTCAAATACCAGCCTTCAGCAATAAAGCCAACAAGAATGCAAGGCTCCAAGTTCAACCTCAGTACACACACACACACACACACACACACACACACACACATTATTTTTAATTAAATTAATATCTGAGACCACAGACAAAGGTATAGAACTGGGAGGAAGGTCAAGCTTCTAACAGAGTTTCCTCCCAGGAAATTCCCAGGAGCTTCCTTCCTGGGCTTACCTAAGCCCATGTACAGCTAAGTACCCACAGCAACAAGAAGTAGGTGAGAAAAATAAGTGCCCCTCTTCTTGGTTTGGCCTTTAAGTGTGGATCATGACCTAGTTTGCCAAGCTGTACTCACTCAACCCAGCTACTCAGCAGCAAAGGGAAGGTTTATAATGTGTGTGCTTCATTTATTTATTTATTTTTGGTGATACTGGGGTTTGAACTTAGGGCCTTGCACACTTGCTGGGCAGAAACTCTAAAACTGAGCTAAGACCCTAGCCCTGTGGATTTATTGTAAATTAAATTTAAATGATTCTCTCCTCAGAATTGCTTTCACCAATGTTCAGAGGACCAGCACAATTTTCTAGGAGGCTGTGTGTGTGTGTGTGTGTGTGTGTGTGTGTGTGGTGTGTGTGTGTGTGGTGTGTGTGTGTGTGTGTGTGTGCGTGCGGCATGCGCTTGAATTCGGGGCCCAAAAACGATCTCTGAGCTTTTGTGCTCAAGGATAGTACTCTACCACTTGAGACACAGCTCCCCTTCCAGCTTGTAGTTACTTAGAGATAAGAGTCTCACAGACTTTCCCACCAGGACTGGCTTTGAACTGCAGTCCTCCGATCTCAGCCTCCTGAGTGGCTAGGATTAGAGGTATGAGCCACCAGCACTTGGCAGAGGCTTCCTAATCATACAGAAATTGGAGTTGGAGGAGACAGAAGTGACAGATACAGCCTTGGCTACCATGGAGTTTGCAGTCCATGGGAGAAATGATATTAAGTAACATGACAAATGATCATGATAATTGCAAAGCAGGTCGAGTTAGAGGAAGGAAAAATAAGGAACCTGACTTCTGAGAGGGACCATCCACAGCATTAGAGGGAAAAGAAACATGTTTCCTTCCTACTCCAAGGTTCATTTCTGAGGTACCTGTTACAAAAGACAGACATCAGATTTATTGAATTTACATTTACATGACTTGAGGCCCTTGGTTCCCCTGAGAGATGGAGACTCAAAGAAAAGAATTAATGTGGGTGGGTTGGTGGTTTACAGACGATGACTCACTGCGTTGACCAGCCTGATCTTCAATCCCTTAGTACAAGTGATCTTCTCACCTCAGCCTTCTGATTCCCATGGACGACGGACTTGGGTCCCCACATCCAGCTAGACAATGCACATTTTTTGCTTAGGTTTGATGGGGAATAGACTGTGGTAGTAAAGTGTGAATGAAGGTCAAAAGGAAATGGTTTGATGGTGATGAACTGGGAGGAATGGAGCAAGACCTGTTTGTTCAGATTCATCACTTTGGCTCCATCTTAGAGATAAGGCTATTTCCTTTCCTCGGGACATAAGAGGGATGGTTTGAGACACTTAGAACTTGCTTTAGGGGAAAGGCAAAAGAATGGTCAGAGTGCCCTTTTGCTTTTGCTGTTTTCTCAACTGCAGAGGTATCATATTTTTGGATAGTATATCATGAACCCATTAATATTTTGTAGAAAATATGATATTTAAACTGAAACCCTATAGAAATGAAATAATCTAGTCCTCTATGTTTGGATTCAAGTTTTATCTAGACACCAAAGTAAACCTTTGCTTTTCTCTTTTGTCCAAGGGACAACTTCCATAAAACGTAGGAAGGAACAAAGCCACTACTGTGTTGTTGAAATAAGCCCCAAGGAGAGCAAGGATTCAGCCAACCATGGTGCCTAGCATAATGTAGATTCATTCTCTCTCTCTCTTTTTCACACACACACACAAACACACATACACACTCGTGTCTGTTTGAGCCCCAAGTGTCACAAAAGTCAGTGGTCTACTTGGGTTCTTGCAATTCAGGACATAGCTCTTTGCTTCCTGGGGAACTTGAATCTCAGTAGATGGTGGGGGTCCCACATGCGTTCCATCAGTACTGACATTGTGGAGACCACACCATGGCTCCCCTCATTATGCCAGTGAAGTCTCTCTCATTATTCCAGAGAAGCTGATGGTAAATTGCCTCAGAGCCTTCATCCCTCCCTCTGCAGTATAGCTTCCTGGGATCCCCACTACCATGAATCTGTTTTATCTAGCTGTGTCCACATTCTTTGGGGGCTTGGCTTCCGTATGTGCTGCATCTCTTCCTTTGAATGCCCCCCCCCCCGCCCCATCCACCCTTCTCTCTCCCCGCCACTCTGCCCTGGGTCCCAGGAGGCTAAGCCCTTCAGCTGCCCCAGCCAAGCTCCCTTACCCAGAGCTTTGGGTTGAGCTCAGCTAATTGGAGCAGAAGCAGAAAGTCCAGAGGGAAGAGAGAAGGAACATTCCTGATGCTGTAAGCAGTACTCCACCAAATTCCAGAAAGTTCTCCTTGCCTCTTCATACCTATGGTTGCTAACCCAAGGGCACCTCGCTATTCCTCAGCCCCGCAAATGGTCATTAATTTGAACAAAGCCTCACACTTGTGAGGCAGCACTTTGTCACTTGAGCCATGCCCCTAGGTCTTTTTGCTTTAGTTGTTTTCCAGAAAGGATCTTGCACTTTTGCCTGGCCTGGCCTGGACCTTGATCCTCCTATCTCCACCTCCCACATAGCTGAGATTACAGGTTGCACCACAACACCTTTGTCTACTGTCCTCTTTTCAAATGTCCCTTTTTTCTTCTTTGGGCCTGGAATGACATAAAGTCTTCCAGGAGTCCCTCAGCTCCCAGGCAGACAATAAATGTTGACAATGTCACCTATCAATCCCAATCAACACAGCATCCTTATTACTTCTAGAAATGAAGATTGAGCTTTTTCTAACCAGGTTAGAGATGAAGAAAAGCTAAGAATAATAAGCATCTGAAGTGATGTCTAAGTGGAAGTTGAGATCAGCAGGAAATTTGGTTATGACTGGGGAAAGCAAGGTTCAATTACAGATAATAGACACCTCATTCTGGTGTCTCATTCCCATAGTCTCAACTTCCAGAAACATCCTGGAACTGGAAGGTGAAGAAGGACTGAAATCTTGCATCTGATTGGGAGAAAAGATGATAAGAAACTAGCACACTGGAAAGTCCCAAGTTAGTTTGATTTCTTTCAGCTTTTCACAGAGGAAAAGAAGCAAAGGTGAGATGTTTATTTTCAAAGCAAACAACATATTTCTTATGACAATATCTCCACTTAATGGCCCTGTCATGTCTAATAACTTGGGAGATAAAATACGTTTCTTTGATCTGAGCTAGCCAAGAAGAATGACAGCTGGCAGTCTGCACAAAAATTTTAGTGCCTTGTCTAATTGTGTTGACTTCTCATTATTGGAAAGTCTCACAACCAGTAGATGATTTTTTTTAAACGTTATCAGATTATTAACCATTTCCTGGATCCCAGTTCTCAACATCCACTTGAGATGGTTGCACCTACTTGAACCTGTAAATCACCTAGTCTGATTTTTAATCAACTTTGTGATTTTCATCCAATGAGTAGAGGCCACAGACCAGTTGTACATACGGTTCAAGCTAAAGAGTAGAAAATTGAAAATAATAAAAGTTAAAAAGATTAAAAACACATTAGTCTTGGTCCCTGTCAAGCAGGACTCACTGGTGAATAAGAAAGATGGGCATACCAGGTGCCACCTGTAATCTTAGCTACTCAGGTGGCTGAGATCTGAGAACCATGGTTCAAAGCCAGACTGGGAAGGAAAGTCCCATGATATTCTTCTCTCCAATTAACCATCAGAAAACTGGAAGTGGAGCTGTGGCTCAAAGTGGTAAAGCACTAGCTTTGAGCAAAAGAGCTCAAGGACAGTGCCCAGATCTGAGTTCAAGCCCCACACCCAACAACAACAAAAAGATGGGCCTCAGTTTTCCCAAAGGTGGAACAGTCTCAAACAGCAGTAGTTAACAAAGTTCAGAGCCATCAAAATCACCTGAAGGTCTTGATGAAACACAGATTGCTAAGCCCCAAAGATCTAAAGGGAAGGCTAGAGAATTGTGTCTCTAAAATTCTCCCAGGACGCACATGCTGATAGCTCATTCCTGTGGTCCTAGCTATTTAGCACACTGAGGCCTAAAAATCTTATTCAAAGCCAGCCCAGTCAGAAAAGTCCTTGAGACTCTTTACCTCCAATTAACCACAAAAAGCTGAGGTAGGGCTCAAGTGGTAGAGAACCAACCTTGAGTCAAAAAGACAAGTGAGGGGCTGGGGATATAGCCTAGTGGCAAGAGTGCCTGCCTCGGATACACGAGGCCCTAGGTTCGATTCCCCAGCACCACATATACAGAAAACGGCCAGAAGCGGCGCTGTGGCTCAAGTGGCAGAGTGCTAGCCTTGAGCGGGAAGAAGCCAGGGACAGTGCTCAGGCCCTGAGTCCAAGGCCCAGGACTGGCCAAAAAAAAAAAAAAAAAGACAAGTGAGAGCATAAGACCTTGAGTTCAAGCCCCAGTACCAGCATTAAAAAAAAATACTAATAACCCCAGAAGATCTCCCACGAGATGCTGGCACTGTCAAGGAACCATTTTTTATTAAATATTTTTATTGTTATTATAAAGGTGATGTACAAGGGAGTACTGTTTCGTCAGTCAGGTAATGAGTACATTTCTTTTTGGACAGTGTCGCCTCTTACTTTGCTTTCTCTCAGTTTTTTCCTACCCACAAGTTGTATAGTTTATTTTCAACATAGTTTCTACTGAGTACCACTGCTGCATTCATTCACCCTTTGTAGAGGGACCAAGTTTGATGGGGAGGATTATATGAGCTAAAGTGTGTAGAAAGTCCAGGGCAGCCAATGACTGGGCTTTGCTAATAAGCTGTCTATATTAACTGTTCACCTGGAAGGTACCAGGAAAGCTATTGGGCTAGGGAAAGGAAGGAGAACATCTAGAAGGAGGCATGAAGGAAGCAGGAGACCAGGAAACTCATCTAGGAGCTGGGTAGCCCTTCCCCAGAATTTTCCTCTTGAGGCAATGGTTTCCAAAAGATGTTAACTTGACTCCCTGGGAGAAATACATTTTTCATTGTGATCTTAAACACACACATGCATGTGTTCTAACACAAAACAGACCTTTTCCTTACTCTCTGTGATGCACCGTAAGACTTGTTATGGGTTTTTTTTTTTTTTTTTGTGTGTGTGTGTGTGTGTGTGTGTGTGTGTGTGTGTGTTTTGTGTGTTTTTTTTTTTTGCCAGTCCTGGGCCTTGGACTCAGGGCCTGAGCACTGTCCCTGGCTTCTTTTTGCTCAAGGCTCTACCACTTGAGCCACAGCGCCACTTCTGGCCGTTTTCTGTATATGTGGTGCTGGGGAATCGAACCCAGGGCTTCATGTATACGAGGCGAGCACTCTTGCCACTAGGCCATATCCCCAGCCCCAAGACTTGCTATGTTATGGGGTTTTCAGTATATTGTTTGCATAACTTGTTAATATTAGCTAACTTACATAGATTCTGTAATAGGTTCCACACAGGGTGCATCTAAATCTGGTTTACAGAGGCATTTAGATCAGAATTGAGCTGAGACAGGGAAGTTTTCTAATAATAGCTAACTCATGATTGTTTGCTGTGTGTCAGGATTGGCTAGAAAATCCAGTAAAATTCCAGATGAATACACACACACACACACACACACACACACACACACACACACGCTTAACTCATTTAATCTTCATTTCAACTCCTTGAAATCTGGCTCACTTAATCTAAACACTAACTGTCTAAAATAGGCAAGAGTGCCATCATCTTCATCCCATTTCACAGAGGAGGCTGTGAGCTGCCAGTCAGCACTCAGTGGCAGAGCTGCTACTCAGGCTTAAGCACCCATCCCTTAAGTCTGTGTTGATAGCCATTATGGTGAGCAACCTTCTGTGCTGATGGATTACAACCCACAGACTAGAAGTTTGTCTGTGGAAAACCTGATGGTGACCCATTCTGTTGAAACAACAAATACACATTGGGCAGACCTGAAAAAAAAAATCCATCCATTTCGTAGTGAAGTATATGTAAATTAGTTAAACTATTTAGATCACTTGCTCACATACTTGACAGATGGTCACAAACCCCTGCCCTACTCTGTGCCCAGCTCTGCGCTGCACTGAGCTTAACATCTAGAGCTAAAGGTGGGGAAGGGACCCCAGGTAGAATCAGGTCTCTCCAATTTCTCATGAACTCTGCTGTCTGTCCATTCAAATCCCTTTTTCTTCTTTGAAGAAACAAACACCAGACCTCTCTCTAGTTCTTTTTTTCCCCCAGTCCTGGGGCTTTAACTCAGAGCCCAGAGGTTGTCTCTGAACCTCTTTGTGCTCAAAGCTATCACTCTTACCACTTGAGCCACAGCGCCACTTCTGTTTTTTTCTGAGTACTTTATTGGAGATAGAAGTCTCATGGACTTTCCTGCCCAGGCTGGCTTTGAACCATGATCCTCAAATCTCAGCCTCCTAAGTAGCTAGGATTATAGGCATGAGCCACTGGCACCGGGCTTCTCTCTTTAGTTTTCGTTTCTCCCTCTCTGGAGTTTAGACATGTAAAATGCAGGGCAAGCAGAATGACTTAGACTGGGTATTAATAAAGACAAACATTCACTGGTTGATTTGGTTGCAGTGGCTCGATTATGAGGATGGCAGAGAGAGCTGACTAGAAACCCTTGTTTAGTGCACTGTAGTCCTGTTTTTAGCCCCTTCCTAGTGATGCCTGCCTCTCTCAGGATGTTCTGCAACTGGCTTTGCTGACCAGGAGCTGCCTGACTCTTAGGAGAAGAGTCAGTTAATCTAAGCCTAAGCTTAGATGCATTCCTTCACACAACTCCCCAAGGGCGCTCTTACCAGCCCAAGCCTCTTCTCTCGGAACAGATTACCTTGACTTGGACTCTGGCTCCAGTAGATCATGCTGAGTTAGTATTCTAATGCTGTAAAGCCCATTCTCTATGCTTTAGTATTTTCCCCCTGAGCTTCTTATTCTGTGTGCTCATTTTACTCAGAATGCTGGATTTCTTTCCAATAATTTCTTTATGAATGATAAAATCTTGGGCTTTGAGTCAGATAGACCTGCAGTTGAATTCTAACTCTACTTAACTCTACTACCTACTGGCTATGTGCCCTCTGCCAGTGACTTAATCACATGAGCCTCATTTCCTCAACAGTAAATGGGAATTTTTAAACGCATATAAAGATCACCAGAGGAGCTCCCCAGCCCCCATACAGAGTGCTTATCTGGCTTGTGTGAGGTCCTAGGCTCAATCTCCAGCACTATAGAGAGAGCGAGTGCGAGAGCGAGCTAGCGTGCGAGAGAGAGAGAGAGAGAGAGAGAGAGAGATCAGAGATCAGAGACCAGTGAGACAAGATGACCACATGTAATATCACAACCTGGATTAAATCACAAGATAAAATGAAGACATTAGTGGAAAAACAGATGAGATACAAATAAAGCATGTAGTTAAGTTACAAGTGTCATACCAATATTAATGTATTTTATTGAAAGTTCTTGGGTTATAATGCCAGGTGCTAACCTTAGGGGAAGCTGGATAGAAACTTAAGAGAGCTCTCTGTACTATCTTTGAAACTTTTCTGTAAACTTAAACATATTTCAAAATACAAAAGCATATATACCAGAAAGATTTCAGTTCAAAAGCTCCCTCTGTTATGGTCTCTGAGCAAATTAGGTAGTACTGATTCTTCTTCCAGGAGTGTACTTTATCTCCTAATTTGACAACTTCCTGGCTATGTAGGAACAAGATCAGGAGAACAAGTCAGTGTTCAATCCAGGCTATCAGCTCAGACCCTTACTTGATATGCATGCTTGTACAAGTCACTCATATCTCTAAACATCAGTTCAAGTATTAATTGAATATAAAAGTCCCTGCTTCAGAGGACTGCTTTTGAGGACATAATGGGATGTGTCTGACAAACATCCCCATCAATACCTGGCATCTCCAATTCAATAGTAAAAAAAAATACCATTCAACAACTACTTCTGAATCTTTGCCCTTCTAAGCACATAGTAAGGTTGTACATCTTGTCCCTTGGTGAATGTGGAGGGTGAATGTGTCATTTTAGTCAATGATCAAAAAGTGATGTGTGCAATTCCAGGCCAGAAGACTTAATTAGCACTGTGAGAACATCTAATTCCTCTTTCCCATTGGATACAATGATCACAAAGGGAATGGCAGCTGTTCTCTCAATTTGAATTCACCACAATGTGTACCATCCCCCACTTGGCCCATGACTGATATGAAACACAAGTGAGAAGAAAACTTTTTATGTTTATTAAACCACTGAAGCTGTAGGTTGCTTATTGTAACCAACATTGCCTATTCTGAGTTGTACATCAGGTATATTTAATGACCATTATAATTTTCCTACAATTATATAAAAGAAGTTAAAAGTGGCATATTCATCCCAACATGTGGTTCATCCCAATGCGGTTTCTCCATTTGACAAATGCAGACAATGAGGTCAAGGACAGCCGAAGTCATACCACCGGAAAGTCATTGAGTCTGGACGTAAGCCTGGCTTTAAATCTCTAAATCTGCCTATTTATAGCATGGCTCACAGCCACAAGCTATACCATTCAAGATGAAGTCAGGGTGGCAAGTTGGACCCTTGAGAGTTTTCTGGAAAGGGAACTGTGCTCAAAAGAAGTGGTGACAAGACTGAACTTACTTTGTTCTCTTTCCATCTCTGCCTCTCACATCTTGCTTTGCTTTTTCGTAATTTTAATATCTGAAACCTCACACCAATCGTGGAAGTGATGTGAATGTTTTCAGGAAACATGTGCTGGGCACATGATCTTGGCTTAAACTCTAGTGCTTTGTTAGATCTGTATTTTCTTTTCAACCAGACAGATGCTTCTCTGCCCAGCATCTTGATGAGTGTTATGTCTTCATTGTAAGCTTATTTTCGAGTCTTCTCCAAACTCTACATATTATTCTTTCCATGGCCCCAAATATGCCATTTATCTTGGCTAATTTCATTTGAAGTGGGAACATAAAACTTACATCCTGTATCTAACTCAAAAGACAGGCATAGGTGAAAAGCTTTTCTCAAGCCCTGTGGAACAGTGTGCATATGTTAGCAATTATCTAGCAATTTACCCATGTGTTCAACAGCAAACATTTATCCAGCACCTACTGTATACTACTGGGAGTAAGGGGGACTGGAGATAGGAAGTGTATGTGGTACTAAATGCGCCCTCAAGGAGGCAGTATGGGGTCATGGTGAAGAGTTCAGGCAATGGTGTCAGAGCACTGGCACTCATTTTGTCCTGAGTCCTTAGAGGGTGATGAGATTCCTATATACAGCAAAGTAAAGTTGTAATGTTTAAATGAGACAGTGTCTACAAAATTCAGTGCTGATGGGGTGGCAGGGGTTGGTTAATGTCAAACAGGATCAATGTGATTAGCCTGGAGCTCAGTGGTGTTGGTTGAGAGAAAGACTGAAAAGCACGAATGCCTCAGTAAATGCAAGAGTAAAGGTGAGGCTCCTCATCATAGACCCCAGGAATGGCTCTATAGCCCTGAGCCCCACCAACTGTAGAAGTGGGGTCAGGAGCTCTGGAAACCACCAGGACATAGTCTGCCCCAATTGTGTTGCATCTAGCTAGTACCTTCCAACACAAGCAAACAACTGTTAACACGGCCAGAAATGAGAAGCCAACACATAGAATGCCAAATAGAATGTACAGCCTGGGAGCAGGCATCTCCATGGCCTGGGGGGGTGGCACTCCAGCCAGCCTTCCACTCCCTCTTTCTCTGAAAGACAGCTCACCCCTTTGAGCTTGGGTTCCATATTATTGATGTGTGTGTGCAAGTACTGGCTAGGGCTTGAACTCGGAGTGGGTGCTGTCCCTTCGCTTTTTCACTCAAGACTAGTACTCTACCACATGAGCCACACCTGATTGGAGATAGGAGTCTCACAGACTTGCCTGCCTGGATTGACTTAAAACCACAGTCAAATCTCAGCCTCCTAAGTAGCTAGTATTATAGATTTGAGCCACCAGTGCCAGGCTTAGATTTCTTATTTGTCAAGTCAGGATCATACTCTAATGGGGCTATTATAACCCTAGTTATCAGATTCGGAATTGCCCATAACTGGTGAGAGGCTGAGCTGGTGTCTGACCTCATGCTGCCTAGCATCCATGCCCATGCTCCCTCCACCTCATTATTAGGAGATATTGGCTAATCTCCTCATCCCTCCCCACCCCCACTTTGAATACCTCTAAATCTGAAAAGACAGGGGGAAGGAAAAGAAGTACAATTTTTAAAACCAATTTGAATAATTAAATTGGACAGGAAAAAAAAAAAGCTTCAGGCCAGAAATACATTTCACCACCCCATTGCTGAATCTGTTTAATGTATTTTGAACCAGCTTAGCTCAGCTGGTTAGGAAACAGAGCAGGAGTTTAAAATTTAAAACTAGCAGTAAGGAGCTACTCCATAGCTGTGGTTTAAAGATGTCTGCCCTAACCCTTTGCTTCTCACAAGAGGCATGGTGAGGTCATCATCATCTCTGACCTCATCTGGAGTCCTTGGAAGTAATAGACAGAAGAGAAGGCAGGAAGGCAGGGAGGACTTGAAGAAAGCTTTGCGTCTGAAGCCATTTATTTCCATAATCAGCACTTTTCATCTTCAAAGCCTCTACAAGCCATAATTAATTTTCACAACACCCCAGTGCTGGGTGTACAGCGTTGCCTGGGTTTTATAGGCCAAGGTATCCCAGAGGAGGCTTTTGGATGGTGAGTGACCCTTGGAGACCCTCCTCAAAAGGGACAATGAGGCCACCTAATCTCACCTGGCTGGCCAGGCCCCTGTGTCTCAAATCCCAAACTAAACACACTTGCTTAATCTTCAGAAAATGTTTCTTGATATAAAGGAAGAAAAGTATATTGACAGGGGACAACAAAAAAGAACTAGGGGTAGATTACATGTAGAATGCAAACCTTGGTACCATTTAAATATGTTTCATTTTCTTGGCATTATGAGTTGTGAATATTAGTTAAGCAACAATGAATGATAACTGATATTTATATGTGAATATTTAGAATTTCCAAGGCCCTTTCCTATGCAGTAGCTCAGATGATCCTTACAATAGCCATGTTAGTCCATATATGGTGGGTTTGGAAGGGGGGGGGTTGCTCATTTTGTGCAAGGATGGAGGAGTGAAAGGCAGCTGTAGAGCTGTCCTCACTGTGCATATAGTCTAGCTTGAGACCCTCTAGTGATAAGATAAAATTACTATTTCTCCTTGTCTCCTTTTTTTTATTTTTTATTTTTGGTGATGGTACTGGGGCTTGAACTCAGGTCTCTCCCTTATCTTTATTTGCTAAAGGTTGGCACTTTACCACTTGAGTCACACCTTCAGATCCAGATTTTATTTGTTAATCAGAGGTAAGAGTTTCTCAGATTTGAACCAGGATCCTCAGATCTCAGCCCCCTTAGGATTACAGGCATGATCTACTGGCACCCAGATACCTGCATTAAATAAGTAAGTAAAACAACAACAACAACAAAAACCAGATAATGATGGAATATAGGCTTAAAACCAAACTGGGAATCTGTGGTCCATCCAGGTAAAAAGATGTTCATTGTAACATTGTTAAAAGTGGTAAAGATGGGGCTGGTTAAATGGCCTAGTGGTAGAGTACTTGCCTCCTACACATGAGGCCCTGGGTTCAATTCCTCAGCACCACATATATAGAAAAAGCCAGAAGTGGCGCAGTGGCTCAAGTGGTAGAGTAGCTAGCCTTGAGCAAAAAGAAGCCAGGGACAGTGCTGAGGCCCTGAGTTCAAGCCCCAAGACTGGCAAAAATGTGGCAAATATGCCAGGTACCAATGGCGCTTGCCTGTAATTCGAGCTGCTCAAGAGGCTGAAATCTGAGGACTGTAGTTCAAAGCCAGCCCAGGCAGGAAAGTCTATGAGACTCTTACCTCCAGTTAACCATCAAAAAGCCAGGAGTGGGGCTGGGGATATAGCCTAGTGGCAAGAGTGCCTGCCTCGGATACACGAGGCCCTAGGTTCGATTCCCCAGCACCACATATACAGAAAACAGCCAGAAGCGGCGCTGTGGCTCAAGTGGCAGAGTGCTAGCCTTGAGCGGGAAGAAGCCAGGGACAGTGCTCAGGCCCTGAGTTCAAGGCCCAGGACTGGCCAAAAAAAAAAAAAAAAAAGCCAGGAGTGGAGTGTGGCTTAAGGGGTAGAGCACTAGTCTTGAGCAAAAATCTCAGGAACAGCACCAAGGCCCTAAATTCAAGCCCTAAGACCAGCACACGCGTGCGTACTCGCACACACACACACACACACACACACAAAAGTAAAGAAAATGAAATCAAACCTATGTATCCATTGACAAGGAAACACTCAAGTAAAATGTAAATGAGATGACATGAACTTTTACTTATGCCCGAAGGAAAAAGTAAGAAGAATTAGCTATGAACAAATACCCTGTCACTTCCACAAACTTAAACTACATGATACTATATGCTGTATTTACATGTGTGTGAATAAATCCACAGAAGATAGATGAAAAGGCTACACATTAGAGACCCAGGAGTAGGGGCCTGGGGGGGGTGGGAACTCAGGCCAAGGTTATGAACTAAGGGAAGGAAACCAAACTCTTGAGTGGGGAATGCTAGATGGAGACAAGGGGTTCCACAAACCATGGACCTAACAGATCAGTTTGTTGTTGTGCATTCTAGCGCCCCTCGACAACTAACAACACAGAATATATATATATTCTCTGCTCATTTCCAGGCTGTGTTCTCTTCCTTCAATCTCTGTGTTTAAACTGCCTTTCGAACTTGAACCAGCCAAAAAAAAAAAAAAAGTCTAAATGAAAAACAGGAATAAAAAAGAGCAAAATTTGAAACCAACTTGAAAAGTGAGCAGTGTCTGTTTGGGCTGCACATGGGTGCTGTCATGCATGTGTGACAGCAGAGTCTCAGCACAGCCAAGCCAGGAGCCAGCCCTTCCTCGGCCAGGCCCGGCTCGTGGGCCAGATCAGCTACCAGGTCCCCGATGCTGTGGGACAGCCATGAAAATCATGGTTGGGGATTGCCCACAGAACCTTGTTTACCAACTCCTCAAAGCCACACTTGCCTGCCTGCTTGTTGGTTTCCTGCCATGACATGATCGATTCTTACAGATATATTTTCTAGAAGTTGAGTTGTGCCAGGCGAACCATGCCAAAACAGTCTTATTTCCATGTGTGGTCTGGGTGGATTGGGGAGATTGCAGGCAGAGGGATTCTGGATTTCCCCAAGGCATCCTTGCCATGGGCCTCTGACCTTGCCCTTCCTCCCCTCACACCCAGGGCTCCACATGGCCACCAGGACAGACTGGGAACTCAGCTGACTGTATGTGCAAGACCCTCAGATAGCCAGTCTCTGCCAAGCCTCACAGCCTCTGATGCTGATGCGTTTCCCTCTCCTGCTCCCTGCCAGTTATAGAACCATTGCACCTCTACAACATGGCCTTCTTTTCAAGCTTCCCACTTCTACACAGGCTGCTACTGCAGCCACCAGGATGTTTTTCCTTGCTTTGTTCCTATAGTTAATTTTTTGCTCAGGCTTGAGGCTCAGCTCAACTGTCATTAACCCACAAAACTCCTTTCTCCTGCTGTTGCACCAAAGTGGAAAGACCTGACATAGATCAGAATGAGTTCCTACCTGAAAAGTGTACGAATATGGCTATTTAGATCTAGTTGTACCTTGAAATTCAAATGTTTTCCCAAGTTTGGCTGAATGTAGTTGTGTACGCCTGTAATCCCCAACTACTCAAGTGGATCTAGAACTTGAGGCCAGCCCAGGCAAAGTTAGCAAGACCCTATCTCAGACATAAAATACAAACAAAAGAGCTAAAGACATGACTCAAGTGGTAGAGCATTTGCCTAGCATGTGTGAGATCCTTGGTTCAATTCTCAGTATCTCTCTCTCTCTCTCCTTCTCTCTCTCTCACACACACAGAGAGAGAGAGAGAGGGAGGGAGAAAGAGAGAAAGTGATGTTCAGATCTTTAAAGACTATGAAGGATTTCCCCATAATAAAACTCATTAATATGTCTGCAGGAACATCAGGAGTGGTCATACACTAAAAGAAGACTATAGGACTGAGGATGTAACTAGTGGTAGAATGCCTGCTCAGCATGGGTTCAATCCTGAGCACCACAATAAACAAACTAAGTACATTTAAATAAAGACTATAAATAGTTTCAGATCAAGTCAGGTAAGATTTTGTGTTTTTGTAGGTCACGGGACTTGAACTCAAGGCCTTGTTACTGTCCCTGAGCTGGTTGCTCAAGGCTAGTGTTCTATCCTTTGAACCTCAGTGTCACTTGTAGTTTTCTGGTGATTAATTGGAGATAAGTCTCACAGGGACATTTTGGCCTGAGCCAGCTTTGAATGGTGATCCTCTGATCTCAGCCTTTTGAGTAGCTAGAATTATAGGCATGAGCCTCTAGTGCCCAACTTAGGTTTTGCACTGAACTAAAAAAAATGTTGGTCTTATTTCACAAGGCACTTAGTATTTTTGAATTGTGAACATATATGTTATTGTTATCATTATTATTATTATTATCATTAATTCCATGCTTTGTTCTACCAATGTAACAATAAGTCTTTAGGGCTAATATGATCATTTATCATTCGATAAACATTATACAAAACCATCATCTCATTCTGAGGCCACCTCGAGGTGGCAGTTCAGTCACCTGTCAAGCACCTAGGAGAGCTGGGATTTGAACTCATAGCTGCAGCCTTGTACTGTGGTTGCTCGATGCATTTCATACATTAGAACATGTCCCTCCTTTGGCTGCAACTCAGTCTTGATGGCTTTGTGTGTGAGCTGCTCATCTGTGGGGACTGGAGCCAACCCATCTCTGCCTGTGAATGATACAGTACAATTCCTGTGCACAGGAAGGTACCATGTGTTCTGGAATATATTCTGGGGCTTGAACTCACATCCTCACTTGGCTTGGGTGCTGTCCCTACTCATTTTATTTTATTTTATTTTATTTTATTTATTTATTTATTTGTTTATTTATTTATTTATTTATTTTTGCCAGTCCTGGGCCTTGGACTCAGGGCCTGAGCAATGTCCCTGGCTTCTTTTTGCTCAAGGCTAGCACTCTGCCACTTGAGCCACAGCGCCACTTCTGGCCATTTTCTGTATATGTGGTGCTGGGGAATCGAACCAAGGGCTTCATGTATACGAGGCAAGCACTCTTGCCTAGGCCATATCCCCAGCCCCCCTACTCATTTTAGCTCAAGGCTAACACTACTACCACTTTGAGCCATGGCACCACTTACAGTTTTCTAGTCATTAATTGGAGATCACAGTCTCACCGACTTTCCTGCCTAGATTAGGTTCGAACTAGAATTCTCAGATCTCAGCCTACTGAGTAACGAGTATTACAGGTGTGAGCCACTGGTGCCTGGCTGTCATTTGGCTGTTTTGTTCAAAGCTAACACTCTACTACTTGAGCCACAGCTCCATTTCCACCTTTTTTGCTGGTTAATTGGAGATAAAAGTCTCCTGGATTTGTCTGCCTCGACTGGCATTGAACTATGATTCTCAGTTCTCAACCTCCTAAGTAGCTAGGTGTGAGCCACCAGCACCCAGTTCCTTTGCTCATATTTTAATCATGTGTATCTTTTCTTTGTTGTTTTTTTTTGTGTGTGTGTTTTTTGGCCTGTCCTGGGGCTTGGACTCAGGGCCTGAGCACTGTCCCTGGCTTCTTCTTGCTCAAGGCTAGCACTCTGCCACTTGAGCCACAGCGCCACTTCTGGCCATTTTCTGTATATATGGTGCTGGGGAATTGAACCCAGAGCCTCATGTATATGAGGCAAGCACTCTTGCCACTAGGCCATATCCCCAGCCCCTCTTTGTTTTTTTTTTGTGTGTGTGTGTGTGTGTGTGTGTGTGTGTGTGTGTGTGTGTGTGTGTTTTGGTCAGTCCTGGTGCTTGGACTCAGTGCCTGAGCACTGTCCCTGGCTTCTTTTTGCTCAAGGCTAGCACTCTGCCACTTGAGCCACAGTGCCACTTCTGGCCATTTTCTATATATGCGGTGCTGGGGAATTGAACCCAGGGCTTCATGTATATGAGGCAAGCACTCTTGCCACTAGGCCATATTCCCAGCCCTCTTTTCTTTGTTTAATTAAAATTTTTTTCCCAGTCCTGGGGCTTGAACTCAGGACCTGGGCCCTATCCCTGAGTTTCTTTGTGCTCAAGGCTAGTGCTCTACACTTGACCTACAGCAGCACTTTTGGCTTTTTCTGAGTGGTTTATTGGAGATAAGAGTCTCATGGACTTTTCTACCTGGGCTGGCTTCGAACCCTGATCCTCAGATCTCAGCCTCCTGAGTATCTAGGATTATAGGCAAGACCCACCAGCACCCCAGCTTAACTAAACTTTTTATTGAAGTATAACATACTTTATGCAATAATCACAAGTAATAATTCCAATAACTCTTCTCAGTGAATACATTTGTGTAATCATCTCCCACATCAAGATAGTCAAACATCCGCAGCATGGCCTCCTACACTACTCCCGTTCTCCTTTTACAAGCCAAGGATTTTCCAAAGCCCTAGCATCATTGATTCATTTTGCTCGTCTCTGAACTTTACATAAATGGGAGCATAGCTTCTTTCACTCAACATTACATTTGTAAGATTAATTTATGTTGTTGCTTTTTGAGATGATTTTTTTTTCTCATTGCAGTATGATTGTCCATATGTGAATTTAACATAATTTATTCATCCATTCTACTCTCAATGGATATTTGGATCATTTCTAATTGGGCAAAAATGAAAAAAAAGTTGCTATGAACATTTTTAATTTTAATATAGTAAAATATATTTAACATAATTCAGATGAAGTCTTTGGCATATCTGTCTCTATTGCATAATGTCAACACATCAGGGTCAGAGGGCCCAAGTGTCAGAAGGACATTGATGACATAGGTCCTGAGTTCCTTAATAAAAACAAAATTGCACTCCATCTATACCATTACACACACACACACACACACACACACACACACACACACACACCACAAATCACCACTATGGAATCATATCTTGTCTGAATTTAGCTTGTCAGAATGGTCTTAAAATGTTTATATTTAAATTTCAAAGGCATATTTTGGGCTTCTTCTTTCTATAGAGCTATATGTAAATGTTTATAAGGAGATATGTTTAATGGCTGTTCTGAAGACCTTCGGGAGATTAAAGTTTATCCGTTTTTCAAATATATATGTATATGTATATGAATATACACACACTTAACATAAGATTTGTCATCTTAACTTTTTAATTGAAATGTTACCTTAGAGGCAAAGATCAAGAGGACCACAGTTGGAGGCTAGCTCAGACAAAAAGTTAATGAGACCCACGTTTCAACTAACAAGCTATATGTGGTGTTTCATATTTGTAATCCATAAGGACTTGAATTTATGCTGGTCCCAGACAAAATCTTGATCCTACCAGAAAACTTGATCCTACCAGAAAAATAGCTGCAAGCACAAGGCCTCAAGTTCAAACCCAAGTTCTACAAGAAGGAGAGGGAGAAGGAGAAGGAGAAGGAGAAAGAAGAAAGAAAGAAAGAAAGAAAGAAAGAAAGAAAGAAAGAAAGAAAGAAAGAAAGAAAGAAAGAAAGAAAGAAAGAAGGAAGGAAGGAAAGAGAGAAAGAAAGAGAGAGAGAAAGAGAGAGAGAAAGACAGAGAGAAGGAGGGAGGGAGGGAGGAAGAGAAGAAATGTAATAGTTGTACATACTCATGGAACACTGTGCTATAATATGCACACAATATATAATGATCAAATCAAGACAATTAACATTTTCGCCACAAATATTTATCATTTTTTGTGTTTGAAAATTCAAAGTCTTCTAGTTATTTGGAAATATACAGTGAATGATTGCTAACTATAGTCAAGCTGCTGTGCCATATAGAAATAAACTTATGGCTGGGGACGTGGCTTAGTGGTAGAGTGCTTGCCTAGCATGCACAAAACCCTGGGTTTGATTCTTCAGTACCACATAAACAAAAAGCCAGAAGTGGTGCTGTGACTCAAGTGGTAGAATGCTAGCCTTGAGCTCAAGGACAGTTCTCAGGCCCTGAGTTCAAGCCCCAGGACTAGCAAAAAAAGAAAGAAAGAAAGAAACTTATGCTTCCTCTCTAAGTACATTTTGGTGCCACTCTCTCTCTCTCCTACCCTTCCCCTTCTCTGCTTTTCTTTGTCCTACTCCCTGTCTATAATAAGATCAGCTGGTTTGGCTTCCATATGTGGGTGGGAACAGGTGGCGTTTATCTTTCTGTGTGTGGCTTGTTGCACTTAACACAATGTCCTCCAGGCTCATCCATGCTAATCATGTTTAAGTCTACAGTTCAGTTTCATTAAGTACACTCATTTCTCCATTCTCAGACTCATCTATCATGCCAAGGGAAAATTGCTTGTTAAATACCAACTCTGTATTGTTACTTGCTCCCAGCCCCTGGTAGCCGTAGCCTACTTTCTATATGAATCCTGGGACATTCTTGTGCTTATCTTTTGATGCTTTTGTGAACTTACATTTGCATTAGGAAAATACTTACAAGTGGAATGGCTGTGCCAAGTGGACATGTGGTCAACTTGTAAAGATGATGCCCAACAGTTTTCTAAAATGGTTATGCTAATTTACCCTCACCAGCAAAATGTAAGTGTCTGCTGCTCAATATGGGCACCTAGACTGGATATTGCCATGCACTGGAAGCTCACACCTGTGATTCTAGCTATTCAGTAGGCTGAGATTTGAGGCTCAAGGTTCTAATCCAATCCAGACAGAAAAGTCTGTGAGACTATTATCTTCAATTAAACTCCAAAAAAACAGAGATGAAGGTGTGGCACCAACCTTAAGAAATAAAAATAAATTTAAAAAAATTAAGCCAAGCAAGAATTCAAGCTCTAGTAACTGCCTGCGTGCATGCGCCACGTGCGTGCGTGTGCACACACACACACACACACACACACACACGACTGAATATTTCCAGATTTTTAATTGGTGGTACTTCACTGTGGATATAATTTCTGTCTCCTAATAATATTGGATACCCTTTTCTGTGTGTATTAGCTATTTGGACTTTTGCTTTCTCTCACGTACTGGTCAAAGTTAGATTCAACACTATGTGCCTTTTTCTTACTAGTTTATAGAATTTTATGTCTATTCATTTGATGAGCTCATTCTAAATGCTCTCTCAGTTTGTGATTTACATTTTTTACTTTTTAAATGATGTCTCCCAAGGAACAGAAGTTCTTATTTTCTTTTTGTCAGTTGTCAGGCTTGAACTCAGGGCTTGAGAGCTGTCCCTGAGCCTCTTTGTGCTCAAGTCTTGTGCGCTACCAGTTGAGCAACAGCTCCACTTACAGTTTTTGAGTGGTTAATGAGAGATAAGAGACTCACAGGAACTTTTCTGCCCAGGCTGGCTTCGAATTGTGATCTTCAGATCGCAGCCTCCTGAGTAGCTAGGATTACAGGCATGAGCCCGGCCAGAAGATCTTAATTTTAACAAAGTTGTATTGATCAATCTTTTTTTTTTCTTTAAGGTTGAAGTTCTGTGTCCTGTTTAAGAAATTTTTGCTTGCCCTAGAACCACTGTTTCTTTTAAAAGTGTCTGTGCTTCATCTTTCCCATGTAAACTTCAGTAAGCACTAACTTCTGTTGTGAATTCCTGATATCCTTGAATCAGCTCCCCTCTGTTTTTCCCCGGATACAAAACACAGTAATGCTGATGAGGGACAGGGTCCAGCTTCCTCTTAACGTTGGGGTCAGTGAGCAGAGTGACCAGGAGGATGCTGGCTGGTCCAGAAGCCATTGTGCTGTCACCTGCAGCCCACTTCCCAGGAGAGGGTCTAAAGCTGTTTGCCTCAAAGATGTATTTGCACTCTAAAGTGGTGTATTTGAGGATGTAGTCAGGATCCTCATAGGGTATGCAGGTTCCTGAACAACTATTTTTGCAGGCTTCCTGTGTATACAGTCAACATGTCAGCAGCATTCTGGTAGCCCAAGCCCTTGTAAATAGCAAAGAAATCCCACTTTGTCTAGCAGGAACAACCCACTTGCCTTTCTCGACCTGCAGAGTACCCAGCCCCCTCAATTACTGGCTGTCCAGCTAAGGGAGAAATGAATTCAAAGTCTATGCAAATCAAGCCAGAGCTCAGGGTACCCCACATACCATCCGAGCCACTCCAGCCACCAGAGGGGCTCCAGTGTGTGAGGATCCACTGCAGATCAGGGTCTCAGGGTGGTTCCCAGGCAGTCTTTCCCCACCCCCACCCCATGCCCTGAGAAGCCTTCCTCTCTGACTGCTTCATTTCTACTTCTACTTGTTCCTTCTGCTTCCCACCTAGGTGACAAGAATACCACTACCTGACTGAAGCTGGGCCTAAGGTTTTCTAGATCATAGCTGTTCTGTAGTTATGGCTGCATCTCCATTTTTCTCCTGGGAAATCAGTACAGCACCTCCTTTTCTCTCTTACCCTTTCCTTTCCTCATCTCATTCCTTCTCCCCTTCGCCTTTTCTCTCCTGATCTCCTCTCCTTTCCTCTTCCCCTTTCGCCTTCTTCTCTCTCCTCTCCCCTCCCTTTCCTTGTGCTCCTCTCCTCTCATGTCTCCCTTCCCCTCTCCTCTCCTCCTTTCCCCTCTTCTCTTCTCCCTCCATCTTCATCTTCCTTTCTGCCTCATTCTCTGTCACTCTTTCTGCTCCCTCCTTAACCTGCCTCATTTATCTCTTCTCTTCTGCTTGTCTTTACTTCTCCTCCCCCTCCACCCCACACACACACACACACACACACACACACACACACACACACACACACACACTCCCCGCAACCCCCAGAGCCCTCTCATCTCAGCCCTTCTAGAGGGCAGGCGGGTAAGCAGGCGGGTGGGGAGACCATATGTGGTGCCAGGAACAAGCAGGAGCCTGGCGGATGTGGCATGGCAGCCTGGGAACCATTTGTTTTCACCTGGTCCTCACGCTGCTAACATGTTGGAGCCTCTCCATGCTTTAACCCTCTTGCTACCGGTTGCACAGTCTTGAAAGAAGAGGCAGAAGGAGTGGAATACAGAGACAGTTTGAGAGTCTCTGGATTATCAGCTGTTTGGCAATCACCTGCTGAGCCCTAAACTGCTCTCCACAAGGCTTGGGAGGCCTCCACAAGAGAAGGCTTGGTCCAATCTGAGAGAAGCGCATAGTCCAATGTGGGAGGCACACAGCAAGACAATTCCAATCCAGCCTGATAACTTGCAGCCATGGGGCTGGGGTGGAGCACCAGGTAGGACAACTAACCCAGCATCCAGTCAGGTAAGCTTCAGCCAGGAGTTGTTGCCAGAACTGAGTTGTTAAAGTTAAAGGCCAAATGGGAGCTAGCTGGGCAAATAAGTGGACAGAACAGTCTAAGCAGAATGACCGGTGGGTGGAAATACATAGAAGCTTAAGAGAGCCTCATGTCCAGGAAACTGTTCAAAATGGCTGTGAGAGTGAGTGTGAATGTGTGTAGTGTTTGGAATGGGATAGAAGATCTAGTGAAGATCCAGGGAGGAAGGCAAGAGCCAGCCCACACTAAGGACATTGAACTCCAGAGTAAGCCAAGTGCTAGTGACTCACACCTGTCCTGCTAGCTACACAGGAGACAGAGATCTGAGGACTGAAGTTCAAAGCAGAAAAGTGTGTGAGACTTATCTCTATTGGGACTCAAGTGGTAGAGCGCTACTAGTCTTGAACAAAAAAGCTAAGGGACAATACTCACTCTCTGAGTTCAAGCCCGAAAACCAGCACAAATATTTTAAAAAAAGAAAAAAGCATACCAGGTGCTGGTGGCTCATATCTGTAATCCTAGCTACTCAGGAGGCTGAGATTTGAAGACCATGGTTCAAAGCCAGCTGGGGCAGTAAAGTCCATCAAATTTATCTCCAATTAGCAACCAAAAAAGCCAGAAATGGAGCTGTGGCTCAAGTGGTAGAGTGCTAGCCTTGAGCAGAAAAGCTAAGGGACATCACCCAGTCCCTGAGCTCAAGCCCCAGGACTGGAACAACAACAACAAAATTCCAGAGTAAATGTCCCAGCTTTTATCCTGCTGAAATAAGGAGCCACTAAAGGCCACACTCATAGTGTTTTTTGGAAGACTCCCCAGTTTCTGGTAGAAGAAGAATGAGAATGGGGAGAATGAGTAATGAGGAGACCCCAAAGAGTAGTTGCCTCTCTATGGTGCTCCTGCCCCCTCTGGGTTGGAACCATGGCTCTTCCATCAGCCTTACTGCAGCTCAGGCTTGGTGTGCCAGCCAATCACTGGACACACACATCCCCTTCTCCCTAGCCTCCCTTCATGTCTAGGCAGAAGGAGAACTCCAAGTTGTCTCTGCCAGCCCCTCTCTGCAACCTTGGCTTCCAGATGTCTGGGCAGGGAGGGGGAAGATGGGGTGTGTAGCCCCACCCCTCTGGCAGGTGGGGCCCAGGAATAGTCTAGCATCTTGCATCTGGTATGCATGTGTTTGGAGGAACTTAGAAGCCTGGGGTGGCCCCTCCACTCAGCTTTTGAGCTTCTGGCTGAAGTCAGCTTGGTAGAAAAGCCTCCACATCTGGATTCCAACTGATGGCAGGACTCAGACTCCTGTCCCACACTGTCACTATTCCAGCTGTGTGTGCATGGGCACACTGCTGCACCTCTGGACCACCTTCCTCACCTGTCATATGAGGCTCTGGGGTTTACCCTGGGAGCATGGGAGGCCCACAAGAGGTCATCTGAACGCTGCCACAAGTCAGACACTTGCCAGCACTAAG
The DNA here is from genome assembly GCF_023159225.1 of Perognathus longimembris pacificus. Taxonomy (NCBI): domain Eukaryota; kingdom Metazoa; phylum Chordata; class Mammalia; order Rodentia; family Heteromyidae; genus Perognathus; species Perognathus longimembris. Next base: position 153,435,504 of record NC_063161.1, read on the forward strand.
TGAATGTGGCTGTGATTGCCTTCCTATTCTCTGGTGACCTTGGAATGAATCCTCACTAGCTGTGTGACCTTGAGTAAGTTATCATCAGAGGGACTGAGTTATCCACTCATAAAATGGAAATCATGCATGATGAAAAGGGTGACACGCATCTACAGAGAACTCAAAAAACTAAGCCCCTCCAAGCCCAATAAACCTATTAGGAAATGGGCAAAAGAGCTAAAGAGAGACTTCACAAGAGAAGATATAAAAATGGCAAAGAAACACATGAGGAAATGCTCAACATCCCTGCTAGTAAAGGAAATGCAAATAAAAACAACCCTGAGATACCACCTCACCCCAGTTAGAATGGCCTATACTCTGAACTCAGGAAACAACAAATGCTGGAGGGGCTGTGGGGAAAGAGGAACCCTTCTCCATTGTTGGTGGGAGTGCAAATTAGTACAGCCACTTTGGAGAACAGTATGGAGGTTTCTCAAAAAGCTCAATATAGACCTACCCTATGACCCAGCCATACCACTCCTAGGCATCTATCCTAAACAGCAAAACCCAAGATATCAAAAGGACATTTGTACTTCCATGTTTATCGCAGCACAATTCACAATAGCCAAAATTTGGAAACAACCCAGATGCCCCTCCACAGATGAATGGATCCAAAAAATATGGTACTTATACACAATGGAATACTACATAGCGATTAGGAATGGTGAAATATTGTTATTTGCAGGGAAATGGTCAGAACTCGAACAAATAATGTTGAGTGAGACAAGCCTAGAACACAGAAAACAAAGGGGCATGATCTCCCTGATATATGACTGTTAACAAAGGGAGATGGAGAGACAGTAGAGACCAAGTCTGTGAACACTGTATATGTGCTTGATACATTGTATACTGCATATGGGTCTACCTGACCTAGACAAGGGATGGGAAAACAGGTTGTAAGATATCACAAGAAATGTACACAATGCCCTACTATGTAACTGCACCCTCTTTGCACAGCACCTTGTAAAAAAAAAAAAATTTATGTTCAATTGATAATAAAAAAAAAAAAAAAAAAAAAAAGAAAAGGGTGACACGGCTTAAGATGCATTGTACTCATAAACAGACAGATTGAATTGAAACGCCTTTGTACAACCACTTAAAGATAATAAAATTATAATAAAAAATTTTAATTGGAACCTGCCAATGTGTATTGTAGAGAGTTATGAATTAATGCAGCTGAAGGACTTATAATATGACTAGAATAAAGTAGAAAACCAACAGTAGTGCCTTCCCAACTGGGTTTCTCCTAAGAATTTCCTCTCTGCACCTCAGGCTGGAGATATGGCTCAAGTAGTAGAGTGCTAGCAAGTTCAGGGCCCTGAGTTCAAACCCCCACAACACATACACACACACACACACACACACACACACACACACACACACACACGAGACCCTCGGCACTGAAATAGCAGAGCCTTCTTTAGCTATCACTTTCCACCCTATTCTTCAAGCCAGAACCCTGTGCTCCAGCTCAGCCAGTTTTATCTGGTACATAGCTTGAGCCAACCTCACTGCCTCTTCCCTTAGCACAGACATTAGACGTGGACATGTGCCTGCTGGCATTTCAGTCAATTCTAGCAAGTCTATTTGGGGAGTGAGACGTGGATTTTGTTCAGAGAATTACTCAGCTGAGCTTCACACCTGGTGACAGCCAAAAGTCACTCTGGGTTGTTGGTACAGACCATTCATATATTCAGTCAACAAACACAAGTACCATCTCTGTGCCAGAGGGAGTGCTGAGGGAAGAAAGCTGAAATCACTGCTGCTTATCGACAAGCTGACGTGTTACTGGATCCTCTTAGGTAGATGATGCAAGCAAACTTCTCTTCTCTGCTAGAAGAGCCAAGAGCAAAATGATTCCTCCCCTTCCAAAAATTCCATATGATGCTCCCAGGTCTGGCAAAAGCATTCCTTCTGTTTAGAACCACCGAGGAATAGCTTTCCAAGAGAATTCTAATGTTGCTTCTCAGTTAATCTGCAAACAAGCCTGTGGGGGAGGAAGTATAATATCCTTCCTACAGGCAAGGAGACACAGACTTCAGGACCTACTCTAGTCACCAGCTGGCGAATGGCAGAGCAGGGATTTAATCCAGCTGCACTCAGGGCTGTAGTTCTCACTGTGCCATGCTGATCCTTATAAACCCTTCTGTCCCCTAGGTATGGTGACTCTTTCTCTTCTGAGATTCTACAGGCTTGTCTTCAAACAGGCCTGCTTGTGCAGGCCTGTAATCCCAGAACTGAGGAGGCTGAGGCAGAAGGATTATAAATTTTAAGGCCAGCCTGGGCCACACAGAGAGACAGTCACAAAGAGAAAGGAAGGAAGGAAAGAAAGAAGGGAAAAAGGAAAGGATGAATGGAGGGAAGAAGAGAGGGAGAGGAAAAGGAAGGAAGGAAAAGAGGGAGGGAGGGAAAGAGGGAGAAAGGAATGAAGGAAGGAGGGAAGGAAAGAGAAAGGAAGGAGAAAGGAAGGAGGGAAGGAGAAAGGGAAGGCAGGCAGGCAGGCTGGCTTTCACCTCCAATGTCACAAAAAGAGAACAAAAGAGGGGGACTTGTTTTCCCAAAAACCTTTATTTTTCCCATTTAGCAAGGTAGTATATGTCTATTTTTAACAATTCAAACATTATTGGAATGTTTAAGAAATAAAAGTCACAGGTATTGCCCTCCCCCAAAATAACAGCTGTTAGCAAGAATATGGGACATATTCTTTCAGTCTTTTCCTATGCAAATATTACTAACACACAACGAAAACCAGAATACCTGTTAGTATTCCCGTATGCCATACACCTTTCTTAAAATATTACCACTACACAGAAGACATCTTTCCCTACAGATGCATGTAACCTTTGCTTTAAAGAGAAATATAGTATCTGCTAACCCACAGCTCAGAGCCCCAGTTTTCCCCCTTCCCTCCAAATTCAAGTGGGGGCTGCTGCCTCTCTTCCCTAATAGCAAACATGGCTAGGATTCTTGACCCTTGCTACTCCACCCCATTTGAATACTTCTAATTTCTAACTACTACAAATTTACATAAGTGACCATTCAACATCTTGCTCCCCTATAAAACTATGTGGTTTGTGAAAGTACAAGTTGGGGGGGGGGGGGGTTGTACCTGTCCTGAGGCTTAAACTCAGGATCTGGGCTCTGTCCTTTAGCTTTTGTTCCTCAAGACCAGTGCTCTACCACTTGACGTTTTTGTGTGTTCAATGCCTGAGACTCACTAGATCTCAACAGATCGTTTTCTACCAACAACTGAAGGCACAAGTAGATCTATGCATACTTGTTACCCTATCTGCAGGACACCGCCCTAAGAGGAGAAATGTCACATCAAAGGATGCAAAATTTTCCTTGAAAACATGACCCAATGTGAGGAACAAGAAGTCTGATCTCCCCACCCTGTAAGAAAGACACCTGTAGGCACAGGAGAGTGCAGAGTCCTGTTCCACTTAGTCCCATAAGGGTACTGGGGATGCAAGAATGGCTCTTCCTCACTCTGCCTTTGAGGACCCCTCACCTGCTACTGAGAGAAAAGGAGACATGATTAAGCTGTGCCTCCACAGGGGAAACAGCCCCCTCCCCAGCCCCACATGTGTGGTGGTGCCTTTTCCCTGTGCGCCCCACCCTACCTCCAGCCCCTTGGCCTCCCAGCTGCCTGGCAGCCAGCAGTTAAAGATGAAGCCTTTGAAGTCTATGTCTGTCCTGTCAGCCTCTGAGAGGCCTCCCATGCCCTCTCCTCAAAGGCAGGATGGGAACAACACCCAGCCTCAATCTTAAAGCTGGCAAACCACATCAGCCAAAGCTATGAGTATTTGTTTCTAAGTGGCAAGACTTCCAAGACCATATGATGTTTGCGATAGATTGATTGATTTTTGATTGGTTGGTTGATTGAATTTGCTGGTACTTGAAGGTAGAACTTAAGACTACTTCTCTTTTGACCTCTTGGTTTTTGGGTTGTTTGTCAGAGAGAGTCTTATGTTTCTCCCTGGACTGTTCTTGGACAATGATCCTCCTACTTCTGACTCCTGAATAGCTGAGATTATACATGAGCTGGATCTTGAAATGCTAAGCCCCACACTGGAACATTGCAGTTTTGTGTGCACCTACTAAATGGGAGAAGGGAGAAGGAGGAATGGAATATTGCCATGTGCTGAAGAGAGAAAAGGCATTTGAATCAGAAGGAATAAGTGTAGAACTTTGGCCATGTGAGACTATGGGGAAAGGTAACAGAGCCTTCCAGAAGATGTAAGAGGCTTCCCAGAGCTGACATGAGAGCAGGTGTCTCACTTCCTGTTCTGAAACTCCTACTCAAGAAGGCCTACACAAGAAATTGTGAGTTGATGGGTATAGTAGTATTGAAAGCTATTAGCAAGATATTTCAGTCTCTCCATCTCTCTGATTTCTAGGCACAAGCTAAGATGGCCCTTGTCTACCACCTGTAAAGTCAGATGTGGTCACATGACTGGCCTAGGCCAAAAACATGAGCAGACAGGCTATGTGTCATCTCTGTACAGAAATTGAAAGAGCTAGTGAGTGACTTAGCATGACCCCTTCCTCTGCTTCAGTCACCATAGAAACACATCAGCTAGGCAGGACAATAAACAGTGATTTCCAGTCACCATCCAAAGGAGGAGGTGCTGAGATTCGGTCATGGTTCTTACTGCAGCAGCGCATGTCCTGTTCTGACTTACAGAACCCGAGAGTGAACGCAGGGAGCCCAGAGGGGATTTCAGAGTTCCAGAGGAGCCTGCGGCCCTTGTGGAAGTCACTAGTGCAATGAAGCTGTCAAGGAGTGAGTCATCCTGAAGCTCATTAAAAGCATTTCTTGAGAATACTGGGGCCCCTGGCTCCATTCAGCCAATCACAGAGAGCTGACAAGTCCTTCCATGTCACTGACATCTCCCAGTGCCCTTCATTCCAGTTCTTTCATGGGGATAACATCTTGAGCTTCCTGCTCTCACGCCACAGCCTTCGTTCATTCCTTGGGGTCATCTGTGCAGGATGCTGTGCTCAGGCCTGAGAATATCAAGGTGGATAAGGCTTTGGCATTTGATCTCAGGTAACACTCAGAGACTACAAAAATAACATGGCTGTAGGGTTAGAGGCATGGCCCAGATAGTAGAGCACCAGATAATGAGTGAAAGCATCAAATACTCAGTTTGATTCTCAGTCTCATACCAAAGAGAGAAGGATAACACAGACGTAAACAAATGTACTGTGATAAGACAGGATACATGTGTACACATTACCACCATATCACCATCCAAGTGAAGACCTCAGATGGGCTGAGTGGTAGGGATGGAGCTAGAGCCTTCGACATGGAAAACACATGAAGGGTCTGCAGGAACTCACTAAGGGATCTGGACACTGTCCTAATGTCAATAGGAGTTGGCAGAGCTCTTTGGGCAGAAGGGGGATAGGGCAAGAACTATGTTTTGGCTATGTGGTATATCATACCACTAAATCCATCTGGGTGGCTTTGGCAAGGGACAGAGCCTCTATGAACTTCAGTTTCTTCATCTGTACAATGAGGCTGATGGTTGTGTGCACCCTATAATGTTCTCAATAGCCAAGAATTAAAAGATTGTCAAGAACATATGCAGCTGGATGCTAGTGGCTCATGCCTGTAATCCTAGCGACTCAGAAGGCTGAGATATGAGGATCAAAGTTCAAAGCCATCTCAGGCTGGAAAGTCCGTGAGACTCTTATCTCCAATTAACCATCAGAAAACTGGAGATGGAGCTGTGGCTCAAAGTGATAGAGCCCTAGTCTTGAGCAAAATAACTCAGGGACAGGGCCCCAGGCCCTGAGTTCAAGCTCCATGACTGACAAAACTAAAAAAAAAAAAAGGCAAGGCAGGACGTGGGGCTGTGTCTCTACTAATAGAACACTGGACTTGAGAAACAAAGTGAAGGGACAGCACCCAGGGCCCTCTAAATTTAAGCCCCAGGACTCATACAGAAAGAGAAAACAAAATATACAGTCACAGGGCACAAACATAAGATTAAATGTGTGTATGACATTGGGAGGGGGCAGGGAGAGGATGTCACATTTTCCCAGCTACTTAATAAACTTTCTGGGCTCTCAGTGCCATAGTATGCCTGGAATCTCAGAGTCACTCACCTCGTTTTGTGCTAGAGCGAGGAGTGGCCAGGGCAGCAGGTCTGCAGAGGATGTCTCCCTGAGTTCTGTCTTGGGTCTGCATCCCTGGCTATAAACCCATGACCAGGGATGGGCAGCTTTGATGTACAGCTACAAAGGCCTGGCTGCCCCTGTCTGAGACAGCCAGGTACACACAGGTGATGACACCTGGCCATTTCCAAGGATGTCATTAAGATCATGGAGATACCTGGCTCTGCCCTCTGCAAAGTCTCAAAGGCTACTTCAGGAAAGCTCCTGGTTAATGTGGCCACAAAACAGATCTGGCCACACCTGAGTCAGAAAAGGCGTCTCAGAAGCAGTGGTATTCTAGCTAAAACCTGAGGCCTGAGGCATGGTTAGATCCCCCAGGGCTGGTGGGGGTGGGGAGCAGGATGTTGGGAAGCAGAAGATGAGGAGACCCTAAGGCTGGAGGGGGTGGAGTCTCATCACTGAGGGCCCCCAGGAAGAGTCACCACACTGATTTTTTTTTTTTCCTCAAGGCTGGTGCTCTACAACTTGAGCCATACCTCCACTTTCAAGACAAGAGTCTCTCAAATTTTTCTGCTGGTTTTGAATCTCAATCCTCAGATCTCAGAGTTGCTAGGGTTACAGGCATGAGCCACTGGCACCTGGCTACATTTAACTACTTTTAAATAGACAGCTTAGTGACCTTTAGTAAGTTCACATCTTTCTACAACCATTACCACCTTCCAGCTTCATCCTGTCATCCTTCCAAATGGAAACTCTTTGCCTATTAGGTAATAATTTCTCAGCCCATTCCTTGCAGCCCCTGGAATCCAACTCTCAACCTTCCCTAATAATTTGACTCCTTTAGGTAAGTAATATATAATATATCACATATATAAAGAGAATCACACAATATTTGTCTTTTTCATAACTAGTTTATTTCATTCAGCATCAGACCCTCAAGTCCACCCCTGTTGTAGCATGTGTTAGAATTTCTTTCCTTCTTAATGGCTGAATAGTATTCTGTTGTTTTCACCTCATATTTCACTGTTTCTACAGCTTACCTTGGAACACCTTGGGTAGACATGAGTTCCTCCTTCACCCCTTCTCCTTTGCTCAGGTTCTTCCCAATGCCAGGCTCCTTTGAGTTGTGCTGGCCTTCTCTGTAGTAGTCCTGGCTAGTAAGTTCCTCTTCTCTAGTGGCACAGGGCATCCTAAGAGGGGAAGCCCCTGCCTGTGGCCCCCCAAGGCCTCTCATTGAAGCTGAAGTGCTGACACCCTGGTGTGCCCTCATCTGGGAAAGTGACCCATATCTGGTTATACCCCAAGGGTATATTCTCAGTTCTGCTGCCCTCCTCCTTGGGTTAGTGCCTCCATTATAAGCACAGGCTTTCAGATCAGAATGATCTTGGCTTGAGTCCTGGCTCTGGCAGTTGCCAGCTATATGAGTTTGAGAAAACCACTTCTCCCCTCTGAGCCTGTTTATCTATAAAAGGGGACCGAAACAGACTGCTGATGGGGAAGTTGAGCTGACATGTAAACTGCCTGAGCCCATTGCCTGGCACCAAGCAAATGGTCAGTAAATGGAATTGTTATGGCATGGTCATCACCTGGCCATGCACAGGATAAAGGAAGTGGAGCTTCCATGTCCACGGGAGGAGAGAGAATGGAAGAGTGAGGGTCTTCAGAGTCCTCGTTGAGGATGCTGGGGAAGAGATGGCAGGGTGGCCAAGCCAAACCCTTCCTCTCCCCACTGTCTGCCTATGTTCACTTACATTTCTGCCCTTGGTTAGTATGAGTGGCAGATGGGGAAAAGGCACACATTTACAGAACATGTCTGCATTCTGGTCTGTGGCTCTGGTGACTATTTTCCCTGCTAGTTGTGGTGGGTTAAATGAAAATCCCTTTAAAAAAAAGAACCATCCAGAGCAAGGTTGTCCGTGAGACTCCTATCTCCAGTTAACCCTCAGAAAACCGGGAATGGTGCTGTGGCTCAAGTGGTAGAGCACTAGCCTTGAGATGAAGAGCTCAGGGACAGCACTCAGGCCTAGAGTTCAAGCCCCACTACTGACAAAAAAAAAAAAAAGCCTGGGAGCCCACGAATGAGATCCCGTTTGGAAAAAGAAGTTATGTCTGAGATCTGAGGATTTGGGTTCAAAGACAGCCCAGGCAGGGCAACCTGTGAGACTCTTTTTCTTTTTCTTTTGTAGGTCATGGGGCTTGGGCCTGACCACTGCCCCAGAGCTCTTCAGCTCCAGGCTAGAGCTCTATCACTTTGAGCCACAGCCCCACTTCCAACTGGTGAGACTCTTGTCTCCAATAAACTACCAGCCAACAATAAATAATTAAATAAATAAAGCTCAAAGTGGAGCTGTGGCTCAAGTGGTAAAGCACTATCCTTAGGCAAAAATACTCAGGGACAGCACTCAAGCTCTGAGTTTAAGACCCAGAACTGGCAAAAAGAAAAAAGGAAAAGAAAAGAAAAAAAGTGTTTATTGGTGTAATTAAGTGGAGGATCTTAAGATAGGTCATCCTGAATTATACAGGTGAGCCTACCTGGAAGAAACCAAAGAGGAAGAGGACAGCCATGAAAAAATGGAAGCAGAAATTAGAATTATGCAGCTAGAAAGCAGCAGGAAACACCTGGAGCCACCAGAAGCTGAAAGCAAAATTCTATTATTATCATCATCTCATCTTTCTCCTCCTCTTCCTCCTCCACATCATAAAGTATATAATTTATTTTTTAAAATTTATTTTTGCCACTCCTGGGCTTGAACTCAGGGCCTGCATACTGTCCTTGAGCTTCTATTGCTCAAGGCTAGCACTCTACCACTTGAGCCACAGCGCACCACTTCCAGCCTTTTCTGTTTACGTGGTACTGAGGAATCAAACCCAGGGCTTTGTGCATGCTAGGCAAGCACTCTACCACTAAGCCCCATTCCCAGCCTAAGTATACAAATTAATATGTTAGTTAAATGCTCATGTCAGTACTCTGCACCTTGTCCAGTGTCACCTGGAAGGGGAATCCTTTAAGAATTCTCCCTTGGACACTCTAGAGCCAGGAGATCAAGAGTTCAAGGGTAGCCAGAGCTACATTCGATTCTGCCTCAAAACCCAAGGGCTGGGGTATGCTCCATGGTAGAATGCACTTGGCCTAGCAGGGATAAAGTTCTGATCTCTGCACAGGGATTGCAAGGAGAGCACTCTCTGTGAAGGCCTTCAGAAGTGCAGCCCTCTGACTCCCTGAATTGGGGCTTTTGGCCTGTAGAAGTATGAGAAAATGAGCTTCTCTTCCGGTAAGTGCCCACATTTGTGGGAGCTAAGAAAGGAATACGCTGGTGAAGAATAAGCCCTCAGTCCTGCATACTCTGACATACCCCGTTTTTACAATGGGCCTTCCAGCCTCTCCCCTGGCCTCGCTGCTTTCAGCTCAACTCTCTCCAGCCCTTCTCTACCACAACTGCTAGAGTGGTACTATTAAAAGTACACAGCAGTGTCACATTGCTGTTGCAAGGTTCTACCAGCCAGAACTTTTCTGTTCCAAGTGACAGAAAAGCTAACCCAAACTGGCCTAAACAAAACGAGACTTATTGGCTAGTGAAACTGAAAAGGCCAGAGGCTAGGGCTACCTTCATTGTGGTTGGATTTGAGGCTCAAACAATGTCATTGGAACTCTTTTAGTTCTATTGTGCTGCCTTCTGGTGTGTTGGCTTGGATTTCAGAATCCCCACCCTAGTGAGATTGGTGACAGCAGTTAGGAAGCCTAAATCCTGTCAGATTAGAGATCAGCAGAAAAGATTACAGACCTTTCACAGTCCTCAAGCCAAACCTCCCAATTGGCTCCCATTGGGTGGAATTGTCTGTCCTTCAGCTAATCAATATGGCCATGGAGTGGGATGCACTGATTGGCTTAGGTCAGAATCACGTGTTTCCTCTCTGACATCATGGGAGAACTGCCTCTTCCAGAAGGACTGAGAGGGAAGAAGGGAAAAAGGAAGTAGGACACAATCCAAAAAGACAAACAATAGACCAGCAGGTGTCTTCCCAGATGTTCTTCAAGGGCCCTGCCAAATGTCATCAAGATATTTCTCCTTGCTCTCTAGCCTGATCTCCACTCCAATTTGTTTGATATCCCCAGGTATCTCCTGCCATTTCTTCCCTATATTTTTGCTGTCATGGTACGCACTGCCTGAAATGTCCTGTTCTTCTTCTTGCACTCTTATTACAATTTCTACTCGTCTAAGACTCTGCTCAGCTGGAGGCTTTGTCTCTACTCTAGGCTCCCAAACTTCCTCAAGTTTACTTACATATCATGGCCCTTAATCCATTGGACTGAACTTGACTGTTTGTAACCGTCACTTCTACTTCTGTTTTTATTTAACAAACATATAGAACCTGTTCCCAGGGCTAACCACAGTTCTGAGCTATTTCCAACTATTAGCTCATTTAAACCAGCCACGATTGCATAGGCCTGTGATCATAGCACTTGGGAGACTGAAACAGAATATTGTGAGTTCAAAGCTAGCCTGTCTTTAAAAAATTCACATGGTGTGGGAGGGAATTGGGGAAGAGAGAAGGTGGGAGAAAAATGAGGGCAGAGGTAACAAGTTTGACAAGAAATGTACCTACTACCTTATATATGTAACTGTAATCCCTCTGTACGTCACCGTCACAATAAAATTAAATTTAAAAAGTTTCACAATAATTTAATCCTCATAATAAATGCCATATAGTCAGTTGTATTATTAACCTTACTTTGAAAATAGGAAGCCGATGCATAGACAGGGTTTTAATTCATCCGTGTATCTCCCAGGCTAAGCCTAAAAGTATTCAAACTATGTGTCTTGGGGAGGGGGGTGGTTTTCAGTGTACAGTGTTTGATTTGTGTGAACAAGGCCTGAATTTGATCCCCAGTACCACAAAAACAATTTTAAAACATTGTGTCATTCAGTTTGTCTCTCCTGGATTCTTTTCCCAATCTCACAAAGATGGCCATACTCTTATTAGATTTCCCTGTTACCTAAGGTGGCCTGCACTCTGTGGCTTTCCTGATTGGAAAGGGGGTATTGCTAAGGCAGCCTCAGCCAGAGTAGCCCAAGGTGCTCTCCCCTTGGCTTTGCAGCTGGGATCCATCAGCCATGAGGACAGAGCCTCAGTCTGGATCATATAGGCCTATAAATTCTTTTCATATAAAAGATGAGTCCAGGAGACCCCAGATGGCTCTCTGTCTTCCCCAACTCAGTGCTCCTTATCACCTCCCACCCCTGTGTTTCCAGAACATATTCTCGAGGACCCATCCTAACAGACATCTGCCAAGACTTCCAAGGACCCTAGAATCCTATTCTGTGTGTATGTTACTCATGAGTTTGAACTCAGGACCTGGGCGATGTTCCTGAGCTTTTATGTTCAAACTCTACCACTTGAGCCACAGCTGCATTTCTGGCTTTTTTTGTCTTTTGTGTTTTGTTTTTTTGGTACTGGGGATCGAACACAGGATGTTGCACTTGCTAGGCAAACACTTTGCCACTAAGCTACATCCCAGCCCACATTTCTGGCTTTTTTTGGTAGTGAACTGGAGATGAGACTCACGGACTGTCCTGCCTGGGCTAGTTTTAAACCATGATCCTCACATCTCAGCCTCCGGAGTAGCTAGGACTACAAGGCATGAGCCACTGGCACCCAGAGAAACCTTTACTTAAAAAAAAATAAAAGTACATGCTTTGTCTTTACAGGAGACATTAAGCTGGACCAGCCTCCACTTCTATGGATCCACCTGGTTCTCTTATCTGCCTGCTTCCCTCCCTCTTCCTCCATTATTGCCACGGCTACTTCCCCTTCCATCTTCAGAGGCTCCATCTATTCCATTTCCATCAATCCCATCTCTGCCCCCGGTAACGCTTTTCCCTTGTCCTTATTGGTCTCTTTTCTTCTACTTGTCTTTATCAGTCTTTTCTCTGTTGTATCCCCCTGGTAGAGGAGTGTCTGCCTGCTGGTGTTCCCTGGATAGTGATCAGCCTGATTTCTGACCTATTTCATCCAATCTTTGGTTACCTGGGATGCCTAGAAATGGGCCTTGGAATTCTTGCATTTCTAATTCCAATGAGAGAGTCTGCCTGTATCAAGGCAACCTCGGGGACTCCCACCCACCACTCTCTCCCTTCCCCTAAGCCTATTTGCTGTCCTTGCTCCTCAGGTCCCTTCTGCCCAGCCTAGGGGAGGAAGCCCTCAGGGCCACATGGGCAGGGTGGCTGTCTGCTGCCCCAAGGACCAGGTCTCCTCAGCTTCTCTTAATGAGCGTGCCTTCAGTGACATATTCATTACTCCTCTTCGGTCGCTTTGAGTCAAAACTGATTAGTTACACTTACCACCACAAAGATGTAATGATTTTATTGTTTATCTTCAATTTATTTTGATTAACATCTCCGTTCTTTTCATTGCAAGTGCAATTAGGTGCAATCTAACAGCGACTACTTTAATTTTGTTGAAATTAAGATGAATAAGTGACGGCTTATGGTGCTTTGTTTAACAAATAAATCATAGTTAAGAGGAGTGTATTAGTAATAAATGAAAAAAGACAGCTTAATTAAAATGCATGGAGCCAGCCTCTTGATGTTCATCCAAAATCCAAATCTGAATTCCAAAAATCAAAGGAAGCTGAGGGTTAGAAAGACCCACTGCCTCTCAAAGTAGTAATCAGAGGGTGACAGGCGGTGTGGCTTGGCTTGAGCTACTCAGGAAGAGCAAGGAGATAGTTACACTCCTCAGCAAAAGCCATCAGGAAAACTCAGGTAGAAGCAGATATGGAAGGGAGGGCAGCACAGGATAAAAGTCCTTTCCTCTGCCCCCACCAAGGGACAGGCTGCCAAGCCCACACCCTGAATTTTCCTTGAAGACTCCATCACAGTCAGCTAGGGACTAGTCCCCCTACCACTGCTGCTTTTAAGGAGGTGCAGGTGCCCTTTTGGGGAGCCCTGTGCCAAGTCCAGACCCCAGGGCAAGTGTCTGGGTGAGATCTCCTCCCAGCTGGGCTTGAGAGGGACTTCCCCATCTCTTGATTTGGAAACACGGTACCAGAAGTCAGCCCTGGAAAGTTTCCCTTGTGAAGTTTAAAAGCGCCTGTGCTGGAGAGGCCGGCTTTGAAGCAGCCTGTGGGCCCCTCGGCAGGCTCCTGCGAGTCAGAGGGCTGGCCTCGCCTCAGATCCGCCGTGCCTGCCTCCACAGGGCTGGGAAATGGGAATTGTTTTTAAGTTGAAAAATTACTTGTAGAGCTCACTCTTTTGCCACGGCTCTCCTTTTGTTCTCAGTCATCTCCTTCCTTTGCCTTCTCTTCTTATGCTTCCTCCTTTTAGTGAAGAGGAGCAGACAGCCCCTCGGTTCCAATCCAAGTGCAAGTGTGTGACCTCAAGCCAGTTTCTTAACCTTTTTGGACCCTAACACTTTAGCAGAAATAAAAGGAAGACAACGGTTGCCCACAAGGCAGGGATGCTGTGAAAGTTGGCAGGGTAACTGCATAAAAGTGCCAAGCACCTGCCTGGCCCAGAGGAGGAGCTCAGTAAGCATTCACTGTGTACAAAGCCTCCTGCCTCCTGGCTGACAATCCATAGGCAAGTCTCCTCCCTGTTTCACGTCACTCCTCCTTGTCCTTCAGCCTTCTGTGCTTAACTACACTGAGGGCCCACCTTGTGCTTGATATAGTGCTGCATCCCAGGATCTACATAGTTAACTCAGGATGAGCCTACCCTCAGACAGATTTCAGTCTCAAGTCCCCTGTGGGCTCCCCTCATGCCGGCCATCACAGTCCCAGGTATTCCCCACAAACAGTGCACCCATCACAGAGCCAGGCACATAGCATGTGGTGGGCAGCTCACTGTTCAATGGAAAAATGAAAGGCTGCTGAGGACATCTCTCGCTGACCTGGCTTTAAGGGCAGAGAAGATCCCATACATTCTTGGGGGAGGCCAATTGGGTAGGAAAACAGATGCCAAGATAGACAATGACATTCAGGTGGATAAAGGTGGGATAGGAGTTGGGGAAAGAGATGATCCAAGAAGGACCAACAGTAAATGTCAGATAGTCTGATCTGGCTTCTTCCAGTTCAGAAGAGAGGAAATCAGGACTCAGGTGGTTAAGGGTAATAAAAACAGTTATGGCCTGCAGGCCCCGCCCCTTCCATGGCCAGACCCACCCATCTCTTCAGCCTCTTTTCCCACATCTCCTCAGACACACACACACACACACACACACACACACACACACACACACACAGCACCTTTCCACTTCCTGCCAACCACACCCCCTGGGCTGACACCTGGCTTCAGGTGTTAGCTTTGATGGCACCACACCTTGAGAAAGTTTTTCCTGAGCCCATCCCCTCCCCAGGCCAGGTTCCTTGAATGTCTGATTCTCTCTTCCTGTCTCCCTCTCCACCCCCACTCTCTCTCACACACACACCACTGCCATAAAAGTAATTTGTCCTTGTAGTTCCCTTTGCCTTCCCCAAGTTGCCTTGTGAATTGCTGTCTCTTCTATGCCATGCAAAGTAAAAGTAGAATAAATGACCGATATATTGAGCACCTTATGTATACCATAAATGACCCAAACCACAGTCTTCAAAAGGCAGGAGGATCTTGAGTTAGACATCAGTCTGGACAAAACAGTGAGACCCCTGCCACAAATAAACAAATAACCAGAAAGGGGTCATTGTTTCCATTTCACCCATGAGGAAACTGGAGCTTAGGATGGTGCATCTTGCTTGAGTAAGTGGTTTGGGGCTCTGGTCTGTTTGACTAAAACCATACTTTGTGTGGGAAGCACCTGCCAAGCCAAAAAAGCTAATCAAGTAAGTGTGTGGTGAAGGAGGGAGGCAGGAGGAATAGGATTTTGCCAACCTGGATCTAAGGACAGAAGTCCTCACTGCCTGTCTGCTTGGGCCAAGCAGGGAAGAACCAGCTAATGCCAGGACCCAAGACATCAGACCCAACTCCAGAATAAAACCAGGGGCAGGAGGGGGGGGGTGGTCACAGACACTTCTAAGGAGGGACCTTGGAGACCTTAGAAGGAGCCACATTGGCTTTCCCTGCTGAACTGGTCATTGCCCTCTTGTGTGTGTGACACACCCATAGCACCCAGCTCCAAGTAATATAAAGAGCTTCAAGAGAGGGATGGTAGTCCACTCCTGTGGCTCATACCTATAATCCTAGCTACTCTGGAGGCTTCCATCAGGAGGATTGTGGCTTAATGCCAGTTAGGGCAGAAAAGTCCTCTAGGATGACCTTCAATGAACCAGCAAAGTGCAGGACTGGAGGTGTGGATCAAGTGGTAGAATGCCAGCAGAGCCAGCAGAGATCCTGAATTCAAATAATATATCACTCCCCCCCCAAAAAAAAAGTTATAAAAAGAAGGGGCCAGAGTCATTGGCCCTGCCTCGAGCTCCCCCCCCCCCCCATCCCACCACTAGCATCGGGGACAGCTTGCTATTAGCTGTTTTTAAAGATAAAGACAGTGCAGCTGGGAGGGAGGACTTGACTGAGGTGCCGAATCCAGGGGAGGGCTGTTCCAAGCAGGGACGGAGGGAGGGAGCGCAGGTCCCCCAGAGCAGAGGGAGAAAGAGGTGGCAAGTGAGGGGAGGTGGGGGAGAAATGAGAGGGAGGGAGGACGTGGACAGAGGGAGCGAGCGGGGCGCGCGGAGTGAGCGGAGCTTCAGCTCTGCCGGGAGGGAGAGAGGCGCCGTGAGAGCGGGGGACACCGGGTGGGATCGGGGGGAGGGGAGGGGGCTAGGAGACACCTCCCCCCCACACCTCCCGAGAACACGATCGGGACCGTGAATGGCGAGAGACAGAGGCAGTCACGAGCCGGCCGCAGAGCCGGGCAGCCGGGGCCCGTGACGGTCGGCGAGCGCGGGGGCGGCGCGGAGAGCTGAGCGCGGAGCGGGCGCGGGACGGCGGCGGCGGCGGCGGCGGGGCGGGGACGCGGGGCCGCGGGGCCGCGGGACGCCCCCTCTCCTCTCCCCCGCCCCCGCGTCCCCCGCCCGCAGCCTGATGACCGCCACTGCCCTCGCCCACTCGAGGCGGCCGTCAGCTGGCGGCGCGGGGCGAGCGGGGACCCGGCGGCTGTTCCCCCGGCTCCGCCGGCCCTGATTGATTTGTCAGCCGCGGAGAAGGCGCGGACACAGCCCCTCCGCTCGGCGCGCCCCCTCCCCGGCTCCCGGGCCGGCCCCGCAGGCTGGAGTTCCCCGCCCCCCGGCCCGGGTCCCGCCGCCCCTTCCGGACCCTGCGTCCCATCCTCTGCCTTGGCTCGGCGGGCCCGCAAGCCCTGGGGCTGCCAACTGCCCCGTCGCCCCCTTTGGGCACCGTGCCAGCACCCCCAGCTCTCACCCTGCCGCTCCCCCCAAGCCCGGCACCCCCGGCCCCCGCTTCCCGGCTCCGGCCCGGGGCCACGCGCAGAGCCCGCCACACCCGCTGCCGAGCGCTCGGAAAGGTAAGCCGGCGCCTCGGCGCGCCCGGGGCCGGGAGGACGGCCGCCCGCGCACCGGCACCTGGCACCGCCGCCGCCGCCTAAGCCCGGGGCCCGGCCGGGAGGGCTTCGCACGCATTGGGCTGGTGTAGTGAGCACCTGGGGGAAATGGGGCGATCGTTCCGGTCCTCCTTTCCCGAAAGGCGGAGGGCAGGGGTGGGGGTCCTCTCCGGGGCGCCGCCGAGCTCCCCCGTCCGCACCTTTTCTCTGGTAGGGAATTCTCCACCCCTCAGCCCGCCGATCCTAGTTTGGGAAGGCAGCACTTTCCTGTGTCTCTTTGGGAGAGTCACCTCTTAGCCGGTCTTCACCTCCCCACCCCCAAGCAAGGAGTCCATATCCAGGAAGCATACCCCCCTCCCCATTCAGAAGGATTTCCTTCCTCTTTTTCATTCTCCAGATTAGAAAGAAATCCTCGCTCTCTACAATTTACAAACCACCTTCGTCCGGCGCACTCTCCAGGGCCAGCCCGGACCCAGGTCCCCGTTGCCCTTTCGCCCCCCCAATGAGTCCTAGGTGTGCAGATGCAATCTGACTTTTCCACTAGGTAGAGAGTGTGTGTGTGTGTGTGTGTGTGTGTGTGTGTGTGTGTGTGTGTGAAGGCATCTCGGGGGACTTCACCCAAAGCAGGGGACCAGCAAACCATCTTCCACCTCTAGGAAGAGGGCAGCTGCCCAGGTACGTAGGCATTTATTATTTCCAAGGGGCAAAAGGGAAAAGACGACCCTGAAACAAAGAATTAAGGCCGAGGCTCACTGTCCCGGCTTCTTCCGAGGGAGAAGAAATCCCGGTTCTGGACTGAGGGAACCACAGCTTGGCTCCCTCCCCCACCCATTTAACTTTAAAATAGTTTCGTGAACACACAGAGAAATCATTTTTCCCTCCCCTTCTGCGCGTTGAGCAGTCTACAAAGAGAAATGGGAAAGAAGGGAGAGAGGTTTAACTCTGATCCCCACAATTAGTTCCCTGGGAAGGGAGGGGCCCAGCCCGGGAGCCTCAGTTCTTCAGATACAAAAGCATTTAGATCGCTTTAGACCGGTTAATCCTGAGTCTGGCTCGGGTCTCTTTTGTTTCCCAACTCCATTGTGGGTTTTGTGCAGTTTCTCTCTGTTCGCGTGATTGACTAGCCAATGGATGGTAATTATCCAAATGTCCCCTCTGTCCTTTGACTGACTTCTCTGTATTATGGGCAACTGTCATGCATTCTGTCATTCCATATCATATTACACGTATTATCATATGAAGTCTCCCCCTTTAAAGAAGGGAGCCTCAACCCAGATGCTGCCGCCTTTAGAAGGAAGGGCTCCCGAATAATTGGTGCTGAGCACAGTTTGGAACACAGAGCTGGGGCTGCTGGAGATGGGAGGTTCTGCAGGTAATTTGCCTTGTTGGCTGGGGGTGGGGAGGGTCTCTGGGATTTGGAGTTGTAAGGACTTAGGAGCTTGGCTTAGGAGCTTGGCTCGGGTTTGCCAGTTATGTTCTTATGATCAGACTTTTGGAGTGGTTTGGGTAGGTCTGAGCTATGTTATGAAGAAACTTGGAATCAGCTTTTGACCCCAGAATATCCGGGGGAGGGGAGACACTTCTGTAAGCCTAGTTCCTTTGGGGGATATTAGATCTTAGTAGCACATGCGCAGGGTGCCAGCCTTTAGGGTCCTAAAATAATAGCTCTATTCTGCCAGTGGCCCTTCACAGGACAAGTCCTCTAGATTCTGGTTCTAGTGTGCTACCAAGAAGACAGGAAGGAATAGCCAGCTGTGTCTGTTTGAACTCCCCTCCCCCCCCCCATGCTAAAGCTCTGAGAGGAGCGAGCTTTTCCAGTGATGTCTTCGAACAGATAAACTTGGTACCCCTTGGTGCAATTGTGCATGCCATCACTTAAGAGGGAGGCAGGATTTATAACAAGGAGGCTTTGCAGACAGAGGCTCTGGGGTCCTCTGAATCTGTGGGCAAGACTAGCCTTGCTTCTGCTAAAATGTGAAAAAAGTGTTTTATTATTGCAATGGATATGAAGTGCCACCCAGATGTACAGCCTCGCAGTTAATTACCTTGTTCTTCATCAAATATATGAGCAATAAATTCTCCGTGAAGGGAGGTGTGTGCATGTGCGCAAGTGTGTGTGCATGTGTGCACGCAGATTAAATGGATAGATGAATGCAGAGGAAAGAGAAACTCACTTTTTTTTTTTTTAAGACCACAGAAAGAGACAGACTATTTTATGGGAGGTTTGATATGCTGCTCCAAGATGCTTTGAATTTTTCAATGATCAAATATACATGATCAAGCTGTGCGTGTTAGGGTGCGAGGTGTGCTGACGGTCAATGGCTATTGATCAGGCTGTTAAGTAGTTCTGCTCAGTTTTATAAATATAGATAGATCCCGGATGATTTAAAGAATTGAATAGCTAAGAGATGAGCACTCTTATGTTTCTTTGGAGATGGGGAAATGGCTAGTTGGTTGTAAAACACTCCAACCATTGTTTATACACCCCCCCCCCCATCACTGAGATATCTTAGAAAATGTGAACTTCATTAGCAGGAGTATTCAAGAATAGAGCAAAAATATTCCAACTGTTTTGTTTGGAGTCTGCATAGAACAATCAAATTACCTGAGCCAATCCTTGTTTATAGGCTGAGAGTTACTGTCTTACACAAGCATACACACACAAACACATATGAAATTTTGTAACCACAATTTTGACCTGGACTGACAGGCTGCTGAAGAGATGGAACCATTTCTGGAAATAGGATCTAAGGTCCTTAAAACCCTTCTGGGGAACAGGGTGAATTAGCCTCATGCTTTCCTCAATTAACTAATTTCTCACTAATCTAAAGATCTATTTAGAAAGGTGCGGAGGGGGTGGAGGATGGAGATTTAAAGATAATCTCTAATTGGTCTGGGGAAAAAAACCTCAGTCGATGACACCAAGAAACCCTCTTTCTCTTTCTTTCTCTTTCATATTCTCTCTTTCTCTCCTCCTCCTCTTCCACCTACTTCTCTTCCTCACCTTTCTTATTTCTTTCTCTCATTTTGCTTTCTAGAAATTAATAGTGGATTTGAAAGGAAGGGGCCATGAGAAACACTTGGGAATAGGAGGGAATTAGAGCAAACTTTTACATTTTTGAATATGTTGATTAGCCATCTTATGTGTAACCATCCAATTAGCTATTTTGTAAAAGGATCATATTCAGAAAAAGAAGCCTTTACCTAGATTGTAAAACTTCAGCATACAGATGATTGATAGTTATGATTTGCTTTCACACCTTAAAATGACAAGAGTGTAGATTTTTAAGATTTTTCTGTTTGTAGAACAATCTTTTCCCAACAAAGTGCCCCTCACTGGAGCACAGACACCCCTACTGATCAACCTTCCTTGAAATGGCATCTCTCCAAAAACAAAAACAGAAAATCTTCCTCAAAATTGGCATCTTTCTCTCTCAAAAAAAAAAAAAAAAAAAAAGTTGATCCCCCTAGAAATGGATGAATCCACCCTGATTGGGTGGACATGACCTTTCACCTCATTGTGTCTGACCTATCACTTAATTAATCTCTCCCAGATGCAGAGCTGTTGACAATGCCAAAGATAAGCAATATTTTGAACAAAGCAGGAAGCTTTAAAAAGGACTAGCCACAGTGAGGTTGAAGCTCTTTAAAAATGTATAAATCTTCAGCATTCGGATGTAGTTCGTTGTAATGAAGCTGAGTCTCAGGGATGATCCCATCCTTGCTAGAAACTTTCTGTGCCTTCCTTTAACCATTGATGTCCATATATATTCATTTTCTGCCACTCAATCTCTGTCTGGGTTCAAACTGTCTATCCATGGCTGCTTTGCGGAGGATTGTTTTGCTTTCTAGCTTGGTCTTTTGACTTTTAGGTCCTCTTTTATAGCATTGGGAATATCTAGGTGGTCAGCTTTGAAACTTCTGGATGACAAAATATTGACTGCATTTTTCTGGTACCTATGAAGGAAAGACATTTGTACTAGAGGCACCTTGGTGACATACTGGGAATAATTTATTAATTAAAAGACTTGCTAATTGCTGCTTGAGTTACTGGACAGAGAGAATCAGATAGTTTGTAAAAGATGAGTTTGAATAATTCTTTTTTTTTTTTTTTTTTTTTGCTTAAAACCTTCTCATAAACAGGTCCTAGAAAATGTGTGGCTTTGACTCGCTCATCCCTCTAACACCAACTATTCAATTGAGCTTCAATTAATGATAATATATGGTCTGGGATCCTTAGCTAGGCCTGACTGATGGAAGAGCTTTGTTGAATCTGGTGCAGGTGGCACTGTTTAATAAGCACAGGAAAGAGTGAATAATGTAATGCTTGCAAAGAGAAGTAAATGCAAAATAGATCGCTCTAATTATGGCAGCCCCCAGAAATGGAGATGCAAGCTGAAATGGCCAACTAGCTAGGAAATTCCTAACAGTTGATTGTCCACTGTTTGTTTGTTTTTTAACTTTTAAGGTTGGTATAGCTTGAGAGTAAATTTGGATGAGCCCATCTGATTCAGAAGCCTAAATTGAAACCTGAGTCTGATGACCTACCACTGTTTGCTTTAATTGTCTAGGATCCTTTACCAGATAGTCAAATTCAAGATTTGCAGACTTACTACAAATAGTCTTCCATGATTCACACTGCAAAGTGTCAAGAGATTATGGTTTGGGTGGGGAGTTTTTTGTTGATGTTTTTGTTTTGTTTGACTTTCTTTATGCTTGAGAAAATGAGTGTATAGGAAATCAAAGTGTGAATACTTAAGCAAACAGACTTTCCCATATACCTGCAAGGGCTCATAATGATTTTCATTCATGCAAAGATAATCGATGAGACATTACTTGTTTTAATTAATGGAAGAATAAAAATGTTGGGGGATGGGATGCCAAAAGGTTGGGCTTCAATGAAGCACATGTCTCAACTAACAAGAAACAATACCAGCTACCTAAATAGCACTGGAGATTTGTTTGATATACCAGTGGAAAGTTGGCCTGTAGTAGGGGAAGGGTGTTGTTGAAAGCACAGATTGAGAGAAGTTAGCCACACTGGGCATTTTCTCTTTGCCTTTAACCTTGCTATCCCTCTTGGAAAAGTATCATGTCCAACATTACCCCATAGAAAAGAAAGCTACTTAATTCCAAAGAAGATGCAACGTGTGTTAGGAGCCTAGTGTGCTTTGTAATGGCAAAATAGCACCAAGGCTAGGAAGCCAAAAGCAACATCGGTTAGCTTCGATGAAAGGAAAGTCAAGGCTGAATGGGTGTGCTACATATGGATGATCTGGATGGCCATGGCTTCAGTAAGTGGATTCAGACTCTTGTCCTCTGAGTAGAGATCCAGGAAAGAAGCACCTAAGTCCAGCATCTTCAGACAAAACTCCCTTTTTGTTCTGTGAAAATGAAGCCCACCAGCAGTCTAGAAAGCATTGGCAGGATACTCTAGTGCATTGTTTTTGGTGTAGGTGAAGCTCATAAAGGGTTATGGGAAAACCTGTTCTTTGAAATGGAGATTGGAGGTGTCCCACAATCAAAAAGGGATAGCAGAGATGCTTTTGAAGGGAAGGAAGCTTTTGGCAGGGCAAAATTTTCAGTGTCAAGTGTGTGAATATATAAGAACTGTCCAAGGGTTGTCCACCCTCAACCTCACTTTTTCCTATAATGTCTTCTTGGTTCTCTTTTAAGCAAAGGTGGTTTCCTACATGTGGAAATTTACTGGCGTGTGTGTGTGTGTGTGTGTGTGTGTGTGTGTACACCTGAAAGACTTGCAGAACAAGGATTAGCAAAATGGTCTTTCCAGAGCTGGCTGTTATTTTGGGCTAGATTGAAAACAATCTTCCAGATTCAAGGTATAGCTATATTATACCAGTTTGGGGGGAAATGGCCTCTTGTTACAATACTTTTTTTTTTTCTTCCAGGACAACATATATAAGCATACATATTTATGACTATATATACAGAGAGAATAAGTCAGTTATATGTGAAGGAGTGTAATTAGCTACTGTATATTTTGTTACAATTGTTCTTTAAGAATAACATGCTCTGATGGATTTGTATTGTTGACAATGTGATTTGAGCAGGGCCCAGATACAAACTTTCTGCACTCTAATCAATAATGGTAAATTGTTGGGCTGAGGTGAACAATCTCCGACCTGGTATCCGTATTTCTTTTACCAATTGCCTGTAATAAAATTGAACATTTTGTCACCACTTTGAGAAACACTGCCAAACACCTTAAAACACATGTCACATGCCAGCAGCCCCCCTTGTTCCCCTCCTCCGGGAGTTTCTACATCTGGAATCATAATCACAGATAAAAACCTTGACAAAATTGCATCTGAGTACATTCCTCTCCGCAGCCTTTACTTTCTCATAACATTTAATACAATATTAATACCTGCTACCGAAAGGCAGGAGGGAGGAAAAGGGCTGCCAACCTCCGCCGTTTCCTGATGCATCATGTTCAAACCTGAAATTCACACTTCGTGTTTCATTTTAAGTTCAGTGCATTTAACAGGGCCCTAGAGAGAGAGCCCTGGTTAGTTCCCCAACCTGCTCAGCTGACGCCCAGGGAGGCGGTTTCAGAATTGTTCAGATCGCTGCAGGGAGAAGAGGAGGAGGAACTGGGCTCTGTTCTGCCAGCACTGGGCCAAGCCACTTCTCTATTCTAATGTCATAGACATGTTTGTTTGTTTTTTAAATAATGAAAGCCCCACTGATTTTGATTATCGATAGGGGTGATCAGCACATTTTTTTGTACAGTGTGACCAAGGCAATGGTCTGATTTCATAAAGAAAGAAAGCTATGCTCAAGCAGATTTTCTGCTGCCTGCCAGCCTCTCATATCAATATAAAACAATCCTCCCCTTTACTCAAAGGGGCCCACAAACCTATGGAAAGGCTTGGGGGAAGATCCTCATAGTAAATAAAGCTCTTTTTCTGCTATTCCCCTTTGCCTTACCTCTTCTTAAGAGATGTCCACACCCTTAAATTCCTGTGCATGGCCAGGAGTCATCTTCTCTGGCTCTACAAGCTGAAGACTGAGAGGTTAGAGAGGGAGAAAATATAGGGAGCCTGGAGGTTTCCTAGGGACCCTAGAGGGATCCCTGGAGATGGACTTTCAGATGTTGGTGGCTTTGTTCAGAGGATGCTGTTCTCTAACCAGGATTAGGGTCAAAACAGACCAGGTTTGCTCCTTCCCTTTTTAAAATGTAAACCTCCAGATTTCTGGAATGAGTAACCGCCATTCCTAACAGAGGAAACACACACACACACACACACACACACGTAAACACACAAGCATACATGTACAAACAGACACACACAGATTTCTCTGAGCAAGATTCACTTTGGTAAGCAAGAAATGTAATTTACTGAGTGGTACAAGCAAGCTCCAAGCACAGGAGACATAACTCTTTTACTGTGGGAATAGAGACTCTGGCCATTGGCTCTGTGACTACAGTCAATGGCTGTAAGAAACAATTCTTTCTGTTTCGAGGCAGGGGAAAGAAATGCTGGATTTGCCTCTGTCTTCTGAGTTCTTATGCAAGGTTTCTAACCCCAAACCCTAGCAGCATCCTCAGAGTTGGAGACCACCTATTGACTTTACCCAAAGGAGCCCCCAGGCTGAAGGCTGGGACCCAGGGGGATGGCTCTCCTTTGAGGAACTCTTCCCCGCTGGCTCCCAGATCGCCGTTTTCTCTGCCTGCCTGCCTTTTCCTCCGGGGAGACTGCCGGAAGGCTGCAGAAATCTGGGCGCCCGCTCGCTCGCTTGTCAAGAAGCAAACTGTCTTCACATTCTCCAAGAGCAACATCCCTGCCTAGGGAGAGGAAGGAAAAGAGGCAAAATAAATAAAACCAGTTAATGTTGTAGTTAACTTGCAAATCAAGTAAATCTGTTGGTGCCGTATTTGAGAAATAAACCATCAGAGCGTCACAGCAAACACACACTTCTGAACGTCTTCATTTTGATTTAATGGTATATCAGCTTCAACTATCGCTTCCTCTGCTGGTACACACGGCCTGATGCCGCGGGAGGAGGGTGCCCGTGTTTATCACCGAGTGAGATGACTAATTACACCTTGTCAATCACCGTCTATGAAGACATAAAACCAGCGCGCACAATGAAGTAGTTGCCTGCAGCGTCAATTAGTTGGCGATTCCGAGGTTATTGCGTGGCCCTGCCTTGGCCGCCTGTAATAACGGGACCCAGCGCGCGGAAGAGCGCGCTGATCAATCACCCTCCTTCCGCGGCTCCCTCGCGCCTCAACCCGCCCCCCCACCCCTCCCCACCCCTCACCCCGCCCGACCTGGGCCTCACTTTCTCCCCGGCCTCCCAAACGCACTTCCTCCCTCCGCTGCTCGGCTCCGTGGCGCCGACAGCCCCGGGAGCCCCGGGAAGTTTGCGCTCGACAGCTCCGCAGCCGGCAGCCGGGAGCCCCGCAGCCTTTGGGGAGCGCCGGGGCTGGTGGCCCCTTTGTTGGAGGAGGCGTGGAGGGAGCGCTTTTGTTCTGAGTTAGTCACGGTGGCCGGCTGGAGGCTGCTACCTCATTATGCGCGGGGTCTGCTTGTCTGCGAGGAAGCAGATGGTGGGGAGGTAGGCAGCGGCAACAGTGGCCAGACCCGAATTCCGTTCACCTGTCACCTACCCCAAAAGGCAGGTTCGGCAAACTTCAGGATTCTTGCAGGTGCTTAGCAAGGTTCTATTTACCTGTCCATGCCCGCTCTCCCACCTCCTGCCTTCCTCTGGTGTGTGTGTGTGTAAGTGTGTGTGTGTAAATGTCACTCACGTGTCAGTCTATGTTTACTGCCTGTTCCTCCCCTTATTCAATCTCTTGAGGACAGGGCTCCGCGATTGTGTGATATCCCCCAGCCATTGCAGAGATTAACGAAGTTAGCAGCCTCTGAATCCCCCGGGTGGGGCCGGGGACCCAGATACCATCTTGAGGCCCTGGGACTGGAGATGCGCTGGAGCTGTGGGGGAACCCAGGGCACCCAAGCCTGATGCAGAGGGTTACGTGCAGGGGCGCGTTGGGAAGGAATCTGGGCTGCAGTTTAAGGCCTGGCTTGGGAATCGAAGTCTATACATGTGTGGGAGAAAAGGAAGAGTCATAGAGTAGGTTTTCACATGTTTCTGCTTTTTGAGAAGCCCCAGGCAAGAGTTACTTTATATCCACCCCTCCCCAACACACAACTCCTACTACTACAGCCCCTTGAGCTCTTGAAATCGAATGATATCCAGCTAGTACCAAGGACAAACGCCCCAGAGTTGTTACACCCCCTCCACATACACCTTAGATAACCTCTAGACAAGCCCTGGTAACTCCCAGATTTGATTTTTATTCTTTCTCTGAAAAAGGTGCCTCAAAGGAAAGATGCATCAGTAAAACCTGCTTGTGTGTTTATGTAGGTGTCCCTGTGGGGGTGAGGGGCATGTGCAGACTCTGGAATGCATGGCTGCGCAAGTGAACGAATGCAAGCCCTTCTTTGAATGGATAGTTCTCCTTACTGGTGTTGGGACATCTGTGCACATGCAGCATGTACACACATACTTGTAACTTCCAGGTTTGTCTTGTGCATCTAAGGAGTGCACATAGGGATTTCTTGAGCACCTAACTTTACTTTGAATGTGCTACTTTCCAGATTTGCCTTTCTGAGGGACACTGGGCACTTATTCATGATACACATGTAGACCCTACTCTACATTAGTGCTGGCTGTGGTTTTGCCAATAAAGATAAATTCACGCCGGCTGTAATTTGGCCAAGAGATGAACATGCACATTTGCATGCATGAGCAAGAAAGTATGTGTTTGGCTACATACATATGTGTGTGTGTAAAAAGTACAGCATGTGGAAAATATGATTTTGTGCTGCCTCAGATCTGTGCACGGTAAGCTGCAGAGGTCTTGGCTTTTCCTTTACTGGATCCCAGTAAGCAAGGCACTTCAGATGGATGCCTCTTATCCCCCTGCCCCCCAAATGAAAGCAACCTCCAAAGTGAACCTAGGAAATAGGACTCAGTAACTGACTTGCTCATTTCCATTTTTCTCTACAATCACCTTTATACTTCCTAAATCCCTGTTCCATTAGTCACCTGGGTATTACCCCGCAATTCCCACAAGAGACTCTAGGTCGAGTCTGAAGTCTGGAACTGGGGCTGGCAGCTGGGATTTACTGGCAGGCTAGATTGTTGGTCCAGGGTGTGCTGGTGCAACCAGCTGCCTGAGTTGGATCCTCCTATCACCAGGTGGATGATGTGCTGTGACTCATAGCCAGAGGATGGGTCTGTGGTCTTTTAAAACCTCACTGATGTACCTCAGAGTGAGAAAGTTTTTAACCAGAGAGGGGAAAGAGGCAGTGATGAAAGAGTCTGGAGTGCCTACCATGTTGCAGGCGTTTTATATCCATGATCTCTTTCACTCATCACGTCTGTGCAGAGGAACTTCTTGTTTCTCATTGAAAGACTCGGAAATGGAACATGGGAGAGATAGGCTAAGTCATTTCCTTAAGATTTCCTTGCTGGTAATGGGAACGCTAGGATGTGAACTCCTTGCTTTTCAGAGTTCTTATAGCCAAGCTTTAAAGTGCACTTTCCCAGTGTATAGCAAGAGGAGCTATCCACTTGGCCGACTATTGGGCTTTAGTTTGCTTGGAGCGAGGAGTGCTTGCTCACTCCCGCTGGCCCTCTCCTTTCGGGCTCAGCTAGGTCCCCAGGAGGCCTGGGCCGCCGTCGACGGCCCCGCGGCTCGAAGCCTGGGCCAAAGGCCCAGCTCAGTGGGAAGTGGCCAAAGGCCCTTGCAACTGCCCCAGGCCTGCCTTCACTGGCCTCCCCAGACAGTGCCCGAGGCCAAGGGGAGGCTCTTCGTGCATCCTTTGGCTGTTCCTTCTTAGGACGGAGACAGCGAGGAGAGAGGATTAATTTTCCTTCCCGATGAAATCTCAGGAAACTGTTCGGTCGCTTAAAAACTCCAAACCCCGCGCTCTCCCTCCTCCCTCCCTCCCGCCTCCTCCTCCAGCCTCGCCCACCAGCTCCCACCATCTCTTCTCTCCTCCTCTTGCCTCTCCCCTCCCTCTCCCGCCTTTCCGGAGCACGCGCTGCCAGGGCCTGGGGCGCCGGGTGGCCAATGGCACGGCGGCAGGACGTGATGTCAGGCGCGGCTGTAGAAAAGGCGCGGAGGCTTGCGCTGGCGCGGACTGCAGAGCCGGGGCTGGGCTCGGCGCGCGCTTGGAGAGCGTTGCGCGCGGCTGGGCCCGCGGCCGGCGGCTCCTCCTCCCACTCTGCTCCTCCTCCTTTTTCTCCTCCTCCACCTCCTCCTCCGCCGCCTCCTCCTCTTCCTCCTCCTCCTCTCCAATTCTCCCGGTGGCTCGGCTCGGCTCGCTGGCTTAGGAGAAAACCCTACTCCAGTCACCGACTCCGCGCCCAGGAGGGTTGCCTTTGGCTGGGGGCACACCCCAGGGAGAGGAAGGGTCCTGGCATCTGGGCCGCCGCGGGCACCTAGCTGTTCCTGGGTGAACCTCGACCACAGCCGTCGCCGCCAGGGGCAGAGTTTGCGCCCCTGCTTTGCGCCCTAGGCGCCGAAGCCCGGCGGGCGATGCCCGCGGCGTGAAAGCGCCCACGGCGGGCGCTGACCTCTGCCCTCATCTCCTGTCCCCCCATCCCCGCCCCACTCGGTGCTCCGGTGACCCTGGCTTTGGCGCCGCAGCCCGGGCGCCCCGCGATGTAGCTGCCCCCTACGCCTGGGCGGGAGGCGTCCTGGCCCGCGGGCGCCGGGCCCCGGAGCCCGGCCTGGGGGCTCAGCCGAGCTCGGGCGGGGCCGGGGCCGCTGTGGCGATGCACTGGGCCCGTTAGCGCCAGGAGCGCCAGGCAGCTGAGGCGGAGGGGCAAGCCCTTCGTCGGAGGAGTCGCGCCCCCCGGCCCCGCCGGTCCCGCCGCGATGCTGTTCCACAGTCTGTCGGGCCCCGAGGTGCACGGGGTCATCGACGAGATGGACCGCAGGGCCAAGAGCGAGGCTCCCGCCATCAGCTCCGCCATCGACCGCGGCGACACCGAGACGGTAGGCGCGCGGCTGTGGAGTTGGGACTGAGAGCTGGGACCCGGCCGGGTCGGTCGGTCAGCGCCTCTGCTCCCCGAAGTTTGGGGAGAGTCCTTCGTGCCGCACGGGACTGAGCGCTGGGGGAATCCTCGGACAGCATGCAAGGCCCGGAGCTCCAGGCTCGGGAGAAACCGGGCAGCTGGGGCGGAGGAGGGAAACAAGGTTGAAACCGAAATCTCGTCCCCTCCCAGGGTGTAGGCAAGCGTTTCTCCCGAAGTGGGAGCGAGGTCCCACCCGCGGCCCGGGCGACTCCCTTCTTACCTCGCCGGGGCGCTCCGGTCCACCACCGCCTCCTTGCCACCACTCGGCTCCGGGCTGCCGGCGTCGCCGCCGCCCGCGCCTCCTGAGAAGGGCGAATCAGCCGGGAGCCCCGGGGCTCCAGCCGGCCGAGGTCGCTCCCCGTCTCCGGGCACGCGGGGATCCCTTCCGAGCGCACTTTCTGAGACTGTAGACTTGTGGGCCAGTACTTTTCGTTGATCGTGTCCCGGCTCCCCTGGCCGGCCGGACCTGGCCAGACCCAGAGCGGGGAGTTCAGGCTCCGGCCTGGCTCTCACTGGCGGAAGGAGACTGCATTTGCTCCTCTATACCTGGCTCGGGCCGCCCAGCCCCAAATAGCCAGTGTCTGGCCCCAGACCTCCCCCGAGGCCAGACAGGCAGACGCTGCCCAAGTAGCGGCCCAGAAGTGACCTTTAGAGGCCGAGGAGGTGTGGAGCGCGGCCGAAGCGTCTTTCTCTGCTAGCTCAGAGAGCAAGGGCTGCAGCCTAGTGGCCTTTCAATCGCTAACCTCTTCCCTCCCCCCCCCCCCCGCCCTTTAAACCTTCTGTACTCCTCAGTTTGGTCAGGGAAGGGTTGGGATTGAGCCTGCACCCAGAGACTTTGAGGGTGCCTTTGTATACCCCCACTTATCTCCCAAGACCTAAGAGGGCCCCAGCCTGGTGTGGCAGAGGAACCAGAAGTTGCCGGACTTGCCCAGGCCTCAAACCTTTGGTCCATGGATCCACAGATCATCTGGGATGGGGACCAGAAACTGTTGCCTCTGGGAAGAGGAGGCTGTGTAGAAAGTGACTTTTAATAGTCACCTCATCCCTTTTCTGAGGCCCAGTTGGTGAACTCTTTTTAAGAAACAGTTTGAGGAATTTCCTTGGAGGGCTTGACTGGGATTGCCAAGGCTCCCAGTCTCACTCCCTGGACAAAACCTGAGCTGTTTTTTTTGGGGGGGGGGAGGGAGAAAGGGAAAGGAGGACAGGAAGAGAGAGACTTAAGGCTGGAGAAGAGGATCCTGGGGCTTAGGCCCGTGGCTTCCTAGAGCTGGGCTGGCTAAAGGGCTTAGCGACTACATTCTGGCCTTTTGGGGCAGAGGCAGTCTTGTTGCCGGTCCAGTGAGCCTCCTTAGGTGTTGCAGGCTAGCTCAGGCCACCGAGGGAGCTGCGGGTGCCAGTCTCTTGGTGTGCAGCAGCCACAATCTGACCTAGGCACGGCGGGTCTCCCGCCTTCCTCCCTCCACAGACCATGCCGTCCATCAGTAGTGACCGTGCTGCGCTGTGCGCGGGCTGCGGGGGCAAGATCTCCGACCGCTACTACCTGCTGGCGGTGGACAAGCAGTGGCACATGCGCTGCCTTAAGTGCTGCGAGTGCAAGCTCAACCTGGAGTCCGAACTCACCTGCTTCAGCAAGGATGGCAGCATTTACTGCAAGGAAGACTACTACAGGTAGCCCCCTATCCAGGGCCACTGGCCTTCAGTTCCCCCCTCCTCATCAAGCTGGTCCCCCCCTTTCCCACCCGTCCCCAAAGAGGCTATTGTACTCAGGACCTTAGCACACCAGCACAAATTTCAAGAAGCAATATGGGTAGCTCTAGGAAAGGCTCATAAAGTGGAGGCACCAGAGAAAAGCAGATATTGTTCCCTTCAGAGGTTAGATCATAAGTAAGCTTGGGGGGAGTCCTTATATCCCTCTCCCTCTGAAGGTTCTTGGGTCCACAGGAGTTGGATAGACATCCCCTGAACCCCAGGCAGTCTGGGTTGGGTGTAAAACAAAGTTGGAGGAAACAGCTGGGGTGGCTATGCGTTTCTGGGTCTTTGGGGGGAAATGGGCATAAAGCTGGCCAGGATTAAAGAGCCAGAACTAAAGAATTAAAAGAGTCACTGAGGCTCCACAGTGCCCTCTTTCTCCAGCTCTCTAGGTTAGGGTTAGGGTCTTTCCATACTTGCTCTGTGTGTCTTCCTATTTGCAATGGGTTGGAGGTTTCTTAGATGCTAGTCTGGAGAATGGAGCCAGAAGTTGAGGAAGGGGTGGGGGTGGGGTTGTTACCCCACTTCCAAATGAAAGCATTCCTAGGGCTTGCTCAGACTGTTGGTAAAGTAGAAGCTCTTGTAGATGTGAAAAAGATTAAGCAAAAATTTCTGCATAAACCCAGGCCTGGGTCTCAGAATCTAGTTCCCTTTCACTCTGATTCTCCAAATAAAGGGCAGGCTGTCCATCTTAAAGAGGGAATTTTCCCCCAGTGGCTGCAGCTGAACCTGGAGGAGGGATGGGGGTGGGTAGTGAACCATTTGTCCCCACAATGCCCTCCCTCCATGGTCCCTACAGGCGGTTCTCCGTGCAGCGCTGTGCCCGCTGCCACTTGGGCATCTCAGCCTCGGAAATGGTGATGCGCGCTCGGGACTTGGTTTATCATCTCAACTGCTTCACGTGCACCACGTGTAACAAGATGCTGACCACGGGCGACCACTTCGGCATGAAGGACAGCCTGGTCTACTGCCGCTTGCACTTCGAGGCACTGCTGCAGGGCGAGTACCCCGCGCACTTCAACCATGCCGACGTGGCAGCTGCAGCTGCAGCAGCGGCCGCAGCCAAGAGTGCAGGATTGGGCGCAGCAGGGGCCAACCCGCTGGGTCTACCCTACTACAATGGTGTGGGCACTGTGCAGAAGGGGAGGCCGAGGAAGCGCAAGAGCCCAGGCCCTGGGGCGGATCTGGCAGCCTACAATGCTGGTGAGTTCGAGGTGCACTGAGCGCCCCCGTCGGGTTGGGGGAATGTGCGTGGTGTAGACAACGTAGCGTGTATCTCAGTGTACTGGGCATATAGGGGGTACTCTGGCCTTCAGCCCAGGCCCTGAGCACCAGATGGCCTGGGCAGAAGGGATGATGGCCCTCTGGGCCAGCCTCTGCATGCCCATCCCAAGAGTAGTGGTGCAGGACAAGGTGCAGCACCTGGTCTCTGAGAAATAATTGTTTTGGAGGCAGCTTTTGGGTTTGGACCTTTTCACCCAGACTTGTATCACCGTAAGTGCAAGGAAGTGTAAGGAAAGGACGCAGCTTGGACACTAAACAGGCTCTGGGATGGTACAGCTAAGGGCCAGAGCTGCAGCCACGATAGTGGAGCTAGGCGGGACCTCCAGGGTCCCAAGAGAAGGGGCCCATGGTGGCCAAAGGCACCCAAGAAGGGCTTGGTGCACAGCCGGGTAGTGTGAAATGTCCTGGGGGCAGCCGGCTCTGGGAACTTGGGCTCTGGAACCTTTAATGAGCCAGACCTCTGGGTCATTGTGCGGGCCCAGCCCTTTCACACCGCCAGGTCTCCCTGGGCTCCTTCCCAGTTCCTGGCGCCTGCTGGGGCAAGGGCACGGACCCTCTGAGGAGGCCTGCTTGGGAGGAGACCGGAGCAGGCCTGGCTTTGGGGTGTGTGTGTGTGTGTGTGTGTGTGTGTGTGTGTGTGTGTGTGTGTGCAGTGGAGGTGGAGGGTCGGTTCGTATTTCCGGTGTCTTTGAAAACTAGCCCCCCCTCCCCATTTCTGCCCTCTCCCGTCCCCTCGCGGCTCCGGACAGCTGCCGAGCTTCTGAGGCCCAGCAAATTGAATCTTCAACATCTGCCCGAAGTCTGCAGGTCCCGGAAAGGTTTATGACTCTCCGGGCTTCCGAAATAGAGTTTATTTGCAATTATTTTCTCTCTTTCGTTTGCGACAGCATCAGATTCCTGAGGTTTAGTTTTCTTCCTCCTTTCCCTCTTAGTCTAATGCAAAAGTTGGGTTAAAAACAACAAACCCGAGACTTTTAGGGGGGCTACAGTGGAGAAGTCGTCGGGGATTGTTTTGATCTTAAAAAGTCTGAGGTGGCTAGGGAGGGGCAGAAGTGGGGGTCTGCTGGAGTGATCTCTTTTCGATCCAACGAAATTGCGTGTTAGAGAACCGTGGGGGCTAAACTGCAGGGAAATGCGGCCGGTGATTTGGTAAATGGTGAAGCGGCAGAGAGAGGCTCAGGGATGTAAGATCTGCGATTCTCCTAAATTTCCGTTCCTCATCTCCCAACATCTCGAAAACAAAACAGTAAATCTAGTCCAGGCCGTGCCTATGTATCAGCTTGGGAAGGAAGCAGAGCCTAGGGCTTGGAGTGAGGGGCTCTCCCAGGGAAGCTGGTGCGTGGGGAGTGGTTTGTTTTCCTGGGCACACAGGTTTAGCAGCCTGTTTGGAATTTTGCAAAAAGAGAATTCTGGTCTGGATATGTATTATTATTATTATTATTATTATTATTTTTTTGCTTTTTGCCTTTCACCCTTCACCCTCTCCGTGAGACGCGGGGCAGATGGGGCTGGGAGCTGAGTTTCAGACCTCTCCACATAGGAGACCCTATAGTCTACCACCACGGTTTCGTTCGGGCCCCATGTCTTTCTTTTTCTTTCTAGTCTCTCTTTTCTCTTTCATTGTGCCTTTGCGTGCGTCTCCGGCCTGGTCCGGGCCTCCCACGACTGGAAGGAACGGCGGGCGGCCGACGGGCGATGGCGGTGCGGGGCGCTTTATTCGGGGCTCCCGGGGCAAAGTTGGGAAAAGAGGGTGACTCCCAGACCTCGCGGGGGCCCAGTCGGGCCTCCCTAGGTCCGGCTTCCTCCCCTCCCTCTCCTCCGGGCTCCGGCCGGAGGGAACGGGCCGCGGAGCGGGCCACGGGGCAGCTGGGATTGGAAAGCCGGGGCCGGGACCGCGCTCTGCGGGCGGCGTGTGCGGGGATAGTGTCCGTGCGTGTGGGTGCGTGCTTCCGTCGGTGAGCACCCACGGCTTGTCCGTGGGAAGTGTCCCGCATCCAGGGGCCAGGCACCCCGACACCTTGCAAAGCCGATCTTTCTGGGGGACGGTCCCGCCAAGGGCGATTGCTGCGCTGGAGGCCGGGTGGGAAGGGGCGCTGGGGGCGGACGCCGGGGCGCCGCGGTTAGGGGAGAAGGGCTCGGACTGCAGGGGAGCCCCCGCTGGGTCGGTGAGTCCTTCCGGGGCAGGGGGTTCCCGCACTCCTCCCAGGCACCCCCTCCGGTCAGGGAGCCGCTGCCCCAGTCCCGGAGGCCAAACTGAAACCTCGCCCCCACGCGAGCGGGGCTGCCGTGGGGCAGGGGTGCCCGAAAGCCGCCGGCGCCGGCGAGGGTCCCCGGCCGCGCACTGCACTCCGGGGGGTTGCGCGCCACGGCTTGCGGGAGTCCCGCGCAGACCGGCCGGACGCCCCGGCCTCCCGGCCTCCCCCAGCCCCCAGCTTTGTGTGTGTGTGTGTGCCTGGCGGCGTAATTACTGATTTGATTCCAATCCATTATTTAGACAATTGAACCTACAATCTCGTCTTTAGTAAAATGAGGCGAAGTCAGATTTGATTACAGGTTCAGTCCCAGCGACAAGAGCTCGAAACCCGATGGGTTAATAACAGATCACGAGTAAATTATTCATGATTTTACGAGCTCTTTAGCTCCATTGAATCGGCCTAATTGAGAGGAAAAAAAAAAAAAAAGGAGAGAGAAAGCCTGGGTCCTCCCCCTCTCCTCGGCCCCTCGCTTCTCCCCGGATCCGATCTTGGGGAATCGCGACCAGGGGGCCCCCAGACACTGGGGCCAGGAGTGAGGGGGTCGGGGCGCTGGCCAAACCTGGGCCCTGAGGCCACCTCCTCCACCTCACCCCTTCCCAAAGCGAAGCCCGCTTCCCGGCCAGATGGCCTGGGCCGAGCGAGCCTCCTTGGGCCGATTCTTCCCTTCCTTCCCTCCTCTCTTCTTTTTGATTCCTTTACTCCCTGGCCAATAACATGTTTCGCCAGGGCTAGGGGCTCCTCAGCCTTGGGATCCAGGTCTGTCAACAGGCCACATATTGCCCCTTATGGGAGGGACCCCCCCCTCCCACCTCTCCAATATTTATTTATCTCCTGATTTACTTCGGTTTTTGTTACTGTCTCTCCCAGCTTCTTCTCCTGGTTTCCACAGCCCTCTGTCTTTCCTCTTTTATCCACGATTCCGTTCATTTTTCTCTCCTTACCCTCTCATTTTCTATCTCATTCCTTTCTTTCTACCTCTGCGTGCTTCTTCTTTCTCTGCTCTTTCTCTCCCCCCTTCCACCCCACATAGGCCTCACTCAGGGCACATCCCTTGGGCCCACGGGGCGCTGGGGTCCCCACGGAGCTCATTAACAGCAGAGCTGCCCAGGTGGGGGCTGGGTGGAGGGCTGGGCCCTCAGATCCCCCGTGGGGAGGCCTGCCCCACCCCTATGGAGCTGGGGACTTGGGGAGGGAGGAGGGTCGCCTCAGCCGGCTCAGTGCAGAATCCTAGGATGGGGTCTGGTGTCCTCTGTGATCCTGTCTAAATCTTACATTCTGGGTGCTCTAGGTGGAACACCGCTTGGAGACATGGGGACCTGCTTGTGGTGGAAAAGGACCCTGAGGTGGTGTAGTCCCTAGCTTACAGCTTCACATTCACAAGACCTTAATCTTGCAAATGTTCTCCACGGGACAGGGTCACCTGGACCTGGGGAGAGAGTGGATCCCAGAAAGAGCGAGAGTGTTTCTCAGGTAGCTGGCCTCACATGTTAAAATGCAGGATGGCCACTTAAATTTGAATTTTGGACAAATAATAAGTAAAAGGTTATTAAAAGTACATCTCATGCAGTATTTGAATTTTAGATACTTTTTAGTATACGTATGTGCTGGGTAATATTTGAATTTCAGATACACAAGTAAGCTTTTTCTTTTTTTTTTTAAAGCATAGATGTAGTATTTGAAACTTTAGCAAAACAAATAAAACTTTAGTACAGATAGGTCCTATTCGATCTTTGGGACATAGTGTAAAATTAATTTGTTATGTATCTGACATTTAAATTGGATGGTGTGGGTAATTTTATTTGCTAAATCTGACACCTGTATTAGGGGCAAATGATATGGCACAAGTTTCCCCACTTTAGGGTGACTGAGATGGAACTTTCTTTTTAAGGCTTTCTCCGAGGCGGAATGGTCTTAAATAACACGAAAGGGTTCTGCAGGGTCACATTCGCCTGAGCAATTTTCTGGGATCCAAGGTTTCTACCCATAGTCCCTTCTTTACCCAGGCCCTGGTGAGGCTCCTTGTGGTTAGGGATGGAGATGGGGTTGAAATGTTCAATCTAGGTTCAGCCGACCCACTGGTGTGTGACTCTGTTTCCCTTAGCCTTGGGTCCTTCAACTCTAAAATGGGAAACGTGGTGATGGCACCATGACTTTTTAAAAGTGAAACCTAAGATAGGTGTCTAGTATATGTTTGTTGCTTCCTCCAAGCTCCTTTCCTTTTTAGTAAGAATTCTACCACTCTCTCTATGAGGCAGCCACGGTTCACTTCACTTCCCAGAGCCTCATTTGTTCTGTTTGTAAAACTAGGAAACAGCCACCTCATGGGGCAACGGTGAGGATTAAACTACAGAATGCAATTTCCAACCTTAGACTCAAGTGTCTGAAGCCCAGGGGTTGCTCTGTACTTGGGGGTGTGGGAACTGGTAGAAATGAAATGAGTGTGAGGCTCTCTGTCATTCAGTGACTCCTGGGTACCAGTGCCAGACCCTGGAGAGGGAGATGGAGACAGCTGGTTTTTTCCTTGGAGAATGTGGGGAAAACAGGAAGTGTACTCTCAGAGACTTGAGCTGCTAAGTCCACAGTCAAGTGACTTCCTTTTCTGAACATCAGTTTCAACATCTCTAGTAAGGAAACTTATACCTGCTTCCTGAGATGGTTTTAAGGATTCAACAGAAATGGGAAGGGGGCAAGTCTTTTGGTACATCATCCAGAGCCCAAGAAGCCATCAACAAGTTGTAGCTGTTATTGCCACAGCTGCTACTGGGATTATTCTTGTAACACGATGGCTCAGAAGGGTTTGGGGTTGAATCCTGCATTGCCTAGCTCATTGACCCTTGGCAAGTCATGCTCTTGGTTCTTCCTTTTCTTCATCTATAAAATGGGAATCATATGTCCAATCCAGTGGGGTGAGCACTCAGCATGGTAAGAAATGCTTGGGAGTGGGTGGAGAGGTTGTGGACTTGGCATTGGCGACGGACAGGGTCAGGAAATTTCACCTGCCGCCTCTGCATCCTTTCCCAGCGCTGAGCTGCAACGAGAACGACGCAGAGCACCTGGACCGCGACCAGCCCTACCCTAGCAGCCAGAAGACAAAGCGCATGCGCACCTCCTTCAAACACCACCAGCTTCGGACCATGAAGTCTTATTTTGCCATTAACCACAACCCTGACGCCAAGGACTTGAAGCAGCTCGCGCAAAAGACCGGCCTCACCAAGCGGGTCCTCCAGGTCAGCGGGGTTGGGGTGTCACCAGGGCTCAGAGTCCAAAGCCCTCACTGGCATGGCCTTGGGAGAACCTTCCATCCTAGGTCTGCCGCCTTCTTTCTCCCTTTCCTCAGCACCTCTTTGAATTTGAATCTTTTTTTTCTTTCAACTGCTGTATTCCCTCTGTTTCTCCCTGGAAATTTTTCTATGTGGTCCTCTGTCCCGTCTGTCTCTATACTTGGTTTCTTCTTGCTGTAAATAATTCATAGTTACTATTTGTTAATCAAGTGATGCGCAGCACAACATGCTTGCCTGTAATCCTAGTTACTTAGGAGTACGGTTCAAAGCCAGCCCAGGCAGGAAAGTATGTAAGATTCTTATCTTCAATTAGCCAATAAAACGCCTGAAGTGGAGCTGTGGCTCAGATGATAGAGTATTGGCTTTGAGTGAAAAAGTTTAGGGACAGTGCCCAGGCTCTTAGTTCAAGCCCCAGTTTAGGCACACACACACACACTTTAAAAAGTTGGATCATTTCAAATCAATCCAGAGCCCTCTCCCTGTGGCACCATGGGAAAGCATCTCTGTAAGGTGGCTTGGTAGCACCTGCTCCTTGCTCTCCCCACTGCGCTCTCTAGTTGGATTTCATTATTACCTTCTGTCTCTCTCCTCTTTTTCCCCCCCTGACATCTCTCTACATCTATTTCCTGACTTATTTGTTTATTTGTTTGTTTATTTAGCTACTTCCCAGACGTCCTAGGAAACCAGTTTGGTGATGGTGTGGTATGCCACAGAGCCTCTAGGTTGGGTTGTATCGAAGGCTGTGCCTTAGTACCTCAGGGTGCTATTAGTCTGAGTAGAATCACTTTTGTGTATATGAGAGGACCTTCTTGATAGACAGGATACAGAACTTTCACCAGAATTCCATAGCCCCGAAGGTATGGGGAACTCTAGCCTGAGGGAGGTTTCATGCTTTTGCATAACCCAAGCTTAAGGCACCAGCTTCAGCTAATAATTCTCAAATCTTCTGCTCTTTCTCTTACTCATTTTGGGGTCCGGAGAAAGCTGCTGAACCCTTTTAAGCCTCAGTTTCTCCACATGTGAAATGTGCACAATAAATCACCAGTGCTACAGTGTGATTAGGAGGAGGCGCCACTGAGATGACGTCAGTATTTCAGCTCAATGGAGGCTGGCTAATAATGACATGGAATCAATTAGTTGATTCTAACTAATGCCTATGAATGATCTGGTTGCTAGTCCTCAGTTTCCCCTGTCATACAAGGCAGGAGAATATCTCTTTTTTGTAGCAGGTTTAGTTTAACACATTTACTCTTTAAGACATGTGGCTAGGGTAATAGTGGTATATTTTTTTTTCCTGTGGTAATAGAGCTTAATTTCAGGGGGCCTCATGTTTTCTGGGCTGGAGCCCTACAGGATGAGTGGCACCCTGTGCAATGCACATTTTCAGATGAGCTGAACTGACCTGCTGGCGAGCTCAAGGGGGCAAGGTGGAGGCTGAGATCCAGCCCAGGACACTCTGACTTACCCTTCAGCTCCACATTTTAGAGACCAAGCTTAGAAGGTGATGGAGAGGGGGTGACAGGGACAAACCCACTCCAGGGGCTGCACAGTGGACCTAAGAAAGTTCCTGTGAGTCTGTCAGAAATCACACCAACCCAAAACTTGTGTGGGGTGGTGAGCAGGGGCAGGTTGGGATTGTGTCCAAATGCAAATCAGGAGTCAGCAGTTCCCTAATCACCCATAGGACTCCTGGCCCTTGATTGGGGCAAGGGAGTTGAGGGAGGGCCAATGAGATGCCAGTGCACCTCTCTGAACCCACCCCTGGCACTGGGAGAGGAGGGGCTGAGTCTTGGCTGCCCTTAGTCCCGCTGGCCTGGGCTCTTGGGCAGTCACTGGCACAAGGTCAACGCCTCAGTACCCCTGGTCTGCTTCCTAGGTCAGGGACTCTCCTTGGAACCCCTTCAGTCCTGGGTCAGTCTGGCCTGAGAATCCACTAACCACTTTTCAGTGGTTAGTGGGATAGTTTGCCACCCCCTCTATCCAGATGCTGAGCCTAGTGTTGGGAGTTG
Source organism: Perognathus longimembris pacificus (assembly GCF_023159225.1). NCBI lineage: Eukaryota > Metazoa > Chordata > Mammalia > Rodentia > Heteromyidae > Perognathus > Perognathus longimembris. The sequence goes on from NC_063161.1 coordinate 153,474,858, forward strand.
AGGTTGGCTCAGTTAATTGTGTGCAGAAGCTTGAACAGAGACTTGGAGTCCAGCAGAGTGGGTTTAGGGAGACTTGGGCTCAGTTCTCTGACTGTGTCTTAGACAAATTAGTTTCCTTTTCTGAACCATCGCTTGCTTGGCTGTAAGAAGGGCACCATGAGAACTCAGGTGGGAGAGGCTCCCATCTGTCCAGATTAAAATAAATAGATTCCCTACCCATGGTTGACTCGAGTTTCAAGTGAGGAGTTGGTCTCTGTTAGCCTGGCTTAGGAACAAGTGAGACTTCCAACCTAGTTCTCTCTTACTCTGTCATCTAACTAAATATCACTGTAGAAGTCCATCCATTAGATACAGAGTCCCCCGCAGCCGTTCTCCCCTTGTGGGATCAATTGAGAAAGGGTAATGGGGGAATTCAGCGGGGAGACCACCCATCTGATTTCTGTGTCCAGCATTACGATCCCTCCTCCTCCACCATGCAGGAGAGAACACTGAGGCCTGGTTGATTTCTGTTTGCCCACAGTCACATTTTGTTTTGTAAGTAGCAGAGCTGAACTCAGTACTGTCTGACCAATGGATGTAGGTAGGGCTTTCCCCTCAGCCAACCCAGAACTAATGTCTCTGAGTGTAAGCCTCATTTAGGACCTGTTATGTTCCAGGAAAGTCAGAGGGCAACACTGTTCTCTCCTTTCTTCCCGGGCCTCAACTCTCCTGCACAAATCCTTAATGAGGTCTAACAGCATAGCTTCTCACCATTATACGGCAATTTGAAAAGCATCTTTCTAGCTACCTTTCCTTAATATTTTCCTGCCTGTTTTACAGATGAGATGCTTAAGACATGCTAAGATGAATCTGTTACAGATTACAGGCATTGACAGGGTAGGGCTTGCTCATAGTTGCCCTGACTGCTAGTGGGCTATCTGGAGAACTCGGAGTGGCAACAGTTTGAAGGCAAGGCAGATGGTGAAATGGCTTTGGAAGCTAATAGACTGCTTCATATGCTCTCTGAGTTAGTTATCCACAGTGGGATTTAAGTGCTTTAAATCCTTTCTCTCCAGATCTGATTCCTTATCTGCAAAAAGGAAGGAGTCGGACAAAGAATGGGACCGCTCCAGCATGGTGCCTGCCGGGACACATGTAGGTGTCCTTTTGTATAATTCATCCTCATGGGCATCGTGGTGCATGCTTGTAACCTCAGCACTTGGGAGGCAGAGGTAGGAGGACCATGCATTTGAAGCTAGCCAGCTTGAGCTACATAGTGAGACCTTGTCTCAAAAAGCAGGGGCTGGAAATGCAGCTCAGTAGTAGATCCCTGGTCTAGCATGCACACAGCTCTGGGTTCCATTCCTGGCACCACAAAAACAGTTCCTCCTCACTTATTTTAGACCTTGTATGCCTCCTAAAGGTCTCTCCCCTGAGATCAGAGCCCACTTCAACCCTTCAGAGAAAGTCTGTCAGGGTCAAGACTGAGGTTGAGCTGTGTTCGCAGATGTAGAGGATATGTGGGGGTGCTTCTAGGCTATCACTGAATCTAATGCATGGCCTTCCTGTTGGCATTTAGAGTCAGCTGACCTGATGTTCAAATTTTGCTCTCCCTCTTAATGAATGGTCAGTGGCCCCAGTTGTAAAATGGGGACAGAAGTAATACTTACCTTACCAAGAAGCCACAAGGAGTACTTGAGACAACACAATCTACAGAGTACCGCAGTGTCACAGTGTGCGTGGTTGTGACTTGTCCCCTTGGATCTGGCTGCAGGTGGGGGTACAGGAAGGAGCTGGTCACAAGTACCAAACAAAAACAAATAATCAAGCTCTCACTGATTACATAAAAAGTGATCCCATTTGTCATCCTCAGCAGTATGACAACTGTGACACTCACACTTCTGTCGTTGGGCAAGGTGACCCAGAGACACACTGTTCACTGGACAGAATCTTGTGTGATGTTTAAGCCTTGAGAATGTGTAGAGATTATACCTTAGCACATACATGCTTCTCATTCATTCTTCTCTATTCCTTGCTGGGTAAGGGCCAGAATATCCACATGTCCTGGGATTGGGACAGGGTTATAAGCTGATGGTTTGATTGGATGGGCGAAAAATTTCCATAGGGACACTTTGAAAGAAAATGCATTTTAACCAACATTTTCAAAACATTCTTCACATTAATAGTTGGCTATCATTAACAGATGAGAACTCAGGAGCTGAGTTGACTCACTTATACTACAAATATACTTATCTACCTGCTGACTCAAGGCTGGGCCAGAGAATTCTCATTCAGCACCGGGAATACAGTGGTCACCAGGACAGTGAGAGTGGCCCTGGTGAAATATGCATCCAAAAGGATTGGATCAACTGCTAGATTTTTTTCTATGCATTTGGAATAGTCCATAATACATACATACATATATTCATTCATAAATACATACATAAATAAGGGGCTTGAACTCAGGGCCTCGTGCTCTTGCTTGGCTTTGTTGCTCAGTGCTGGCACTCTGTCGCTTGAGCCACACCCCCACTTCCATCTTTTATCTGGTTCTTTGGAGATAAGAATCTCATGGGCTTGCTGACCTGAGCTGCCTTTGAATGGCCATCCTCAGATCTCAGCCTCCTGAATAGCTAGAATTACACATGTGAGCCATCAGCACCTAGCAAAGACTTTCCAAGTCTTATCTGGCCACAGAATTCTTAGTTTACAGTTTTGGTGTTGATGGTTGAATCTTTTAAACCTTAAAAAAAAGAAACTAGAGGTGCTAGGCAAAAAGAAAACTGCAGGTGCCACAGAGGTAGGTACAGGGAAGGCTTGTAACACAGGGACTCAGGCTGGTGGCGGAGGCAGGGAGCGCCTCCCCAAGGAGGAGGACTGGCTTCAACATCTCACAGTGCCTCAGTTTCCCCACTGTAAAATGATCTTTGTCATGCTCATCGTTTTTGCAGGACTGTGGTCTGTGTTTTTTAGATCATTTGATCTGAACCTCTCATTTTAGGGGAGAGGAAGTAAGAGTGACTCACCCAAAACAGCCATAGGTCTGGGGCTGGAACCAAAGGTTCCAGATTTCTAATCCAGTTCTTATCAGTTTTTAGTTCTTCAAGAAAAACTTAAAAGAGGAGAAAAAATGTTCATAGGGTAACAGAACAGACATAGGATGGGTTAGCAAAATGAGTGTGAGTGTGTGCTCATGTAAATGGCACAGAACCTGGAACTCAAGTGTGCAGTTGAGAGCTTAAGTGAAGTTCCAGGGTCGGGACCCAGCCTGCATCTCATTTCCACCTCCTACTGGCTGGACCTCCGTCTCCATACTTGCCGACGGGCAATAGTGTTCAAGCCTACATCATAGGATTGTTAAAATGCCTCAGTGAATTAATATGATAAAAATGCTGTAATGGACATCTTTTTTATTTATTAACTAATTTATTTTGGTTGGCTGTCAGGCTTGGACTCTGGGCCTGGCCACTGTCCTTGAGCTCTTCAGCTCAAGGCTAGTGTTCAACCACATTGAGCCACAGCACCACTTCTCTCTAATACACATCTTTGAGCAGGAAGCTTCATCTTTCGGCTGGTGTCCTTAGCATGCCAGGTGGAGATTTGATGGGCCCAGGGGATATCTTCTTGGTGTGTGTGTGTGTGTGTGTGTGTGTGTGTGTGTGTGTGTGTGTGTGTGTGTGACTAGGATTTGGACTCAAGGCTTTGTGTTCACTAGGCAGGTACTCTATCACTTGAACCATGCCCCTAACCCTTTTTGCCCTGGTTATTTTTGCAGCAGGGTCTCTCACCTTTTGCCTGTGTTGGCATAGATTGTGATCCTCCTGTTTATATTTCTATTTTGCTGAGATGGTAGACACAAGCCATCCTGCTCAGTTGTTTCTTTTTGCCGTCCTTGTTGAGATGGGATCTCATACACTCTTTTTGTCCCCAGTTTCAGCTTCCCATGTAGTCAGGAATAAAGGTGTGAGCCACCGCTCTGGGGCTTCTCATGGCCTCCATGATGAAAGGATTCTGGGAAAGGAGCTTTGCAAGCAAAACACAAGCTTGGACAGACAGCTAGTGCTGGAGGAGGGGGCAAGTCACGAGGGTACTTTTTATCTACTCAGGCCTTACTGAGGATCCTCTCTGCACCATCTTAAGTCCTGATGATTCTGTGCTTGAACTTGGCCTTGTGGTCCCGAATACTCAGCTCCAGACCACTTTGGGAGGCAGCTAAGTGAGAGTGGCGGCTGACTAGAGAGGGCTGTGGCTTTAAGAAGATGGGTAGGTAGAGCCATCATCTCCTTACCACATACCCCAAGATCATCTCCTTACCACATACCCCAAGAAGCCATAGAGATCATGTGGCATGCATGGGTCAAACCTTGTCTCTGCATATGGGGAAACTGAGGCAGGTCCAGAAGGCTAAGGGGCTAGCCTAAGGTCACCTGACAAGTCAAGGGCCAGAAGATATATGCAGTGATCTTTCTAGTGTACCTAGTAACTTACCAGTTTGTTTATTCAGTTGTTCATTCACTTAGTCACTTGTGTATTCAGTCATTCCTCAGGGGCAGGTGGTAGGGAGATCTTGGATGTTTTGTAAGGAACACTTCTAGATTCTAGTCACCTTGACTTGTGTGGGACCTTTGGCAAGTGACTGAATTTCTCTGGGGCTTTTTTTGAATTTGAAATCTACAGAATGGATATACTCTTAGAACGCATGTAATTGTTGTGTCACAGGGTTAGCCTAGGACAGTGTGGGCTACAGGGCAGCATTGTGAACAACCATAAAAGATGCAGCATACATTTTATTGTTCCCATTAACCAACTGCCTCTCGATCTATTTTTGGTGGTACTGGGATTTGAACTGGGAGCTTCCCTCACACTTGGTAGGCAGGTGCTCTGCCACTTGGGCCACACTCCCAATCCCTGATTCTTTAATTGGTTCACACTCTGTCACATCCCTGGGGTCATGAAAATGTCTTGGACAGGGTCTCTGCCCCAACTACGTCTTAGGAAGGGGATTCTTTTGAAACATCAAGAGAAAGTTCTGCTGAAGCTCTGCTCAAGGAGGAAAAGCAGACCACCGCATCCCCAGAGCAGCCTGGCTCTGAATCACTGGACTTTTATATACCAGGTTCCCAGTGCCCTGGGTCCCACCAGGCCGAGCAGATGGCCATGGGAGATAGTGTCATTGTTTATACATGCACTGTTAGGGCAACGCCTGAGAAACAGCCAACAGCTGGTAGCCAGCAGCTTCCAGCCTTTCCCAAAGACCCAGTGTCCCGTCCCAGAGCTCCCTCCTCCAGCTCTGAGTGGAGGGGCATGTGCATGGAGGCCAGGGCAGTGACCAGGGGGTGGCACCAAGGCCTTTCTCATTATTGGTCTGCATGGGAGTGTGAAGACGTCACTTCCTCTCTCTGAGGGTCTGGGGGGGGAGGGGGCTTTCAACATCCATCTTCTCCAGCAGCCATTCTCTGAGCCAAGATGGACACTTGTCTTCCCCTGGCCTAGCAGAGAAGGACCTGCTGACCCCAAGAGCTTGTCAAGGGTGGTGTTAGAAGCACCCAGAAGGAGTGGTGGGCTGCTTCACACAGAGTACCAGGGGAAATGTGCCTTCTTCTTGGAAGGAGTCAGCATGCTGGGGAGAAGCTTCGGCACAGGGTCTGCGTCTCCTTCTGCTCTCCAAGACTTGTGGCTGTGCTTCTAATTGAGTCAGGAAACCTAAAGAGGGGAAGGGGAGAGGGAGGCTTGAGGCCACAGGCCCTTTGCAGCTGGGGTGGTCCCAGAAGGAGGAAGGCAGGAGTTGGCCCATCTCACCCCTGCCTGAGACACTAAGAAGACAGACAGATGCAGACACATCTGGAAATATACAACTGGACACCCCAGTTGCCAGTTTAGAGTTCCCCAAGGCCTTTTGTTTTATGAGGAGGCTTCTGGCAGGCATTTCCTTCGTGCAGAGGAAAGGGAAGGGGCCCCCGTCTTTGGGAAGCACAACCCCTCCACCCCCACAGCGGCCTGGATTTCCTGGGCCACCCCCAAGGTACTGCCTGGGCCTCTGAGTGCAGGGGGCTCTCTTGTGTTGGCAGGGTAGGATTTTGAGAGATGGGTAGGTGAGTTTCAGGGTACCGTACAGGGATGGATGGAGCCCAGGAGAAAGGAAAGTAAGCCTGCAGTCTGTTTCACCACGCTCAGATGTCCTTCAGAGCCTTGTTCCACCTCCCTCCTACATGGATATCGGGATGTTGGTGGGCTGGGGAGGGGTCTGCCCATCCGACCCCCTTGGCCTTGTGATAAGCTGGTAGCCGAGCCCCCTCTGCCTGCCTTGATACTTGAATCTCAGTGGCCCAGGATAGCCTGCGGCTTTTCCAGCTGGGTAAGAGGCAGCAACTTCGCTGTTTTTCTTTCCTTTAGTGACTCCTTGTTATTAGCTGTCTCCGGTTTCTCTCCCTTATCATTCTAGTGTTTTCTAGAGACTGAAAAATGGGGAAGATTTAATTAGTGTGTTGGCTGTGTCCGGCAGAAATGCGACACGAGCTACTTCTTTAAATCTTCAGATTTCTAGAAGTAAAAAAGAAACAGTTGAGTAATATATTTTTGTTTAACTCAACACATCCAAAATTTTTACTAATAAAATACCCTTTTTTTCTGGTTAAATCTTCAAGTCTGTCAGGGATTTTTTTTTTTTTTTTTTTTTTTTTTGCAGCAGGCCAGCCACATCTGGTTAGTGATGTTTCAAGGCCTCTGTATCAATATGTCAGAGTGAGTTAGAGACTCCTCGCAGCAAGAGGAACCCAGTCATCACCAGTTTGAGCAAATGGAAGTCGTTATTTTATTTAATCGAGGACCACATGTGATGGCACCTGACTCTGGGGACCCCCATGGGCCAGAGGAGGTGGATCCGCCTCGGGACAGCATGGCAGCTCACGCAGGCCGGTCTGCAGTGCGTGCCAGCCTTTCCTTTAACCAGCCCTTCCCTCCCTGTCAACCCACGCAGGTCTGGTTTCAGAATGCCCGGGCCAAGTTCAGGCGAAACCTTTTACGGCAGGAAAACACGGGCGTGGACAAGACGACAGATGCCTCGCTGCAGACGGGGACCCCGTCGGGGCCGGCCTCCGAGCTGTCCAACGCCTCGCTCAGCCCCTCCAGCACGCCCACCACCCTCACAGACTTGACGAGCCCCGCTCTGCCGACTGTGACGTCTGTCTTAACTTCTGTGCCTGGCAATCTGGAGGGTCACGAGCCCCACAGCCCCTCACAAACGACTCTTACCAACCTTTTCTAATGACTGGCGCTCCCCTTGTTCCCCCAACCCCCTCCCGACCCCTTGCCCCACGATTTCTTTAAAAAAGAAATTATCGTTAGTTTGAATTCCAAGTGTATTTTAAAATAGAGGCTTTGAGCAACTAACCACATTTTTAGGATCTCGCCTGGAAAAACAAACAAACAAACAAAACACATACAAAGGAAAAAAAAAAAAAAGAAAAAGAAAATGAAATAATTGCATATCCAGCTATCCCAGCGGTGTCATTTTGAGGAATGAAGTACTTGGAAGATCTATCTGCAAACACAACATTTGTGTCCATGTACAGTTTATGGACTGAGCGAGGAGAAACAACAAATAATTTAAGTCGGCTAGAGCTTCTGTATTTTTAAAGACTGCTACGTGCCTTAGGATTACTGTTTTATCTCCATACTTTGGACAACTTGTTCATTTTTTTTCTCTCCCTCTTTTTCTCTCTGTATATTTATGACCAGAGCAAAAATGTAAAAAAACAAACAAACAAAAAATAACAAAAAAAGTTTGTTACTTTGAATAGTCCTGAAAAAAAAAAAGAAAAAAAAAACCAACCCCCCTCCAACGGTTGCTTTGTTGTTTTAGAATTTTAAGGTGGAAGTCTGTTCGAATATCAGAATTTGTAAAATCTAACCAATAATAAAACCACTTATCGAAACAACTCGCTGCTGCTGCTGTGTTCATTGGCTGTGACTCACAACACTGGGGTATTCCAGTCCAGAGGTACATTCCAGAATCATTATATTTAGTCAGTATTCATGGGGGACCCCTTCTGTGCATCAGGCTTTGGTACTAGTCGTTTGGGGATCCAGCAACATCTGGAAGCTTCTGTCTGGGATTCAGAGTAGAGCACAGACAAGGTCATCTATGTAGGGTGCAGGATATACATCGAAGTGCCAGTGGGTTTTGCCAGTTGTTCCTTCGAATCTTTAACGAGCAGGTCGTGCGCATGCGTTCTGTGATGTTAGGGGACCTCACACCTCCATTCTGCTCCTACCTGGGCTGGAAGGGCATCTAGGTGAGGAGGGAACCCCCCAATCTGCATTTTTTCCCCTTTGAGGAGTGAGTGCATAGTCACTCAAGCACAGCTTAAGCCCATTTAAAAAATATTATAAAGGTGATATCCAGAGGAGTGACAGTTTCATAAGTCAGGTAGAATACATTTCTTCTTTGGACAAGGTCACCCCTTTCCTTGCTCTGTCCCAGTTTTTCCCACCCATCCCCACCCACAAATTGTATAGTTCATTTTCAACATTCATTTGTTCACTCTGTTCCTTCATTTCCGTCCTCCCGGACCCCAAGCCCCAGCTTTCTTAATGATACAGAAACTTTAAATTTTCCCAAAAGGGTAAAAAAAAAAAAAAAAAGAAAGATAAAGCAAATGATAAAGCAAACTTCAGGGAAGCTTAGCAACCCAGCAGGATGGCAGCTTGGAGCCAGGTAGAGTGAGGCTGGAATTCCTAGTCAGCCTTAGGAGCCAAGGGCAATCCCGTGTCTCCTCCGCACCTTAGTTTCCTCAGCTGTAAGATGGAAGTAATGAGCTTCCAGCACAGTTGTGGTGAGAGAAGAAGTATGGTAAAGGCTCAGCAAAGGACATTGCTTGTGGTAGGGTCTCTGCCTTTTATTTAAAAAGAGTGACTCCCCATGAGGACTTTGCAGGTGGAGATCAGGCATGTGTGTATCCAGGCATTGCTGAAGGCCTCCAGCAGGTGGGGTGTCTGGTCACCTCCCACCCCTTGCTCTAAGCCCTGCTGTAGAGAATGCCTAGCAAATCTAGCAACCTGTAAGTCCAATACAGTTTTGGTTAAGTTTCATATTGAAGTATAGCTGCTGTTTGGGGCCTCTTACACTAGGGGTTAATTTTACCTAATTTTTTTTTCTGGTTTCTGTTTCCTGGAATTCTTTTTGGTAAATATTATTGTATGTGATTAGAGGCACCTAGGCCTTGTGCCTTTGTGTTCCTCCCCAAAGAGCATCCTCCTTTGGTTTACCTGATTTGGGATGAATGAACTTGGGAGATTCAACACGATGGGCAAAGTTGCCTAGGGTTCTGCCATCAGCCACCAGAATGCAGGCCTCGTCCTTAAGCTCACACGCATGCTCAGGCTGTCATTCAAACAAGGGGGCAAAAACCTGAGGGCAACGAGGGCAGTGGACTCCTATCCCAGACACACAGTAACTCGTGATTATCCCAGGACACACACACACACACACACACACACACGTACCTGTGTATTGCCAAAGCATGGTGGAGGGGAAGACCCACAGTGCTATACTGCTCACGCCTAGACAGCACCACACAAACACACACAAACCGGATGCCCTCAGACAGACATAAACAGGCCCAGACACTCACAAATAGACTGAGACAGACAGGCAGACCACCCCACACTTGGGGAGCCGAGCACACAAACCCAGACGTGCGCACACACAGCGTTTGCAGCACCCAGACGCCCCCGCGTAGCCTGGCTGTGCCCCTTGCTCAGGCCTGGGCAGAGCCAAGGCTGATCGCTATCTTGTCTGTCAGCACCGCCACCCAGATGGAAAGGGCCCGGGAATGAGGCCCGAGGGTCCCACGCCCCCTGCACAGGAGCAGGTTTAGAAAGCAGGTCTGACTTTGGGCCAGAGATGGGGACTCTGTGGTGGAGGTGCTGCACGCCCTAGAGACACACAGAGATGGGGAGACACACAGATTCAGAGAGAGAAGAGAGAAGACAGAGACAGAAAGGGACAGTGCTAGAGACAGACTGAGAGAGGCAGACAGACAGATGGCAAGGAGAAAGGCAGAGATGGTGAAGAGGTAGTGAGATAAGAGTGACAGAGATAGAGACTGAGAGGAAGGGACAGTGCCAGGCGCAGGAAGTGAGAGCAAGGCAGAGGAGGGGACTTGGAGATGGAGGGAGGCCCTGGGACAGACTCAGAGGCTAGGGCTACGAGACCAGGACCAAGGGACTGAGCAGAGGAGCCTGAGGCTGGTGAAGAAGGAGACCCAGAGACGGCAAAGGTGACATGAAAGCCAGAGAGCTGTCAATCAACCAGGGATGCAGCCTGGGGAAGCCAGGATAGGCCGGAGCTCCTGGACCCTGACCAAAGGGAGGGAGAAAAGGAGGAGGGGAAGTGCTGTCATTCATCACTGCCCACCACAGCTCCGGGATCTGGCTGGACCTCTGTGACTGTGGAGTGAATATGGAGGTCCTCTGTGGCCTGGAGACCCACAGCCAGGCCCAGAACTAGGCAGCCTAGAGGGGCCAGGGGCCCCACCCTGCCATGTGTCCCTTTCTCTAAAGTGGGGAGTAGGTTGGAGGCAGGGGGAAAACGTCCTAACATCTCCACCCCAAGGAGGTTTGGGCAAGGTACTTAGCCATGCTGAACCTCAGTATTTCCATCTGTCAAATGGGACCAAGGGGTTGTTAGTGGGGTGTCCATGAGAGACTATGTGCCTGCTTGACCAGGGGTTTGGCTAAGTCTTAGGGGAGCAGCAGTGGAGGGAGGTATTGTCCAGAGAAGTTGGGGGAGACTAGGAGATGATGTTTGGGTACAGCCCTTGACTGAATCAAAGTGGCTGGATGGAGAGCTGGTCCTTGCTGGCAGAGAACAGAGCTAGGCACAGGCAAGGGGGTGCAGAGGCTCCCAGCAGGGACTGGTAAACGGCCAGGATTCCCTGCAGAATAGGGGGCTCATCCCACAGAGGGCCTCTCTAGAGGGCCACAGGGAGCCCGCTTAGGGAATGTGGCAGCTGTGTCCCCAGGGATGGGTGATGAGGTGGGGGGCTTCTTGCTCCTTCCTGGGTCACAGCTGGGGTAGGCCCTGACCCTACCCTCTCCTCACAATGGACACCTCTGGGCTCATCTACCAGCAGAAACTCCAGGGGCCCCCCCGGGCTCTCTGACCCCCTGGATCTCCCGTCTCCCCATCACCGCCCCTCTCTCCTTGGCCCAGGTGTGGGGACGGGGGACATGGAGATGACTTAGCCAATGGCAGTTCCCTCTGGTTCCGGGGCTCTCTGGGAGACAGGCACAGCCATAGCTTGTCATTGTTCTGCACAAACAAGGCATGATGGGGCCCCAGGAGCGTGGCTCTACGTGGGGTCCCAGCATCCTTCCCAGGCCTCGGGGATGGGGCTTGTCAGCCTCTTTCACAGAGGAGGAAACCAAGGAGAAGCCACAGGCTTGTCACAGCACAGCCTGGGCCACTGAGATATCTGCATGGCGATTGGAGTCAACGGAAACCATTCTCCATTGTGCCCGGCCAGGTGGCCAGGGCCCAGGGGTGACACGGGAGACCAGGCTGCTAGTGCAGGACTGTGTGTGGGGAACTTTCTGAAGTAGAAGATCAAGCAACTGACTGTGAAGGGGGCTGAGGGAGAGGACAGAGGTACGGCTCGGATCCGTTTTTCCCATCAGTGAGCCAGCAGCACGCACAGGCCCAGGCCCAGGAAGCAGCCTGGGAGCTCCAGCCAGGCTGTGTGACACCAGCTTTCCTGCCTACTTCAGAGCCTGCTCCGGGGAGCCCAGCCCGGTGCATCATGCACAACACTGTGCTTCATTCCAAGCCCAAGCAAAGTCAAGCTGAGGATAGCACACCCCCTTCTTGCTCATTGTCTGGCTTCCATAGCGGTTCACACTCACTCATTCTTGTGACAGCAGTAACACGCCCACCTGCTCCCCACTGCTCTTGGGATGAAGAGGATGGTGGTGATAGTGATGACTACCAGGGATTCTGATGGGTAGTGTGAGCTTGAGAGCTGACACTCATTTTATTTTATTTTTATTTTTTGTTGGTCGTGGAGCTTGAACGCAGGGCCTGGTGGCTATCCCAGAGCAATTTCGCTCAAGGCTAGTGCTCTACCACTTTGAGCCACTGTGCCACTTCCAGTTTTCTGGTGGTTCATTGGAGATAAAGAGTCTCACAGGCTTTCCTGCCTGGGCTGGCTTTGAACTGTGCTCCTCAGATCTCAGCCTCCTGAGTATCGAGGATTACAGGCATGAGCCACTAGCGCCTGGCCTGACCCTCATTTTAAGGGACAAGCAGACAGCATCCAAAGAGGTAAAGGACGTATCTCCCAGCATCCCTTGCAGTGCTGGGCCATCCTGCTAAAGGGTGCAATTGAACGTCCAGTGCTGAGCTAGGTGCTGGGTCCTGGGAATATGAAGGTCCCTGTTTGCATGGACCAGCATATCTAGAATCTAACAGAGAAGCTAAGTGTAAAATAGTCACAACATAACTATTGAACAATGTCTGTGCTAAGCCCCATGGGCCCAGGAGCATATATATATATATATATATATATATATATATATATATATATATATATCACATCTATCTATCTATATATGAGAGGGGAAAGACAGCTTCCTGGAGAAAGATATTGCTGATAGAATGGATAAATGAGTGTGTTTAATTTTGCAAGAGGAAGTTAACTAGTTAGAAAGGAGTTCCAGCACGTTCAAAGGCCCTGAGGTACAGCAAGTCCATGTCACTGAAAGGTGGTCAGCGTGGTTGGGCCTCTCACAGCGAGGACCAGGTGGTGGTAGGCAGGGCAGACTCATGCCTGGGCCTTAGTTCCAATAGCACCAGGCAGCTAAGATGGATGAGTCAGGGTAGACTTAGAGGGGAATTAATATGTGTGTGTATGGGGGGGGGTGTCATAAAATGCTAGGCAATGGGACATCTGAGTGTGGGAAGGAGGGGGATCAGCTTACCATGTCAGGAGAGCTGGAAGGGGTCAGGACCACACTGTGTGGATGGTGGTGGTAGGACCCTTCACCGCCCTGGCCAGGGGAGGAGGAAGCTGATGAGGGAGAGATCTGGAGTGTGGACCTAGTCCTGGGGCTTGAGACTGAGTGCTGTCCCTGAGCGTTTCCACTCAAGGTTAGCACTCTACCACCGGAGCCACAGCTCCACTTCTGGCTTTTTGGTGGTTCATTGGAGCTAAAGAGTCTCATGGACTTTCCTGCCAGGGCTGGCTTTGAACTGTGATCCTTAGATGTCAGCCTCCTGAGTGGCAAGGCTTAGAGCCTGAGCCACGGGCCCCCTGCTGGACCTGCGGTTTAAGGGCTGCTGGTCTGGTCCTTTGCTTCCTGCCCAGTGGGGGAGGCACGGGAGAGACCTGGGGATCCCCCCACTGCTCTTTGCGTTTTGATCTTGCTGAGCGCCGTGGTCCGTAGACTGGCATTGGACAATGTCCCTTCCCACTCCAGCACAAGGACTTGGGACCCGCCTGTCTCTGGGCTTCAAGCCAGCCAGGTACACCGAACTCAGTGTTCTGCATGCTGGGTGGGCTCTCTGCCTGGGGGTTCTGCCCCTCCTCTTCCCCTCACAAACTCCGGCCCAAAGGCCCCCTCCTCTCTGGAACTTTCCTTGCCTCGCTGCAATTGTTTGGGTCCCCACCCCATCCCACACTCTACCTCCCTCTAGCCCTGGGCTGGCCTGGGCTTGTCCGCTTCCCCAAGCCGACACAAGGCTGGGCACGGAGCTCCTGGTCACGGTTTCAATGCATGTGTGTGTTGGGGGGTCAGGGTAAGGAGCGGTCCATTGAGCCCCTCTCTTTCCTGCCACTGTCAGCTCTATGACTGGCTCTTCGTCTTCCTGTCCAGCTCGGCACTGCCCCCTGCACTTGTCTGGTCCTTCGCAAGCATTTCTCAAATCCAAAGGAACTAATGTTATCTGGAATGCTCTCTGTCTTTGGCAGTCTAGGGCTTCGGTGCTCACTGTCCTTTCTTGGCTGCTGTGGGACTCTGGGCAGCTTGCTTGACCTCTCTGAGCTTTTGGAATTGATACTGTGTCAAACCGAGGCAACGTGGCAGCCACGCATGGTGGTGGGGGGCGGGGAGGGGGCTCGGGCCCTGGAAGCCGGGGCTGTTTGTAACTGAGACGGCCCCGGGGGCCGGCGGGGTGGGCTTCGAGGCGGTTCCGGGCCGAGGAGGCGGCCTGGCCCTGGGGACTCGGGAGGGGGCGGAAGCCGGGGTGAAGTCGGATCCGGAGAGGCGAGGAGCAGACATCCTGCGGGGGCGCCGCCGCCGGACCTGGGCGAGCTCCCGGGGAAGCCGGCTTGGCGCTGCGGGGACCCCGCCCGGAGTCCCCCGCAGGCCGGGGCAGCGCGTGGCCCGGAGCAGCCCCGGAGCCCCCCCCCCCGGGACGGGCCGGGCGGGCCGGGTGGCGCGCGCCCCCTGGCGGCGCACCGTGGCATCGCCTCCCCCCCGGCTGGGGTCTGCGGGTGCCATCCTCCGGGGCATCCGAGGGGCCTGGGCTGTGCTTCCCGCGCTGGATGCTTTCCTCCAGGGATGGACGGTTCCGAGCGGAGTGGCTGTGCTAGGGCGGACACGCAGATCCCTCACGTCGTCCTTCCTTAGGTCTCTGGGCAGAAGTGCTGGGTTAGGTGAGGAGCTCGGGGTCTAGCGTTGGCGGGGACACGCGGTGGCTCCCCCTGCCACTCTGGGTGGAGGTAGGGTGGGGCAGGGAGAGAATGAGTGTGGAGGGTGTATGTGGCCAGGGTGTGGGTGAGTGTGGTTGTGTTGTCTGATTGTGTGATTGTGTGTGTGCATGCACATGCCTGTCCTCAGGGCAACGTGCCCATGTGCAGCCGACTTAAGGCCTTATTCTCATGGAATGAGGTTTATGAATCTGTTTTTCTGGTTGCTTCTTGTGTTTGAACCCAGGACCTGCGCGCTGTTCCTGAGCTTTTGCTGCTCAAGGCCCTCAGGGCTCCACCACTTGAGCCACAGCTCCACTTGCAGCCTTTTTATAATGGTTAATCAAAGAGTCTCACAGACCTTCCCTGCTCGGGTTGGTTTTGAACCACAATCCTCAGATCTCAGCCTCCTGAGTAGCTAAGTGAGCCAGTGAGCCACTGGTACCGGACTAGGTTAATGGGTCTTGGGATGATCTGCTTGTGCTGTGCAGACTGGGGTGGGTGTGTTGAGGCTCAGAGGCGATTGAGTCCTGCCAAGGAGGTGAGGACAACCCTGCCATATTCCACCCAGCAGAGGAGTGGCGGGTCCCCTGTTCTGACCTTCACTCCAGCCTCTCAAGACCACCAATTCCCTTGTTCTCCCTGTCTGAGCTGCTGCCCCTCCCCAGTGCTGGCCTGTTGCTTCCCCTGAGAGATGACAAGGCCAAGCCTCACTGTAGGAAGGACTGGCCCACGAATGCTTGGCCAGGAAGTGTGGAGCCATGGCACTGGCTGGACTCCTGATCCAGCCCAAATTCTTTCCTTTCCCAGGACGACCTTGGGCACCCTGTGTGCAGCCTGGGGCATAGGTGGGGATGGGTTTCTAGGCTGGGCTGTGTGGGGAGCAGGTCACAAAAGGCCCAGTGTCTTCCCCTGTCTCCTACCCCTGCCCCTGCCCCTGTCAAGGAGGGGAGCCTAGAGGGTGTCCAGCACCAGACTGGGTAGAGAGGGTCATGTGACACTGGTTCTCACCAGCGCTCCACCCCCAGCACTGGACCCACCTGCCAGCACCAGCCCATGGTTGACTGTGGCTGGGTGGGACAAAGAAGCAAAGTTGGACCCAAAGCTGGGGCTCCTGGAGCCAGCGCTAAGCTGGCACCCACCCAGGCCTAATGGGCTCCAGCTTGCCCTGCTCCAAGAAGGGACTGATGATTAATTAAGATGATGATGATAGTAATAGAATATATTGGCTACTTTGCTGAAGCTCCTTACACAGGAGCTGGGAGATAGGGAAGCTCAGTGGTTAGAACCTTAGACTGCAGTATAGCCAGCTTTTCAGCTGTGAGGGCTTGGACAACTTGGGTAAGTTCTCTCTGTTTCAATTTTCCAGCTGTAAAATGATAGATGAATTGTTATATCAAAGAAAAAGTTTAAAAACACTTAAACCCTAATGTCGATTAAGTATGCAACAAGCACTAGTTTTTGTTTATTTAGGTGTTTGGTTTTTTTTGTGCCAGTATTGGAACTTGAATTAGGGCCTTGAACTCTTTTTTGGCTTTTTTCACTCAAGGCTGGCACTCTACCATTTGAACCATACCTCCACTTCTAGCTTTTTGCTAGTTACTTGAAGATAAAAGTCTCTTGGATTGATCTGCTTGGACTAGCTTTGAACCTCAGTCCTTAGATGTCAACTTCCTGAGTAGCTAGGGTTACAGGTGTGAATCACTGGCACCTGGCACTAGCTCTTATTTTTGCTATCTCTTCGTTCCTCCTAGGAACCTAGGTGGTAGATCTTGTCATTTCTACTGCACAGATGAGGAAAGTGAGGTGAAGGCATTTGCCACAGGCCACAAAACAAGAGGATCATGTCCGCCTCCAACACTGATAAGATGGGTTATACCTGTTGAGATCCATCTTGCCATACTCCTAGAAAAGACTTCCCCATGAATTCACTTGTCTGATTCTTCCTAGAGCCTTGAGGAAGCTATTTAACACTCATGCCTGCTATAGATGAGTGAGAGAATTGCAGCCCAGCGAGAGATGGTGTCTTGCCCAAGGTTGCACAGCAAGTTAAAGGCAGAAACCACATTTGACTCCAGTTCTATGAGTAGACAGTATGGTTTTATGTTAGACTTGTTTGGGAGAATGCCTACTGTGTGCCAGGGGCTTGCAACACTGCCCACATGATCCTTTGTAATTCCAAGTGATTTCTAGACTATGTGTGTGTGTGTGTGTGTGTGTGTGTGTGTGTGTGTGTGTGTGTTTCCCAGGGAAGTGGATTGCCGAGGCTTGTGCCGGAATGTAAGCAGGCGCCTGACCCAGGACGGAAGGGTGGAGAAGCCAGCCCCGTCTACGGTGACTCGTTCTTGTGTAAGGTATGATTTAAGGGTTTTGTATTTATCTCTTTTTAATCCTCAAAACGCCTCATGTAATTCTCCAAGCATGTTCGGTACAAGTCCCAGTCCCCGTTTTACAGATAAAGCGATTTGGGCAGAGGCCATGGGGGTGACACTGCTGGCTGGGATGGGCCCTGACCTTGTCCTCGTGTCCTCATCCTCGGCCTGGCGGCCTCCCCCGGACCGGGATGGGGAGGGAGGGGCGAGGGCCGGAAGGGCCCCCCCCCCGAAGATTCACCGGGTCCTCCCCATCCCGCCCTCCCCACCCGCCCTTCCCCCAGCGCTGCGGGCTGCCCCGGGCTCCCAGTCTTAGCCCCACCGCGCCAAGCAGGGCCGGGCCATGCGCGCAAGGTCTCGAACCTGTGGATTCAGCATCTGCCCTCCCCAACACAAGGTGGCCTGGGCTGGGGGTGGGCTGGCTTCGGGGCGGGCCCCCTAGGAGCCGATCTTCCAGCCGTGGGACCCCTAGTCAGGCCGGGCCTCCGGGGAGCCGTCGGGTGCGCCAGCGTCTGGGGCCCGCGGCTCCCTGCAGGCCGGGAACCGCCCGCTGGGGCCTTTGTTTTTCCATCAACAAGCACCCCGCTTACGTAAACTGCTCCCCGACTCCCCGCGGCCAGCGCGGGGGAGGCCCCTTATCTGATCGGGGTTCTGCCAGGGCCGGGGTTCCCTGCGTGCCTCGGCACCGGCCCGCGGAGCTCCCGCGGGGCAGGCGGGGCTGGGCACCGGGGTGGGGTGGGGGGGCTTTGCGCCCCGACCTGCGGACTCCGCTCCCCGCTCGCAGCCCTGCCACCGGCGCCCACCTGTACCCCTGGCTTTGCCTCAGGCCGGAGATCTGAGTACCAGGATGAAGCAGCAATTTACACCACAAACATTCACATATATATATATATATATATATATATATATATATATATATAAATAAAATATATATATATTAAAAATATCCCAAATAACAGAGAAAGCGCAATGGTTCCACAAACTTCCCTCCCCCCGCCCCTTTTCTGGATGAGCAGGTGGTGAACCTCCCCGCCCCTCCCCCACATGGTCTTGAAATGGACATTGCTATTATTGTTGCTGTTCCTGTTTCACCTATGATAAAACAAAAGTTTAGGGAGCTGAAATAGCCTGTTCAAGAAGTGGATGGATAAATGATTGATGATAGATAGATCCATGCACATCTATAGACACCTATTTATATGTATAATTACAGAATCCAAATTGGAAGCATAAAACCAGCCTATGCTTTGAAGCCACTGTATGGTATTCTACAGAACAGGTACTTTTCCCTGTTCCCCTTGGGGTGAGAAAAGAGGCCGTTTCCAGTCTATTATTATTGTAAGCAAAGCTGCGACTAATACACACATGCAGACATCAGTTTGCCATGAGTACAAGAACATTTGCATGGCAGATTCCTAGAAATGCAACTTCTGGGTTAAAGGGTATGCAGATTTTGACTTCCTGGAGACACTGCCAAGCTCCCCCTGGGGGGAGGCGGGTGCCACTCGCCCTCCCACTCCTGGTGAGGAGCCTCGCCCTTGCCAACAGCCTGTTATCAAACTTTCTGATCTTTGTCAATCTGTTAGATAGAAAATGATATCTCCTCTGTGGCATTTCTCTTGCTTGGGAGGTTGACCGTATTTTCATAGGACTGATTCGTTTACATTTCCTTTCCTGGGAACTGTTTGTTTATATCTTCTGCCTATCTTTTAATTAGGTTGTTGGTTGTTTTTTTTTCCCCCTACTTAAGATGTAGGAGCTCTTAAAATAACAAGGATCTCAGCCCTTTGTCAATAACATATGATATGCCTATAATCTCTGTGCCTTTTGACTTTGTTTATGTTATTTTTCTGCAGAAATAAAAATAATTTTCTGTAGCCAAATGTATCCATCTTTTCATTTATGGATTGAGGTTGTTTTTTTTTTTTTTTAATCGTATCTGAAAAGGGCTTTTACTCTAAGAATACCCTTGAATGTTCTTTCAGGTTTTATTCATTCCACAACTTCGTTTTTATACAAAATAGGAGGTCATCTGTTTCCCTGTGTCATTGTCCAGCATTACCAACTGGACAATCCATCTTTTGTTACTGACTACTTGTGTTACTTTTGCTATAATACTAAATTCCTGTGGGTGCCTGGTTCCTCTATCAGTTTCTCAAGGCTCTCCTAACAAAATATGGCAGTAGAAATATAGAGAAAGATATAGCTGGGCACTGGTTCACACTATAATCCTGGCTACTTGAGAAGTGGAATTCTGGAGGATCAAAGTGGGAATCCAGGCCAGGCTAAAAAAGCCCATGAGACTCCATCTCTAAATGCCAGACTGGAGGTGTGTGTCAAGAATTTAGGAGAGGGGCTGGGGATATGGCCTAGTGGCAAGAGTGCCTGCCTCATATACATGAGGCCCTGGGTTCGATTCCCCAGCACCACATATACAGAAAATGGCCAGAAGTGGCACTGTGACTCAAGTGGCAGAGTGCTAACCTTGAGCAAAAAGAAGCCAGGGACAGTGCTCAGGCCCTGAGTCCAAGCCCCAGGACTGGCCAAAAAAAAAAAAAAAAAAAATTTGGTAGAGTACCAGTCAAACACGCAAGCCAAGAAGGAGCAAGGCCTTGAGCTCAATCTCTAGTAATAACCCAGAAAAACATATATGTGGATATATGTGTGTATACATATGCACACATGCATATATGTATATTTTCCTGTATAATGCACACGTTGCATATATGTGCATATATATGCATATATGTATACTTTTTCCTGTATAATTTTTCCTATATAAATAAATGTATGTGAGTTTAATTTACAAATTAGACCTAGTAAGAGATTAACCAAAACAGCTAACAATAAAATTGGATAATCATAATAATGCACTATAACAAATACATACATAGTACATAATAGAACAAAGTATTAAAAACCTATGAATTGTTTATTTCTAGGGTTATGTGCTTCATCTTTTCAGACCCTAGTTATATTTTCTTGAAGAAAGCAGGACAGTAGCATTGGAAAACTCCTGGGCAAACACCTGGCTAGCTAAAAACAACAGGATTCATTCTCTTCAAGTTCCTGACTGAAATCAAGGTGTCAGCAGAGCCCAGCTCCCTTCAGTGGGACAAAGCATCTTGTGTGGCTCCTGGCCCCTGGTGGCTGCGAGGTCTGGTATTCCTTGGGTCAAGGCTGCTTAACTCTCCTCTCTGCCTCTGTCTTCACAGGGCCTTTTGCTCTCTGTGTCCAAAGATTGGAAACATACCACCTAGCTATGTCATGAAATGAATCAACATGCAAGACATAGGAGATTTCCTCAAGGCATTTTACTTCTGCACAGAAGGGTACAACTGCCACTCTTCCCAGAGCTAGACAGGCACACTGGGCAGGGTGGTCTACTTAGTTTTTATCCCAACTCAAGGGGTGACTGTCCCTTCTCCTTGTTGCTAAGGAGTACACTCCCTTTTTGTGTTTTGTTTTGTTTTGTCTTTTTGGTCGGTCATGGGGCTTGAACTCTGGGCCTGGGCACTGTCCCTGAGCTCTTCAGCGCAAGGATAGTTCTCTACCACTTGAGCCACAGCGCCACTTCTGCTTTTCTGGTGGCTAATTGAAGATAAGAGTCTCACAGACTTTCCTGCCCAGGCTGGCTTTGAACCTTGATCCTCAGATCTCAGCCTTCTGAGTAGCTAGTATTACAGGCGTGAGCCACTGGCACCGGCTCATTTTTTTTTTTAAACAATTAGCTACTGGAGTGATGGGGTCATACAAGGAAGTTATAAAGCACTCAGACAATCAGTGAATGGTCTCTATTGGGGGATGCTGTCCTTTTGGAGGTAAAGACAAACATTCTCTGCGCTGCTGATGGGTAAAGTCAGAGGAGGCTGGTAAGGTGAGTGGACAGCTCCCCATCAAGGGGAGAGGGGCATCTATTCTTAACTCCACTTGTAAGGACTCGTGCCCTTGATGTATCTGGCTGGTTACAAACAGCACAGGGGATAGTTACAATTGAAGTCAGTACTAGGACTTATCTGTTCAGAATAGTGACTGGTTACAAGATAGAGACATTTTAGTTTGACAGAAAAGATTGCTTTTTCCCCACACAAGTGTCTCTCATCTCAGGAGGACACCAACCAGTGCATTAGAGTCCAATCTGGGATGATGTCATCTCCATTTAATTACACATACAAAGACATGTAATGAAGACATATTGACAGCTCAAGGGATTAGTACTTGAACAGATTTTAGTGCTAGAGTTTGAACTTAGGGCCTGGGCATTGTTCTTGAGCTTTTGTGCTCTAGGCTAGAGCTCTACCACTTGAACCCTAGCTCTGCTTCTAGCTTTTTGGCTATTATTTGTCTCCTGGACTTTTCTGCCTGGGCTAACTTTGAACTGTGACCCTCAGATCTCAGGCTCCTGAGTAGCTCAGATTATAAGTATGAGCCACCAGATCTTTTGTGGTGGGCATGATCCTACCCACAAATATGCTTATGAATATTCCAGTCCATTGTATAATCCATTTGTTGAAATGCACCAAGACCACAGGATTTAAAATATTGTAGACATTTACTATGTTGTAATATCTGTTAAGACTAGTACTCACTACTTTTTTTAAATTCAGAGTTTTTAGAATTTTCTTGTTTATATTGCCATATGGGCTTTAGAATTAGCTTATCAGCTTGATAATTTAAAAAAAAATCCTATTGGTATTTTTATCAGAACACATACACACAAACTAGGAGATAATTAGCATATTCATGGATGTTGAGTCATTTTTATCTAAAACCATTTTACATGCTCTAGCCTTCTTATCTGAGCTGCTTGGCAATTCACTAGTTTCAGTCTGATATATCTTATATAGTCTATGGTTGTTAGTTTGATTTACAAGTTCTTTCGTGTGTGTGTGTGTGTGTGTGTGTGTGTGTGTGTGTGTCTATGTGCCAGTACTGGGGCTTGAACTCAGGGCCTTGTATTCTTGGTTGGCATTTTTGCCTGAGACTCTTCTACTTGAGCCATGTCTTCAGACTTGGCTTTTTGCTGATTAATAGAAGATAAGAGTCTCCTGGACCTGTCTGTCCAGGCTTTCTCTGAACCGTGATCCTCAGGTCTCAGCCTCTCTGTAGTGAGTGTTGCAAAGAAATTCAGTTTCGAGAAACAGAGAAGCCACCACTTAAAAAGGCCAAATTTTGAGTCTTTATTGGAGAGCTAGAGGACTACTGGTGGGCTCTTGTCTCAAAGACCAGCAGCCCCGAATGCAGCTAGCATGAAGCTTATATAGGCCAAGACCACGTAAGGTGTTTGAACACTTAAACCTAAGAGAAGTGTTGGGCCTGGGCTCTGTTCCTGAGCTCTTCAGCTCAGCTAATGCTCTACCACTTGAGCCACAGCACCACTTCCGGTTTTCTGGTGATTAATTGGAAATAAGAGTCTCACGGACTTTCCTGCCTGGGCAGTTTTGAACCGGGATCCTCAGATGTCAGCCTCCTCAGTAGCTAGAGGGGTGAGCCACCAGCACAAATTGCATGGTCTGGCCCTTACCAGAACAATGCTAAATGAAAGTATTAAACCCCAGCATGTTCTTTTACTCTTCATCATGAAAATGCGTTTAGTGTCTCCTCTTTAGGCATGATGTTAGCTTTTCAGCTGAAGCAAATATACTTTCATCATGTTAAAATATCTTCTGGTTTTACTAAGAAAACGTTTTGATTTTCCTTTGATGCTAGTACTGGGGCTTGAACTCAGGGCCTTGTGTTCTCTCTCTGTTTTTCCGTCCAAGGTTGGTGCTCTACCACTTAAGCCACACCTCAACTTCCAGCATTTTGCTTGTTAGGCGGTGATAAGAATCCCATAGACTTTTCTTCCCGGGCTGGCTTCAAACAATGATCCTCAGATCTCCAACTCCTGAATAACTAGGATTCTAGGCATGCGCCACCACCTCCTGGCTTTTAAGAAAACGGTTCTTTTAAAATATTCTCCTTGGGGCTCCTCTTTGTACAGCACATAGTTCACAAGGCTGAATTACAGGTTACTTCCTGAACAGATCACCCTGGCCCCTGACAGTCTCTCATGGAATATCTTCCCCTCAGCTCTTCTTAGTCAAGGCCCAGGAAAATGTCATCTCCTCTGAGAACGCACCCAGGCAGCCCGTCCTGGAGGGGCAGAGCAGCTGATGGGCCTCTCAGCTGTTCTCACAGCTGGAGTGATTGCCTGTCTCCCTTCTGCTATGCACACCAGCTTGGCAGCATCTTGGTCTGTGTGTGCTGCCCAGGTCTGGACGACTTCTGACAGATGGCCTGGGCTAGGGCCAAAGGAGAATAAGTGCCTGAGAAGATCTTTTTGGAATGAACCACGCTGACCACTGAAAGCCTGCTTGCAAATATTCCAGTCTGCTATGGATCCACCGACGGAGCTAACACTTACCAACTACCCACTGGGTGCCACGCCCTGTGCTAAGTACTTGCCATTCATTATCTAAACCTCCGAGGCAGAGGCTTCTGCTCTTCACTTTGAGATGAGCGAATAGAAGCTCAGAAGGGTTAAGGATCACATGCAAAGCCAGGAAGTGAACCCAGGTTCCTTTAGCTCCAAGGTCTAGGCGTTATGTCCCTAGGCTATTCTCAATGGCTATATATAAATTT
The DNA here is from genome assembly GCF_023159225.1 of Perognathus longimembris pacificus. Lineage (NCBI taxonomy): Eukaryota > Metazoa > Chordata > Mammalia > Rodentia > Heteromyidae > Perognathus > Perognathus longimembris. The sequence goes on from NC_063161.1 coordinate 153,498,520, forward strand.
AGAAATGAATAAAGGCCACCAGGTGCCAGTGGCTCATGCCTGTAATCTCAGCTACTCAGGAGGCTGAGGTTGGAGGATCTTGGTTCAAAGTCAGCCTGGGCAGGAAAATCCATGAGACTCTTTATTTCCAACTAGCTCCCAGAAAACCACAAGTGGAGCTGTGGCTCAGAGTGGTAGAGCACTAGCCTTGAGTGAAAAGACTCAGGGACAGCACCCAGGCACTGCGTCAAGCCATAACTGATGAGAATAAAGGCTGCACCGTTAGCTGAGGCTGGAGGGTACAAGGGATGGGTCTTGAACCTGGAACCTGCCAAGATGATTCCTGAATGGAGTTCTCTCAAGAGACCGGAGGAGGCAACATGGGAGGGTGTAGTGTGACAGTTCAGTTTGCTTTCTCAGCACACTGGACTCCCAGTGCTACCACGGGGCAAGCCCTGGCCAAACTGCATGAGTTGCTCACCACAGCGGTGGAGCCACGAGCCACAGCCGGCCTCTCTGTGTGCAGGGCGACTGTGAGCCTGGGCCCGCTGGGCAGGGGGGAGGTGGGCCAGGCAGGCAGCGAGCTCCCCATTACAGGAGGCAGCCGAGCAGAGGCGGACCCCCTCCTATGTTCCTATTTCCCTCTTTACCTCTTTGGGGGCCCAGACCTTGGGTGGTGGCCTCGTGTTTTGTTCTAGAACGTTAGGTTCCTAGGCCAGAAGTTGGGATGTGCGATGGCAGAACGGGCACATGCCATACTCATCCACGTGACCCACTTCAGACCAATGGAGAGGCTCTTCTGGTGGCCAGGGCGCTCCCCTCTCTGCTCTTCACATCCTAGAGGCAGCCCCCAAGTCCTGCATCCTGCCGGCTAGCTCCGGCTAGCCTAGGCTGTCCATGAACTTCCTATGCAGTACAGGCTGGCCTCAAACTCACAATCCTCCTGCCTCTAGTTTCTTTTCTTTTCTTCTCTTTCTTTTCCTTCCCTTCCTTTTCCTTTCCTTTCCCCCTTTCTGTCCTTTCCTTCCTTCCTTCCTTCCTTCCTTCCTTCCTTCTTTCCTTTTCTCTTCCCATCCTTCTTTCCCCCTTCCTTCCTTCCCTCTCTCTTCCTCCTTCTCCTTTTCTCCATCCCTCTTCCTTTCTCCTTCTCTTCGTGTGTGTGTATGTGTGTGTGTGTGTGTGTGTGTGTGTGTGTGTGTAAGTGCTGGTGTTCTATCACTTGAGCCACACCCCCCACTTCTGGCTTTTTGCTGGTTAAAATTCTCACAGTTTGCCCCAGGCTGCCTTCCAAATATGATTCTCAGCGCTCAGCCTCCTGTAGCTACCATGATAGTTGTGACCCATCAGAGCCTGGCCTGCCTTCAGTTTCTGCGTGCTGGGATTATAAGCATGTACCACCATACACCACACACCACACCTGTGTGAATGGCCGGCCCTTGAGTTTAGGCTACATGGAATTATACAGTAAGTACTCTTATGTTTGGTTTCTTGGCTCAATAGAGTAATTGTGTGATTCAGCCTTGTTGTTGCTCTTGCCAGTGACTCCTTCCTTTTTAGTTGTTGTATAGTACTTGACTTTAGAATCCACTGGAATTATAGCTAGTCTCTTGTCAATGGACTTTGGGGTTGTCACCAGTGGTTTTTTTTTGGGGGGGGAGGGGTCTTACAAATAAGTCTGCTGTGAATGGGTGGGTCAAGTGTTTTGGCAGTCGTGTGCGTTCCTGTTGTGGGTGTGTACCCAAGCTTGGATTGTGACATCATAAGATACATGTATGTTTAGGATGCACTTCCTAGTTTTGTTTTAGGAAAAATTGACAAGTGATTTTATTAATGAGCCCAGAGCTCTCTGAGGCCCGAGTCCCAGCTTCTCAAGTGTGGAGCTTGGATCTTAAAAGGGAAGGCCAAGCACAGGTTTTGGGGGGACAGGGAGTGTACAGCCTGGGCTTGGGTCCTCTCAGCCCCCTCCCAGGGAGGAAGGAGAGGAGGAAGAAGAGAGCAGGTGTGGCAGGTGGCCCTGCAGAGACTTACATCTGGGGCCTTGTTCTCCCCACCTGCGTGCTGGGGTGGGCGGGGCATGGCAGCCTCTAGGGTGTGGCCCGTGGTGTCTGCTGGGTGCTTCTCTTTGCAGTCTCTCCCTGCGTCCCCACAGGATTTTCTATGGCAATGTGGATTCTGGTCGATTTTAAGGGGTTGGGAAAGGGCCCTTGAGCACTGGAGTGAACCCCAGTGATCCAGGCCCCAGAGGCCACCCCCATCCTCTCCCCCCCCCCAAAGTAAACAGCTCCAGCTGGGCCTCTGGCTCCTGGGGGCCAGGAGAGGAGAGGTACGCCCAGCTCAGCTGTTTCTGGGAAGTCAGAGCAGCTGCTGTTCAAACTTAGGAGATTGTGGGGTTGCTAGGGGCCACCCCAGGCATGGAAAGGTGATTAGGTCAGGCCCAGATAGATGATAGATAGTTAGAGCCCAGAACTTTCCCCCAACAGCTAGCTGCTAAGCAGAAGCCTCTTCTGGCACAAGCCACCTGAAGTCTGGGAAAGCGAGGGAGTGCCTGTCCATTCAGCAGCACTCCTTGGGAACAGTGAATTAAATCAAAGGCAAAAAACATCAGGCCAGCGCTGGGCTGGACTCGCAGCCTGCCTTTGCTGTGGCATTGTGGCTCATGGGGAGGGGTCGGTCGGTGCCGTGTTTACTACGGTGTGGGAGGCAGAGTGACTGCAGCATGGTGGGCTTTTGTCAGTTCTAGAGGGCCCTTGCACACCAGGGAGGAGGACATGACCAGGAACAGCACTTTGAATGGAATACTTGAGCTCTATTCTTAGCATGAAGCTTTACAGGAAAGGGGAGCGCTTTAGGAAGGAACTTGTTGCTCTTCCAGTGGCTGGGTTTTCCAAAGCCCTGACTCATACCTGGTTCCACAGAGCCTCCCTTCCCACCACATCTCACCAGCTCCACCCGTCCGGCTCTCACCTGGGCCTTGGGCGTGGGCCTGGGGTGGACAGGTGATTGGCGTGCATCTGCAAGAGTGGGGAAACGCGCAATCACAGGACAATGAGCTTTCTGTGTTCCTGCTTGCTCCCCCTGGGAAGGTGGCTGTGGGAATCATTTGGAAAGCATGGAGGGGATGGTCTAACTTGGGGCCAGGTCAAGATATGGGGGCCAAGGGCTGAAGGCAGGCAGGTGGCCCTCTTGTGTTTCTGTGTGCTGGCTGGTTGGAGGCCAAGGGTATTAAAACCACGCAGGCAGAGAAAACAAGTGCCCTTGTGCTAGCTCTGGCAGCCATTTAATGCAGGTGTTGATTAGTAGGCAAGCTGCTTTGAACACCGAGAGCTCCACAGAGCCTCTCCGTGACAAAAAGAAGATGAAATTCATTGTCTTTACTATGGATAACTATCTCCCCAGTTGCCCCAAGAGACCAGCCTATAATTATCACAATCCATGAAGAACTTTCTCTGCACCAGTTGCGGTGTGTGCTCTCGTGTCTGTTTCCACTCCCCGGCTCCTCACAGTAACCCAGGGAGGGCTGGGGTGAGGCTTCATCCACGCAGATCTGTCACCCGAATCCAAGCTTGGGTGTCCCAGGGCCATGTCTGCACTCAAAGAACCTAGCTGGAGTTGGGTCGTGTCCTGAGACGCATAAACTCACAAGTTCCGACTAGAGTTAGAAAGTTCCCTGAGGTGGTTGGCTGTGAGATCAGCATGAGAAAATCCAGTGTTCTCACTCCTAGCAGTAACCAATGAGAAAATGCAACTATACTCTCCCCAACCCCCAAAAGAGATGAACTATAAAAGTTCTAATAGGAGCTTGGTAATTAATTAACAAAGATGGATAATCACTCTATGGATAAAATATATTATTAGAAAATGAAGGAAGAGGTGACAGTGTCCAAAAAGAAATGTACTTATTACCTGACTTATGAATTGGTAACCCCTCTGTACAACACCCTACTAATAACAATAAAAATGTTTTAAAACCCTATTATTAAAGAAATTATACACACATATGTAAGTGAAGATACATACCATGTTCATGGAAGAGAAGATTTGATCTCATACTTTGGTTTCCCCCAAACTTATTCATAAGACCAACACAAATACAGGCCCAACTCCAATAACATTTCTCATTAAACATGTTCAACAGATTCTAAAATTTATACCAAAGGATAAATTATAAGAAGTTTAAGATTGGAACAAAGATAGGGGTCTTGTCCTAGTAAATGCCCTGATTTATTTTAAAGCTTTCATAATGAATGTATCCTGGTTATTAGATGGAGATGGCAAATAAATCAATGACAGGTAAAAGAGAGCCAGAAATAAACCCAAGTTACAAGGGATATTTGGTGTATAATCCAAAGAAATTGTAACTCTGCTGGGAGCCTGGACATACCTGTAGTCCTAGCTACTTGGGATATGGAGGTAGGAGGATCACTTGAGCCCAGAAGTTAGAGGACATTCAGAGCAATACAGTGAGATCCTATCTCAAAAAAAAATCCAATTAGGGGAAGATGGACTATAAAATTAGACCTTCCTTTATATCATATGTGAAAATAAGCCTCAGTGTGAAAGACAATCTCAAAAGAAGAAAAGTAGAAGAAGTAGAAGAAAAGTAGAATTTCATTATGACTTCTGATAGGGAGTAAATCCCTAAATAAGTCACAAAAAATGATAAATCATGAAGAGAAGCATTACTAAGTTTAAGCTCAACCAAATCAAATACTCTTAAACAATAACAAAGATTTCTCAAGCTAAAATTTGAACAGGAATCTGTGGGAAGATATTTTCCATACATAAAGCAAACAGGATTACTGTCCAAAATATATAAAGAATTCCCACAAATCAGTAAGAAAAACACAAACAACAAAAAGACAACAAATAGGCTGAGTGTACTAGCAATTCATTTTTTTTTAAAAGGAAACAGGAAAATTAAGTAAATGTAAGAAAAATGCTTACCTCTGCTGCTTATTACATAAATGCAAATTAAACACCAAGGAGATTCTTTTGATATTCATCTGGCTGGCAAAAGCTACAAAGTCTGACACTATAAGGTGCTGTCAAGAAGTTGGGCACCCATGTTAGTGGCTCCTGTCTATAATCCTAGCTACTTGGGAGGATTGAGGCTCTAGGCCAATCTGGACAGAATAGTCTTCGAGACCCCATTTTCCCCATTTTAATAGAAGAAGCCGAGCATGGTGCTGTGCATCCAGCTATGGCAGGAAGTGAAAAATAGGTGGATCACAGTCAAGTCATGTGCCTAGGCCAGAAGCAAGACCTTAGGTAAAAATAATCAGTTCAAGAAAGGATGGAGGGGGCTGGGGATATGGCCTAGTGGCAAGAGTGCTTGCCTCGTATACATGAGGCCCTGGGTTCGATTCCCCAGCACCACATATACAGAAAATGGCCAGAAGTGGCGCTGTGGCTCAAGTGGCAGAGTGCTAGCCTTGAGCAAGAAGAAGCCAGGGACAGTGCTCAGGCCCTGAGACCAAGCCCCAGGACTGGCAAAAAAAAAAAAAGAAAGGATGGAGGGCTGGGGATATGGCCTAGTGGCAAGAGAGCTTGCCTCGTATACATGAGGCCCTGGGTTCGATTCCCCAGCACCACATATACAGAAAACGGCCAGAAGTGGCGCTGTGGCTCAAGTGGCAGAGTGCTAGCCTTGAGCAAAAAGGAAAGCCAGGGACAGTGCTTAGGCCCTGAGTCCAAGGCCCAGGACTGGCCAAAAAAAAAAAAAAAAAAAAAGAAAGGATGGAGGTGTTGCTCAGTGGTAGAGTGCTTGCCTAGTAAGCATGAGGCCCTGAGTTCAAACCTGAGCACTGCCCCCCCTCCCCCCGAAAAAAAGGAATAAACTACAGAAGCCATTGTACTTGGTCAGGAAAACATCATGGATGCTAAACTTGGAAACAATTCATAGGTCTACTAGGGTAATAATTGAATAAATCAGTGACACAGGACACCATAGGGTAAACTATACAGACTCAGAGGGTGCCTGTGATCCTAGCCACTCAGGAGGCTGAGATCTGGAGGACCACAGTTCAAAGCAAGCCCAGGCTGTCTGAGAATCTTCTGGCTCCATAACTTATCAGCAAGAAGCTGGGCTGGAAGTGTGGCACAGGAAGTCCTGAGGTCAAGCCCTTGTACCAGCAACAAAACAAAACAATATTAAACTGTTGTTACCCAAAAGAGAGATTGGAGTCCCAGCCCCAGGTGTTTCTATATGTGGCCTCATTATTATTTTTTTCTTTTGTGCTGGTCCTGGGCCTTGAACTCAGGGCCTCTTCCTAAGCTTCTTTATTTAAGGCTAGCACTCTACCACATGAGCCACAGCTCTACTAATTGGAGATCAAAGTTTCATAGGCTTTCCTGGGTCAATACCTGGAATCCCAGAAGCAATAAGACCATTGAGCTTGACCTGCAATCTCTACCTCCCTGAGCCATGAGAGAATCAAGTCTCATTATCAAGTCATCTGGTTTGTGGTACTTTGTGATGGGGCCTTAGAAAAATGAAATTGCAAATTAGTAAGTATTAGTAAGTATAATATGATCTTATTTATGTAAAGAAAAAAAGTTAAACCCACCCAGAAAGAATGTGTGGTGTTTCTGGTTTTAAGAGCGGACCGGGCTGGGTGTTGGTAGCTCATGCCTGTAATCCTAGCTACTCAGGAGGCTGAAATCTGAGGATAGGTTCAAAGCTAGCCTAGGCAGGAAACTCCATGAGTCTCTTACCTCCAGTTAACCACCAGAAAACTGGAAGAGGTGCTGTGGCTTGAGTGGTAGAGCCTTAGCCTTGAGCTGAAGAGCTCAGGGACAGTGCCCAGGCCCAGAGTTCAAGCCCTACCACTGATGGGGAAAAAAAAAAAAAAAAAAGAGTGGACTGGGCGGAGCCATACCAAATTCCTGAGTAGTTTTGAGGCTTCTTCATTAGGAAATGAAATGAAAATGGGGAAGGGCATAAAAAAGAATTTTGTGGTGAAATCTTCAACCTTTTTATTAAAAATGTCTAAAGTGAAAATAACAAATCAATCACATTCATTAACTCAGCTCATGGGCTTGTGGGTATGAGTTAATTATAGTCTGTTGTGATTATTATTGTTATTACTTTGAGATAGGGTTTCCCTTGGTAGCTCAGGCAAGCCTTACACTCAAGTTCCTCCCGTATGCTGAGATTACAGTCATACACCACTAGGCTCTGCTACTTAGTACTTGTTGCATTATGTTCTCTGTTACTGTTGAGTGGTGTGCCTGCTTCTGAATTCCAAGTGTTCACTCAGTGGGTGTCAGGGGTGTGTTCAGGGTTTCTGGCAGCCCCTAATGATGTGGGAGTGTCATTGTTATGGGTGATGAGTTCAGCCTGATGTCTCAGAGCCTCTCCTTTCTCCCTGGCTCCGGGCCGATCTGCAGTTTTTAGCCAGGATGGCAGAGGGTAGAGACACTGCGTCTCCAGGGAAGGAGAAAGCCTTGGACACCAGGGGCACGCGGAGCCGGGCGTGCCTGTCCCAGACGTGCGACCCTGCGCAGGCTTCTGATGCACTCAGTGTGGGGAATGGGTGAGAAGAGGTTGACAAACATCACCCTCGGGCCTCCCTGGGAGACGTGGCTGACCGGTCCCAGCATGCCTCAGGCAGCTCTGGGGACCTGAGGTGCGGCGCGGGGCCACCCTCAGGGCCTTCCTGCCCGGACCTTCCTGGGATTGTAGCCTGCAGATGGAGGTGGAGCCCCAGGAAGTCCCAGTTACTCATCTGGAAAATGGGGATGCCAATACTGGCAGGCCTGCAGGGAGGCTGATGGAAGTCAGGGTCGTGAATGGGCTTCCGGTGTCACCTCTCCCCTGGGGGTGGGGGACAGCAAAGATGTCCTCTCCCGGGTGTGCCGTGTCCTGGGTGTCCTGTACGCCATGCACACACAAGGATCACAAGGATGATCGCGTGTGTGCGCGCACGTGCGCACACAGACAGAGAGAACATTAAGTCTGGATCCTAAGTGACTTTTTTTTTTGGTGCTAGTCCTTGGGCTTGAGAACTCAGAGCCTGGCTGCTGTCCCTGAAGGTTGGTTTTTTTTTTTTTCTTTTCTTCTATTCTCAAGGCTAACACTCTACCATTTGAGCCACAGCTCCACTTCTGGCTTTGGGGGTGGTTAATTGGAGATATGAGTCTCAGAGACTTTCTGGTTGGGCAGACTTTGAACCTGTCCTCAGGGTCCAGGGTGACAGGCGTGAGCCCAGCCCAAGTTCGTTGCATAAGCTAACTCTTAAGCCTGCAGTGGAATAGCCACGGGAGGTCCTCCTTTGTGTGAAGAGAAAATGCAGAGCCCAGAGGGGTTAAGTCTCGCTTCCAAGCACACACGCACCTGGCAAGGGTCAGAACAAGGGTTTGGACTTCTGCCACCACACCCATTTCCCAGATAAGTAAACTGAGCCTTGGAGAGAACGGGAGTCGAAGCTTGGGCCACCAAGTGAGTGGTCATTCCATCTCAATTGGCCTTGGATCCTTCCCGCCGTATGAGTGAGAGGTCCCAGGCAGCAGGCTGACCCACAGCCTGGTGGGGAGGAGGAGGCTCCCTCCTGTGGGACTGGGGGGACCCTGGTGGGTGATGAGTGGGCAGGGACCCCTTAGGGACTGTGGGGCTGTGTCTAGATCGTGCGCAACTGCCCCCGTGAGTCCAGATCATCGCAGTAGCTGCCAGGGGCTCAGAGCCAGGGCGACAGGGCAGAGCCCCCACTGGAGGGGCTATAGTGGCCCCTGAACCCCACATTCTCCTCGCACGCTGGCCCTGTCCCTCTATTACCCCGAGACTCTCAGTTACCTCACAGCTCACTCACCCCGATCCACGTGCTCACACCCAGTGACACTGAGTGAGTCCATGGTGGAGAAAGAGGTGGTGTGTGTGTGTGTGTGTGTGTGTGTGTGTGTGTGTGTGTTCATGCATGCACACTTGTGTGCCAGTCCTGGGACTTGAACTCAGATCCTGGATGCTTTTTCACTCAAGGCTGGCCATTTACCACAAGTGCCACAGCTCCCTTTCTGGCTTTGTTTTGCTGGTTAATTGGAGGTAAGAATTTCATGGACTTTCCTGCCAGGGCTGGCTTTGAACCTTGATCCTCATAACTCAGCCTCGTGAGTGGCTAAGATTACAGGTGTGAGCCTAGTGCCAGCCAGGCATGTGAGAAATCAGTTCACAGGGTCGTAGCACTTTCCCTCTGTGACCCCCAGGGGGTGCGGAGCTCCGCTCTGAATCTGGGCTTGGGTTGTGAACACCCAGCGAGCCTGTTGTATGTTGTCTGGGTCCAGGGCATGGTTGGATATTTCAGGCTGGATTATTTCCTTTCAAATGGAATCCGGGGGAAGTGTGTGAAAACAACTTGAATTTGGAATTCTACCTTGTTACTAACCCTCCCACCCCAATCTCTCTCCAAACCAATCCAAAAGACTTATTTTTAGCACTTCATCTTCATTACATATTTCCAGAGCAGTCGACTCAGTTTTCCCCAAAACATTCCTCTTTTTTTTTAAAATTACAGTTGGATTTCATTATTTTTTGTTTTATTTAGCTACATTGTATAATTGCAACAGCAGACACAAAACAGCCAAAGCTTTGGGTATAGATTTCTCTGATTCTGGAAGCTTACAGCTCAGTCAGTGGGAGGAGAGCTTGGGCAGGGTAGAGAATGTTCTAGAAGCTTGAGCTATCAGCATTTCTGGGCAGGATCAGTGTGTTTTGGCCAGAGACTGCAGAACAGACACGAGTCCTGGCTGCTGGCCTTGTACCCCAGGCTCTTTGCACTTAGGATAGTTCAGGGCTGACTCCCTGAACTGCCAGGGGGGCATCTCAAGGACAGGGATGTGGTTCCTTCCTCTCTGAGTCTCCAGAGCTCAGTACTTGGGTTGCTGTGAAGACTGAGCTCTGTATGCCTCTACCATATGTGTCCTTTTATCTCCAACTACTCATTAACTAATGGGAAGTAAAGCTGTGGCTCAAATGGTAGACCACCAGCCTTGAGGGAAAAAGCTAAGAGACAAGCACCCGGCCCCTGAGCTCAAGCCTCAGTACTGGCCTCCCCTCCCCCAGAAAGCAGAATCTCCAAGCAAAGTGCTACATATTTCACCAAACAAAGATTTAGTGAGAAAAGTAGCATTATTGTTTTTCATTTTTTGCAAATTGTTCAGCTTAGTACAGGAAAACTAGATTCTTCCCTAGGCATTTAATCTGTTGTAATATAGTTATGATAAAAGTGTGAAAAAATTTAGTCTGGTGCAAATGCATGGTTGGAAAAGGGAGGACTACATTTTAATAGTTCTTGAAGATAATTATGATACTCTTTTTTTGGTGTATACGCTGGTTCTCGGGCTTGAACTCAGGGAGGGCCTTGAATTTTTTTTTCTTTTTTGGTTGGTCATGGGGCTGGAATTCAGGACCTGGATGCTGTCCCTGAGCTCTTTTTGCTCAAGGCTAGTGCTCTATCAGTTTGAGCCATAGCGCCACTTCCAGTTTTCTGGTGGTTAATTGGAGTCTCACAGGTTTTCCTGCCTGGACTGGCTTTTGAACTGTGATTCTCAGATCCTAGCCTCCTGAGTAGCCAGGATTACAGGCGTGAGTACTGGTGCTTGGCCTAATTATGATATTCTTTAATACCATCAAAATGTAACAAATAGGATGCTTTTAAGGGTTAATTATGACTCACACAAGGCTGAGATTAGGAGGATCCTGGTTCAAGGCCAGCCTAGGCAAAAATTTTGTGAGATCCTATCTCAAACAATAAGAAGTCAAGTGTGGTGATGTGCCCTGTCATCCCAGCTTTGCAGGAGGTGTAAATAGGAAGATCAATGTCCAGGCTGGCTCAGACACAAAGTGAGAACTTGTTTGAAAAATGACAGCAAAAAGGATTAGGGATGAGATGGGGTTCGTTGCCTGCTCAGCAAGTAAGAGGCTCTGAGTTCAAACCCCATTACCATTTCCCCCTAAAATTTAGCTAGAATATATTCATATCAGTGAACTTGAACTTTCAATGTTACTTCCTGATATTTATTTGTTTTTAGCAATGCTAGGAACTGAACTCAGGTCCTCTTGCATGCTAGGGAAATACTCTACTACTGAGTTATACCCCCAGTCCTATCTTGCCTTTCAAGTGGATCTTTTATCCCTTCATAGTTTTGTCTTTTTTTTTTATAGTACTACTGGGGCTTGAACTTAGGGCCTGAGTGCTGTCCCTGAACATTTTTGCTTAAGGCTAGTGCTCTGCCACTTGAGCCACAGCGCCACTGCTGGCTTTTTGGCGGTTAATTGAAGAATCTCATGGACTTGCTTGTCTAGGCTGAAATTTGAACCAGGACCCTCAGATCTCAGTGGCATGAACCACTGGTGCCTGGCTCCTTAGCTTTTTTTTTCTTAAGACTGGCATTCTACCACTTGAGCCACATCCAGCTTTTTTTGGTCAAAGAGTCTCCAGACTTCCTTGCCTGGGCTAGCTTAAACCACAGTACTCAGATCTTAGCCACTTGAATAGCTAAGATTACAGGTGGGAGCCGTGGCACCCAGCTGCTCTTTCGGTTCCCTCCCTCCCTCCCTCTCTTCCTGGCCCAGGCACTGGAGACTATGGACATTCTCGAGAGGCCTAGAGCAGACCCTGCATGTTTGTCCTTGTCCTGTACTTGTCTGGTCAGGCCCATCAGCAGGACATCGGTCAGTGAACACTTCTTCAGATCCTTTGTTCTACCCTCTGAGCTGATGTTGCTCTGGTCTCGGTTCTCATCCTCCCTGGGCTCTTTTTTTTTTTTTTTTTTTTGGCCAGTCCTGGGCCTTGAACTCAGGGCCTGAGCACTGTCCCTGGCTTCTTCCCGCTCAAGGCTAGCACTCTGCCACTTGAGCCACAGCGCCGCTTCTGGCCGTTTTCTGTATATGTGGTGCTGGGGAATCGAACCTAGGGCCTCGTGTATCCGAGGCAGGCACTCTTGCCACTAGGCTATAGCCCCAGCCCTCTCCCTGGGCTCTTGATCATCTATTTGAACTTACTGTGGTAAAATTTATGACCAAGGAATGTCCAAGTGGTCATGAACCCCAAATTAGTGGCTCCGCTTCACAGAGCACCTCACTTTGCAGTGGGGTTTTGAGGGACAATCAGGAGTTTCAGAGATAGACAAAAGTCCTTCCAGTCAGAACACACGCAAATGTCTATGGCAGCTGAAAGAGGCATAGCTCACCCCGGGAAGGGAAGAGGGATTAGTATGTAAAGGAAAAAGAGCTCAGAGGATCAAAAGTCTTGAATGTCATGATAAGCAGTTTAGTTAGCTAGATAGTAAGGGATGAGCCTATGTCTACATTTGCTAAAGAACATGGAAGTCCCCTGACTTGACCAGTGAAGAATGCATTTAGTGCGTTCTGGAAGTGAACACACCCACTGGTGTAGCTCAGCATGCTAGCTCACATCTGGGGCAAAGCCAATAAGAACCTATTTTATACTAAAGTGTGGATGGTCTCAGGTCCCTTACTGATGAGTGATTGAGTAGCTGTTCATGCCATGACATGAACTATCTTAAGAAGGACCAACATACTGGGGATCATTTGTATCTGTTTAAGCTCCTACTGGATACAAGGTAGATACTGTCAGTGTTCAAGCCCCCAGCATGAGCCTCAGCTTCTAAATCCCAGCTTTGCCTTTGATTTTCTGCACAGCACTGGGCAAATTCCTTTTCCTTTTGGCGTGTTTCTCCTAAATGGAGGTTTTTGCTGTCACGTCTGCCTCTTGTGCCCTCTGCCCTAGGCCTGCCCTGTGATCTTGGCCAAACCCTTCCTCCTGCTGTGTCGGTTTCCGTTTCCTCATCTGTAGAGTGGGAGGCAGAGATGCTGCAGGTCAGGATCTGAGGAGCCAGCGCGTGGTGGCCCTGTGGCTCCTCCCGGCCCGAGCCGCTTCCGGTGCACTTATCAGGATGCAGCGTACCTTAAACAGCATCTGCCTGGCTGCCTGGCGCCGGCTCCCCAGCACGTTCTCTACAAAGTGTGGCAAGTGGCAGCTGTCAGGGCCGAGGTGGCATCTCCTTGCGCGGCCCTGACAGCAGCTGTCCCCGTGCGGGCTGCGGGATGGAAATGGCATCATGTTTATTCACGATAGACGTTTCCAGACCCAGATCAGTGCCAGCAACATGCAGGGTGGGGGAGGTGGGCCCCTCCTGCTGGGTGCCCTGTGCCCAACAGCAAGACTCCCCAAACACCACACCCTCCCATCAACTTGTACCACATGCCACAGTATCACACACACACAATACAACCCATGGCCTCCGCCATGTACAGCACCCCCCACCCCAGCCCCTACACACCCCCAGCACCAGCTTCCCACTCCAGTGCATGCTTCCTCCACACGCCTCAACACACGCTCACCCCACGTGCACACATACCACAAACACGTCACCACGTGTGACCGAAACAAACACCTCCCTGGGCACACGAGACCACACCCACACTCCCACAGCCCCCTGTCACGCGCCCTGGGGTGGCCTGTGGCGGAGATGGGGAGGGTGCCCAGCCCTCCGTGGCCGTGGCGCCACCTAGTCAGTCCTGCCTGGCGCTATCCCAAGGGTGGAGGGCGGAGGCTCGGCTGTGCTGGGGAGACCCAGACTATGAATTCTAGCCACTCCCCATGGGGCGCGTCCCTAGCTAAACTATTAAAACCCAGGGCTCCCAGCAGCCATGGCTGTGTCACTTGGTGACTTTACAACACCTGCTCTTTGTTGTTCTAGCTCTGCGCGTGCACACTGGTGCTCCAGGGCTTGCCTCCCACATGAGCTGGTGGTGGGCATTGGCTGGCCTCCCAAGCTATGGCTGGAGGCCTGGCTCTTCTTGCCCCAGGCCTTCTCCGTGGGCTGGCTGCCTGGGCCTTTCCTCACAGGGGCTCCATCAGGAGCACTGCAGGAGGCGCCTTGGAGGAGAATTGGCTTACAAACCACAGTGTTGCTTCTGTATCCTGCCAGGTAAAGGCAGGCTCAGGGTCAGGTACCTGGCTAAGAACCTGGTGATGGATGCCATTGTGTGTAGTCAATATTGTTGTTGTGAGTACTAGTATTAGTGTTTGAACTCAGGGCCTGAGGGCTTTCCCTTCAGCTTTTTATTTGTTTTTTCTTTCTTTGTCTGTCATAGGACTTGAACTCAGGGCCTAGGCATTGTCCCTGAGGTGTTTTTTTTTGCTCAAGGCTAGCATCCTACCACTTTGAACCACAACGCCAGTTTTCTGGTGGTTAATTAGAGATAAGAGTCTCCAATTTGTGGAGCAGCTACTGTGTGCCAGGCACTTTTGTCATTTATCTCATTGAAACTCCATAGCGACTCTGAGGTAGTCTTATTCCCATGTCAATCAAGGTCACAATCCAAAGTCACAGTCATCTGTAGAAGAATTCTTGCTTCTGATTCTGCTGCTCACATCCAGGTACTGGCAACTCAGCCATGAGAGATGGAAGGAGACACAGGGCTGGGGCAGGCCATTCTCTACCCTTCTCTACCCTCCTTTGCAAGCAGTTGAAAGTAGTATAAAAACACAAGGTTTAGAATCAGTGGGCTTGGGTTCAAGTTCCAGGACTGCTACCTCCTTGGTTAGCAGCTATTCCTCTCTGGGCCCCTATTTTATCCTCTGAAAGTCAGCCCAAACAGAGCACCTACTCCACAAGCTTGGGACTCAGCATGATCGTATATGTAAGCAAGAAGCCTAACACAAAGCCGGGCATTGGCGGCTCATGCCTGTAATCCTAGCTACTTAGGGGACTCCAGGTCTACTGGAGGATCTCAGTTCAAAGCCAACCTGGGTAGAAAAATCTGTGAGACTCTATCTCCAATAAACCAGGTAAATGCATGACTGGAGGTGCGGCTCAAATGGTAGAGCACCATCCATGAGCAAGACAGCCAAGTAAAGATGCAAGGCCCCGAGTTCAAGCCTGGGCACCAGCGTGCACGTGCACATGTGCACACACACAGCTTAGCAGAGAGTAGTGTGGGGTTCAGAAATAATGCAAAGTTGGCAAAAGAGTGAGAGCGGTTGGAACTAGGGCAAAGGGGCTCATTATTCCATCCCATCTATTTTTGTATATGAAATGTTCGAGAATAAAAACAATCTTTTAAATGAATCCCTCAGCCTGCCATGAACACAGTTATTCTTGTCAGTGGAGCTTATCCTTGGAAGGTAGGGGCAGGGTGAGAGGGTGGGGGGGTGGCTTTCCAGAAGAAGGTGGGACTGCCTCAGCCTGGGGGGAAGGTAGCCCTGGCCATCATGGTGCCAAGACCACTGCCTCTTTGAGACAGTTACAACCTCCCCAAAGGCAGGGGTAAGTATAGGAGAGTCCATTGGCTTGATGTGCTCTCTTTGTGCCACTTACCTCCCTGCTCCTGGTAAGGCCCCTCTTATTGAATCCCCATCTGGGTTGGCCAGGGTCCTCTCTACTGCATTTGTGCTTCCCTAGTAGGACTGTGAGGCTCTGGTTCTCTTCCCTTGTTTTTAATTCCTGCTTTTATGCTCTTTTGAAAACAACTTTATTGAGATATAATTCACACATTGTCCATTATGTGTATTGTTAGAATTTTGAGGCAAGGTTTATTTATTTTGCCCAGGCTGGCCTTGAACATGTGATCCTCCCGCGTCAGCCTATTGAGTGCTGAGCAATCCGATGTGTGAACCACCAGGCCTCGCTTCTTTCCATTTTTTTTGAAAAGTACTGAGGACACACTCAGGGCTTTATGCTTGCTAGGCAGATGCTCCACCACTGAGCCATGCTCCCCTGCATATATTACTTTGTCAGTCCTGGGGCTTGAACTCAGGGCCTGGGCACTGTCCCTGAACTCATTTTGCTTAAGGCTAGCATTCTACCACTGTTAGCCACAGCACCACTTCTGGTTTTCTGATGGTTAATTGGAGACGGGAGTCTCATAGACTTTCCTGCCTGAGCTTGGCTTTGAACTGTGATCCTCAGATCTCAGCTTCTTGAGTAGCTAGGATTATAGGTGTGAGCCACCAGCTCCCTGCCTCAGTGCGGGTTTTGATTTGCATTTGACTAACAATGTTAAGCCACTTTTGTACATTTCTTGGCCTTTTGAATTTCTTCCTTTGAGAACTACCTACTCATATATGTCCATTTCCTCTTAAGGTAGAGTCAGTCTGTCCAGATTTCACCCCAGTTATCAGCCCTGTTAAAATTTTGAAACCTCCACGTTGGAGATGCCACTGTAATGCAGTGCCTCAGAATCTCACTCTCTCATCTGCAAAGGCCAGGCAACGACTCCTGCCTTGGTGGGTCAGTAGGGGAAATGGTCGTGCTGAACAGAGGAAATGCACCTGTTAAACAGCTGGGACTGTTGGGACCTACCTGAAGCCAGTTTGAAAACTGTGATGGCATTATCATTCAGTGGAAAGTGACTTATCTAATACAAGCGATAGGACAGTAAGTTCTGAACATAAAATAACTTCATGTAGCATAAAGTCACTCATAGTTACCCATGAGCCCCTTCCTCAGGAACCCAGGCTTTCGGGGCTCCGTCTTGAGGAAGCAGAAGGTTGAGCCTTTGTCCCCTATGGCTCCTGATGCCTCCCCAAATAAAAGTGGAGATGTTAAAAAAGGAATGAGTCCTCTGTAGCAGAATGGGAGATAGCAGTCTCACCCTCTCTTTCTCTCTCTCTCTCTCTGAAACAAGACATTTCAGCAAATGTGTGAAAGGTAGGAAGCAGATGGGAGTGGGCTGGCGGAAGGCACGGCTGGGCCTGCAGTGAACTCCAGTAGGGTCTCAGGAATGGTGGTGGGGAGGCTTCCACAGAGCCGTCCAGAGATGGGGGCAGGAGAGAAGGGGGCCGGAGGCAGGGCATGCGCTGTATGTCCTTGGCTGTGTGGATCTCTAGATTTTTCCTTCCCCTGTGGAGACAGCAGCTAACAACATTTGCCCCCCAGGCCTAAAAGTAGAAAACTGTCTAAAGGGAGTAAGGAGTTGGCTGGGAAAGGGAAGGCTTCCAGATGGTTCTTTGGTAACCTACCTCCTGGCACTTAGGGTGCTGCCAGTCACATGGCTCATCTGACCCCACATAGGTCATGGTGTTCTGATCTTCACTTAGTGAGGGTCTCAGGAAGGAAGCTCTTACAGCTATCCAGCTATCCAGACCTTTAGAAACATGAACAGATAGGGAAGGAGCGGTAGGTATATGAAAAGGATCAGTATCCTAAAAGAAAAATATGAGCTCAGCACCAGCAGCTCACACTTGTAATCGTAGCTATTCAAGAGGCTGAGATTTGACAATTGTGGTTCAAAGCCAGCTCAGGCAAGAAAGTCCAGGAGACTCTTATCTCCAGTTAACCAGCAAAATAGCCAGGACTAGAGCTGTGGCTCAAGTGGTAGAGCACTGGCCTTAAGTGAAAAAGCTCAGGGGCAGCACCCAGGCCTGGAGTTCAAACCCCAGGACTAGCACTGGAAAAATAAATAAATAAATAAAAGGGGAATAAGAACCTAAACAGGAAAATTGACCTGGAAAAAATATAGAAGGATCAGGTTAGAAAAATAAAATGAATCCATCAAATAGATTTTTTTTTCATGAAAAATGAACCACCAGGAGAACATAGATAATTCTCTAAGGTTACGACTGTCATTGTAAAAAATAAAATAAAATTAGTCTGAACCAAAGCCCTAGAGAGACTGAGTAGGAAATGGAAGGCAGAAAAGTAACCAAAGAGAACACAGCAGAGAAGTCTGATTCTCAGAGCAACCCATGAGAAAACACCTCTGGTCACATCACCAAATGACTGGGGAAAGAGGACATCCTAAGGATTTCTCAGAGAGAAAAATCAGTCGACAAACAAAGGAATGTAATCAGACTGGCACTAGAAAGATCAAGAATAAATCATTAACATTCAAAAGGAAAATGATTTTCAACCTGGATTCTATACCCATAACCATTTGTCATATTCAAGGAAGGTAGTAATTTTACATTTTAAATTGGGTTTCAGTTATTACATATATTTCACAGTATACATTTTAACTTTCACAATGATGGAAATTGTCATTCTCGTCTGCATAGCTTGTGAAGTCTATGAACTTTAACAATATAATCATTTTCTCCATTTTGGATGATATGTACATTACGTTCCTTTTGTTTCGCAACATCTGTTCCCTTCCTCACTCAGTGGAAGGTAATAATTTTAAACAGATCATGACAAACAAAATTTACTTTCCGTGTGCCTCCTTTATAGGAGATGATGTTAAAATTTATTCTAGGGGCTGGGGATATGGCCTAGTGGCAAGAGTGCTTGCCTTGTAAACATGAGGCCCTGGGTTCGATTCCCTAGCACCACATATACAGAAAATGGCCAGAAGTGGCGCTGTGGCTCAAGTGGCAGAGTGCTAGCCTTGAGCAAAAAGAAGCCAGGGACAGTGCTCAGGCCCTGAGTTCAAGGCCCAGGACTGGCCAAAAAATAAAAAAATAAAAAATAAAATTTATTCTAGCAAAATAAAGAGCCAGGTGCCGGTGGCTCAGGCCTGTCATCCTAGCCACTCAGGAGGCTGAGATCTGAGCATCGTGGTCCAAAGCGAGTCCAGGCAGGAAAGTCCATGAGACTCTTATCTTCAATAAACTACTCACAAAAAGCTGGCAGTGGCAATGTGGCTTAAGCGGTAGAATGCTAGCCTTGAGCACAAAGAGGTTCAAGGACAATGCCCAGGCCTTGAGTTCAAACTCCAGGACTGGCAAAAAAAAAAACCCACCACCACCAACAAAATACACCCCAAAACAACAACAGCAAAAAAAAGTGGTTGAAAGAGTGCACAAGAAACAGTGGTTTCTAAGCAGATTTTCTGCCTATTCCTTAAAGTTTCCATAGTAATAAACAGAAGATTTAAAGGTAATTATTTAAGTTTCAAACATCAGGAGAGAAAGAAAAGAAAAAATAAATGAAAGGGAGCTAAATTCCCATCTTTTGTGTAAAGATGACACAGAAATAGAGAAGCAAATTAGAGATTGAGACTTACCCACCAGAGTTAGAAAGGCAAATGATTATTTTTTTCTTTTCCCAGATTGGATGGGATGAGGTGAGGGCAGGTAGGAACAATGGAAGTCTTCCCTTGGATCACAGCCCCTCCTCCTTTTTTGCATGCGTGTGTGTTGCATACCACTATTGGGGCTTGAACTTGGAGCTGCTTTAAACTCTTGATTGGTTTTTGCCATTCAAGGCTGGTGGTGCATTACCACTTGAGTCACACTTTCACTTCCAGCTTTTTGGTGCTTCATTGTAGGTTAAGAGTCTCACAGATTTTTCTGCCCAGGGTGGCTTTGAACTGTGCTCCTCGGATCTCAGCCTCTTTCTTGGGTAGTTAGGAGTATAGGTGTGACCTTGGGTGTCTAGGCACATTCCTTCTCTGCCTTTTGGTTGTTGCTGTGATTGATTTGAAAGGATTATATAGTAAGAAAAGAGATTCCAGAAACAACCCACGTGAGTGTATCTCACCAGACCCCATCTGCTGCACTGCTGGTATTTCAACAGGTTTGTCTTTTGGCAGCTCTTTGATTGGGACATGCTACTTTTCTCTGCCTCAGTTTTATCCTCTGTGAAAGGAGGACATTCCCGTTACTTGGGCAGATTTTGGTACAAATTCTATAATCATGTATAAGCATCCCAAGGCCCCCTTTCCTTCCTTCCTCCCTCACCCCCCCTTCTCTCCCTCCTTCTTCCGCTGGTGTTTGGAACATGAGGTGTAAGACTGGCTTAAAGAAAAAAAAAATCAACAGAAAAAAAAAAACACACCAAAAACAAGGGTTCCAGTCCCTGGGAGCCGTTCATCGTGGCACAGCGGTGAACGGATGTTTTGCTTTAGTGCTGCTCTGCCTTCGCCAGGAACGATCGGGACCAGCTGGCGTGTTGTATGCATGTATGCCTGTGCGTGTGCATGTGTGTGTGTGCACGCACGCACTCACACACACACACACATCGCAGCCGAGTGGTCCCTCTTTAATACTTGGGAAGGGGGTGTCAGCTGGAAGCTGAGCGCAACCAACGTCTTGCTGAAGATGGAGGGCACGGGGTGACTGCTTAATGACTAGATGTTAAATGTTCCCAACAATTTATACATTTAGAATCCTAAGTTTTCAAAACTCAGCGCGCCGCGCCGTGCTGCAGATCTTGTTTATAACACATTCGGCTAAAATTATCTCAGTGCGTACTGCACCCCGTATAGCACAGATGCTCCGGAACCTGCAGGCTCTGTTTTGATTCCAGATATTCCTGCCCAAGCTATTTGTGTTCGCTGTAAATGAAACTCAAAACCCAGGAACAGCGGCTCGGGTGATTTTTTTTTTTTTTTTATAAATATATGCCCAATCTTCACAGTGGGCACTGAGGTTGAGGTTTTATTTATATGTGTTTTTGCCTCCTGGTACTCCAAGGGGCTTGTTTTCTCTGGTGTCTACAGAGGGGGTAGTTCAGACTGTTGAAGGAGGAGACAATACCCTCTTCCAAGATGGAATCCAGATTGATTCTGGCAGTTGATGGCTGGGTCCAGGGAGATGACTTTGGGTGTGCTTTGGACTCTGCTGCTTACTTTTACAGCAATTCTCTCTCTGCCTTAACTTTCCTCATCTGAGGAATGGGAATACGAGTTCGTGCAGGATTATATGGAATGTTCAATGGTATTGTCTCCTTCATTTAGTGGATGTTTATTGAGTGTTAGTGCAAGGGTTTTGAGACTCTGCTTTATGTTAGAATCATGGGGAGAACTATTTTTTTATTTCTGATACTGGAGCTCAAACTCAGGGCCTGGGCACTGTCCTTTAGCCTTTTCCACTCAATGCTGGTGCTCTAGGGCTGGGAATGTGGCTTAGTGGTAGAGTGCTTACCTAGCATGCATGAAGCCCTGGGTTCAATTCCTCACTACCATATACACAGAAAAAGCCAGAAGTGCTGCTGTGGCTCAAGTGGTAGAGTGCTAGCCTTGAGCAAAAGAAATTCCGGGATAGTGCTCAGGCCCTGAGTTCAAGCCCCAGGACTGGTAAACAAACAAACCAAAAACAATGCTGTTGCTCTACCACTTAAATCACAATTCTACCCCTGGCTTTTTAGTGGTTAATTAGAGATGAGAGTCTCACAGACTTTCCTGCCCAGGCTGGCTTCAAACCACAGTCCTCAGATCTCAGCCTCCTGAGTAGCTGGTATTACAGGTGCGGCGCTCCCCCCCCCCCCCCCGCCATGGAGCACTTCAAACAATGCAGACAGCTAGCCCCATCCCACACCAGGTGCGTGAAGCTTTGCGTGGGAGCCAGTCACCAGGAGAGGTTTAAATCCCCTCAGAGATTCCTGTGTGCAATCGAGTCTGAGAACCACTGACCTAGAAAAGTACTTCTCACATTTTTTCTGCATACATAAGTCCTTCGGGGTTGGTTCAAGTGCAGATCATGGCACAGTAGGTGGGGGGAGCAGGTTGCACAAGAAGCATCTCTAACAAGCACCTGGGAGGTGGTGCTGCGGACCATGTGCAGATCACCCTGGAAGAGGCAGGTTGCAGGCCCTCGGGGAGGGCCCAGGTACATCTCACAAGGGCTACGGTCAGCAATGACAAACATCACAAGGGGAGTACAAGGGTGTACTGGGGACCATGGGAGCAGGCTTTAGAGATGGGATGGGCAGGAAGCAGGACTTGGAGTAAGCTTAGTATTCACCAGAGCAAAGGGGAAGGGTGCTGGGAAACAGACGCAGGTGGAGGTAAGTGGTATGTGCAAAGGTCCAGAGGCTAGAGCTAGTGCGCCAGAGTGAGTGGAGATTTCAGGTGAAGATGGAGCGGTAAGCTCTGCGTCAGGAGGTCCGGCCTTTGTCCAGCTAGAACCGGGTGGGAGAGCAGCGAGCTGCCTAAGGGTTGCGGAGAAGGAATGCCAGGCAGTGCCCCACCCTTGCATGCCTTCATGCAGCTGAGTCCATCAGCCCGCCATGCCTCTGCCCAGCCTGAAGAGAGGCCCCATCCTCTGGGAAAAGTGTGCAGATCATATACAGTTCAGTGGCTTTGTACAAATCAAATAGGCACATAGATATGTGATCATGCATGTCTGCTCCCCTGGTGTGTGTGTGTGTGTGTGTGTGTGTGTGTGTGTGTGTGTGTTGGGGGTTTTTAGCCTCCCGCGCTCCCCTGTCCTGCATGAGAGACGGGAAAACACGCCCCACCCAGACGGGCCAAGAAGAGGAAAGGGCTGACAAACTGCCACCCAGCACCCCTTTCGTCAGAGGACACACAGACAGCCTGGGAGCCAGTCAGCGCTAAGACTCGTTTAATGGTGGCAATGAGCTGTTCTTTTAAAGGGGCCGGAGGGCGGCGGAAGGGGAGGGGTACGTGCACCTACGTAGGGGCTGTGATTGGATGCCTGAGCTGTCCATCAGGGTAGAACTCCGAGGGACCTCCCTAAGGGGCGGCCTACATCTACATCATGGGGGGCCGCCTCTGGGTTCACCACCAGCGCCATCTTGGCTCACGCGCTGTCCAAGGCTGGGAAAAGAGGCGGGGCCAGCTAGAACAGCCTGGTAATGATGCAAGGCATCTGGGCGGGTGTGCCCCACGTGTGTGCTGGTACTAGGGCTTGAACTCAGCTTTTCCTCCTCAAGACTAGTGATTTACTACTTGAGTCACAGCTCCACTTCCAGCCTGTTGGTGGTTAATTGGAGCTTAGAGTCTCATAGACTTTCCTGCCCGGGCTGGCTTCAAATCCCAATCCTCAAATCTCAGCCTCATAAGTAGCTAGGATTACAGACATGAACTACTGGCACCTAGCAACATACACATTTCGACACACTCATACATGTACCCGGATTCCTACACACATGAGTATACAATATCAACATATACACATCCATACACACATCCATTACACATATACCTTTCAATTCAGACACATTTAATTATATACAAATGTGCACACCTACATAGATTCATATGCACATTCTGAGAGTCCCTACATTCTACATGTGCACTGTGGGCACACATGCATACATGCATGTATGTACGTCCATGGCTCTATCTTGCTGCATACCTTCTGGAAGCTCTGTGCTGGCTCCATGGGGTAAGTAGAGGAAGCCTGCAGGATGAGGAGCTGTGAGCAGTTGCTCTTGGCCCATAGCCATGGAGAACCGTGTGTTGCCAACACCCCAAATGAGTTTGGAAGGGTGTTTTCCCAGACAGCACCTCCAGATGCAAATGCACCCCAGCCAGTGTCTCCATTAAGTAGAAGCTTGGTTATGCCACACACACACTCCTGACCCCACGAAAGCCGTGGCGGCATAAATGAGGCAATCTTAGGTCACTACATTTGTGGTACTTTGTGGGCCGGAAGTAGAAAACCAAGACATCGGGGGGCTCTAGGCGAGGGTGGGGGTGTGTGTGTCAGTGAGTGTTGGAACATGTGGACGTGTCTGGGCATGTGGGTGTTTGGGTGTGCATGTGGAAATGCCAGCCAAAGCCTTGTTCTGTTTCTGTGTCTGTGCACGAGCTGGCGCGTGTACGTGCACACGTGTGCAATTCCCCCTCCCCCCATGCTTTTATTACTTCCTCTCTGGGTTTGATGTTGTGGGTGAATAAAATTTAAAGCGCTCAGAATTTTTTCAAAAAGAGCCCTAAAGGGAGCAGAGCGTTGGGTCGTCAGTAATGAAGCAGGAACACCTGTGAACTATTGGTTTTAATTGGGCCGCAGCTGTCGGGCTGTGGAGGGGGAGGGGCTGGCCCTTGGCTGGTCTGTCCCCAGCCACCGCTCCTATCAAGCCTGTGGGTAGCTTCAGGGGTGTGGCAGCAGGATGGCCCTGGAAGTCCAGCCTGGCCCAGGCCCTCAGCCCCATGGCAGGCCGCAGGAAGAAGCTCTGAGCCTTTGGCCTGGGTCCAGCCTTGAGCGCTGGCTTCCTGCTCCCTGCAGGCCTAGGGGCAGCAGCTGGTGATCACCCAGCCCACGAGTGCACACATGTATGAGTGTACACACACATGTAGACACATGCCTGCACATCCTGAAAACCTCCACTGTAGTGGGAACAACAGCAAGTGTTCACAGAGCCCCTCCCACACGGCCTCTCTTCCGAGTGTTCTGCACACACCAGCCCATTAAACCTCAGAGCAACCTCCCCTGTGGGGACGAGTGCCCCTCTATGTGGATGAGAAAACTGAGGCACAGAGGGGTTAGGTAACCCCTGAGGTCTCACAGGGCTGTCACGCTGGTGATGAGGGCATACTGGGTGTGCTGACGTGCCATCTTTTCCCTTCCCACTCAAGACAGCAACACAGAAGCAGGAAGTGACATCACCCTAGGAAGAGCCTCAGTGTGCGTGACTCAGTAGTGTTGCACACCAGCTTCCAAGGCCTTCACAAGCCCGTGGTCACACTTGGCCTTCATAGTGCAACACAGGAGCCTCTACATTGAGTGGCTAGCTTCTGCTGCCATGTTGGCTGTGCCCCTCAAGGTCATATTGTCATTTTCTGTCACTCTGTTAGGGGAAGGGGATGATCTCAAGCTTCCTTTGCTTCAGCTTGTTTCTCCTGGAGCTCCTGGTCATCAATCCTGGCTCTGCCCAAGGCCCCTGAGTCCTGGAATGCTAGCCATAGCATTGCCACCCCCTTCCTCACTCCCCAGAGGACCCCAAACCGAAGTGCTCTGGGGGAGGGGACATCTGGCCTTGAACCTGTTAACTCTTGTCCAGTCTCAGACTCTCTTCTCACCAGAGCCATTTCACCCTACCCCGGCTGAACTCCTAATCCCAGGCCTTTTCCTGAGGCCCCACCCACCCCAACAGGCCCCTGGGGGTATTTGCTTCTGCAGGATCACCCCCCACCCTGCACCCTGAAGGCGAAGCAGCTCCTAGCCTCTGCCACCCAGAGCCAGCCTCCTCTCTCTCTTCAGCCCAGCAAAGTTGCCACAGCCTCGAGGATCGCAGTGTGGGTGAGGAAGGTGGATTCAAGTCGCCCTGTTCATCAGAGGAGACACTGAGATGGGAGCACGGCCCCCACCCCAGCTCACAGGAGGGGCTACTCAGGAGAGACCCACCCAGAAAGGATTTCCATGCTGCCGGTAGTATCACAAACACCTCTCCCCTCCACTCCATTGGTCCTCTCCACCTGGGAGGGCTTTTCCGGTGCATAAATTTGGGAAGAATAAATGAGGTTCAGTAATTCTTTCTTCTTATCCCTGGGAGAAAAGGATCCTTATTCCCTCCTTTGTGCCATTAGGATTTCCTGATCCATATCCCCAGCTTGCACTTTCTAGGACTGTGGTTTTCAACTTCTCTTCAAAACCTTCAGCAGAGACTGAGGTGCTGGTTGGTGTTTGCCAGTCTTCCTCTCCTTCCTTCCTTCTTTTCTTCTGTTCTCTCCCTCCCTCCCTCTCCACCATCCCTCCTTCCCTCCCTCCCTCCCTCCCTTCCTTCCTTCCTTTCTTTGTGTGTGTGTGTGTGTGTGTGTGTGTGTGTGTGTGTGTGTGCTCACTTGTCATATCCATCCTCCAACACTAGGACTTTGAAGTCACGGCCTGGGAGCTCTCCACTAGCTTTTTCCACAAGGCTGCCCCTCTACCACCTGAGCCACACCCTCCACTTCCATCCTTCTGGCAGTTCATTGGAGATAACAATCTTATGAATTGTTTCTTCCTGGGCTGGCTTTGAACTGCTGTGTTCAGATCTCAGCCTCCTGAGTAGCTAGGGTTACAGACCTGGCTTCCTCTTACACCTGAAGTCTATGAGGATTTGCGGGGTGGGGGAGATGAGGGCTTGCTATGGTGCTCAGGTTGGTCTCAAACTCCTGGGCTCAAGTGATCCCTCCTGCTTCCCACATAGCTGGGACTACAGGCATGTGCTACCCCACCTGGCTACCCGCTAGCGCTCCACTGAGCGAGCACACTATCATCTCCCTTTGTCCTATGCGAGAAGCCTGCCTTGTCCTTTCCCTCGCCACACGCCTGTCATGCCAAACTCCTTGCTTTCTCCTTCTCTGGCCACCTCACTCGCCACCAGCCCTTCCCTTGCCAATGCCACGGCCATGGCCACTTTGGCCTCCTGCTCCTGTTCTCTGCTGGCCAGGGGACAAGGGTTCAAGGCCAGCCTGTCCTTTCCTCACTACTTGCAGAAGTGGCTCGCATGCTTGGAGGGGAATGGACCTCATGCGGCGGCACCCCCTCCCCCTACTCTATTTTCTCACTTTCTCTCTGGACAAGGAATCTATTTTTATTTTATTTCATGGAATTTGTCTTTGGAAATAATTAACCACCCTCTTGCAGTCATTTTTCTTCACCCGGGAAAGCAAAATCGCATAACACATTGGAATATTTTTAACACCCGCTTGAAAATTATGTGCTTGTTGTATTGTGAGGAATACGAAGAGAGAAGTTAGGGTGTTGTGTGTACCCCGCCTGGAGCTGGATTCTACTCATCCCAGATCCCTGAGGAGATTCTCTGGTGGGAAGTGCTCAGGTGTAGAGCCATGCCCATCCCTCCCCCCACCCCACCCCTGCCCCTACCTTCCTCAGCACAGCCAAGACCCACCACCAAGCTCTGACTTCTGGGCCTTGCCTGGCACTCCTGCAGCGACCACAGTCAGAGCAGGACTCCCTGCCTCCAGATGCAAACGCACGGCTGCTAGAGGCCAAAGGCCTTGCCTGGGCAACTTGGCCAAGACATGGGCTTTCTGCAACTCAGAAAACCTCCTGGCCATGATACATAGTAACTGGTGTTAGGAATCCAAGACTCTGTGCCTGAGCACTGTCTCCTAGCTTTTTTTTGCTCAAGGCTGTGGCTTTTTTTAGGTGGTTGATTGAGATAAGAGTGTCATAGACTTTTCCTGCTCAGTCTGACTTGAAACCTCAATTCTCAGAGCTCAGTCTCCTGAGTGCTAGGATTACAAGCATGAGCTACTGACAGCCATGACTCTTGGATACGTTTCTCTTAAAATTTCTCTTTCCTCCTCATCATACATAGCCGATGAGCTTTCTTCATTCTTCCTCCCTCCCTTCTCTCTCTTTTCCTTCCTTCCTTCCTTCCTTCCTTCCTTCCTTCCTTCCTTCCTTCCTTCCTTCCTTCCGACAGAGCCGTGCTGTGTAGTGAATTCACAATCCTCCTGCCTCACTAGTGCTGGGATTACAGGTAAGCATCACCACACCCGCAACCTCACCATCTTGTTTCAGTGAGAGCATAAACACGTGAAGCAGCCAGCTCTCTGGATGCAAGCCTCCATGTAGTGTAGCATTTGCTGATTTCTGTGGTATAAATATCAAGCTGCCGATGGCTTGATAAAACTAGCATACACAATTCCAGAAAATTTCACCGTCTGCCATTGGGAGAGCAGCATCTAGCCCCAGTGTTCCCACCCTGTTCTCAAACCCACCTGCATCGGCTCCTCACCTGTGCTCTACTTTCCCAGTGAACCTGCCCTGCTCCTCTGTGAGACTAGTGCCAGTCAGGAAGGCTCCAGAACCTTCCTTCTCACCCCCACAGTCATCTCCTCTCTGTTCCAGAACAATCACTTTGGCTCCATTCAATCCATCCCCTCATGCCGACACACTTCATTGTGCCCAGGGGATAAGCCTTTGTACAACTCTTCATAGAAAGGGCTTGGACAGCAGTTCCAGGCCTGGCCACCACATCTGACCACAGATGTGGGCCCTGACCCCTCACCAGCGGCCGTTCTCTCTCCTTCGCTTGCTGACCGTCACCAGTTTCTCAGTCATATCTAGCTCCAAGCCAGGCACCAGTGGCTCACATCTGTAAGCCTAGCTACCCAGGAGGCTGAGATCTGAGGATCCCATTTTAAAGCCCAGAACAGGCAGACAAATCCCAAAGACTCTTAGGTCCAAATAACTAGCCCAAAGCCAGAAGTAGAGGTGTGGTTCAAGTGGTGGAGCTCCAGTCTTGAGTGAAAAAGCTAAGCAAAAGTGCTAGGCCCTGAGTTAAAGCCCAGTACCAGCACAAAAACAAAGCCAACTCCAGGAAAACAAGGGTTTCCTGTCTGGCCACCGAGGTATTCCTAGTCCTGGACCAGTACATGGCAAGAAGTAGGTGCCCAGCAAATACTCGTTAGCTGAGTGAATCAAGGCATGCACAAGAAAACGTGAGCCAGGTACCTGTGGCTCACTCCTGTAACCCTAGCTACTCAGGAGTCTGAGATCCAAGGATTGTGGTTCGAAGCTAGCCCAGCAGGAAAGTCTGTGAGACTCATCTCCAAAAAGCTACTCTGAGAAAGCTGGAAGTGGCACTGTGGCTCAAGTGGTAGAAGGCGAGCCTTGAGGAAAAAAGCTCAGGGACAGCATCCAGGCCCAGAGTTCAAGCCCCAGGATAGGTGAACCCAGATTTTTAAAAAAGTATACCACATCAAACCCAGATCTTCTGGCCTGCATGGCCTGTGTGCTCCTCTGCCTTTACTGGATTCACATTCAGATTGTTCAGATTCTGTTGTCTTGTTAGTTTTTATTTTATTTTATTTATTTATTTACTTTTTTTGGCCAGTCCTGGGGCTTGGACTCAGGGCCTGAGCACTGTCCCTGGCTTCTTCTTGCTCAAGGCTAGCATTCTGCCACTTGAGCCACAGCGCCACTTCTGGCCATTTTCTGTATATATGGTGCTGGGGAATCGAACCCAGGGCCTCATGTATACGAGGCAAGCACTGTTGCCACTAGGCCATATCCCCAGCCCCTATTTTATTTTTTCTTTTTCCTTTGGACACCTGTCATGAGAGGCCTGTTTCTCTCTTGCTGAAATATTTTCCCCAATACTGCATGGAAGAATGTCAAGATCCATCTAGAATCTGGAGCCTGGTGTGCACTGCCCTCATCTCCGGTCCCGAGGGCCCTCTGCAGGCCAGCCCCTCTGACCCTGCAAGCCAGGTGAGCACCCACCACTCCCTGCCATGCCCCGTTCCTTCCTTGCCTGTCAGCTTTCTGGGCTTCCACAACACACTTTCATTTTCTCACCATTCTAAGGGCTGGATGAAGATGGCGGCAGGGCTGGCTCCTTTAGGGGCAGATGGGGAAGACTGATTGTGGCCTTGCTCTGTGACCTGTATTGGCCTTCTTTTCCCTGGATCTTCACATCCTCCTCCTTTGTGTGCAGCCAGTTCTCTGAGTCCTTATTTAAGGATGCCAGTCAGATTAATGACTTGCCCTCACCAGAATGTTGTGTGTGTGTGTGTGTGTGTGTGTGTGTGTGTGTGTGTGTATGCATGCACACATACGCATGTGCTTGTGCTGGTACTGGGACTTGAACTCAGGGCCTAGCCACTGCCCTTAACTTTTCAAGGCTGGTGCTCTACCATTTCAGCCATACCTCCACTTGTATTTTTTTGTTGGTTGTGGGGCTTGAACTCAGGGCCTGGGTGCAGTCCCTGAGGTTTTTTGCTTAAGGCTAGTGCTCTCCTACTGTGCGCCACAGCTCCACTTCTGGTTTTCAGGTGGTTAATTGGAGGTAAGAGTCTCATGGCCTTTCCTGCTTACGATCCTCAGATGGCAGTCTCCTGAAGAGCTAGGATTCCAGATGTGAGCCACCAGTGCCCAGCATACCTCCACTTCTTGCTTTTTGTTAGGTAACAGGAGATGAGTCTTCCAGACTTCGGGCTGCCTTCCAAGTGAGATCCTTATATCTCTGCTTCCTGAGCAGGGAGGATTACAGGCGTGAGCCACTAGTGCCTGGCCTTCGGTTAACTTTTAAAATCCTGACAGCCAACCACAGTCGCATTCTGAGGTACTAGAAGCTGGGGCTGCAACATAGGAATTGTGGGAGGACACAGGTAAGCTCACAACACCCGGCCTGGCTCCACCTTCCCTTCTCTCCGAGCACCCATGCACAGGGCCACCTGGGCCACCCTGTTCTGGGCTCCTACAGCTCCTTGCATCTGTCCCATGGGTCAAGCTGGTTGGAACCATTGGTCTGTGTCTCCACTTTCTCTCCTTAGACTGTGAGGTCTTTAAGCTTATTTTTTTCTTTTAATTTTTTAAATTTTGTGTTGGTTGTGGGGCTTGAACTCAGGGCCTGGGTGCTGTTCCTGAGCTTTTGTGCTCAAGGCTAGTGCTCTATCCCACAACTGCACTTTCAGCTTTTTGGTGCCTGGAGATGAGTCTCAGGACTCTTCTGCCCAGGCTGCTTTGAACTTCAATCCTCAGATCTCAGCCTCCAGAGTAGTGAGGATCACAGAGGCCTTTGAATGATGCCCACAGCTCTACCTGGGCACCATGACCTCTCTGCCACCCAGGCCTGGTGTGTGTCTGGGGAGAAGCAGAATTGCTGGGTGGCAGGTGGTACGAGAGGCTCTTCCATCTCCATTCCTTCAGCCTCTTCCTATCTTCTGACATTGCGTCCTGCAGCAACATCTCTCTGTTTTCATAGCCTTTGGGAAACTCATCCTTCTGACTTGTTTGATGGAGAAATAGGCCACCGAGACCCTTTGGATTTAGTTCTGGCTTTGTGTTTGCTTTTTTTTTTAAATAAAAAACAGACCCCAGGGTTTTTGCATATCCTGGGCAAGGCTTCTGCCCTGAGCTGTATCTTTTTAATCCTCGTGGTCATAATCCTGGTTGCTTTTGCTGACTGGCTTTGGGGGCTTGGATTGCAACTTCACTTCAACACTATGAGCATTCATTTCTCTTTGATAAACAAGAGCCAGAACCCCTGCCCTGGCGAGGGAATCAGAGAAAGCAACATGGAATGAAGTGCTGTGAAAACCCCACTTGAGCTGGAAGGTGGCTCAGCAATAGAGTGCTTGCCTAGCATGCATGAGGCCCTGGTGCGATCCTCACTAGTGGGAAGGAGAAAAAAACCTCTATTTCATACTATGTTTTTTCATTTGTGCCAGCACTAGGGCTTGAACTCAGGGACTCAATTTCATTTGGCTTTTTCTGCCCAAGGCTGGTTGGTGCTCTACCACTTGGGCCACACTTCCACTTCCATGTCATATTACTATTATTGAATTCTAAATGGTCATGCAGCAGTTATTTCCCTGGAGTACATTGCTGTTAAATAATAGAACTTTCCTGATTTGGATTAATGGATGAGGTTTGTGAATTAGTGATAAGTCTGAATTATGGGACATTGCAAAAATTTTATTACTTTCAAATTAATGTGAATTTATGACTAACCCTGGATTGTCAAGACATAGTCCCTTAGGAGAGTAGCTTTAATGAACAGATAAGAATCACTGGTAATTAAACACTGGCTGTAAACATGGTGGGTCCAACTATAAAATACTGGAAAACTTTTTCTTAAGAAAGTAGACCATTCATGCAGGACTACTGGTGTGCTTAGCCAGCCTTTTCACAATCCCCTGCCTACATCAGGTTATGAAAAGTTCTGAACAAGCAGGATTTTGACTTACTGAAGCATGGTTATTTTCCTTAAATGATGGGCTGGGGGGGATGGTCCTCGAGGTGAACCAGTGAATTGTCAGGGACTCCCCCCCCCCCCCATGAATGGGCTGCCACCATGTTCAGCAGTTGCACACAAACGCACCACCTTTCACAAACATCGATTTCTCCTTTGTGCATGTCCTTACACAATCACACATGCTCTCCATAAAAAGTACAACCCTATGACATAGCCATCCCACATTCCCAGATATACATACACACAATCTGCCCATTTTTTTTCTTTTTGGAAGTTCATTGGAGATAAGAGTCTCATGGACTTTCCTGTCCTGGTTGGCTTTGAACCACAATCCTCAGAGCTCAGCCTTTTGAGTATCTAGGATTATGGGCATGAGACATTTAACCACCTGTGTGCTTAGCAAAACTGTGATTCACAAAGAGTGGATGAGACTCCAACCACACTTGATGAGAACAGAGAGGCAAGTATGAAAGAGGAGGAAGCAGTGCCCTGAGTGGTACAGCAGCGAGTGGGGGAGAAGAGCCAGGAGACCCCGCCTGACTTTCCAAGAAGTCTGTAGATGACTTCATAGGAAGGGGAAAAGGGTATGATAGCTCCCTGAAGAGACTCAGATGCCCACATAATAATGCCTGCCATGTATGGAGCATTTATTGAGATATTGCTAAACGCATTAAGAGTGAGATATTGTTTATTCATTAGGTCTTCCCAGGAACCCAACGATGGAGGTGCAATTATTAGTCTCGTTGTATAGATGAGAAAACAGGCTCGGAGAAATACTCATAGAGCTGGTGGGTGACAGAGCTGCGATTTGAACTCAGGTCTGACGCACTCCAGGGGCCATGCTCCTTTTCTGCATTCGTTTTCTGATTCATTCTGCAGGGAGATGTTTATGCCAATATTGGGGCTTGAACTCAGAGCCTCACACTCCCACTTGGCTTTCACCCAAGGCTAGCACTTGAGCCACATCTCTATGTCTAGCTTTTTGTTAGTTAACTAGAGATATGTGGGAGATAATTGGGATTTGTCTGCTCCAGCTGATCCTCAGATCTCAGCTTCCTGAGGAACTAGGTTTATAGGCATGAGCCACCAGGGTCTGGTGTGTGTGTGTGTGTGTGTGTGAGAGAGAGAGAGAGAGAGAGAGAGAGAAAGAAAGAGAGAGGGGGGGAGAAGGGGGGAACCCAAGACTGAGACCCTCTGTGTATGTGATCAGGGTAATGGATTTGTGAAGAAGAGGGAGAATGGGAGTTCCTGGAATTTTTCTCAGCACCACGGACAGCAGCCAAGTAGCAGGTCTGGGCGCTGTCCTAGGTTCTGGGAAACACCTGCCATTCATCAAGAGAATCTGCAAGATGCCGGGTACCATTCCAATACTGCACGTGTATCATCTCATTAAATAAACACGCCTCACGGGCCCACTCTGTAGACAGCACTTCCCTCATTCCCGCACAAGCCAAGGCTGAAGAGCTACGGCAGCGCGCGTGCGCGGTGGGGCTGGAACTTGGCTTGAGAATGATCTGACTAGGGAGTCAGTCCTTTCCCAAAGCCCTCCCACTTCCCACTCGCCAGCGTGGGGCATTCACCTGAGATCCCTCCAGGGTGGCTCCCAAACTCAGGTGATACTGATGGAACGATGCCCTGCTCCGGGCTGCCTGGTGGGCCCCTGCGAGCACTGGATGCGGGAGTCCTGGAATGAGGAGTCCAGATGATGCCAGTCTCATGACTGCTTCTGGTCCTGACCGGGGTTGCAGGTGGGGACATGGCGGCAGCCCAGACAATCGGGGGACAACTTGTGTAGCTGGAGCCCTCCCTCCTCCCCAGCCTGCCACCAGCCCAGCACCTTTGAGCCCAGTGCAAGTCAGCATGAGCAGGCTCAGCAGGCACTGTTTCATGGACATCTCGCCATGACCTGCTGGACCCCACTGCTCAGACTCCGCCTTCTGTGTGCAAGGAGCCATGGAGGCCTAACCTGGGACTCTTATCTTTAGCATTTTTCTTTGAACTTGGAGCATTGCACTTGCTAGACAGGTGCTCTTGCCACTGAATCCATGCATCTAGTCCTTCATGCTGTGGTTACTTTTTCGCATAGGGTTTTACATTTTCGCCTGGGACTACGATTCTCCTACCTATGCTTCCCTAATATCTGGGACTACAGGTGTGCACCACCATACCTAGCCTAGCCATCTATTTTTAAAATGTTACTTTTTTTTTTGGTTGGTTGTGGGGCTTGAACTCTGGGCCTGGGCACTGTCCCTGAGCTCATATCAATTTAGGAATACAATGCATTTTAACTAGCCATCATTAAAAAAATTGACCAAGATGCAATCATAGGGCTTAGCCATTTCCACGTCTTTCACATTTAATCTGGAGTTCAGGCTTAGCATGAACTACCTTGAGGCAGTTACAATCATCTCATTCTTATCTGTAATGAAACTGAAGCTCAGAGGAGTGTATCCAAGGCCCCTGGGCTGGTATGGAGCAAGAGCAGGAGGCAGACACCTCTCTCTATCATTTCCATCTTTGCACCCAGCCCTCCCATCAAGGATCTGTTGACCCTCTGAGGCCCGAGGACCTAGGACCCAAGCACAGGCCTGAGCTAGGGGCTGGGTGGAGAGCCTGCGGGGAGTGCTTTGTCTCAGTGGGGATGGAGGCAGCCATACGCCTCCCTTACAGGGAAATTATTTGGCTCTCACTAAAATTAATGACGTAGACAGGTGCAAGCTGAGTGTGCTTATCATCCTAGCTATTCAAGAGGCTGAGATCTAAGGATCTCAGATCAAAGCCCACTAGGGCAGGAAAGTCTGTGCGATTCTTATCTCTAATTAACCACCAAAAAGTCAGACATAGAATTGTGGCTCAAGTGGTAGAGCACTAGCCTTGAGCACAAAAGCTCAGGGACAGCGCCCAGGCCCTGAGTTCAAACCCCAGTACAACCAAATTTAATGAGAAGTTTTAGGTTTCTTAAAAACTGGTTGCTGTACATATATACATGGCGGGGGGGGTGGTCCTCTGGGTCCCCGAGGAGGGGGCTGGAGCTGGCAGTGGTATAAAATGAAGCACAGAAGCCACTTAGAACTCATTCCCCATGAAGTGAAGTGAGCTCCACTCCCATCCACGGATCCTGGCTGCCTGCCAGGTCTCTTTCCTGGGCTCCCCAGTCTCGCAGTCCCTGCCTCTTCTCCCTGACTATCCTGCCAGGTCTCTCAGTCTAATCATTCCTGGAAAGGCTCCTCACACCCAGCTCTGGACAAAGCATAGCTTGGCTTTGAAAATCCACTACCACAGGCCTCAGTTTCCCCACAGTAAAATGACCTGAGTGAAGCCCAGTGCTGGTGGCTCATAACTACTATCCTGGCTACCCAGGAGGCTGAGAGCTGAGGATCATGGTTCAAAGCCAGCCTGGGCAGGAAAGTTTGTGAGACTCTTATCCCCAGTTAACCACCAGGAAACCGGAAGTGGAGCTGGGGCTCAAAGTGTTAGAGCTCTAGCCTTCAGCAAAAGAGCTCAGGAGGAGCACCCAGGCCCTGAGTTCAAGCCCCACAACTGGAAAAAAAAATGGCCTGAGTGAAATCTGCCCAGCAGTGCCACCAGCCTGGCTTCTGAGAGCCAAACCTGGCTGGTGGGTTGGTTGAGCTGGGTCTGAGCTGAGGATGTCTGTGACTGGCTCTGGGTCTGGTGGCCCCGAAGGAGGCTGGAGTCCATGGCTGTTTTGGCCCTGGGTGGTTATGAACTCACCTGTCATTCAGGAAGACCTGGTTTAGCAGGGCACAAGACACCTCCTAAGCAAGGGCCTTGTCTCTCTGCACAGCTCCCAGCGTGGGGATCAACGTCAAGAGATGGGCCTCTCTCTCTCTCTCTCTCTCTCTCTCTCTCTCTCTCTCTCTCTCTCTCTCTCTCTCTTTCTCTCTCTCTCTCAATCAGTTATGGGGCTTGAGCTCAGGGCCTGGGTACTGTCCCTGAGCCACTGTGCCACTTCCATTGGGGTCTTCTCTTGCTGGGGGGGGACTCCTGGGCGGGGAGAGGAATTACAGCTCTCCTTCATGTCACCCACCTGGCAAATCCAGAAACCAGCTCATCCCCAAAGCCTTCCTTTCTCTTAAGTGGGGCTGGCAGGTGGTGCCAGGTCCCCTGGGGATGAGGGGAGGCTGAGGCTAGGGGGCGGAGGTCATTGGCCCCATCACCCACCCCCATACCTGGGGATGCAGAGGTGGCAGGAGGCTGGGCGGGTGCCGGGCAGGGCTCTGGAGGGGCCACCTGGAGCTTTCCTGAGCTCAGCCTCTCCTGGGACAGGGACGGGAGGAGCCCAGGTGGGGTGCTTTGTGATGCTGGTCCCAAGGGGGGCTCTGCTTACCTGGCTAGGCGGGAGCAGGAGGCGGCAGGCCGTCCCAGGAGAAGCCACCAGCTGGCAGGACTCAACATAGTACTGCCCAACTCCCCAGTGCTCACTGTGGGGTGGGATGGGGAGAGGAGGGGAGGCTGGGCCGAGAGCCAGATCTTCTGCAGGACTTAGCTCGTGCTAAGACTTACTGCTCGGTGCTCAGTAGGTCTGAGTTGCACAACTGCGCATGGCCTGGATGATGGAGTGTCTGAGTCTGCTGGTGTCTGGCTCTGGGCCGTGTAGCTTGGACTCTGTGCACAAGAATGCCATCTGGTGTGCGTCCCTGGGCCCCTGGGTGGCAGCCATGTGAGCTCATGCCATTATGAGGCAGCCAACAGCCTAATAATTTCCAGCCAGAGGCTCAAGCCCCAGCCTGTCCCTAGCTCTGTGACCTGAGTAAGTTACTTCACTTCTCTGAGCCTTGTTTTTCCCTCTGTAAAACGGGGAGAGAATTGAAAATGCACATTCCAATGTCTTTTGAGCAGTTGTGGGGCTTGAACTCAGGGCCTAGGTGCTCTTCCTGAGCTCTTTTGCTGAAGGCTAGAGCTCTACCACTTTAAGCCACAGTGCCGCTTCTGGTTTTCTGGTGGTTAATCGGAGATAAGAGTCTCAGAGACTTTCCAGCTTGGGCTGGCTTTGAACTGTGATCCTCAGATCTCTGCCTCATGAGTAGCTAGGATTACAGGCATGAGCCACCAGCACCTGGCTTTTCCTTTCTCTTCTTAACTGTCCATGATCCCCTAGAAGTGCCAGGACAGCCATTGTGAATGAGACTTAAGTCCCTAGCACTCTTTCAACCCTCCTTCCAGGCTGGGCGTGGTGGTGCACATTTATATACCAACATTCTGGAGGCTGAGGCAGAGAGATCTTGAGTTTGAGATCAACCTGGGCTACATATTAAGACCCTGTAACAACATAACCCAACCCAACCAACCCCAAACCCTCCTTCCCCAAAGACCCCTGGTCATTGAAAAGTTTTATTTTCCCCAAAACCCAAATTCTGAGTTTTCTGGAACAGACGCGCACTGCCCAGCAGTCTGTGCCACCATGTGAACACACGTGCACACATACAAACACACGTTAGCATCCATTACCCTCCATGGCGCTCAGCCTAGCAGCCAATGTGCAGTGAGCCACAAGGAGTACTTTGGAACTCATCATTGACCTTGAGAGGGGTGGAAATCTGCAGGGAGGGACAACCTTGACCAGGAGGCGGCCTCTGACGGGAAGTTCAAGCCTAAGCTGCAAAGCAGGGGGCATGGACTCAGAGTCCCTGCCTCCCGTGATCCAGCAGACTCGGGGTTGGCTCCATCTTCCTTAGCCCTTCCTTGTTCTACCCTCAGCCCAGTGCAGCAAGAAGAGACTCAGGGGGGCTGGGGATATGGACTAGTGGCAAGAGTGCTTGCCTTGTATATATGAGGCCCTGGGTTCGATTCCCCAGCACCACATATACAGAAAATGGCCAGAAGTGGCGCTGTGGCTCAAGTGGCAGAGTGCTAGCCTTGAGCAAGAAGAAGCCAGGGACAGTGCTCAGGCCCTGAGTCCAAGCCCCAGGACTGGCCAAAAAAAAAAAAGAAGAAGAGACTCAGAACTCCTTGCCTCAGGCCACCTCCAGCGGGCTGTGACACAAGCCAGGGACTTCAGGGGACAACCAGGTCTATGGCCCTACTGCTCAGAACACAGGAGGAGGAAGTCCAGCCTGTGGGCTCGGGGAAGAGGGAGGCCAGCCAGCCAGCTGTGCTACCCAAAAGTCACAGTGAACTTGAGAGTCATTGCTTGGCAATGAACAGAGCAATTTCGTTTGTTGCATCTAATAGTCTTCCGATTGTAGGGTTTGCATTTGTCACTAGTATTCACAGCAGTATTGGTGACAGCAGCTGCAAAGTGGAAACAGCCGACATGCCCATGACAGAGGAGTGGAGAAACACAATGTGACCTATATATACCATGGAATAGTATTCAGCCTTTAAAAAGAGTGAAATCACGCCACTCACTGGCTACCCCCAGGTTGAACCCTGAAAATGCTGCACTGAAGGAAGTCAGCTACCGAAGAACAAATCTTGTCAGAGTCCAAGAATTTGGAGAAGAAAGAACAGTCAGATTTGTAGCTTCTTGACAATGCTGATGGGAAGGTACCTGATGCCACCCAATTCAACATTTCAAAAGAATTGAAATGTTACATTTTCCTGGGTGCTGGTGCTTCATGCCTGAATTTCTAGTTACTCAGGAGGTTGAGATCTGAGGATCCTGGTTCAAAGTCAGCCTGGGCAAAGTCTGTGTGACTTTTATTTCCAATTAACCAGCAAAAAAATAAAAATAAAAACAACAACAACAACAACAACAAAAAACAGCCACCCCCCTACCCCCGAAACAGAAGTGTGGCTTAAGTGGTAGTGTGTCAGCTTTGACTGAAAAAGCTGAGAGAGAGCTCATGGGCTTAAGGTCAAGCCCCACTATTGTAGTGGCACACACACATACACACACGCATGCACACACACATGCATGCATGCACACACACGTAGGTACGTTAAGTTTTATGTACTTAACCACAGTACTTGGGTGTCTATGTTTTTAAGTCAGATTTATTGGGAATAACACCCCCCCACCTTTGAAGGACAGAGCTGTGTGTTGCAAGCCCAGGCATAGGCAAGCACAGAACACCTTCGTCACCCCCAAAGGCCCCCATGCCTCTTGGCTGCATGTGTCCCCTACAATCCAGCCTTTGACAAGCACTCATCAGTATTCTGTCCGTGAAGGTTCCCCGCCCACCCACCCCCTCACACCCCAAACTCTCACACAGATTGAGCAGAGCTTTCTGGAATCCCCGGGAGCAAAGATGCTTGGACTTCGGGATTTTTCAGGTTTTGGATTCTTTGTGTCTGTTGGAGTTATCATGGGAGCAGGATCTGAGTTTACCATGAAACCATTTACATCTCATATCTGCCTCATACACACGCTGAAGGCCATTTGTGTCATGCTTTTAGTGCATCTCTGTTTTGTTCCTGACGGATCGCACGAGGGCAGGTGTGGAATTTTCTACTAGTGGCATGAAGCTACAATGTTTCTGGTTTTGGATTTAGATTTCGGGTATGAATGGAGGCACACAGCATGTAGACTTGTGTCTGGCTTTGTTCACTTAGGGCGACACATTTAAGGTTTGTCCATGTTGTCTGCGGTGATAGTTCTTTCTTTATTTGTGGCGACATGACATTCCATTGTTTGCCTATTCACCATGGAAGACACTTAGCTTTGTTTTCAGGTTTTGGCAACTGAATGGAACTGGGAATTTTCTGCAGACTCGTTTCTATTTGTCTTGGTTAAATATCTAGGAATGGGAATTGCTGGGCTGCATGGCAAATGAGGTGTTAACTTCGTGAGATGTGTTGTTACTAAGGTGGTTGTACGTTTGTTTTCATTTCATTTTTCTAGCTCTTTAAAAAATATTTTATTTAATCATGACTCCTCAATGGACTGGAAGAAAGGGAAATCTCTAGTCTTACCACAGTTTCAGAAGCTCTAGTTTGGCGAGAGTCAGCCAATGGAGCCCTGGGGAAAGGCTTCCCAGCACTGCTGTGTGTGCAAAGGCCCAGAGGTACCTAGAGGACATGGAATCTGGGAGACGCTGATGAGATTTAAGGCTGGAAATGGGGTCAGGGACCAGAGGGTGCCAGAAGTTGGGGGGTCAGTTGAGGCTCCCTGGAGGTGTGTGGAGAGACAGCTTCCCAGAGACAGGCTAGCGAAGAGACCTGGAGCAGGGCCGTGGCAGCCCTGGCCTAAGCTAAGCGGTCCTGATCTTGGGCTCGCCAGACCTGGGTGAGTCTTTCCTGAGTGAGTCTTTCCTGGGCCTGCCTTGGGGTCAGTGTAGTGGGAGGGGCGCCTGTGGAGTGGGAGCTGGACCTGGCCGGCGCCCATTGTCCTGCTGGGATTTGGCCTTTGCCAAGAGTAACAAAGAGCTCAAGGAAGAGCTGGGCTCAGGGGTGGGGGTGAGGGGAGGAGGAGGGAGGGGAAGAAGGGGGAAAAGGAGAGGGGAGAGGGAGAGGGGTGGAGCCCAAGCAGGGCGAGCTGGGGGCGTGGCTCCCCTAGGGGCAGTGAGCTCCTGACACCCTGTGCCCTGCCCAGCCCTCTGTACCCTGCAAGCGAGCGCAGGGCGCTGGCTGTGCCCCTGCATCCCATCCGCACCGTGCATTGCCACCGCTGCCATTCTCTGGCTGCCCCCCACCCCCAGACCCACCCCAGCCCGTGGATGGAGGAGGCCTGGCCCGGAGCTGAGGGGTCAGGCAGCTCCTTGCTGGGTGGTGACTCTTCAGTGCACAGGGGTCCTCGCTGGGCCCCTGTGCGCTCGGGTGTGGTGTGCGGGCGGGCCCAGGCGCATGCGCCTGCTCTGTCCATGTTGGTGACTGGCCAGTGCTCACTGCCCGGGCCCCTGTGGATCTGTGAGTCTCTTATGTCTTCTAGTGATTTCAGCTGTGGCTAGTGGGTGTGGGATAGTGAGACAGGGAAGGAAGGAGAGAGGAGGAGAGGGGAGGGGAAGGGAGGCGAGAGGCAAGTAGCCCAGAGTAGCCCCTTCCAGGGTCCCCCTTGGGGCCTCTCCAGAAGGACGTGAGCGATTGGAATATACACCACATATATGACCAAGAGCTTCAAAAAAGAAATGTAACAAGTGACCAGAAGTAATCAAAGAAAGCTTCACTAGTAACAATGAAAATAAAATTTGACAAATATCAGCCAGCAGATTTACTAAACTAAAAACCACCTACTACTCAGTGACAGGATATGTGGAATAAGCATACTTAAGTGCCGTTGGATGGAATAAAAATTGATGTAACTCAGAGAGACTATTAAGTATCAAAATATAAAGTAAGCAAGCTGGACACCAGTTGATCAGTCCTGTCGTTTCAGTTCCTTGATCGTTCCTTGTCGTTCCATGATCCTTGGGAGGATCATGGTTTGAGGCCCATCTGGGCCTTCTCAACAGACAGATGGATGTGGTGACTTGCACCTCTTTTCTTACGAGCAATCCAACATAGATGGATTTCATTCCAGGGCAGGATGTGAGATCTTACCTCAAAAACAGTGGGTCGTTGGTGATTCCTGCCTGTCACCCTAGCTACTCAGGAGGCTGAGATCTGAAGATCGTGTTTTGAAGCTAGCCCAGGCAGGAAAGCCCATGAGCCTCTTATCTCCAATTAACCACCAGAAAAGCACAAGTAGTGCTGTGGCTCAAGGTGGTAGAGCTCTGGACTTGAGTAAAAAAGCACAGGGACATGAATACTCAGGCTCTGAGTTCATGCCCCATGACTGACAAAAAGGACAAAAGAAAAAACAATGCTGACACTCTGGCTGCTGCTGAGAGCCATTAGTTGTTCTTCATGTTTGACCCAGGGGCTTCAGGTCTTATGCCAGGGTCTAGAAGGCTGTAACAGGCTATTTGTTGGATGGCAAGGAGGGTAAAATCTCACACCTTCTGACAGTCTTTTACATGGAACCAAGGCTGACCCCGTGGCCAACAGAACATGGTAGAAGCAATGTGACTTCAAAACGAAGTGGTGAAGATAATGTTGCTTTTCCTTGGCTCTCTTGAGATGTGTGTGCTTTGGTCCCGGCTACCATGCTGCAAGGAAGCTCAAGCAGCTCTGTGGAGGACAAATAACACATTACTAGTTTGCTAGGAATGGGAGTGAGCTATGTTTGCTTCTGGTCCTGTTTGTTTCCAGCCCCCACTCCCTATGCAACGCATGGTGGGGTCACCCTTCCGCATGGTGCAAGGGTTAAGGGAGTCTGGAAAAGAGAATGGCCAGGGAGGCCACATGAGGGGGCCAGCGCTACCCGAACAGTGTTCCTATGAGCTTGGGGTGCTGCCATGACTTTACTGTCCACACCCAGTCCACCCATATCGCATACACAGCCCTGCAATTTTCTCAGTGTATCCATAAATCACTCATAAGACACCTGTACACAGTGACCCTGGCTTGGTAACCCTTCCCCCCCCAAGGGTCACTTGCCTATGGCCAGCCACACCCAGCCCAGTCATCTGCAATCTATCAGCTGTGCCACGATATGACCTAACACGACACACCACGTCACACAAGTCATGCAGACCCCTTCCCTGCAGATCCCTGCACCAACAGTGCCCCATGGTCCAGCCTGGGTCTTGGTTGTCCTGTCCAGGAGCCTGGGCCTGGCTGGCCTTTGCCTATGAGCAAGTTTGGGCCAAGACACTGACTGGACCCTGTCCAGAAATAGAGGAGACACTAAGCAAATGCTTTGTTCTCCTTGGGCTGGTCATCAAGCAGCTCTGAGCCCCTCCCAGGCCCCTCCCCTCCCACAAAGGAACAAAACAGCAGCTATTTTTAGATTCATGACAAACTCTCAGCCCCTGGGGTGGGGAGTCCCCTGAGAGAGGCATGTGCGAGGGGCTCTAATGAGCCACAGCAGTCCCGTGCCTGGCTCCACAGGCAGCTGGCCTCAGCTCTGCTCTGGGAGGAGAGAGCCCCAGTGCTCCATGACAAAGAGAGGGCCAAGACAAGGAGAACAATGCCCGGATCCCACATGCCTACTTGGGGGAGGGGAGGGGAGCAGTGCCCTCCTTCAGAAGGAGGTCTCCCCCTCCCCTTACATACACACAGGGCAAAGCCTCAGAATGCCTAACCCTCCAGACAGCTCACTTCCCAGAGGAAGCGAGCATACCGGCTGTCTACTGCACAAGCCTCATGTAATAGACAGGCCAGCAGCCACCCAGAGCCAAGTGGGAAGCCTGGCTCTGCTGCGTGGCCTCAGTTTCTTCATCTGTACCATGCAGACAATACAGTTCTCCCCTTGTATGGTTGTGGTAAGGAGTCCCAGGAATCATTAAACCTGCCTCATGGCAGGTCCTCCACCAGCCCACGAGCTAGTTCTGGCCTGTGGGTGAGCTCTTTGCCAAGCCAGGGACCTGTTATGTCCAACACAGGGTCCAAGAGCCCAACGCATTGGTTGGCACATAGTAGGTACTCAGTATATATTTGTTGAAGAGAGTAATGGAGAGATTTTTTAAAAACCAATCTCCAGACCTCCATGCTTTCTCCAACTTGAGTCTCGTTCTTCCCCAGCTCTCTTCCCCTGTGTACTGCTGAGGTCAAGTCATAGGTAACAACAAGGTTCAGAGGCCAAGTTCCCAGTCTGGCAGCCTTGGGATGCAATGATAGAGTCTGGCCACGAGGGGGTGCACTCTTTTAAGGTTTCTGCACCAGCTCAGGTCATTCTCGCCACTCAGGGGCAGGAGAGCTGGAGAGGTTACAGCACTCCAGGTAGGGTACCTGTCCTTCTTAGTAGAGTTCCACAAGCCTGTCCTCAAACTGTGGAGAAGAAGTAGTATCATTTGGTCATTACTTGACAATGCTCAGAATTGCTACACTGCTCAGTCTCCCAACACCCTAGGAATGCCGGATCATTGACTGCCATCTTTGTTCTACTAGGTTGGGCCATGTATGACTGTCATCCCATATCCCTTAGATGAATTTTTACTTCTTATGCCCAAAAGGCCTCTTCATCCTGAAGGAAGGGATCCTTCAGGAGGATCCCTGCAGGAGGGAGAAGGGTCAGATTTTATCAGGGGGACTGCTGTTTCTAGACAGATCTCCCCAGTTCCCTCAACGGTCTTCACTGAGCAAGATGATAGAGCTAGCCAGAATACTTTGGAGGCCCAAGTTCAAAGATTATAAACACAGAAGACATGCACTGGGGAGAGGGGGCAGAGGGTGGAGATGTGCCTTTTCCAGTCATGTAAGGAAATCCTTTTGGCTGGAAGACAAACCCAGATGGTACAACTATAGAAAGTCCTAGAATGCTACAGAATATCATGGCCAGAATGCCATAAAAATGGTTGAATGTCAAGGAATGTCATGAGATGCTCTGGAATGTCAAAGAATGTCACCAGGTACTGTGGATTCTTGTAGATGTCAAAAGAGGTCACAGGGTTCTGTTGAGTGCTGTAACTGTCACTGAACATCAAGGACCACCTTCCAGTGTCATCACAGGATGCTGTAGAAGACTGTAAATGATACGGAATGACTTAGGATGTCATCCTAGATGGTGCCAGGCTGTTATGGAATGCCACCCTCACAGAATGTCACAAGAGGAGGCTTCACGCTGGTTGAGAAGTACTCTGGAGGTCACACAGGTCCCCCCATTCCGTTTGCAGATGGAAAAACTGAGGCCCAGGGTGGGGACAGGCCCTGTCCAGTGGAGCTCATGCACACATGTGGGCAGAAGCAGATTTGAACTCTAGTGATCTGGCCTCCCAGGCTAAAGCAACATTGCTTGGCTCAAGGCTCTTGGGGACTCATTACCCCCGCAGTGGAAACAGTGGGGCCCTGGGGTACTGAGCAAACCTCTTCATCTTGGCTGGCTCTTGCAGAGGCAGAATGGGAATTAACTTCATGTGTGGGCTTTCTGGTCTGAAAAGCAAAGTAATGAGTCATTTGAACTGAACTCAACACCACCCTTGCTCAGTGGCAGAGGAGGGTGGGGGTATTATGTGTTGGGGGAGCCCTTGAGGCCAGTCCCCAGGCCTGCTGCCAGAAAGGCACTCCTGGCCTTCCTGGGGGAGACTTGTTACACAGCTCAGGTCTCGTCGACAATCAGTCTTTCTGGCAGATTGGACAGAGGCCTAGTTCCTT
This sequence comes from Perognathus longimembris pacificus, assembly GCF_023159225.1. NCBI lineage: Eukaryota > Metazoa > Chordata > Mammalia > Rodentia > Heteromyidae > Perognathus > Perognathus longimembris. Next base: position 153,542,833 of record NC_063161.1, read on the forward strand.
AGAAGGCAGAGTATAGGCTTGAGGGGTATGGGAGCAGGAGAGAGAGACCCTGGAAGGGCATCGAATATCACAGGTGGTCTTCACAGCCAGAAGTCAGGCAGGTTGAGGTGTCTTCAGTGAAACCTTTGGGCTATCTTGGCAGATTTATGGGGCATGGGGTGTCATATGGCAGGAGCAAAATGACAAGATGAAGGGACTAATGCTGTGTAGGAGCACAGATCTATTTTCTCTGTTGATTAAGAACTAAACGGCAAAAAAGTGCTTAAAGCAGACAGGGAAAGCTTATTGAAAACAAAATGGAGTAGAAATGCTTCATAGAAGGAGGCCTCAAGCCTGGGGATCCAATAGAATCCTCTTTGAGAGTGGATGTTATATAGTGCAGGGCTCCTTCCATACCTCCTCTCCTGGGTTCTGTGCTGATTGGTTGATGGCCTGTGTGTGTGCCTACCTGGCTCTCAATTGGCTGAGCAGGAACCCCAGGCATTATGGGAAGAAGATGTGTTTGAGTGGGAATGCACGGCACTATGAAAGAAATTCCATAATGGACCACATGTTCTCTGTCACATGTTATGTCTGCCATTTTCTATCCCCAGCTATCTAACCAAGGAAGCATAACTCTTCCCTCAGGGCTCCTGGAGAGGGCTCCCTGGTTTTGCATTGGACAAGAAGGTTTATCCATAGTAACATACATAATAACTCCTCCTCTTTGTTCTATGCCCCAAGTCTCCACCCCTGCCCCCCCCACCCCATCTCTGTCTCTCTCCTCTCTGGCACAGACTCAAAGCTCAAAGCTACCCCAAGCAGAAAAGTCCGTAAGACTCTATCTCCAATTAACTAGCAAAATGCTGAGCTGGACGCCTGGCTCACGTGATACACTGGCAGTTGTGAGCAAGCAAGCTGATCTGTTGAGGCCTTGGGTTCTGAGTTCAAGCCTCAGTATCTGGACAAAAGAAGAAGAAAAAAAAGAGGCTGAGATTGGAAGGATCTTGGATTGAAACCAACCTGGGATAAAAGTTCATGAGAATCCCTTCTTTTTTTTTAATTTAATTTATCTATTAATTGAACACAAATTTTTTTGACAAGGTGTTGTGCAAAAAGGGTACAGTTACATAGTAGGGCAGTGTGTATATTTCTTGTGATATCTTACGCCCTGTTTTTCTTTCCCTTCTCTAGGTCAGGTAGACATATATACAATATACAATGTATCAAGAACATATACAGTAGCCACCAGGCCAAGCCCAAGAAAATTCGCCTAGGGCTTTAAATGTAATGTCGACATTAGACAATATGTCGACAGTAGTCTTATATGAACGTACATACATAGCTTTTGAGCTATTGTATTCCACTGAGAGGTCAATTTTTGACCTTTATATGTTGAGTAGTTATTTGGATTTAGTTACATACTGTTGGGTTACTACCCCAATCCTGTGGGAAATACCATTTGACAAGCAGTTTTTGGTTTCACAAACCTGGTCTCTACTGTCTCTCCGTGTCCCTTTCTTAACAGTAATATGTCAGGGAGATCATGCCCCTTTGTTTTCTGTGTTCTAGGCTTGTCTCGCTCAACATTATTTGTTCAAGTTCTGACCATTTCCCTGCGAATAACAATATTTCACCATTCCTAATAGCTATGTAGTATTCCATTGTGTAAAGGTACCATATTTTTTGGATCCATTCATCTGTGGAGGGGCATCTGGGTTGTTTCCATATTTTGGCTATTGGAAAACATGGAAGTACAAATGTCTTTTTGATATCTTGGGACTTGCTGTTTAGGATAGATGCCTAGGAGTGGTATGGCTAGGTCATAGGGTAGGTCTATATTGAGCTTTTTGAGAAACCTCCATACTGTTCTCCAAAGTGGTTGTACTAATTTGCACTCCCACCAACAATGGAGAAGGGTTCCTCTTTCCCTGCACCCCCTCCAGCATTTGTTGTTGCCTGAGTTCAGAGGATAGGCCATTCTAACTGGGGTGAGGTGGTATCTCAGGGTTGTTTTTATTTGCATTTCCATTACTACCAGGGATGTTGAACATTTCCTCATAAGTTTCTTTGCCATTTTTATCTCTTCTCTTGTGAAGTCTCTCTTTACCTCCTTTGTCCATTTCCTAATTGGATTATTGGGCTTGGAGGGGCTTAGTTTTTTGAGTTCTCTGTAGATGACAGATATTAGGCCTTTGTCTGTTGCTGTGCTGGTAAAGATCCTTTCCCATATGGTTGGCTGTCTTTCTGTTTTGGTGGCTATGTCCTTAGCTGTGCAGAAACTTTTTAATTTGTAGTAGTCCCATTTGTTGAGTCTCTCCCCTATTTGTTGTGCCCCTGGGACTATATTCAGGAAGTTCCTTCCTGTGCCTATAAGTTCTGGTGTCTTTCCTACTCTGTCCTTCAGTAGTTTCAAGGATTCAGGTCTGATATTGAGGTCCTTGATCCATTTTGAGTTGATCTTGGTGCATGGTGATAGGCTTGGGTCTACTTTGAGTTTTCTGCATATGGCTGCCCAGTTCTCCCAGCACCAGTAGTTGAAGAGGCTATGTTTATTCCATTGTATGTCTTTAGCTCCTTTGTCGAATATCAGCTGACTGTAAGAGTGCAGTTTTATTTCTGGATCTTCAATTCTAATCCATTGGTCTTTCGATCTGTTTTTATACCAATACCAGGCTGTTTTTGTTATGATGGCCTTGTAGTAGAGCTTGAAGTCTGGTATTGTGATACCTCCTACACTGCTTTTTTTGCCTAGGATTGCTTTGGCTGTTCTAGGTCCTTTGCTGTTCCATATGAATTTATGGATTGTTTTGTCTATTTCAGTGAAGAATGTAACTGGGATTTTGATAGGGATTGCATTGAATTTGTATAACATTTTGGGCAATATGGCCATTTTCACTATATTGATTCTGCCTACCCATGAGCATGGGAGGTCTTTCCATCTCCTTGTGTCTTCTTTGATTTCCCTTATTAGATTTTTATAGTTTTCATTAAATAGGTCCGTCACGTCCTTGGTTAAGTTGATCCCTAGGTACTTTATTCTTTTTTTGGCTACTGTAAATGGAATTGTTTCCATAATTTCCTTTTCTGTTTGTATATTGCTGGTGTACAGAAAAGCTGCTGACTTTTGTGGATTGGTTTTGTATCCTGCTACTTTTCCAAAATGGTTTATTAGGTGTAGGAGTTTGGGGACTGAGTTTTTTGGGTCCTTCACATGTAAGATCATGTCGTCTGAGAATAGGGATAACTTGATTTCTTCCTTGCCGATGTGGATCCCTTTGATGTCCTCCTCTTGCCTTATTGTTATGGCTAGGGATTCCAGTGCTATGTTGAAAAGAAGTGGGGAGAGTGGGCATCCTTGTCTTGTTCCTGAGTTTAGGGGGAATGATTTAAGTTTCTCTCCATTTAATATGATATTAGCAGTTGGTCTGTTGTATATGGCTTTTATTGTTTTGAGGAATGATCTATTCCTGTTCTCTCCAAAGATTTTAATAGGTATGGATGTTGTATTTTGTCAAAGGCTTTTTGGGCATTGACTGAGATAACAATGTAATTCTTACTTTTAGTTCTGTTTATGTGGTGAATTACTTTGATTGATTTACGGATGTTGAACCATCCTTGTGACTGTGGGATGAAGCCTACTTGGTCATGATGTATGATTTTCTTGATCAGTTTCTGGATCCTGTTAGCTAATATTTTATTAAGGAGCTTTGCGTCTGTGTTCATTAGTGATATTGGTCTGTAGTTCTCTTTTTTTGTTGGGTCTTTGCCTGGTTTGGGAATGAGTATGACATTAGCTTCATAGAATGAGTTTGGGATTTCTCCCTCTGTTTCTATTTCGTGGAAGAGTTTGAGGAGTATTGGTATTAGCTCCTCACTAAAGGTTTTGTAGAATTCATTGGTGAATCCATCTGGGCCTGGCCTTTTCTTTGTTGGGAGGTTCTTGATTACCTCCTGTATCTCACTGTAAGTTATTGGTTTATTTAGTTGATTTATTTCTTCTTGTTTCAGTTTGGGCAGTTTATACTTCTCTAAGAATTGATCCATTTCTGTAAAATTATTGTTTTTTACTGAATAGAGGTTTTGGAAATAGCTCCTTATGATTGTTTGAATATCGTGTGTACTTGTAATTTTTCCAGTGGAGTCCCTGATTTTACGTATATGAGTCTCTTCTCTTCTTTTTTTTGTAAGTCTTGCGAGGGGTCTGTCAATTTTATTTATTTTCTCAAAGAACCAGCTTTTAGTCTTATTTATTTGTTGAATGGTCTTTCTATTTTCAATCAGATTTATCTCTTCTTTAATCTTTGTGATCTCTCTCCTCCTTCATTGTAGATTCGGTCATTTCTTGTTTCTCCAGTTATTTAGTTTCTTCGTGAGGTTATTCACCTCCTCTGCTTCCATTCTTTTAATGTGAGTGCTGAGGGCAATGATCTTGCCCCTCAGTACTGCCTTAGCTGTGTCCCATAGGTTTCTTTGTGATGTATTTTCATTGTCATTGTGGCTTATGAATTCGTTGATTTCATCTTTAATTTGGTCTGTGGCCCATGTGTTGGATAACAGTGTGGGGTTTAGCCTCCAAGAATGTGTATAGCCTCTATGGTAACCGTTGTTATTGAGGGTTACCTTTAATCCACTGTGATCAGATATAATACATGGGATGAAGTCAATACTTTTGTATTTGCTGAGGTTCTTTGTGTGGGCTATGACATGGTCTATTTTGGAGCATGATCCAGGTGCTGCTGAGAAGGTGTATTGAGTCTCTGTAGGGTGCAAGATTCTGTATAGATCTGTCAGATCCATTTGGGATATGGTGTTACTTAGGTCCTCAGCTCCCTTGCTGATCCTCTGGGTGTTGGATCTGTCTCTTGGAGAGAGTGGGGTATTAAAGTCTCCCACTATGATTGTGTTTGCGTCTATCTTGTTCTGTAATTCTGTGAGAATTTGCTTGACATATGTGGGGCCTCTTTTGTTCGGTGAGTATACACTTATCAGCATGATGTCTTGATTCTGGATTTTTCCTTGTATTAAAATGTAGTGTCCTTCTTTGTCTTTTTGAGTTGATTTTAATGAAAAGTCCAGCTTGTCTGAGATCAAGATGGCTACACCTGCCGTTTTGGTAGGTGCATTTGCTTGGAAGATCTTGCTCCATCCTTTCATTTGGAGCCTGTTTTTGTCCCTTGCTGTAAGGTGGGTCTCTTGTAGACAACAGATGCCAACTTTTTGTTTACGGATCCATTCTGCCAGTCTGCTCCTCTTTATTGGAGAGTTTATACCATTTATATTCAAAGAGATCAAGGATAAGAGTGTTTTTTCTCCTTCCATTTTCTTGTTGGGCTGTTTTTTCCCCTTTTTTTTTTCCTTGTCTTTAGTGAGCTGCTCTTTCTGTTTCTGTTTCCGTCTGTGTGTCCTCTATGATCTCTGTTGGGTGGGATTCCCCTCTTAGAATTCGCTGTAGGGCTGGTTTTTTATTCACATACTCCTTTAGATCCTCTTTGCTATGGAAAGATCTGGTTTTCCCTTCGAATGTGAACTCCAATTTCGCTGGGTATTTAATCCTAGGTTGCATATTGTTGGCCTGAAGTACTTGGATGGTGTTCTTCCACTCACTTCATGCTTGGTAGGTTTGTGTGGAGAGGTCTGCTGTTATTCGGATCCTCTTCCCATTGTAGAAAATTTCTTTCTTCATTTTGGCTGCATTCAGAATTTGCTCTTTATTCTTGAGATCTGATGTCTTGAATATTATGTGCCTTGGGGTGGCTTTTCTGGGGTCTGGCCTGTCAGGTGTCCTATAGGCTTCGGTTACCTGGATGGGGTCCATTGTGAGATTGGGAAAGTTTTCTGCAATAACTTTATTGAAAATATAATGAAGCCCTCTGCTCTGGTATTCGGCTCCTTCTTCTATTCCAATTATGAGCAGATTATATCTCTTGTCTTTGTCCATTAGTTCCTGGATAAGTCTGCCCTGAAGCTTCACCCTTTCTTGGAGTGTGATAATTTTCTGGTTGTTGTCAGCTGCTTCATCGTCCAAGAGAGAGATTCTGGATTCTGCCGGGCTAGATTTACCTCCCCTGGTGTGGGGATGCTAAGCTTACTCCCTTATCAGTGCTCCCCTTTTCACCCTCTCCCCTGGGCACCTGACCAGCAGGTGGCCAAGGTGGAGCGAGGGACACGGGCTAGCCTAAGGTGCACGTGGCCGAACGAGATCCCCTTTTCCTCCCTCCTTACCCACCAAGGAAGCCAGGCACAGACGGTTCTCGGAGACGCTTTGGAGAGCAATCCAATTTAATCCTGAGGGGCTCACAGTAATATAGTAGTGATGACGAGGATTGAGGATGAGCTGGCAATAGGCTGGCGAGCTTGTACATCCAAGAGCAGCTCCCAAGGACCTCCCTCATGGGCTAACGTCACTTCCCATAGTACTGCCCTGTGGGCAAAGCCCGCGCGAAAAGGGAGCACACGTGCTCGCTGGCGCAAGGTGGGGGATGGTCTCAAAGCTATCCCTTCTGGTTCCGGACCCAGAAGGAGATAGGTGTGGCTCACTTCCACACTGCCCCAGGGCTGGGGGAAGGGCGGCATCTCGGGAGCTCTCTCCTCGCCCTTCCCCCCTTAAGGCCAAGATGAATCCCCAACAGATTTCATATGGTCAATTTTTTGTGCTGTGGATTCAATTGCGGAGTTTATGGATGTTAGAGAGCTATTTATGGTTGTCAGATCAGCTCTGATCATGGAAATTTCTTCCTTTAAAGAGTTGTATTTTAAATCTATTTTTTCATGCATTTCACTTCTCAGGATGTTAAGGTCTTCTTTAACGAAGGTTTGCATTGTATCCATTTTTGCTTCTATTTCTTTCTTGGCTTCCTGGATGTCCTTCAAGACTTCCACTCTAAACTCCTGGAATTGTTTTCTGATTTCATTTCTGACGCTTTCCATCATTTCTGTTAACATGGCCTCATTTGCTTTTTTATTCTCCATCTCCTCTTCAGTCGTGCTGTTTTTTGGAGCTGGCGAGTTGGCTTGCCCTTTGATGAACTGTGTTATATTTCTTTGTGATTAGCGCATCTGGAGATCTGTGGGTGGCTTCCCTGGTTTGGTTTTGTGCTGGTTCCTGCTGGTCCGTCAGTGGAAGCCTTGTGCCCTGGTGTCCTGGATCTGGGTTTGGGTTTGGCTGTTGGACCTTGCTTCCCAATGGGTGAGTGTGACCTTCTCGATTGTTGCTGAGGTGGTCACTCTCCCTGCACTTGGGGGCCGGTAGGTTCTGTGTCTTTCTCTGCGGGACAGTGTCCTGCCGCTGTGCTGTGCTGACCCTAGCGTGCCCCTGCTGGGGGCTTGCTGGTCGCTGATTCAGCGTGGTGTGGAGGCTTATCTCTTCTTTGGTTCTTTTTTCCACTCTTTATCTTGGTCAGAGGAGCTCACCTCTCAGGCAGTTCGCCTTCCTGTGTGGACCGCTCCGGGGCGGGTGTTGTTGAGGTGCGGCCCACCCACTTGTGTGAAATGCGCCAAACTGAGTGGGCACGGGCCGATGGAGAGCTCAGCCCTCCCGTGTAGGCATGCCTACTGGAGCAAGCGCTGCCGCTGTGGCCCTGCCCACCTGAGCGGGGTACGCCTACCAGAGCGCGCCCCGGGTTGTTGGGTTGTGCTTGAGCCCTCCCGCGAGTCTGCTGTGGGGGCCGGTATGTGTGGGGCCCAGTGGGATCAACTGTCCAGGCGCAGGTTAGCGCCCTCAGACTGCGCCCCCTCTGCGAGGGGGACGCGTGATCAGGCCCAGGTGTCCCTGCTGTGCTGGTATTGCCCACCAGCGCCTGTGATTTTAGTTGTAAAAGTCCGTGAGGTCCAGGCACCTCGGGTGGGGCTTGCACAGCCTGCAGTCCCCCGGCCCCTGTTGGGAAGGGGGCAGGGCCAGTTTGGCCAGTTCCGGCTCCTGGGCAGCTTTGGGGCTGCTCCGCCCTTCGCCTGCTAGACTCCTGTGACTTCCCAGAGCCTGATGGGAGCTTCCTGCCTGATTTGGGGGTTCTTTGTTCCCTTGGGGCGGGGAGGGGGAGGGAGGGAGATCTAGCTTCTTTGTAGGGTTTGGGTCTCTGATAGCTGGTCTCCCGTTGGGGGAGGGGGTAATTGGGGACTCACTGGTCCTGGATTTTGTGTGTGTACCATGTTGCCGTTGGTCCTTCGAGTGTGGTGAAAGGTCGTGGTGGTGTCCCTGGCTCTTCCCTTCTGCACCGCTGGGTTCCCCAGCCGCTTATGTCCGTTCCCGGTGTGGACCCGAACTTCCCATCGCCGCCGTCGCTGTATGTCTTGGTCCGCACTCTCCCTAGAGTCCGTGGAGTCCCACTGTCTGGACTCTGCGCTCCTGGCAGTCGGTCTGCCGATCGCCGGGTCTCCTTTCCCAGCCTGGCCCTGTTTGGGTCAGGGTCGGCTGGTGGGGGGAGGGTGCCCCGCAGGTTCTCCAGCTCCGTGTAGGTTTTCGGCTCTTCTTTTCTACTCCTTTGTGTTTTCCTGCGTATCTCCACTGCTTCTGGCTGCTGGTTTTTCTGGGTTCTTGATGGGGTGTGAGGTGCTGGAGTTCCCAGCTCGCTATTCAGTTGGAGCGAGTCGGGGTGCCTCCCTACTGTGGCGGCGCCATCTTTTGGTCACTCGAGAATCCCTTCTTAATGAAGAACCGGATGAGGAGGAAATTGTCATCCTAGATACCTGCAAGCCTGACAAATAGATCGTGTTAGGCACAGGCTGGGGCAGGAAAGAAGAGCTTTTCTCAAAAATAACAACCAAAAATCAAGGCTGGAGATGTGGCTCAGTATTAAGAAGGTGAGCACAAGGACACAGTTCAAATCCTGGTATCACTACCAAAAGGGGGGAAAAAAAAGAAGAAAATAAATGGTACAGAGAAAGAGCCAACAGAGGAAATGACTGGAAAATGCTCTCTCGCGAGTGCTCAGCCGGATCCCTTTCCCTCTTCTGGCAGTTGGGTTCGGGCTGGAGTTCTTTCAAGGTACTCATGAGCAGATCCTTTGCCTTTGATTGTGGTTCTGGGCTGAAACTGGGAGATGGCTTGTCTCTGTGTGAAAAGCACTTTTGAGAGATAGAGTCATTCTGGCCTCCAACACTTGTGCAATGCATGGCGCCCCAACCCTAGTGCCAGGCTCCCCCTGGGCTTGTGTTTCTCTGTTCCCTCCTAGGGAAATGGAGAGCTAGGAGTGACAGCCACTCGGGACCTCAAGCCTCTGTGTGGGCATGGCTCACGGACAAGCAGCCCCTGCCTCAGAGAGTGTACATTCTAACAGGACACACATCCCAAGGCAGCATGGAGGGAGGAGCATTGGCCAGCTCATCTGGACAGACAACAGGAGCCACGGGTGGTGACCTTTTGCCTGATGGAGGGTGAGGGTTGGAGGCTTTCAGCAGGGAGAAGGGAGGAAGCCACTCAAGTTGATGTCAGGAGGCTTTGCATTCTGAATACGGAGAGCATTTTGCCTTCAGAGCATGATTTGTCTTCATCTTGAATGGTTGTACCACAACTTGCAACAGTGGTTTTCGTTTTGTCTTTTTAAAAAAAAATTATTTTAAGTAAGTAATTAATTTTGGGTGCCTGTCCTTGGGCTTGTACTCAACCCTGGGCACGGTCCCCAAGCTTTATTTTTTAAATTTAGCTTAAGGCTAGTGTTCTAGCACTTAGGCCACAGCTTTACTTTTGTCATTTTGGTGGTTAACTGGAGATTAAAGAGTCTCACAGACTTTCCTTCCCAGGCTGGATCTCAGCTTGATCCTTAGATCTCAGCTTCCTGAGTAGCTAGGATGACAGGCAGGAGCCAGTGGTGCCCAGCCACAGTGCTTTTGGATTGTCCATTGCTATAATAAACACCTCAAAGATGGCCCCCCAAGTGTACCTTTATGAACTGTGAACACCTACGTTTTGTGACACATGCCCTCGGTTTCCCTTCCCCCTTGGTTGAGGACATGCAGTCTCACCTGCAGACCAGCCTGCTCCGGAGAGCAATGGATCAGCAGACTCACCAAGTGACCAAGTTGTGCCATTTCCCCATACTTGGTGTCCCACCCCCAATTCAAGCCTGATCTGCTCTATGCGACCTGAGACCCCTTCCTATGCTGGCCCTTCCTTTTCCTATTCCATATTCCTGAGGCTCCAGGATGCGTTGCCATGCTCCCATCTCACGTACAATAGGCATGTTTTTCTTAGTATGTGCTCGAGTTATTTGCATATTGAAAAAAGGTAGTGGCACCAGAGCTATTTGTGGCCCACACTCTGTCTCACCACCCCCTCGCCCTTCACCTGCAGCTGTAGTGGGCTTTCAGGGGTTTTCCAAGGCAGCGGGAAGTCCAGGGGCCACTGTGATGAGCTGAGGGGGAGTGGGGGACACATGTGTGTCTCTGCTGTCCTTGAAGATACAGTCCCCAGTCTTTACAGTCCTGCCTTAGAGCATGCCCAGAAAGACTCCTCGTCATTTACCAAGTTCAATACCACCTGTTGCTGGCCTTTCTTCTTCTCCATCTCATCTTTCCTCCCACTCCTGTCATCTGTGAGGATCTTGTGACCGAAGGCCTCATCTGCTAGGCCATGTGTCACCTTCTGTTTTAGAGGAATCCACACGAAGACAGAGAGGGTAAGGCTGTGATGGTGGCCAAATCATAGCCTGGTGAGTGGAACTTTCCAGAAGAGAGAAGTGTTAGGACTGTAGCCAAGAAGCTGACACAGAGGGGAAGGGAGGGGCCTCCAGAGTCACCATGACCTCCCACCCTTGGGAGACAGGGTGACCACTGGGTGCCATCTCCTGTCTCCTGAACATGGCACTTGAACTCAGAAAAGATGGCTTGTCACTTACTGGGAACATTACAGGATGTTACTTTACCTGTTCCTGGGGATGGCATGTATTCTTTAAAAAAAAAAAAAAAAAAAAAAAACCACATTATTTTGGCAGAAATATTTTGTCAACCTAAAGAGCTCATTTGGTCAAAAATACTCTAGAAAATTAATAGGAAAATGGACCTAAAACCTCACATTTTAAAATCATGGTAAAATTAAGGCAAATGGGAAGTAGAGCTATGGCTCAAGTGGTAGAGTGCCAGCCTTGAGTGCAAAAGCTAAAAGCCAGCAGCTAGGCCCTAAGTTCAAGCCCTAGTACATTCACAAGAAAAAAAAAGGCAAATGCTCAAACTCTAGAAACAGCAAAACAAAAAACAGACTGGGCACTGGTGGCTCATGTCTATAATACTAACTACTCAGGAGATTGAGATCTAAGGATTGAAGTTCAAAACCAGCCTGGGGAAGGAAAGTCCATGAGACCCTTATCTCCAATTAACCACCAGGAAACCACAAGTGGTTCTGTGGCTCAAAGTAGTAGAACAGTAGCTTTGAGTGAAAAAGCTCAGGGATAGCTCCTAGGCCCTGAGTTCAAGCCCCACAAACAATGAAACAATTAAAAATAATTTATAGATATTGATTCTTTCAAAGAAAAAATTGATTCATTCAAGCCAAAAACATGTATGTGAATAAAAAGAAAAAAGACATCTACCTAACTGGCAAGATTTTAAAACGTTAGTGCCTAGCACAGAGTGATGATAGATATGTACCTGTTCATTCCTTCCTTGATAATGACTGTGTTTCCCAGGATCCTTTGCAGTAGGCATGGCCACACAACGAAGCTCTCCTTCAGAGTGATGATAGATATGTACCTGTTCATTCCTTCCTTGATAATGACTGTGTTTCCCAGGATCCTTTGCAGTAGGCATGGCCACACAACGAAGCTCTCCTTGATAGAATGTGTCAAAGGCATTTGTTTGAGGTTGGCTCCATTTGTGTTAATCAAGGTCCCCATTGGAAGAGACAGTACCCTCAAATTCGACAAGTTCAGGAAGCCCAACTAAAGGGATACTTCACAAAGGTATGGACAGTATGTAAATAAGGAACGCTTTGGCCTTGGTCCCAAGGAGGTAACCCCCAAGTCTTTGGGGTTTCCTGAGTAATAGCAGTGTTTCATTATTCATCACCGGCCCCTTGGACCACTTCAGATGGTTTATGCAAAGGAGTGACTCATGGCCTGAAGGCAGCTTATGTTAATGAGCTGACTCAGAATGGAGGCTGACCCTGCCTGAAAGTCCAGTCATGTGATTAGGGAGTTGGGACTTTGAGCCACATTTTGTGAGCTCTTGCTCTGGGGATAGCCATGGTACTAAAGACTGAGTTCAGCCCCATGGCCAACCTGATCAATTTTGCCTATGTAATGAGATCCCAATATACACTGTGCACAGCAGCACAGGTGAGCAGCGTCCATCGGCAGCACTCCAGATGCGATGGGAGGTAACTGAAGGTCAAGTTCCAGAGCCTCCCAGACTTGGCCTCCAGTATCTCTTCTTCAGCTGCTTCTCATTTGTATTTTCTTGCTAATTATAAATCTAAGGCTACCCTGCATTTGAGGAGCTTCTCTAGATCCAGAGCAGTAGTGGTAATCTCAGATTTGTAAGTGAGGGTGATCTGGGGAAACCCCTATTTGCAGCTGGTGTCTGAAGTGAGAGCAGTCTAGGGGAAGGCTGTGTTCATAACCTGTGTTCCTCCCCTCCCTTCCTTTCAATTCCTTCCCCTCCCCTTCCTTTCCCATCCTTTCCCCTCTCTTCCTTTCTCTTCCTCTCTCCCTCCCTCCCTCCCTTTCTCAGGCCTTCTCGCCTTCTTCCTTTTCTTGTCTTTTATTTATTTTTTCAGTAGTAGGGATTAGACTCAGGGCCTTTCTTGTCCCCACTATTGAAACTGGCCCTATCCTTTCACTGTTGGTTATTTTTCAGATAGGATCTCCAGCTTTTTGCCTGGGCTGGCATCAGATCACAAAGCTCCTGCATTTCCCTTCGGTGTAGCGGGGAGGCGCCACCGCGCCTGTCCCCACTCCCGCTGTAGCTTTTCCTCCTTTCTTCCAGCAGTTCAGTCTGTCCTGGGCATGGGATGAGAGCTCAGGCTCTGGACTGCAATGCTGGAGAGAGAGGAAATGGGTACCATGTTTCCCAAAGACTTTTGGAGATGCTGTATAAAGAACTTCAAATATTTGGACCTTTTAACTTCATGATTGTGTTTCTTGGAGCTTAAGAAAACAGGCCGCAAAATTAATGTTGGTATCTTCAAATATATGCCATCACTGTGACTTACAAAAAAAAAGAATAGAAGCAATAACAATAAAAATAATGAGAATGATTAATAGATCATAGTTCATACAGAATACTGTATCATACAGCTAGAGCAAATGGTTCCACATAGAATTTCTAACATGAGAAAATGCTAATAATACAATGCTATGTAAAAAATCAGGATGTAAAAGCATGATAGGGACCAGAAGTTATGATGCTTTTGCTTCCCTTATTGTAAGGGTCATAGACAACTGTTCTGAAACAAAAGGCAAGAGAAGAATATCATGAATGCATTTGATCAAAGTTCTTTCTGACATGAGAATCTTCAGAGATGGAAAACTGTGTGTTTTTATGCTTTGGTTTGATGAAGCACAGGCAGCCATGTAGAAATGTGATTGCACAACATAGCAGGACCTAATTATAATAGACTGAGAAGGGGTGGGGAGCCCAGCTAGGCCTGTCCATTCGGATTCTTTGGGGCCTCTCTGTGACCCTTCCTTCCTCCTACAAATGTGGCCGGACCCCTGGAATGATAGTTTCTCTGGTGGCTTCTCTGTTTCATTGCTTTAGGGGACAGAGGTGCTAGTTTCTAGGGTCTGCTTGAAGAAGAAGAATTCTAGTTTGAATGACTGTCTTTGGGGGAGGGAGGGACAGGAGATAGAGGGACATATGAGGGTAACAGAGACTTTGCTTCTGAGGCTGTCCCTAAGACCTTCCAATGTCCTTTAGTTCAAAGTACTCACATGCAGAAGCCCCATAGTTTGGGGCATCACTTTCTGAGCCCCATTTGTTGTTTCATCTCATTTATGTTGGTGTTTAAGGAAAGGAAAGACAAATAAATGTGCCAAAATAGTAACTAAGTGTGCCTGGATTGTGGATAATACCTTTCTCTTTAGTCATAATTTTATCTGCTTCCCAGTGTGCCTATAAGGAGAATATTATTTTGTTTTAAAAATAAGAACATGGCTGGGAATGTGGCTTAGTGGTAAAGTGCTTGCTTAGCATGCATGAAACACTAGGTTCAATTCCTCAGTACCACATAAACAGGAAAAGCCAGAAGTGGCACTGTGGCTCAAGTGGTAGACTGCTAGCCTTGAGCAAAAGAAACTCAAGGACAGTGCCTAGGCCCTGACTTTAAGCCATAGGATCAGCAAAAAATAAAAATAAGAACAATTATGCTACTAAAAAGTAGCTATTAGCTGGGTGCTGGTGGCTTATGGCTGTAATCCTAGCTACTCAAGAGGCTGAGATCTGAAGATTGTAGCTCAAAGCCAGCCCAGGCAGAAAAGTCCATGAGGCTCTTATCTCCAATTAACCACCCCCAAACAAGAAGTAGAGCTGTGGTTCAAAGTGGTAGAGTGCTAGCCTTGAGCACAGAAGCTCAGAGATAGTGCCTAAGCCCTAAATTTAAGCCCCTTGACCAACACCAACAATAAAAATTTGCTATTTCTTGGTACCGTTGGCTCAAGCCTGTAATCCTAGTCACTCCAGAGGTTGAGATCTGAGGATCACAGTTCGAAGCCAGCCGGGGCAGGAAAGTCTGTGAGACTCTTATCTTCCCACAAAAAGCCAGAAGTGGATCTATGGCTCAAGTGGTAGAGGACTAGCCTTGAACACAAAAGCTCAGGGACAGTTCCTAGACCCCGAGGTCAAGCACCAGGATCAGAAAAAAAAAAAAAAAGTAGCTATTAATGGACATGCAGTGATTCACACTTTGTAACCCTAGCTACTTTGGAGGCTGTAATTGGAATTAAGGCCTCTCCCCGCCCCCCTCCCCCCCAAAAAAAAGGTTTCTGAGACTCTTCGAAGTATAAGAAGCTGTGTGTATCTGTGCGTGTTTATCCCAGCTACATGGGAAGCTGAGATTGGGAGGATTGTGGTTCTAGGCCAGACCGTCTTAATGGAAGAAGCTGGGCTAGTGGCAGACACACCTGTCTTCTCAGCTATGGAAGCATGTAATAGGAGGATCACAGTTCAGATATAGACCCAGGGAAAAAAGTAAGACCCTATTTCAAAATACACAGTGCGGGAAAAGGTTAGAGACATGATTCGATGGTATAGTATCTACCCAACAAGTTCAAGGCCCGAGTTCAAACCCCAGTATTCCTGTCCCCTTCCCCCCCAACAAAGAAGTGAATATCCATGAACTAGCAAAAATCTGTCTCCTAGAATTTAACCAATGTCCTGTCAGTGTGCCTGGGCTGCTACCTCGGAATGAACCCCGAAGACTGTGTGACTTCGACCACGGGAGCATATTGTTTGCAGCCCCTGAAGGCAGAGAAGGCCATGGCAAAGGCACCCGCAGATTTAGTGTCAGGTGCACCCCTCTGTCCTGGATCCTAGACAGGACTGTTTCCTTACAGAGTGCAAGGGCCCGGGACACTCTCCAGGGCTCTTATAAGGGCTGTGCCATCACGACCAAATCAGCTCCTAATGGACCCACTTTGACTAATGCCATCATGTTTTGGGGCTGCAATTTCAGCATGTGAGAAGGGAGGGACACTAGCGCTCAGCCAGTAGCATCATGAGATCCTTTCTTGCTTGCCTTTCCTAGTGCCTGAATTTGATTTTGCTTTCCTGTCTATGAGTCCTGCCCCATCTAAACCTGAAGGTATACTTTGGGTTGGCAACCTTAGGATTCTTCCCGATTTTTCAGGATGTTCTAGCATTCACCTACAACATTACCAGAACGAACTGCCACTGTTACTGAGGATCCAGTCTTGTAACAACCCTATCTTATAGCAAGCCCTAGCTAGCGCGTCCCATTCAGAACAGGTGCACCACTAGTAATGAGGGGAGACTCCATTCACTAGTAGCTCTATGGAGAAGGGCAGGGTGCAGGGGTCTGCTGGGAAAGGCAGATCAAGTTTTCAGCACCAAGGAGAGCTCTGAGGGAGCTGTGTTCATGATCTGGTGAGGACCCTCCACCTGGGAAGCTCAGGAGCAGCCTTGAAGGTCACAGCCCTAGTTCAAGCCATTTCATCTTTCGTGCTAAATGTAATGGACTAGGAATGGCTTTCCAGAGAGCTTAGTGAACTGTGAAACTCTATAGATTCCAAGAGCTATTAATGATGTCTGAAATGGGTAGAAAAAGACTAAGTCTTTTTTTTTTGGGGGGGGGGGGAGATATCTATGTAATCTGGGCATTTAAGTTTTATATACTTGTAACACTTGAGAACTTTATTCAGTTGCTAGTAAGAGAGACCGAAAATCCACAGTACCATAAATGAAGTAGAAGCTGACTGTTAACTCATGTAAACGCAATTTGAAGGTAGGCTTTCCAGAAGTTCCATGGTTAACAAGGACTTCTAAATTCACTGCTTTGTGACTTCTATCACTTTGTGGTCCTTGATGGCTCTTGGAGTTCCAGCCATTGTGTCTTTATTCAAAACGGGAGGAAGGAGATGAAAGGAGATGGGAAGAGGAGAAAGAATGCATTTGTGCTTTTTTCCCTTTCAATGGGCCTGCACTGAATATAGTCCTGAAAACATGTGTCTGCCTGTTACTGACCAGGACAAAGACACATGACCACCCAGGCCACAGATGAGGCTGGCATCTGTGGTCGCTTAGTTACATTTTACTTCTATTATTAATGAAGAAAGAAATGAAAAGGATTCTGGCTAAGTAACTAATCCTTTCTATTATGGTGCACTGTTTTGTTTTCACATGACGTATTTATAGATTTGCAACTTCATTTTTTTCACACTTAGTATACCTTGAAGATTTTTCCAAGTCAGAATACATAGTTCTCTCTTGATCTTTTATTTTTCTTTTGAGGTTTCTTTTCTTTTTTAGTTTGGAACTCAGAGCCTCACTCTCACTTAGCTTGCTTGCTGAGCTGGCACTTTACCGCTTGAGCCGTGCTTCCAGCCTCGCTTCTTGCTGGTTATTTTGGAGATGGAATCTTGAGGGTTTTTCTACCAGCTTTGAATTATGATCTTCTGGGTTTAAACCTTCTAAATAGCTAGAATTGCAGACATGAGCCACCAGCACTTGGCTCTCTCAATCTTTTAAACTAATACCAACGTTTTGTGATAAAATTATATTATGATTTATTTCACTATTCCTTCAACTAGTAAGTGTGTGAGCTTTGTGTAATATCTGCTTTCTCAGATCACATGACTGGAAAAGAAAATTGCTCGGTCCAGCATGATGAACATTTAAATTCTGAAGAGATGATACCAACTTGCCATCAAAAATAATTTACAGGCCTACCAGCTAGGGAAGAAATTTCATATCTATCACTGGATATCATTAATTTATAGTTTCTTCAATGTGGAAGTAAATAATGTTTAATTCTGATTTCTATGGTTCTCAAAAAGTTAGAGAAAAATTTATCATTTATATATTTTTAATTTTATATTCATATTTTTCTCCCCATTTCTCTCTTGGGTTGTTTCTAATAAATTCATTTTTTTAATGAAAACTGAATCTTCATCTTTTATCTATTATATATACTACAAACATTTCACCTTTTCTATTCATTTTCTTTTAATTTTATTCATAGTATATTTAATAACAGAATTTAAATATATTTTTGCCATATCTTTTCCTTTAATATTTGAAATTGAGTGTTTTCAGCCATGAGATTATAAACATGCCTTACTTTATCTTTTTAAAAAATCTTTTGTTTGCATAAATAGTGTTGAGTATTTTGTCACCCAGGCCTCTGCATTTTTTGTGAAGCTTATTTCTGAACACTGTATACTCTTTTATCCGATTATGAGTGAGAGTTTCCTTATGAACTTTATAATTGGTTAGTACCGATGGCAAGGAAAGCTGTAGTTTTAGACATTGGTCTTATATCCAGTCTCCTTATTGAAGTTTCTTATTTGTTTGTAACAGTTTTTAAAATTACATTCCTCTTGGATTTTCTACTTTTCTTGTCTTCAAAAAGTAACAGTTGGGGCATTGCTTTTCAATATTAATATCCAACTATCAGTCTATCTTCTAGCTTATGTTCTTCAAAGTGAGTTTCAGACATGAGTACATTTCCCCCTGAAGCACATCAGCTTGCATATTCTTAACTTGTGTTCAAGACTTGCTTAGGGTTCTTTTTTTCCTTTGGAAAAAAGATACATGTAACACCTGATGAAAGGAGAAATTTCAAATGCAACATTTCATGAATTTTGATCATGGCATTCACTCAGGGAACCCGGGCCCCATCAAGATAGGAAACATTTCCAGCACCCAAGAAATTCCACTCTGCCCTTCCAGCCAGACCTGTTGCCACTCACTTGAAGTAATGACCACTATGCCTTCTCTTTCCCACCCAGATTCCTAGGATTTCATGTAAATGAGCCAGCCACTGGTGACTCATGCCTGTAATCTTAGCTACTCAGAAAGCTGAGATCTCAGAATTGCAATTAGAAGCCAGCTAGCATGGGCAAATCTGAGAGAATTTTCTGCCCAATTAACCACCAAAAAAGCCAGAACTGTGAGCAAAAAAAGCTTAGCAAGAGGTTGAGGCCCTGAGTTCAAGCCCCAGTATTGGCATCAACGTGTGTGTGTAAATACAAGACTGTACTATTTTGCATAATGGTCTTTGCACTAAAAATAAATATTTCAAATCACTTGCGTTGTCTTCATTGTTCATTTTCACTGTTAAATAATTACATAAATATAATGTAGTCATTCTTTTATTGTTGGACTTTGGGGTAGCTTCAGTTTGGGGTTGCTAGAATAAATTATCCCATAGATGTTCCTGCCTGGGCTAGCTTCAAACTGTGATTCCCAGCCTCCTGAGTAGTTTGAATTACAGGCATGAGCCACTGGCTCCTGGTTCAGTGATTAAGACTTTTTTTTTCAGCTTTAGGTTCACAGTAAAATTGAGGGGAAGGCAGGGAGATTGTGCGCCTCTGTCCTGCCCCACACATTTGCAGCCTGGGCTAATAGAAACCACGCCCATCCGTTTCCCAGCGGAGGTATTTGTACTGAGCATCTTTACCGTCCAGGGTTCAGAGTTTACTTAGGGTTCACCCTGATGCTGTTTGCATCTGTATATAAGGTGACTTTTTCTCTGGCTGCCTATACAAGTCAAGATTTTTCTCTCTGCTGGGAATATGGCTTAGTGGCAAGAGTGCTTGCCTCGTATACATGAAGCCCTGGGTTCGATTCCCCAGCACCACGTATACAGAAAATGGCTCAAGTCTAGCGCTCTACCACTTGAGCCACAGCACCACTTACGGCACCACTTCCGGCTTTTTCTCTTTATGTGGCACTGAGGAATTGAACCCAGGGCTTCATGCATGCAAGGCAAGCACTTTACCACTGAGCCACACTCCCAGTCTATAAGATTTTTTTTTTAAGTTATTGTCCTCCAAGTTCCTTGGATCTATGATTTCTTTTTTTTTTTTTTTTTTTTTTTTTGGCCAGTCCTGGGCCTTGGACTCAGGGCCTGAGCACTGTCCCTGGCTTCCTTTTGCTCAAGGCTAGCACTCTGCCACTTGAGCCACAGCGCCGCTTCTGGCCGTTTTCTGTATATGTGGTGCTGGGGACTCGAACCTAGGGCCTCGTGTATCCGAGGCAGGCACTCTTGCCACTAGGCTATATCCCCAGCCCCCTATGATTTATTTCTTATGGCTTTCATTAATTTGGGAATTCTCATCCATTATTCTGCTATTCCTTTCTCTTCTATTTCTAGAAATCTAACCATATGTATATTAGACCGTCTGATATTGCACTGCAGCAGCAAGCCTTACCTTATCCCTTGCTTCATTTCTTAAAGCATCCAACAATCCTACAGTGGTTTAACCCTGTTGTCCCTTTGTGATCTTTTGCTGTGTTGCCATACATTGCAACACATGTATGTTATGATTGGCATAAATAATTTTAAAGTACTTATCTACATTCTTTATTATTTTCCTGCAGTTTCAAGGATCCATTTGGGTTCTTTAGATTTCCTGATATAAGGAAAAATGAAAAGATGCCAGTGATTTTTTTCAACCTTTATTTATTTGAAATGTTGTTATTCTTTTTTTTTTTTTGGCCAGTCCTGGGCCTTGAACTCAGGGCCTGAGCACTGTCCCTGGCTTCTTTTTCTTTGCTCAAGGCTAGCACTCTGCCACTTGAGCCACAGCACCACTTCTGGCCGTTTTCTGTATATGTGGTGCTGGGGAATCGAACCCAGGGCCTCATGTATACAAGGCAAGCACTCTTGCCACTAGGCCATATCCCTAGCCCAATGTTGTTATTCTTGTCCTCCATTTTGAAGGGCATTTTTGTTGTGAATAGGATGCTAGCTTGGTAGACTTTCTTTCTTTCTTTCTTTTTTAATACTTGAAAGATTTCATTCCACTTTCTTGTGTTCTATAGTTTCTAGTTAAAAAGTCATCTGTAAGCCTTACTGGGAACTTGAAGTTGTGAGCATGAGCCTTCTTTCCATGTCTCTTCCTCTTTTAAGATGATCTGTACCTTTCATTTTCAATGATTTCTTCAGAATGCCCTCAGATGTGCTTTTCCTTCTTAAAATTTTTTATATTTATCTTTTGGAGTTTGTGGAATGTCCTGTCTTTTGAGGTTATTCCTCTTATATAGTTTTGAAAGTGTTTTTCAGTCACCATCTTTAGCTGTTCAACTGAGATCTGAGGATCACAATTTAAAGCCAACCTGTGCAGAAAAGTCTGCGAAACTTGTATCTCCAATTAACTAGCAAAAAGCCAGAAGTAAAGACGTGGTTCAAGTGGTAGAGTGCCATCTTTGAGTGAAAAAGCTCCCAGCTCTGAGTTCAAGACCAGTACACACAGATACACACACACGCGCGTGCACACACACACACACACACACACACTGGCCACACATTGAGAAATCCTTAATTTCCCCATTAGGTTGGCATTACAGGACCACTAAAAGCTTTTCTGTCTTCTCTTACCTCAGCAGAGCCTCTTAGTCTGAGCCAAGCAAGACCTCAGAACAAGCCTGCACCTGAAAGATGTCCCAGGCAGGAAAACAACCATGGCCGTCAACTCCCCAAGAAGTGTTGGATTCTCCTCCATCTCATCCTCATTCTACAGCTCCATACTGCCTTTAGAAATATGTTCCCATGCATTCTTTTCAACCTAATAAATATTACCTAGTGTATCTTACCTCCAAATAGAAATCTCTCTCCCTGACACATTTGACCTGTACTTGTATTTTTCCTGTGTGTATCTACTGTTCCTCAACAATTCTTCTCTACTTGCATTTGAACAACACTCTTAGTCAGTCCCCACCCCACTCCCGAGGGCACCCCACCTTGGAGTGATCTGGGGTTTTAGTTCCTCTATCATTGTTGCTGCCCCCACTGTCCTTGTATTATGCACTCAAAACTAGAAAAACTACAATGTTCTGCCAGGTTGTTTTTGAATATTTTTTAAAATTATCTTTAAGTAGTTCTACAAAAGAGTTGCCATTCACCAAAGCAGTTTATTAACTACTTGTCCTTCCTTTCAATATTCCCAACCACCCCTCCCAACCTGCCCCTTCCCTTACTTTTCTTAATTTTTAGGCTACATATTGAATTCTTTGTCATTTAACAAAGCAGTTTATATGTATAATGCATCTTGATCTGTGTCACGTCTTCAACACCTTCACCCACCTTCAACCCACCTCTTATATTTCTCAGTTCTGTGGTATGTAGAATGAATTCTTGCCTGCATTCTCTCTCTTTCCCCCCTTCATTCTTCTACTCCTCTCCCCTTGGGCCCACGCTCCCCTCTGGAAAGTACCCATTTCCTGGTACTTATTTTATTGGGCTTTAAGTTAGTCTTTTTAAAGAATGACACTATTTGTGCTCTCCATATAGTCTATTAAACTTCAGCTAATTCACTTGTAACTCCTTGCTTACCACCCCGTGTGTTTACTTGTGGATTTATAGGCACAATCTAGCAATCCCAAGTGAGGGAAACCATATAACCTTTGTTTCTCTAGGTCTGGCTTACTTTACTTAATATAATTTCCCTCTGCCCCAGTCTTTCCATTTCCTTACAAAATGGTCCAATATCATTCTTTCTGATGGATGAGTAGAATCCCATTGTATATATATATATATATATATATATATATATATATATATATATATATATATATATATCACATTTTCTTGATCCACTGATCCATTGAGGGGCGTCTGGGTTGATTCCATAATTTGGCTATCTATGCTGCAATGAACATGGTTGTGTGGGTAGCTTTAGTGTAGCCATGTTTGTGGTATATTGGATAAATGCCTGGAGTGGAATTACTGGGACAAAGGGAAGCTCTGTGCTTAGTCTTTTGAGGACCTTCCATATTGCTTTCCAGAGTGGTTGAACAAGTTTACATTCCCACCAACGGTGTTGTAGTGTTCCCTTTTGGCCATATCCCTGGCAGCATTTGTTATTGCTTGTTTTCTTGATAATGGCCATTCTAACTGGGGTGAGTTGGAACTTCAGTGTTGTTTTGATTTTCATTTCCTTTATGGACAGAGATATTGAGCATCTCTTTGTGTGTCTATTAGCCATTTTTACAAATTCCTATACCATATGTCTTGCTTGGCAGGGGTCTTGTTTCCTTGGTTACTATGCATGTGACAACATTTAGGTCAAGGGTGGATCACCCTTGACCATGAGATTATAATGGAGCTAAAAAAGTTATCTAGTTTTGTGTGTGTGTGTGTGTGTGTGTGTGTGTGTGTGTGTGTTGTTTTTAGGGACTGAAGTTTGAACTCAGGGCCTTCTTGACCTTGCTAGGCAGGTACTAAGCAACATCTTTCCCCCTATTTTGCAATGGTTATTTTGAGACAGGGTCTTCCTTCCTTCCTGGGTGTATGCCTGGACTGTGATCCCCATGTTTTAAGTTTATTTGTCATAGCTGGGATGATAGGCATGTGGCATGTGCTACAATGTCCAGCTTCTCTCTGTTGAGGTGAAATCTCTCATATTTTTTCTACCCAGGCTGGCCTGAAATCACACTCTTCCTGATTCCAGTCTCCTGTGCAGGTGGGATTATAGGTATGTATCTTGATTGAGAATGGGGCTTGTGTGGCCCTGATGTGTGATTTTACTCATCTAAACCTCCCAAGTAGCTAGGATTACAGGCATGAGCCACTGGCACCTGACACCATTTAAGCCCTTTCTATGTTTGGATATAGAAATACTTGCTGCTGTGTTACAATTACCTACGAGAGACAGTATAGTAGCACATTGTGTGTGTTGTAGCCTAGGGATGAAAACTGTCCCTTACAATTCCAGTGTGTAGCTGGCTGTATTGGCCAGATGTGCTCACATGTCACCTCACAAACTGTCAAGATGTCTCTGCATTGCCAGATGATGCATGGCTGTATGCTCATGAGTTGTTCCTTGTAGAGTGTGTGAGTGGAGAATTTGTTCAGAGAGTGTCCCATCCAGCCTCATTTTCTTCTCCATTGAAGGAAAGTCAGTTGGGTTAAGTATCAGATGTTAAAATCTGCATAATTTCGATAGACATTCCTGTTGTTTTCCAGGATTGCCAAAGAGAGACTCCACAGTCTCTACCACCACTTACTTGTAAGATGTTTCCCTCTGAGATTTTCCCTCTGTGTCCAGGAGGGAAGCCTTTCCCTTTACATGACTTATCTTGCTTATTGTTGCTTAGCGCTTGATTGATCTCCTCAACCTAGAGACTCACATTTCTTCAGTCCTAGGAAATGTTCTTCTATCGACTCACTGACTGCCTTCCCCCTTCTCCTTAGGGAATTTCTATTAAGTACTAGATAAACACCAAGCTTCTGCATGAGTCTCTACGCCCTTTCTTTCTTTCTTCTACTTTTTTTTTTCATTCTTTTTCTCTTAGTAATTTTGCACTGCAACCTGAGGGGGTGAAAAATCCCAAGACAGTTTGTGTGTGTGTGTGTGTGTGTGTGTGTTTTTCAAAAACAGTTTTGAAATATTGTACTAAGACAAGGAAAAATGAATAAATGGTATAACAAAACATTAGTTTTATTAGATCTTTACATTTCCCACATTTGCTTCTACCTTTGTTTTATTTTACATTTTATTATCTTTTTTAAAAAAAGAGATCAAACATTTTCAATAGAACTGAATCCCTGTGTTCGCCTCTCTTCAGCCGTCTCACTTCCTCTCCGGAGGAAATAATAAATGCTGAATTGGGGTTTAGGGTTTCTGAATTCACTTTTTTAAAAGTATCATTTGTATACAATAGAATTCATTCTAAATATGCCCTATGAAGAATCTAGGAATCATAAAATTGTGCATCCACCATCACAACCAAAACATAGAGCAAGTCAATCAGCCCAAACACTTTTCTTCTATCTCTTTCTAGTTAATACCCTGGTGTAAACAACAATTCCTTCCAGCCAGTTTTGCCTTTTCTAGAATTTTCTATAAGGAGAAATCATGGAGTCCATTGACTTTGACGTTTGATGTCTTTCAAGTAGAACGTGCTTTGAGATTCAAACATGTTATTGTGTGTATTCCATGATTTTTCATAGCTGAGGAGTATTCCCCACTCTTAAATGGTAGACTCAGTTAGGTGTTATCCCTGGTTTTGGTTATCTCAAACAAAGAATTGAGCAAAATGCACATGAGTAATGAGAGCAACACAGGCTTATGGGTGTGAAAGTAAAGCACAAAGAGTGGGATATGCTCCCAGCATGGGACGGGCTTAAGCAAGGAAGCTCAGGACCTGAGAAATGGTGTCTAGAGCACTTGATACATGGCCTGGGATTGAGTCTACCATCCTTGATGGACAATCTTGACTGGCAGGTGGAAATTACATAACAGTTTTTAAACTGTGCATGCCTATTCTCACCCAACATCACATTCTGTTATAATGGGATTAATGCTAACGTGACATATAAACATGAGTCTTTAATTAGGGATTTCTCCAGAAAGTTCACTTAAGGAGAGTCAAACACAGTATGGGCAGGTGCCATTAAGTCGAATTTTATTTTGCTGAGCAAGGATCCTGTTATCAGGGTGTACCACTCATTTGCATGGAACATTTACCGGTCCTTTTTGATGTTCTTGCAGCAGGCCATTAGGACGGGTCTGGAGGCATTCCTTGGGCAGGGTTGGATTGGTGGCTGGTCTTACAGGGCCGGCATGTTTTACCTGCTGATGTGCTACTGTGAGCATACGATTCATTTGGCCCCACTTTAAAGCTCCCACTTTAAGGTTATTCTGAATAAGGCCACCGTGAACAATTGGTGTACTAATCTTGGTGTGGATATGTGTTCTAATTGGGGTAAGATGTCTGGGAGTAGAAATGCCATGCCATAGGGTAGGCGTGTGTTTAACACAGCTCCATGCTAGTTTCCAAAGTGGTTGTACCCGGTTGTAATCTAGGAAAGTTCTAGGGCTCCAGACCCATGCCCCCATTGCCTATTGATGGTGTCTCCTGAACGTTACATTATTTTAATTGTATTTATGTAATGACTAATGAGAGCATCTTTCCATGTGATTGTTGCCATTTGTGAAATTTCTGTAACCCTTGCTCATTTAAATTGGGTTGTTTGTCTCATTATCACAGTGTAAGAATTCTTGCTGGGTACCTGTGGCTCACACCTGTAATGCCAGCTATGCATAAGAGTGAGATCAAAGCCAGCCTGGGTAGGAAAGTTTGTGAGACTCTTATCTCTAAATAACCACCAAAAAACTAAAAGTGGAGCTGTGGCTGAAAGTGGTAGAGCCTGAAGCAAAAAAGCTCAGAGACCGTGCACAGGCCCTGAGTTCCCAGTTCTGATACTGTGTTCCAGTACTGGTGCACACGTGCACACACATCACACAGAGAGACACAGAAAATTCGTTGTATGCTTTGGTAAATAATCTGTGCATTTGTTTTCTTTTTGTCTGTTGTGGGGCTTGAACTCTGGGCCTCGGTGCTGTCCCCGAGCTCTTCAGCTTAAGGCTAATGCTTTACCACTTGAACCACAGCACCACTTCTGGTTTTCTGGTGATTAATTGGAGATGAGTCTTGTAGAATTTCCTGCCTGGGTTGGCTTTGCATGGTGATCCTCAGATCTCAGCCTCCTGAGTAGCTAGGATTACAGGCATGAGCCACGGGTGCCCGGCTTGTGGATTTTTGTAAGTATATCCATTGTGTTAACACTGAATGCACTAAAAAAATACAGTATTGTTTTCATGTTTTGCACTTTATATAATATGTATACAAATGTGTCATTCTGCAATTGTTCTTCCACCCCCCCCCAGCGTTATATTTTAAAACATATAATTTTATTGTTATTATTAAGGCATTGTACAGAGGACTTACCATTTCATAAGTCAGGTAATAAGTACATTTCTTTTGGGGGGCAATGTCACCCCTCCCTCCACTTTCCCCCAGTGTACTCTTCCTGTCCCTGACCACATGTTAAGCATTGTATTTTAAAATGTTATCCCTGTGGATACATGTAGCTGGAGCTAGTTCATGTTAACCTTCTATAATGGGATCAAAACATGATTTATCCTTTGTCTCTCAGACCATGGGTTGTTTCCAGTTTTTACTATCACAAACAGTTTTGCAGTGTGCAATCCCACACATTTCCTTCTGCACATATGAGTGTCTACGCCTGCACTTAGAAGATGCTGCCCGTCACGTTCCTTCCAGCTTTTTAAAAAAAATTAATTTATTTATTAATTGAACACAATTTTTTGACAAGGTGTTGTGCAAAAAGGGTACAGTTACATAGTAGGGCAGTGTGTACATTTCTTGTGATATCTTACGCCCTGTTTTTCTTTCCCTTCTCTAGGTCAGGTAGACATATATACAATATACAATGTATCAAGAACATATACAGTAGCCATGTGGCCATGCCCAAGAAAGTTCACCTAGGGCTTTAAATGTAATGTCGATATTAGACAATATGTCGACAGTAGTCTTATATGAACGTACATACATAGCTTTTGAGCTATTGTATTCCCCTGAGAGGTCAATTTTTTACCTTTATGTGTTGAGTAATTGTTTGGTTTTAGTTACATACTGTTGGGTCACTGCCCCAATCCTGTGGGAAATACCATTTGATAAGCAGTTTTTGGTTTCACAGACTTGGTCTCTACTGTCTCTCCATCTCCCTTTCTTAACAGTCATATATCAGGGAGATCATACCCCTTTGTTTTCTGTGTTCTAGGCTTGTCTCGCTCAACATTATTTGTTCAAGTTCTGACCATTTCCCTGCGAATAACAATATTTCACCATTCCTAATCGCTATGTAGTATTCCATTGTGTCTAAGTACCATATTTTTTGGATCCATTCATCTGTGGAGGGGCATCTGGGTTGTTTCCATATTTTGGCTATTGGGAATTGTGCCGCGATAAACATGGAAGTGCATTTGTCTTTTTGATATCTTGGGGTTTGCTGTTTAGGATAGATGCCTAGGAGTGGTATGGCTAGGTCATAGGGTAAGTCTATATTGAGCTTTTTGAGAAACCTCCATACTGTTCTCCAAAGTGGTTGTACTAATTTGCACTCCTACCAACAATGGAGAAGGGTTCCTCTTTCCCCGAACCCCCTCCAGCATTTGTTGTTGCCTGAGTTCAGAGTATAGGCCATTCTAACTGGGATGAGGTGGTATCTCAGGGTTGTTTTTATTTGCATTTCCTTTACTGCCAGGAATGTTGAACATTTCCTCATGTGTTTCTTTGCCATTTTTATCTCTTTTCTTGTGAAGTCTCTCTTTACCTCCTTTGTCCATTTTCTAATTGGATTATTGGGCTTGGAGGGGCTTAGTTTTTTGAGTTCTCTGTAGATGACAGATATTAGGCCTTTGTCTGTTGCTGTGCTGGTAAATATCCTTTCCCATATGGTTGGCTGTCTTTCTGGCTATGTCCTTAGCTGTGCAGAAACTTTTTAATTTGTAGTAGTCCCATTTGTCGAGTCTCTCCCCTATTTGTTGTGCCCCTGGGACTATATTCAGGAAGTTCCTTCCTGTGCCTATAAGTTCTAGAGTCTTTCCTACTCTGTCCTTCAGTAGTTTCAAGGATTCAGGTCTGATATTGAGGTCCTTGATCCATTTTGAGTTGATCTTGGTGCATGGTGATAGACTTGGGTCTACTTTGAGTTTTCTGCATATGGCTGCCCAGTTCTCCCAGCACCAGTAGTTGAAGAGGCTATGTTTATTCCACTGTATGTCTTTAGCTCCTTTGTCGAATATCAGCTGACTGTAAGAATGCGGTTTTATTTCTGGATCTTCAATTCTAATCCATTGGTCTTTCAATCTGTTTTATACCAATACCATGCTGTTTTTGTTATGATGGCCTTGTAGTAGAGCTTGAAGTCTGGTATTGTGATACCTCCTGCACTGCTTTTTTTTGCCTAGGATTGCTTTGGCTAGTCTAGGTTTTTTGCTGTTTCATATGAATTTATGGATTGTTTTGTCTATTTCAGTGAAGAATGTGACTGGGATTTTGATAGGGATTGAATTTGTATAACAATTTGGGCAATATGGCCATTTTCACTATATTGATTCTGCCTACCCATGAACATGGGAGGTCTTTCCATCTCCTTGTGTCTTCTTTGATTTCCCTTATTAGATTTTTATAGTTTTCATTAAATAGGTCCGTCACGTCCTTGGTTAAGTTGATCCCTAGGTACTTTATTCGTTTTTTGGCTACTGTAAATGGAATTGTTTCCATAATTTCCTTTTCTGTTTGTATATTGCTGGTGTACGGAAAAGCTGCTGACTTTTGTGGATTGATTTTGTATCCTGATACTTTGCCAAATTGGTTTATTAGGTGTAGGAGTTTGGGGACTGAGTTTTTTGGGTCCTTCAGCTATAAGATCATGTCGTCTGCGAATAGGGATAACTTGATTTCCTCCTAGCCAATGTGGATCCTTTGATGTCCTCCTCTTGCCTTATTGCTATGGCTAGTGATTCCAGCATTATATTGAAAAGAAGTGGGGAGAGTGGGCATCCTTGTCTTGTTCCTGAGTTTAGGAGGAATGATTTAAGTTTCTCTCCATTTAATGTGATATTAGCAGTTGGTCTGTTGTATATGGCTTTTATTGTTTTGAGGAATGTTCCATCTATTCCTGTTCTCTCCAAAGCTTTTAATAGGTATGGATGTTGTATTTTGTCAAAGGCTTTTTGGGCATCGACTGAGATAACAATGTAATTCTTAATTTTAGTTCTGTTTATGTGGTGAATTATGTTGATTGATTTACGGATGTTGAACCATCCTTGTGACTGTGGGATGAAGCCTACTTGGTCATGATGTATGATTTTCTTGATCAGTTTCTGGATCCTGTTAGCTAATATTTTATTGAGGAGCTTTGCGTCTGTGTTCATTAGTGATATTGGTCTGTAGTTCTCTTTTTTGGTGATTTCTCCCTGTTTCTAATTCGCGGAAGAGTTTGAAGAGTATTGGTATTAGGTCCTCGCTAAAGGTTTTGTAGAATTCGTTGGTGGATCTATCTGGGCCTGGGCTTTTCTTTGTTGGGAGGTTCTTGATTACCTCCTGTATCTCACTGTAAGCTATTGGTTTATTTAGTTGATTTATTTCTTCTTGGTTCAGTTTGGGCAGTTTGTACTTCTCTAAGAATTGATCCATTTCTGTAAAATTATTGTTTTTTGCTGAGTAGAGCTTTTGGAAATAGCTCCTTATGATTGTTTGAATATCGTGTGTACTTGTAATTTTTCCAGTGGAGTCCCTGATTTTACGTATATGAGTCTCTTCTCTTCTTTTTTTTGTAAGTCTTGCGAGGGGTCAGTCAATTTTATTTATTTTCTCAAAGAACCAGCTTTTAGTCTTATTTATTTGTTGAATGGTCTTTCTATTTTCAATCAGATTTATCTCTTCTTTAATCTTTGTGATCGCTCTCCTCCTAGTCGTTTTAGATTCTGTCATTTCTTGTTTCTCCAGTTGTTTTAGTTTCATCGTGAGGTTATTCACCTGCTCTGCTTCCATTCTTTTAATGTGAGTGCTGAGGGCAATGATCTTGCCCCTCAGTACTGCCTTAGCTGTGTCCCATAGGTTTCTTTTTTTTTTTTTTTTTGGCCAGTCATGGGCCTTGGACTCAGAGCCTGAGCACTGTCCCTGGCTTCTTCCCGCTCAAGGCTAGCACTCTGCCACTTGAGCCACAGCGCCGCTTCTGGCCGTTTTCTGTATATGTGGTGCTGGGGAATCGAACCTAGGGCCTCGTGTATATGAGGCAGGCACTCTTGCCACTAGGCTATATCCCCAGCCCTCCCATAGGTTTCTTTATGATGTGTTTTCATTGTCATTGTGGCTTATGAATTCATTCATTTCATCTTTAATTTGGTCTGTGGCCCATGTGTTGGATAACAGTGTGGGGTTTAGGCTCCAAGAATGTGTATAGCCTCTGTGGTAACCATTGTTATTGAGGGTTACCTTTAACCCACTGTGATCAGATGTAATACATGGGATGACGTCAATACTTTTGTATTTGCTGAGGTTCTTTGTGTGGGCTATGACGTGGTCTATTTTGGAGTATGATCCATGGGCTGCTGAGAAGAAGGTGTATTGGATCTCTGTAGGGTGGAAGATTCTGTATAGGTCTGTCAGATCCATTTGGGATATGGTGTTGCTTAGGTGTCAGCTCCCTTGCTGATCCTCTGGGTGTTGGATCTGTCTCTTGGAGAGAGTGGGGTATTAAAGTCACCCACTATGATTGTGTTTGTGTCTATCTTGTTCTGTAATTCTGTGAGAATTTGCTTGACATATGTAGGGCCTGTTTTCTTCGGTGAGTATACATTTATCACCGTGATGTCTTGATTCTGGATTTTTCCTTGTATTAATATGTAGTGTCCTTCTTTGTCTTTTTGAGTTGATTTTAATGAAAAGTCCAGCTTGTCTGAGATCAGGATGGCTACACCTGCCATTTTGGTAGGTGCGTTTGCTTGGTAGATCTTGCTTCATCCTTTCATTCGGAGCCTGTTTTTGTCTCTTGCTGTAAGGTGGGTCTCTTGTAGGCAGCAGATGTCAACTTTTTGTTTGGGGATCCATTCTGCCAGTCTGCTCCTCTTTATCGGAGAGTTTAAACCATTTATATTTAAAGAGATCAAGGATAAGGGTGTTTTTTCTCCTTTCATTTTCTTGTTGGGCTGTTTTTTCCTGTTGTTTTTTTTTCTCTTGTCTTTAATGAGCTGTTCTTTCTGTTGGGCTTTGGCTATTGTAGTTTCTTTCTGTTTCTGTCTGTGTGTCTTTTAAGATCTCTGTTGTGTGGGGTTCCCCTCTTAGAATTCGCTGTAGGGCTGGTTTTTTATTCACATACTCCTTTAGCTCCTCTTTGGTGTGGAAAGATCTGGTTTTCCCTTCGAATGTGAACTCCAATTTCGCTGGATATTTGATCCAAGGTTGCATATTGTTAGCCTGCAGTACTTGGATGGTGTTCTTCCACTCACTTCGCGCTTGGTGAGTTTGCGTGGAAAGGTCTGCTGTTATTCGAATCCTCTTCCCATTGTAGAAAATTTCTTTCTTCGTCTTGGCTGAATTCAGAATTTGCTCTTTAATCTTGAGATTTGAAGTCTTGAATATTATGTGCCTTGGGGTGGCTTTTCTGGGTTCTGGCCTGTCAGGTGTCCTATAGGCTTCGGTTACCTGGATGGGGTCACTTGTGACATTGGAGAAGTTTTCTGCAATAACTTCATTGAGAACATGATGAAGCCCTCTGCTCTGGTATTCGGCTCCTTCTTCTATTCCAATTATGCGCAGATTATATCTCTTGTCTTTGTCCATTAGTTCCTGGATAAGTCTGCCCTGAACCTTCACCGTTTCTTGTAGTGTGGTAATTTTCTGGTTGTTGTCGGCTGCTTCATCGTCCGAGAGAGATTCTGGATTCCATATGGTCAATTATTTGTGCTGTGGATTCAATTGCAGAGTTTATGGATGTCAGAGAGCTATTTATGGTTGTCAGATCAGCTCTGATCGTGGAAATTTCTTCCTTTAAAGAGTTGTATTTTAAATCTATTTTTTCATGCATTTCAATTCTCAGGATGTTAAGGTCTTCTTTAAAGAAGGCTTGCATTGTATCCATTTTTGCTTCCATTTCTTTCTTGGCTTCCTGAGTGTCCTTCACAATTTCCGCTCTATACTCCTGGAATTGTTTTCTGATTTCATTTCTGACACTTTCCATCATTCCTGTTAACATGGCCTCATTTGCTTTTTTATTCTCCATCTCCTCTTCAGTCGTGCTGCTTTTTGGAGCTGGCGAGTTGGCTTGCTCTTTGATGAACTGTGTTATGTTTCTTTGTGATTTGCGCATCTGGAGATCTGTGGATAGCTTCTCAGGTTTGGTTTATAGGTCTGCCCTCCCTCCTGTGTAGGCGCGTCTACCAGAGCAGGTTCTGCCGCTGTGGCTGCGCCCACCTGTGTGGGGTACGTCTACCAGAGCAGGCGCTGTCACAGGGGCCCCGCCCACCTGTGTACTTTGCGCCCGCTACAACAGGCACTGGTGCTGTGGCTCCGTCCACTTTAGTGGGGTATGCCTCCCAGAGCGAGCCCCGGGTTGTTGGGTTGTGTTTGCGCCCTCCCCCAAGTCCGTTGTGGGGGGCGGTATGTGTGGGGCCCAGGGGGCTCAACTGTCCGGGTGTGGGTTAGCGCCCTCAGACTGCACTTCCACTGCGAGGGGGGGACGTGATCAGGCCCAAGTGTTCCTGCTGTGCTGGTATTGCCCACCAGCGCCTGTGATTTTAGTTGTAAGAGTCCGAGAGGTCCAGGTGCCTCGGGTGGGGCTTGCACTGCCGGCTTTCCCCCCCGGCCCCTGTTGGGAAGGGGGGCAGGGCCGGTTTGGCCAGTTCTGGCTCCTGGGCAGCCTTGGGGCTGCTCCGCCCTTCGCCTGCTAGACTCCTGTGACTTCCCAGAGCCTGATGGGAGCTTCCCGCCTGATTTGGGGGTTCTTTGTTCCCTTGGGGTGGGGAGGGGGAGGGAGGGAGATCTAGCTTCTTTGTAGGGTTTGAGTCTCTGTAGCTGGTCTCCCGTTGGGGGAGGGGGGTAATGAGGGACTCACTGATCCTGGATTGTGTGTGTGTCCCGCGCAGCCGTTGGTCCTTCAGGGGGTGGCGAATTGTCGTGGTGGCGTCCCCGGCTCCCCCCTTCTGCCGCGCTGGGTTCCCCAGCCGCTATCCATCCAATCCTGGTGTGGACCTAAACTTCTCGTTGCCGCTGTTGCTGTATGTCTTGGTCCGCACTCTCCCTAGATTCTGTGGGGTTCCACTGTCTGGACTCTGCGCTCCTGGCAGTCGGTCTGCCGATCGCCGGGTTCCCCTTTCCCAGCCTGGCCCTGTTCAGGCCAGGGTCGGCTGGTGGGGGGAGGGTGCCCCGGAGATTCTCCGGCTCCATGTAGGTTTTTGGCTCTTCTTTTTTACTCTTTTGTGTTTTCCTGCGTATCTCCAGTGCTTCTGGCTGCTGGTTTTGCTGGGTTCTTGATGGGGTTTTGGGTGTTGGAGTTCCCAGCTCGCTATTCAGTTGGAGTGAGTCGGGGTGCCTCCCTACTGTGACGGCGCCATCTTTCCTCCTCCTGAAAGAAAAGTTTATTACCGAACTGCTAGCCTATGGCCGAGGTGATTCATGGCCAGAGAGAAGGGGGAGAGAGAGTCTTTCCAGCTTTTGTATCACTTCCATTTCTTCTACTCCCCAGCCAACCTGATGGGTTGAAACAACTATTGGAATTATATTAAATTTCCCAGATTTCTTAGTGATTTCTTTCGCCAGCAGCCTCATCTCAATTTACAGGCATGGCATCTTCTCCAGTTTCCTCGGGGCGATGATTAGACTCTGTTGAGTTCTTCTGCTGGTATTTGCTGTGAGCCAGTCCCTTTGTGTCTCACTCAGGCCCCCTGTTCAGTCAGATACCTCTCTTTCCCAGCGTGGATCTTCCCCAACTATGTGGGAATTCTTGGCTTTCTTCTCGATCATCCTTGTGAGTGTGTATTGCCAGCTGCAGTGTTGGAGGGTGGTCCTCTTCCCACTTCCTATTCTGTTCCCAGACACCCCAGGACCCAGCCTGGACTCTCATATATGATATTGCCACTCACTGCTCTGGCTTACAGATAAAATCCCTGTTGCAGTCCCGCTCACTGTGAGCTCTGTGCTAGCCGGGGCCCCGGGGCAAAGGGGGCGGAATGGCCAGTAGCCGGATGGAGAAGTGTAGCTCTTCTGGCGCCCACTCTCACGATGGTAATTCTGCTGGTTGGAGCATCCCTCCATCCTGTCCACTGTGAGCCAGGGGCACGGTTGGACCCAGTGCCGCCCAAGTCTCTTGTCCTGTGGATTGGTATTGGGCTGTGGATTCCTCTATCAAGCTGAGCCTATCAAAATCCCCTCTTGCAGGAATTCTACCACATATCTGGCCCACCTGGAGTCTTCTTGTTTTCTACAACTGTAGTCAATAGCATACATTTATACAAGTGCATATACATTTCTGTTTTAATCAGAAATTTAGAGACAAGACTGGAGACTCACCCTTACTTTTAGCCAATCTA
Organism: Perognathus longimembris pacificus; assembly: GCF_023159225.1. Classification (NCBI taxonomy): domain Eukaryota; kingdom Metazoa; phylum Chordata; class Mammalia; order Rodentia; family Heteromyidae; genus Perognathus; species Perognathus longimembris. The sequence continues at coordinate 153,577,323 of NC_063161.1, forward strand.
TTGTCATCTGCCCCTATCCCATCTCTCTCTCCTCTCTCTCTTTCTCTTCCCTCTCTCTCTCTCTCTCTCTCTCTCTCTCTCTCTCTCTCTCTCTCTCTCTCTCTCTCAGCAATGCTTGTATTTGAATGCAGGGCATTGAACTCATTAGATGCTCTACCACTTGAGCTATGATTCCAGCCCCTTTTTCTTTCTTTTATTAGCTAGAGCCTCATGTTTTTGCCCAATTCTGGACAGTAATCCTCTTGCTTCAGTTTCTTGAGTAGCTGGGATTATAGGTATGCATCACTATGCCCATCTTTGCTTATCTCCTTTAAACTTTATCATTCCTTTCTCATCTTTGGGTCTCTCTAGCCTTGGCTCTCCATGTCTCTTGGTCTCTGTGGCTATATTTCTCTCTCTCTCTCTCTCTTTCTTTCTGTCCCTATGTTTGTGTGTCTCTCTCTGACTCTCTGGTCCACTTATCTCCATACATGTCTATCTCTCCATCCTGCTTCCTCGAACACCTCTGCCTCATCCCCTGAGTGTAACTGGTGCCCAGCAGTGCCAGGCTCTGGCCCCCATGGCTGGCTCACTCTGGAGCAGTGTTGGGGGTGGGGGAGCCCCAGATTGCTGCAACGTGGAGCAAGGATTTCAAACACATGCTCCCTCTGGCATCCTGCCACCACCGCTCACTGCCTGCCAACATCACACTTCAACTTAAAGAGGGAAAACTGCCAGACCAATGTTTTAGCTACAGCCCTGTGTCAGGGTTGCATGGGGAATCTCACAGAAGCCCCTGCCAGCAGCCAGAGCTGTGTGGGGATTAGGAAAGGGGATCTCTGCTGAGCCGAGTACCTTCGGGTTCTTCCTTCCCTCCCTCCCGGCAGGGACTCTTCCCTCCTACTCCACTCCTGGACAGGTGGATCCCAGGAATCCGATTCCTCTTCTCACTGCCTCTCCCTGCTCCATGCCACTCATGGTGAGACTGGCTTCTCTTGCCTGCGCTGTGAGCTGGGATATACACAGATACACACATATGCAGAGTGGATGGTCTGGAACTGAGGAAAAGCCAATGGAATGGATTTGATGCCACTGGTCAAGAGATACAAAGGGCTGATGCCATGGTATATCCCTGTAACCCTAGCAGTTCTGGAGGTAGAAGTAGTAGGACACTAATCTAAGGCTGGCTGGCTGGGCAAAAGCACAAATCCCTACCAGAAAAAGAAAGCAAAATGGCGGGAAATGGCTCACATGATAAAGCCCTTGCTAGCAAGTTTGAAGCTCTGAGTTTAAAGCCCCTGTACTGTAGAGAGAGAATAAGGGTGGGAGGGGGGCACAGGGTTGAAGATCAGCGTAGACTAATTCATTGTTGTCAGTGAAGAGACACCCATCCTTCCCAGCCCCCAAGTGCCGTTGCTTTTTTCCTGGCTCAGCCCTGTCAGCATGGCCCCCTCATCCCTGTGAGTGTGGACTTCCCCTCACAACTGCCATTCTTGCAAGTGGAGCCACCCCCAGCCACAGGTGGGCAGAGCACCCTCCCCATCCCAGACCGCTGCAGCTCTCCCTGCAAAACTGTGGCCAGGTCCTGAGGCCACGCCCAGCTCTGCCTCTGCACCTGCTCTTCTCCCGGCCAGCACACCTGCTGGGCCACACCTGCTTCCTCGGAACGTGCAGCAGGGCTCAGTCTAGATTTCCCTCCTTCCAGGTGGCCTCCCATTCTTCCTGGGCATTCTTTCCCAGGGCAAAGAGAGTCTGCAGTGAGGAATTGCCTGGCTGGCATGGGGCGCCACTCCTCCTCCTCCTCCTTCTCCTCTTTCTCCTCCTCCTCCTCCTCCTCCTCCTCCTCCTCCTCCTCCTCCTCCTCCTCCTCCTCCTCCTCCTCCTCCTTCTCCTTTTCTTCTTCCTCTTCCTTCTCCTTCTTTGTCAGCACTGGGTCTTGAACTCAGGGCCTGGGCAATGTACCTGAGCATTTTTTATTCAAAGTTGGCACTTTACCACTTGAGCCACAGCTCCACTTCTGGCTTTTTGGTGGTTTAGTCAACAGACTTTCCTAGCCAGGTTGGCTTTGAACCAGGATCCTCAGATCTCAGCCTCCTGAGTAGCTGGGAGTACAGGCATGAGCCACTGGCACACACTACTTCTAATTCCCCCCAATATGACATGCGCAGTAGTCTAGCATGTGTCCATCCCAGAGCTGGGGCAGGGCCTCCAAGCATCTCAGAGCTCCTACAGCAGCAAGCATAAGGGCGCATGCAAGTGTGTGAGCACAGATGCCTCCTCCTAACTTGGAGAGCAAGATCCATCCTCAATCACAGAGGCTCCCGACCCCACCATGGAGAAGCGACCCTAAGTATAGGAAAATGTACCAGTGTTCGTGTGGCTGGGAATATAGCCTAGTGGCAAGAGTGCTTGCCTTCCATACATGAAGCCCTGGGTTCAATTCCCCAGCACCACATATATAGAAAGCGGCCGGAAGTGGCCCTGTGGCTCAAGTGGCAGAGTGCTAGCCTTGAGCAAAAAGAAGCCAGGGACAGTGCTCAGGCCCTGAGTCCAAGGTCCAGGACTGACAAAAAAAAAAGAAAAAAAAAGAAAGAAAATGTACCTCTGTGTGTGTGTGTGTGTGTGTGTGTGTGTGTGTGTGTGTGTGTGTGTGTGTGTGTGTAGGAGTGGATAGCTCCCAGCTCTTCCTATATGGCTGTGCCCATCTGTTGCCAGAGCCCAGAGCCCCTGGAGATACCTGACGGGCTCAGAAGGGGCAGGTATCCATGATGGGGGGCAGCAGGGAGAGGCAAGAGGGGTGGGAGCCACCTGATCAAACCAGCAGGCTGGCGGAAGCACAGACTGCCAATATAAACAGATAAGCACTAATAATCAAAAGCACCACTCGTGTGTCCTGTTTTCTGGAGGACGCCACCTGCACAGCTGCTCCTAATCAAGGACCATTTAATTCGTTCCCAGATCATTGTCTGCACTAATTGTCTTAAACAAACTGAAGTTCATTTCACCTTATTCCCTGGGGGCCTGGAGGGCGTCTAATTACCTGTAGGTGGTTCTCCATGCAACCCAGCTTCATTAAAGACACAATATGTTCCTCTAATAGGGTTCCCATTAAAATGCAACGGGTTCCCATCAACATGAGTTATGTCCCAGGGAAAAAAATCCACTAAAATATATTTTAATTAAAGTGATTTAAGTATTGCATATGTCGGCTTTTGCCAACAGGTTGCTCTTGAGACTGACAGGAGGAAAGCAGAGGGGAAAGGTGGGATGGAGAGGGGAGGGAGAAAAATCTCAGGTATGGGGTGAAGGGCTCTAGGATTAGAGAGTGAGACCTCTGGCAAATCCATCTCCAGCTTGATAAATATAATTCCTGGTTTGAAAGTTAGTTTTGCCAAGGTGTATGTAAGAGCCAGGCATCAGTGGTTTGTGCCTATAATCCTAGCTACTCAGGAGGCTGAGATCTGAGAATCCAGGTTCAGCTAGCCTGGGCAAGAAAGTTATGAGACTCTTATCTCCAATTAACCAGCAAAAAGCCAGATGTGGAGCTGTGGCTCAAATGGTAGAGGGCTTGCCCTAAGCTTTTAGCTTAGGGACAGCACCAACATCCTGACTTCAAGCCCCAGGACTGGCATGCATGTGTGCAAACACACATATACACACATATGCACAAAGTGTGTAAGAAATGCTGCTATTGTAGACTATTGCAGATAAATCTTGTGTTTGTCAGTGGCACTGTGTAACAAACAGTCCTATCCAGTCCTAAGGACTTACAAGAAAAAAGCTTTCTTACAAAGCCTGATGGTGAGCTGTGTCCCTTGTGCCTTCTGGTTCTAGAACCTAGGCCAAAGTCACAGCCTCGTTCTGAGATGTGCCATGCTCATGGCAGAGAGCAGAAGCGCAACACAACAAACCGGACAGTCCTTCCAAAGTGTGTGCTAGTCCTGTAAAGGCCATGTTGCCCACTTTCCTAGCCACATTGCTATGCCTGGCCACAGAGAGAATGGTGCCCTCCTCCCCCAATCCCTCCCCCCGAGGGTGGGGCTGGGTAATCCTCGCGCAGGGAAGGGAATGAAGACTTGTCAACAATAAAATCTTAGAACACACGCCTATCATTTGGCATTACCCAAGTGTCCAAGCTTGAGTCAGCATCGCAGTGAGTCATGGGAACCTGTTTTTCTGGGTTGTTTTTTGTTATCTGTTTTGTCACTTTTTTGTTTTTGTGTCATTCCTGGGACTTGAATGAAGGGACTGACCGCTGTCCCTGAGCTTCTTTTGCTCAAGGCCAGTGCTCTACCACTTGAGCCACAGCTCTATTTCCAGCTTTTTGGTAGTTAATTGGAGATAAGAGTCTCACGGATTTTCTTGCTGGAGCTATCTTCAAACCCTGATCCTCAGCTCTCAGCCTGGTGGGTAACGAGGATTACCCATGAACCACTGATGATCAGCTGGGAAGCTGGTTGGTTTTTGTTTCGTTGTTTTTTTTTGCATGTGTCTCTTATCTTTATCATTAGAATATTCGAGAACCACCATTTCACAGAGTAGGAGGTCAGGACGCGGGCTTGAAATGGAATGGGGATTGCAAACTGCCTTACCAGGGATTAGCCGTGCAATCATGAAATAGTTTCTTAAGCTTTCTGAATCCATTTCGTCACCTGTAAAATAAGATAATGCGCACGGATTACCTAGCTGTTTGGTACAAAGGAGCTTCTAATAAAACATTAGCTCTTCCTATTTCCTCTTTGAGATTCATTTTTTCTAGAGCCATGTATAGTGGCTCATGCCAGTAATCCTAACTACTTAGGAGGATAGGATGTCAGGCTGGGTATGAGACTCTTACTTCCAATTAACCACCCATAAGCCAGAAGTGAGCTATGGGCTCAACTGGTAGAGCACCCTCCTTGAGTGAAAAGGCTAAGTGACAGTGTCCAGGCCCTGAGTTCAAACCCCAGTACAAGAACAACAAAAAAAAAAGGTTATATATTTTTAGTAAAATTTCAGGTTCCCAATAAACTTGATGAGAAGGTAGAAATTTCTTATCACTTATTGGTCCTTCCTGCCCCTCCCTGCCCCTCCCTGCCTGGCCTTGCCCATCACAGCAATTTTGTAGCAATTGTTAAGCCTACTTGGATACATCTTTATCACCCAAAGTCCATAGTCTACCTTAGGATTCATTTCCAGTGGTGTGTATTCCCTGAATTCATACTAATGTATAATGCCATGAATCCACCATGACAATGAAAGCCGGAATAGTTTCATTGCCCTGAAGATTCTCTGTTCTCTACCGATCCATCCCCCTGAAGCCTTTCCAATAAAAAAAATAACAACAATAATTGTTATGGTAGTATGAAGAGTACAAGGCAATGCATAGCCATAAATGACCAACTCTAAGAACATGTTGTAAATTATGATAATGATAACAGTAATAGCATGCACAATATAAATGCATAATAATAATAATAACAATAATAATACACATATAAGGATTAAAAAGGAAGAACTGCAGGCACTGGTGGTTCACACCTGTAATCCTGAGAGGAGAAGATCAGGAGTGTGGTTTCAGACCAACCCAGGCAGAGAAGTTCACAAGACTACTTTAGAGGAGGAAGTGGGTGTGCTGGCATGCACCTGTCATTCCAGCCATGCTCACAAGTGTAAACGGGCAGATCACAGTCCATGTAGGGGCTCAGGCAACAAGTAAGCTTTTATCTCCAAATAATCAGTACAAAGAAGAGCGAAAGGCATGGCTTGGTAGTAGAGTACCTGCATAGCAAGCTTGAGGCCTTCAGTTCAAACCCCAGTACCACCACCCCCCAAAAAAGAAAAACAAAAAGGGAAGAACTATCTACAGTGATATCCCCAGGGCTTTGGCTCAGCCCCTAGAGATTTTGACTTAATTTGTCTGGGTATGGCCATGTTGGTTAGCTTTCCAGATGTTTCTGTTATGCCTGCTGCTTGAACGTGGTCCACAGGATGGCCGCCTCACCACCTAGGAGCTTTCTGAAGTGTGTGAGCTCAGGCTCCAGAATGAGAACAGGAAGACCACTAGAAGACCATGGAGTCATCTTGTGCACATCAAGACTAAGGAGTAGAGCCCGTCCTGGCCACAGCTCACAGAGGGGCCTGTCTCTGATGCCAGAATCCATTATCTTGCAGGAATACTTGCAACAGGTCCTTCACTTCTTCTTCAGAGAAGTCAGAATGGTGGTTGGTGGTGGTGATGGGAGAGGGGCTTGGGTCACAGTGTCCCTCAGTTGCAGAGCCTCCATCTCCCTACTCCCCCCATCCCCTTGCAGACAGCCAATGTCCTGCAGTGCTTTGGCCTCATGGACTTTGCACAGACACTTCCCACACTTGGGCACCCCCCCTTCCACTGCCCCATCTCACACTGCATCTTCTGCAAGGCTGTCTTCCTCCATTCCTGCACACCCTTCCCTGAGGTTCCATTGAGGGCTACATGCTCCTGAGCCCTCCAGGCCTCTGCAGCCCACTTTCCACCCACGATGCACTTTAACTGTCTGCTTCCCAACCCCCATTTGTCTTCCCAGCTCTATGCTTTGCAAGGGGAAAGCAATGTCTGACGGGCTGCCCTGCTGGGTATGTGACTGCTGTTAGGGCTCACAAAGTGCTGGAAGGAAGGAAGGAAGGAAGGAAGGAAGGAAGGAAGGAAGGAAGGAAGGAAGGAAGGAAGGAAAGAAGGAAGGAGTGGTACTGTAGTTCAAAGTGATAGAGCACTAGGCTTGAGAAAAGAGCTCAGGAACAGCACCCAGGCCCCGAGTTCAAGCTCCACAACTGACAAAAAAGAAAGAAAGAAAAGAAAGAGGGAACACCCCCCCCCCCCATGCCACCTTGAGGTTTCCTTAGCTTTGCTTAGGAACAGAGTTCTGAGAAACCAGCTCTCACCTACTTTCCAAACTGGGTCTCACTCAGGTGTTCACCTGCCTCATGGGCCTCCAGTTGTGCTGGGGACACAAGCTTAGTCCCTCCGGGAGCCAGGAGACTTGCTGTTTCTTGTGTCCTCTTTGGATGGAGCTGCCTGCCTGTGCATGTTGGGCTTCCTGTTGAAATTCATATGTCAAGGGCATTTGGAGGTGGGGCTGGTAATGAGGACTAGCTAAGGTCATCAGAAAGAAGAAGAGGCCTGAGCTGGCACCCTGGCCCTGTTCTGCCATGAGACAGCCTCTGCCGTATCCTGACCCAGAAAGCAGCCCGTCACCAGGTGCCGATCAGTGCCAGGAACTTAGTTTTCCACCTCTAGATCCACAAGTTAAATAGACATTCCTTCTTGATAAATTTACCAGCCTCAAGCACGCAGTTATAGCCACAGAAAGCAGATGAAGATAACGGGCAGGACCTGATCTCCCAGCGGGAGAGATACCACCAAACCCCTGGGTTCGGCCCACCTTCCTGGGTGCCCTGTAGCTCTGGCATGCTTTGTCTCATGCTTCTCATGAACTCCGAGCAGGCAGGCCTGGCTTTTCCATCTTCATCCACACACTCCTGCCCCCCTTCCTCCCTTCCCTTCTGGCCCCACAGCTAAGTACTCTGGGGTCCACCGACCTATCCTCAGTAGATTTTTAGTGCAGGACCATGTTGAAAACAAAGTGTAAAACAGACCATACTCACAGGTGGTACTCTAGGGAACGCCCCAAGCCCACCTTCTGTGCTTTCCTCTTTATTCTCTGTCACCCAGGACCCTCGAGACATTGCCAAGGAACCGGCGTTCTGCCCAAATTAGGAAACCACTGCATATCATTGCATAGAGAAGCAGAACTTAATGCTGACCGAGTATGGGCCATGTTCTAGGCAATTGTATATGTGTGTGTGTGTGTAACAGGACTTGTACTCGGTGCTTTGTGCTCTCACTCAGCTTTCTTGCTCACAGCTGGGGCTCGATCACTTGAGCCATGTCTCCAGTCCAGCATTTTTGCTGGTTAATTCAAATCTTGAAGACTTTTCTGCCCATGCTGGCTCTGAACCAGGCTCCGAAATCTCAGCCTCCTGAATAGCTAAAATTATAGGCATGAGCCACTAGCACCTGAATAAATTTGCTTGCTTAATCCAGCAGCCTTTTATGCTTATTTTGAAGAGAAGTAGCTGCTTAAGGCCACACACTGAGCCATGGAGCCAGGATTCAAACCTGAGAAGTCTACGGCCAAGAGCTGTTACCCCATTCCATCCTCAGCCCCGGCCAAACACTGCGTCAGGACATTTTACCTTAAGCTGGTGTTTTGGGGAAGCGCACCATTCTGAAATCCTGTCGTGTTTTTTGGAGAGACCTGAGTTTGTCCCAGCTATGCTTTACCTTGCTGTGTGGCTTTGAATAAGTCTCACAACCTCTCTTGGTCTCAGTTTCCTCATCAGCAAAATGAGGTTGTTGTTTGTTTGTTTGTTTGCGTTTACAGTTGTGACATTCTAGGGCCTAAATTGAACTCATCCCAGCTGGCCTGGATGGACACCTGTGGGATGAGCCCTACTCATCTTGGGGACAGAAACAGTATTGAAGAGTCTGGGCCTCCCAGGGAGGAAGAGGAACCAAAGGCCTCTGTACTCCCCCCACCCCCCATCCTCCTCCTCCACCACTGCCGCCATCTGACCTGATTGAAACCCAGCCGGATGGGGCTCCCCACCAGTGACTCAGCCCTTGCCCTATCTGATCATCAGAGTTGATTCCTAGAAGTTGAAAGTCATTCTCTCCGGCAGCCATCGCCACCCACTGTGAGGCAAGATCTACTTCTGTCCTTCACCACAGAGTGAAGAGGAAGGTGGTGATGGCTCACGGGGCTTTCAAGGGAAAGTCTGGGGCCAGACAACATCCCAAGGGAGTGAGGAAGGCTGAGGACCAGCCTTGTCATAGGTAAACATGAGATGGTAGAACAGGCAAGGAGACAAGATCCCAGCTCTACCAGCTCACCTGGGCGACCCTCTCTGTCTTAGGAGCATGGAAAACAAAATGGAAAAAAGAAAGCCTTCCTTCCCACCCCACTTTTCAGAAATAGCCACTGTGGAGGGTTCAGAGTGTCTCCTTTTAGACTCTGACTTTTGTGGATAGATCCCCAGAAGAGATGCCTAGACATAAAGATGGACATCAAAATTGCGATAGAGCAAGCCTCTCCTTGTAAACACCATGGGGGGGGGGGCGGTCATGCTGAACCAGAGGCTGGATTAGAACAGAGTTAGGAGTTGAGGCTTTCTATGTAATAAAGAAGGAGGAGGAGGAGAAAAAGAAAGAAAGAAAGAAAGAAAAAGAAAGAAAGAAAGAGAGAGAGAGAAAGAGAGAGAGAGAGAAAGAAAGAAAGAAAGAAAGAAAGAAAGAAAGAAAGAAAGAAAGAAAGAAAGAAAGAAAGAAAGAAAGAAAGAAAGAAAGGAGGGAGGGAGGGAGGGAGGGAGGGAGGGAGGGAGGGAGGGAGGAGGAGGGAGGGAGGGAGGGAGGGAGGAGCAGAAGCAGGAGCACCTGGGTGCCATGGCTCCCACCTGTAATCTTAGCTACTCAAGAGGCTAAGATCTGAGCATTGTGGTTTAAGCTAGCCCGGGCAAGGAAGTCTGGGAGACTCTTATCTCTAACCACCAAAAAAAAGCTGGAATTGGCTCAAGTGGTAGAGTGCCAGTCTTTCTTGAGTAAAAAAGCTAAAGATCTAGACACCAGCAGCTCATGCCTACTCAGGAGACTGAGATCTGAAGATCATGGTTCAAAGCCAGCCCAAACAGGAAAGTCTGTGAGTCTCTTATCTCCAATAAACTACTCAGAAAAAGCTGGACATGGCACTATGGCTCAAGTGGTAGAGTGCTAGCCTTGAGCACAAAGAGGCTCAGTAACAGTGCTCAGGCCCTGAATTCAAGCCCCAGGACTGGCAAAAAAAGAAAAAAAAGAAAAGCTAAAGGAGAGCACTCAGGCACTGAGTTCAGGTTCCAGTACCAGCACAATAATAACAGCAATAAGAATAAGGGCTCTGCTTTGAAGCATTTCCCTTCTTTCTTACTGACTCTAAGAAAAAATAAAAACTCAACAAGAGCAGATCCCAACATGCACAAAGCTCTGTGACCAATTTCCAGCTCTACAAACACACAATCAACCAACAATCCAATCAATCAGACAAGCAAATGGAGCAAGAGCAGAAACTGTGGCCATGTTGCCATCCCTAGCCCCGCCCCTGGACTTGTGCCTGGCCCTGAGGACGTGGACAGAGTGGCAGGAAGCAGGGAAGCTGTGACTGACAGTTGCCTCATGACAAGGCTGGCTAGAAGACAAGTGACAGTGTGTGAATGGTGACAGCTCCCCCCACCCCCCGGCCACACACCCACCATCAATTTACAGCAGCTTAGTTCGACGATCACGTTCAAAGCCATGAGACTCTTATCTCCAATGAACCACCAGAAAACCAGAAGTGGTGCTGTGGGTCAAAGTGGTAGAGCACTAGCCTTGAGCAAAGGAGCTCAGGGACAGTGCTCAGGCCCTGAGTTCAAGTGCTACAACTAACAATAAACAAACAAACAAACAAACAAACATAAGTAAATATCTGTCCCTCCTTTCTGAGAGGGACAGAAAACAGCACAGTCCACTCAGCAATCTCCACATGCTAACAGCCAGAGTCAGTGACAATCTGTTCTGTAAAAATACACAGCTGGAACAACAGCTGGAATTGGGTATGTGGTGACTTGCCATCATTAGCCAAGACCCACTAGGTTCTCAGGAAGTCTTGTGAATGAGAAGAGGGTATGGCGGGACTTGTCACTCCTGAGTCCTTTTTGTCTTTAAGGGCAGCTCCGCTCTGAACTTCTCCAAAAAGTGCCGTTACTTCAGGCTAGTGTTTCCACGGGGGTCAGGCCTGAGAGGCAAGCCATCTCCCAGAGTTTCTCAATTCCTTTTGGAAAACTCTACTGCGGAGTAGGCGCTGGTGGCTCACACCTGTCATCCTAGCGATTCAGGAGGCTGGGTTCTGAGGATCCAGGTTCCAAAGCAAAGTCTGCGAGACTCTTCTATCCAATTAACTTCATAAAAAGCTGAAAGTGGAACTCAAGTGGTAGAGCACTAGAAATCTAAGGCACAGTGCCAAGGCCCTGAGTTCAAGCCCCAGGCCCAGCACACACACACACACACACACACACACACACACACACACACACCTCTATTGTGAGAATTTTGTTACCTCCATCTCAATGGCAGTAGACCAATGTCATGTCCAAGCCCAATAAAACATCAAAGAACATAAAAGGATGGGTTTGGAGCTCCTGAGAAACAGAATAGCTTTCTATCTTCCTTGCTCTAATATAGGAACTTTCAGGTACACTGCCAGCGCCGGGTAGAAAAATCATAGGTACTTGTATAGGATGCCATCAACATGGGCCGGGGTACGGTTACTACAACATCCAAGGCGACAAGGTCTGTTGTGAGTACAAGATACACATATATCTAAGTCATTACAGAATGAAAACGGACAGGGGCCAGTAACATATGTCTGTAATCTTAGCTCCTTGGGAGAATGGGAGTGAAATCATCACAGTGTAAAGCCAGCCTGCGCAGAAAAGTTCTCAAGAAAAAAAGGAGCAAAAACAGGACTGGGGTGCATGGTTCAAGTGGTAGAGCACCAGGCTAGCAAGTACAAAGCCCTGAGTTCAAACCCCAGTACCAGCAAAGAAAGAAAGGATGAGGAGGAGGAAGAGGAGGAAGAGGAAGAAATGGCTAAGTTACTGAGATCCTAGGGAACCTGAGCACTTTATATGAAATTAACTCATTTCATCTTCATGACAACCCCGGAAACACATAGATATTCAACCACTTTCCAAGATCCCCCAGCTGGTAAATGGCTACTACGCTCCATGCTCCAAGAGGAGCTGTTAAGGATTGTCTCTTGTCTTTAGCCAAGGACTCTGCTTTCAATTCAGTAGACATGTTCCTGGAGTGATGCGGGCATCTCATGTGTATAAGCAGAGCTCCTGGCACTCAATGGAAAGGTAAGTAACTCAGGGAGAGGCCAAGGACTGGAGGTCTCTTCCCCTGCTACATGTAACTGTGTGACCTGGGCAAGTCTCCACCCTGGCTTGGCCACAATTCCTCACCCGATAAATGTCCTGTGCCAACTTTGCGTGCTCCTTGCTCAGGTGCCACCATTGCTGTAATTCTTGGCTTCTCACAAGATCTGATTGCCCCAACCTTTCTCATTGTCCCTCAGTTCCCTCCCAGCTCCAACCCTGTCTGTGATTATTAGCTCAATCAATATTTTCCTCATAAATCAGGAGCTAGTTTCAGTCACTTCCAAGCGGTCAGAGCAGGGTGAGGGCAAATACAACCAGCCGGAATGGGTTGAATCAGAAGCTCAGAGAGTCTGCTGATTCAGCGTGGCTAAAATCAGGCCACCACAGGAAATGGGGGCCAGGCTGGGCAGGGATCCCCCATTGACAGATTTGCTCTGCTCGTAGTGAGCTTCCTAAGTGTCTTGGGAGTCTCCTACACTTTTTTGCTGAGGGGAAAACAGGTTTGGATACACTGGGCTGATTGATTGTTAAGAGGTCTTTCAGACCTGGTTTTAAATCCTCCGGCAAAAGCCAGTGTCAATCTCTATGTAACTCTGTTAATTGGATATAACTTTAATTTTAATTTCAATTTGTTTGTGTATGACAATACCAGGGCTTGACATCAGGACCTTGTGCTCCTGCTCAGCTTTTTTGCTCAAGGCTTGCATGCTACCTTCATTGTTTTTGCTTCTTGCTAGCTGACTGGAGATAAGTCTCATGGGCTTTTCTGCCTGGGCTGGCTGCTCAAACTGTGATCTTTCTATCTCAACCTGAAGATTATAGGTGTGAGCCAGCAGTACCTGGCTTCCTTTACATGTGTTAGACAACTTTTTAGAGCAGTATTTGGCTTACAGGAAAAGGAACAGGAAGTATAGAGAACTCTCATCCACAATAATAGATGGGCAACCACCACTACAATCCGTCTCCCGATCTGAAATTCCACTCCTATTAACCACGAACTCCCCATTCCTATTGCTCATTTGTTGTTGCTGAGTAATATTCCATTGTCCAGTTGTGTAACCATTTGTTATCCAATTATCCACTAAAGGATGCCTTGATTGCTTCCATTTTGTCAATTATGAATAAAACTGCTCTAAATCATTGTGGACAGACGCTTCCAAGTTATTGAGTAAACACCCAGAGGCATGGCTCCGTGATCTCTATTTCATCGGTATTCTTGAATAGAGTCAGGCCTAGCCCTCCCTGTGTGGCATAGTTAATTAACCCCAAGAAACTTGAGACTGAGTACTTCTATTCCCAGTTTACAGATGAGCAACCTGAGGCTCCAGGACGTGAAGCACATGACCATGATCACATGACCATGATCACATGTCTATGTTACAGGGCCCGGCTGCCAGCCCACGCTTTCAGCCTTAGAGAAGGTAAGTGAGCAGGAGGTCAGGACAAGACGATGCTTTCCCTTTTCCTTTTACTTCCAGGTTTGCTTTGAGCCTTTCCTCCTTTGGACAAACAAGAATGAATTGGTTTTCCAATCTGGTTGTTCTCGAAGGAGCGTCCTTTCCTTCCCAGCTCTTCACTGTTTAATTGGAAACCAGTGACCCACTTTTGGCTAATTGAAGGCGCGTCCCCAGGCGCGTCCCCTTAGCCCATGGCGCTCTTTGGGAGTCCCTCCTCACTCAGCACATCTTGGGGCTCTCAACCACTCCTGGCTGTGGAAAAGCAAACATCGTCAAGCGGATGGATGGCTTTCCCACACACGATCCTTCTCTCCTGGTGCCCATAATTGTGCCATCCCTGGGGAGACCGGGAATAGGGTCAGGCCTGCAGGGAGACATCATCTCTGCAGCTCCCTGGCATGGGCCATAGCGCTGAAGTTGGGGTAAGAAGGGGCCACGTCATCCTGAAGCTGGGCTTGGCTCCCAAGCCCAGTCAGTCTTCCCCAGTGGCGGCCCCTGCCTTCCCCAGCTCTGTCCTCTCCCTCTATCCCCAGGCCCCCCTAAGTACCAATAATGGAAGTGCTTACTAGGCCCAGCAACAATTCACCCTTATCTTTTATTTATAGCTGACAAAGCTCCAAGCAGGAAAAATATAATCACACTTTAAATAATGGAAGTTGTAGGTATTAGAGCTACACGGGCAGTTACCGGAGTTGTGGCGATATCTCCCTACAGACCTGACGGGGCGCATGCCGACTGCATTTTTAATTTTTAAAACATATTTCTTCCCAAATTATTCTGTGCTACCGAGGAGCCACATTTATGGGGGTGATAAATTACTGTAATAAAGTACCTCTTCTTCAAATATATAGGACGAAGCCACACAGAGCACAGCTCGGCAGAGGCAGCCCCGAGAGAGTGGCGCCAAGTCCCACTGCCTCGCTCCTCGCTGTAATTATTTGGCCAATGTGTCCTACATTTTTAATACAGACTTGGGTTTTCTTTAAGCAAAGAATTGGAACTGGCCGCTCATTTGTATTGGTGGTGGTGGCGGTGGGACGGGTGGGGCCCTGGGGATGACACTGCCTGCACTAGCACCTTGAGGAGGGTGTGTGTGTGTAGGAAATGCAAACACATGTGATGTGCATACGTGTGCCCTTGCGAGGGAGCATGCGTGCCATTCAGGTCCATTCAGGTGTGTGCAAGCTTACACATATAAGTTAAGCTGATGGAAGCCCAGAGACGTGCGTGCGTGTGTTTACACATCCCTGAGTGGGCTGGGTGCACACATGTGTGCACACTTGGGTACTGGCCAAACACACGTACTGTATGTGTACACAGTACACATAGCTGCATAGATCTTGCGTGTGAAGGCACACTGGTATGGCAGTGTGTGCCCAGGTGTGTTTTTCTGTGCTGATCCGCCGGCCCCCGGGCCTCCGTGTGTCTGACCCCCACTGCATTCAACTGTTATCCCTCCTACGATGCCCACCCTCCCTTAACCAGTGAAGCACCTGGGAGGCCCACAGGCTCAGCAGGTGACTGAGTTTTAAGTAGCTCTACAACCTTGGATGGGCTCCTTGATTCCTCTGTTTCCCCATCTGTGCAGTGAGGTTTAGATGGAGACAACTTCCCACCTAAAGTGACTGGGAAGATGAGTGGGTTGGTGGATGAAAAGCACTTTGGGGATAGTGAGTACAAAAGCGAGCTATTGTTCTTCTTGCCTGCCTGCCAGGCAGGGCACAGGCTGCTGGCACCTTCCTTGGGAAGGACCAGACAGAAGAGAAACCACAGCTCAGCACTTAGTTTCTTCCTGCCCATCCTGGCTGAGGTGATGGGCAGAGCCCCAGGGGCCCCGTCTCCCAGGCTCTCAAAGGCAACACTCTGCCCACGTCACTGCTGGTTTTGTTTTTATTGGGTTTTCTGCTGGTCTTGGGACTGGAACTCAGAATCTTGTGCCCTTGCTTGGCTCACAGCTGGCACTCTACCATTTGAGCCATACTTCTACGTCCTGGCTCTCTTTTGCTGGTTAATTGGAAATGAGAATCTTGAGCATGCATCTGCCTGGGTAGCTAAGATTATAACGAGAGCCACCAGCGCCCAGCACGTGTCAGCTCTGCTCCACTAGCTGAGCACGGAGCCCAGCAGTGCGGGCACCATGAGCAGGTGTGTGCAGTCTGGAGGAAGGCAGGAGAGACAACAGGAAGCCAGGTAGGGCAGACCCTACTGGAGGTGGCTGGCACTGCCCCCATCCCTCAAGACTGCCCCCGGGGACCTCTCCAGCCTGCTGTAGGAGGTGGCACGGGCCACCATGGCACCAGGGAAAGCCAGGCAGGGAGGAAGGGTGGGAGCAGGGGCAAGAAGATTGTGGGAATAGCATTTGCTTTGTGTTAGTGTTGAGTATCCAGACTCATGGGTGGACATGGAGTGGACAGACTCATGGACATGTGTGTTATGACTCCTGGCACAGCAGATTCACAGGCTCCTGTCGCTTCCCCCTGTGCTCCCTTGACTTCACCCATGCTGTTCCTTCTGCCTAGCATCCCACCACAATTGTCCTAGAAAATCCTTCCGAATCCACCAGGGCCGGCTCAAATCCCACCTTGAGCTCCCAGCCTTCTGATTGAAGGGACCAACTTCCTCCTTTCTTGGGGACTCCTTTGGACCCCAAGAAGGACATTTGCTGGCAGCTCTGTGTCACAGGACACATAGGTGTTGACAGATATCTCTTTGCCCCCTGGCCCCCTAGCCCTGAGCTCCTCGCTGTTAGATTCCCAAGACCCGAACTCAGACCCTGGCATGGAGTCTGTGCCTCTACTTCCCCATCTGGAGTCTGGAGTGTAACAGTGCTGTAAGAGGTTCCCATGAGTTCATGTTTGAGTGGCAAAGCACTGGGCCAGCATTGGCCATAATCACTGTCCGTGTGGTTCACAATGACCCCAGAAGCCTGGCAAAGGGAGGGCCAGCGGCTAGGGCTGCCGGCTCTGCTACAGAGTGGCAACCA
The DNA here is from genome assembly GCF_023159225.1 of Perognathus longimembris pacificus. Lineage (NCBI taxonomy): Eukaryota > Metazoa > Chordata > Mammalia > Rodentia > Heteromyidae > Perognathus > Perognathus longimembris. The sequence goes on from NC_063161.1 coordinate 153,593,712, forward strand.
GGACTTCATCCGGGTCATTTTGACCTCAGTGCTTATGTCTCCCAGCTTGGCTGCTGTAGCTCCCTCCATTTCTCCAGATCTCTCTCTCTCTCTCTCTCTCTCTCTCTCTCTCTCTCTCTCTCTCTCTCTCTCTCTCTCTCTCTCGTTCTCTCCTCCTTCTCCTTAATGCTCTCTTCACCGTTGCATAGCTGCTGAGGCTGCCCAGGGCACAGGGTAAAACATGGGCATTGATTTTTGACAAATTGGGGTTCAAATCCCTGTGGTCTCTTTCCCACTGTGGTACACACCTGTGGTCTCTGCTCCCTGGGCTGCAGGCCCCCCACTGTCCTGAGGACTTTGGGGACGTTCTCCAAACTCAGGTTTGCTGCAGCTCTGGACAAAGCTTTTCAAATTTTTAGCTCTGGGCTGGGCATATGGCCTAGTGGCAAGAGAGCTTGCCTCGTATACATGAAGCCCTGGGTTCGATTCCCCAGCACCACATATATAGAAAATGGCCAGAAGTGGCATTGTAGCTCAAGTGGTAGAGTGCTAGCCTTCGGCAAAAGGAAGCCAGGGACAGTGCTCAGGCCCTGAGTTCAAGGCCCAGGACAGGCAAAAAAAAATTGTTTTTTCAGACCTTTTCTAAAGCAAAATCCGCGTTCATGGGTCCATTTGCCCTGGTGATTCCTTTTTAAGAGGAGTAGGTCAGGGATAGAATGGGTATTCAGCATGAGTGAGTCCCCTAGGTTTGGTTCCAGCACCAAAATAAAGCAACCAAAGCTGGAGCACCCAAGTAGAAGCTCCAAGCTGTCAAACCAATCTGCCCCAGGATTCTTGCTCAGCTTCCTACAGCTGGAACGTGGTCAAAGAGCACCCACCACCCTCCCGTCCTCTGTCTAGACACCAACACTGCCCCGTGACATGTCCTGGAGCACAGAGGTGGGCATCGGGCTTGGAACGGGTGGAGGGACTCACTGTGGGAATGAGGGTCAGGTCTGAACTTGAACTCACGTTTCCCAGCTTCAACACCAAGGGTACTGGTGCTACTGCCTGGAAGACAGCCGCAAGACCTGGCCTGGAGGAGGACCTGGCCCTCGCCTACAGTTACTTTAGGCTGTGGTTTGGAGAGTGTCTTTTGCTTCTTGAGGGGGGACAGAGTGAGGGGGGACAGGGGCAGCTGTGGGTGCCTGCCCCCTCCCCCCACTCCATGCTGCTAAAATAAGAAGTAGCTTCCTCTAAAGGCCTCTGTGGTTTGTGCAGGGGAAGGATATAGAAGCCGGAAACAGGAGGGGGCAGATCAGGGAGAGACCAAAACTGCTGGCAGCCTCTGAGAGAGGAAGCTGTGGCACTGCTCACTGCTCCTCAGCAGACACAACACGGCCTAGCGGGGCTGCAGGCCTGAGGCGGGGGAACAGAGAAGCCTGAGCCCAGGCTCAGCACCAGCACCAAGGGCACAGAACCTTCTACAGCTCTTGACCCTGCCCCTGCCACTCCGCCAAACATCAGCCTTCCCCAGGCCCTTCCCTTGGCCTACAAGATACTTGCCTGCTTTCTCCTTTAAGACTCCATGTCTTCCCTGCATTTTCTTAGTGAGTCTCATCTCCACTGTGTCCTATTGCCCTGTGTGATGGAACTTACTGCATTTTTACAAGAATATGCTAGTTCTAGGACTTGAACTCAGGGCCTGGGCTCTGTTCTTGAAGTTGGTTGTTTTTTTTGTTTTTGTTGTTGTTTTTGCTCATGGCTAGTGTTCTACCCTTTGGGCCATACTTCTGCTTCTGGCTTTTGGTAGATAATTGGAGATAAAGTCTCACAGATATTCCTGGTCAGTCTGGCTTCAAACTGTGATCCTCAGGTCTCAGCCTCCTGAGTAGCCAGATCTACAGGCGGGAGCCAGCATTTCTCCACTTGTCAATAGTTTTTCTTCCCCATAAGTGAGGAAACCAAGACATAAGACAATGAGCAACCTGCCCCAAGGCCACACAGTCAGCAAAGAGCCACGAGGGGAGTGTGACACTGACTGCCCAACCGATGAGGATATGAGCAATGTCCCCAGAGTTGTGTGACAGCGCTGCATCAAGGAAGCTCACGTTTCAGCTTGCCCTAGCCTGCTCCCCTGAAGTAGCTGACAGCTATAAAGTGCTCTGAGGGAAAGGGGAAGCCCAAACGAAATGAGAAAGCACTTCTTGAGTGGACAATTCTGGTCAAATGTGTGAAGCAGCTCAGAAGTATCTCTAAGGCTTCTCCGCTGTCTTGACGTTTCTTTTCTCCCTCTAAAGAAATACTCCCTCTTGGATCTAATTTTGTATTCTACCTCAAAAGACGGGCTTTTCCTTGAGCCACATGTGGTGGCTCGCTCCTGTAATCCCAGCACTTGGGAGACTGAGGTAGCAGTGCTCTAAGACAAGCCTCTGCCCTTCCCTGTATGAGCCCCCCTTTCTCTGTACCCAGGCCTCCTGCTTGTAGACCTACCTCCTCACCCCAACTCACAACCACCACCACTCATGAGCTTGTCACAAAGAAGAGCAAACCCTGGGTTCCTGGTGCATACGAGAAATTTGTTGAAGGAAATGAATGAATAAAATGAGTGAATGAATGGTAGGTCCCTTCGATGCCACTGGGAAGTATAAGAGGTTTGATTCCAGTTTTAAAACCTCACTTCCACGTTCTGGGTGCTGAGTGATACGGACCACTATCCACCACGGGCCGGGCCAGTGCGGCGCAATGGTGCCCTGCTGCCACCCTCCCCAGAGCCAGCAGCCCTGCCAACCCCAGGGCCCTGAGACGAGGCCTCCTTTCTGGGCTGCAAGAAAGTGAAGGCCTTCTGCAGAGAAGGAAGTGAAAGTGTGCAAGGGTGAGTCAGGGAATCCTGGGGGGAGGAGTTGGAGCCACAGTATCCTGTGGTAGGGGAGGCTGGGCAGGAAGACACGCCAGAGGAAATAGGAAGTCCTGAAATCATCTCCCGGCCCCTTCCAGGCACTGGCTCTTCATTGTGGAGACCATGCTCCAGACCCACGGTTTTATTTTCTTTCTTTCTACTCGTGGTGCTTGAACTCAGAGCCTGGGTACTGGCCCTGAGCTTTTTCACTCAAGGCTAGCACTCTACCACTTTGAGCCACAGCTCCACTTCCGGTTTTCTGGTGGTTAACTAGAGATAAGAGTCTCATGGACTTTCCTGCCTGGGCTGGCCTCCAACTGGCCTCAGATCTCAGCCTTCTGAGTAGCTAAGATTAGAGGTGTGAGCCAGCAGCACCTGGCCTTGCTCAGGACATGCCTTCTCTGTCCTTGTGTCTCTGAAGAGGTGTTGAAGGGTTAGAAATCAGATGGGCTCATGGAGGGAATTGATGGTGCTAAATGGGAAGGCCAACGGCCTGCTGTAAGGCTGGGGCACTGCAGCAGGGCCCATGGCCAATGGCAGGTGAGACTGGCAGTAATGATGCAAGGCAGGCAGTGACCACAGCCAACAGCAGGTGGGCTCAGCAGTAACAGCAGCCGATGGCAGGCAAGGTTGGCAATGACCAATAGCAGGTGAGGCTCTGGTCACTTCTGTGCTTAGAGCCTATGTAACTCTATCAATAGCTGCTGAATCCCAGACAGCTCCTCCTCCTCCTCCTCCTCCTCCTCCTCCTCCTCCTCCTCCTCCTCCTCCTCCTCCTCCTCCTCTTCCTCCTCCATCTTCTCTCTTCATGCTTTCCACTTCCTCTTCTCTAAGGAAGGAGCCTGGTACCTAACCTATAGGACTGCTCAGTGGTTTGATCATGGTTTGTTCCCATCAAAACCCATCTTCAGGCTTCATTCCCCAATGTAACAATATTAAGGCAGTGGAGCCTTTAAGAGACATTGGAGTGCATAGGGATTAATGTTTTTCTCTCAAGACTGTGTTAGAAGGTTGTTACAAAGCATATGTGACCTCATTTGGCTCTCTTTCCTGTCTCTCCTTGTGACCTGTATCTTGTCACCTTGCTCCCATGTGGTCTTCTCATGTGATTATGGTGTGACACAACACGAGATCCTCGCTCCATGTGGCCCAGCCTTGGACTTTCAGCCTCCAAAATACTTTCCTTCCTTCCTTCCTTCCTTCCTTCCTTCCTTCCTTCCTTCCTTCCTTCCTTCCTTCCTTCCTTCCTTCCTCCCTCCCTCCCTCCTCCCTCCCTCCCTTCCTTCCTTCCTTCCTTCCTTCCTTCCTTCCTTCCTTCCTTCCTCCCTCCCTTCCTTCCCTCTCTCCATTTTGTTGGTCTTTTTGTTTGCCTGGGCACTGTCCCTGATCTTTTCTGCTAAAGGCTAACTCTCTACCACTTTGATCCACAGCACCTCTTCTGGCTTTCTGGTGGTTAACTGGAGATAAGAGTCTCATGGACTTTCCTACCTTGGCTGGCTTTGAACTGTGATCTCAGCCTTCTGAATAGCTAGGATTACAGGCATGAGTCACAAGTGCCTGGCTGGCCATCTTCCTTTCATTGCTTTATCTCTCTAGGCCTCAATAGCCTTACGTAATTATAAGATGAGATGAAAAATGGCACCATGTATTGTTTTAAGGGATTAAGTAAGATTATGTGGAATGTTTTGTCGGATATTGGCTTACAGTGAGTACTCAACAATAGTTCTAGTCAACACTCATGCAACCTTCAGCTCTTACAACAGGTTGTACCAAGCAGTTACTACAGCCACCCATATTACAGATGAGGAAAGTGAGATCAAGTCCCAGAAGCAGTTTGACCCTTTGCATGCTCACCATGGATAGCTGCTTCCCCGGCTGGCCTCACATGGATTCAATGCCTCTTTCCTGCACAGCCTGACGGATAACGGTGACTGATGTGTCACCCTTCCCCAGGCCTTGGAAGCCCAGACTCACACAAACCTGAGTTTGAGTCTTGGATCTGTCATTTTCCAGTTATGGAGCTTGGTGAAGTCCTACTCGGAGCATCAGTCAATGGAAGGGGTGAACTTAGTTTATTGGGCTCTAATCAAAACTTCACAGCCCTAGTGGAATGGAGTGTATCAAGGGCAATGTGTAGGCCATCGCCTGTTTGCCAGCTTCTAAGAGGCCTTGTGTCCTGAGAACGACTTTCCCCAGGATCCTTTGCAATCTGGCTCAGTGAGAAGTAGTAACAAAAGATTGAGGGGGTAGAAAGAGCCAAAATCTTTTCCCACTCCCTCCCCCCACTTCTCCTTCCCTTTCCTTTGCTCCTCTCCTTCCCTTGCTCAGTAGTGAGGGGCTTGGGTGTTATTTTCTCAGCACTAGCTGCTTTCTTCTGTGTCTTCCATTTGTACAGATCTATCCATTTATGGCCAGTGGCTACCATTGGAGGGGTAGCAAGTTCTGCCATTGCAAAATTACCTCAACCATTGCTGTTTGGTTTCCTAGCTTCCCCATCTTCCATGTAACCATTGCCCTAGGTTAAATTCCTCTGTTTGAAACACCTAGAGTCACTTCTGTTTGTCTGGTGGACTCTTGCAGTGAGCATCTAGTGTTTTCTTTCTACCCTAGGATGTCCTCTGGCTCCAAAGTCTTTATCCAGGATTGAAGCAAGGATTGAACTCAAGCCACCACAAGGGCAAGAAGATCCAAGGACTCGCTCAATTTCTCCTTGCCTCCTGTGCTACTGGTAGGGCAGCTGAGGCTCAGCGTGAACCCTGGCTAGAAGCCGGAGCCATGGATGGGCTGATAGGAATTAGCAGAGGTGGTACACGTGATGAGCAGATCCACAGGACACGCAGCCTGCACCCACACATGTATTGCTTGCACAACATACATCAAGAGGCCATGCATGCATGTTTACAGACCACCGTACCTCTACAGACAGCACGGGCTCAGGACCCAGGACTCACCCATAGATAAATATACGCATAGGTATATACCCCGACTCTCAGCACCGGTGTGCCCATGTGTACAGCATTGCATCATGGTCACCAGCACTCGCCATAGCCCCCTGTGCACCCATACCTGTGCCATAGCTACGAGCATGGCCTCTCTGTGCGCCCTCCCGCACAACGCTCTTGGGCCTGTCCATGTGGCCTGTCCCATACATCACCAGCCACACAGCACGCTCTGTGTCTCAGGCAGCATCTGGATAACTGGTCCAGGCTGGCCTTGGGCTTGTGATCCTTCTATGCCAGCCTCTCCTCCATCACCCCCTGCAGGCATGGGCTCTGACTTCTCCCTCCTGCCCTCATACTCGGGATCGAACCCAGGACATTGCACTTGTGAGGTGAGCACTTTGCCACTGAGCTACAACCCATACCTCAACCCATGCTTGTCGAGCCTTCTTCAAGGTACTTGGAGCTACCTCTTTCCTTAGAGACCAAGAGAACACTTTGCTCCCACCCCTGCCTCCACTTCACCCCTTAACCTGGTCTAGATTCCAAGGGAGGCAGGGGAAGGGCTGAGCAAAGCTCAAAGTCCTGGGGCCAAAGTCCTGTTTGTAAGCTCCTGGAGGAAGTTGCACAACCTGTGCCTAGCCAGGGCCAGCCCGGTGACTCCTCTGTTTATTGTCACCGGCTTCCCCTTGGCTGCTCGCCCGGACCTAGCCAGTGACCCGTTGGTTTCTCTGGGAGAGGGAGAGGAAGGCAGGTGCTCCACTCCCTGCCTGGTGGCCACAGGCCCCAGCTACGTGTCCCTCTGCCTGAGGTGCAGGCACATAAGGCTGAGAGCCCAGCGCTCCTTCCTTAGCTGGGAAACAGAAACCCAGGATGGGCAGAGAGCATGCCCAGTTCACCCAGCCAGCTGGAGGCCCAGCGGGACTGTGTTTTCCCTCCAAAGCCTTTATGTAAAGGCCTCACACGGAGGCCCATCATTTGAATGTTGCCAAGCCGAGTCACTATGGTGTCATTGGCTTTATGAAATCCATCCTGACTTCAAACTTTTTTTAATGAGTAAGAATTCCAGCCATGTGCAGGACGTGAGTTGGCAAGGCTTTGGAGAGGCATGGGAGGCCAGGACTGGGCTGTGCTGGCTCTCTTCAAGGTCTTTATCCCTGTTGCTTTCAGCAGCAGCGGCGGCAGCAAGGAGATGGAGCAGAAACAACCAGAGCATCCATGAAAACCCACCTGGTGCTAAAGCTCTAAAAATCATTTATGCTGGCCTGCCTTACTCTCACCTGTCATCTCGTCTCTTCTTTTTTCCTTCCTTCCTTCCTTTCTTCCTCCTTCCTTCTCTTCTTCCCTCTTTTCTTCCCTCCCTCCTTCCTTCTTTCCTTCCTCCCATCCTGCCTGCCTTCCTTTCTCAGCTCATCCATTGAGATCATTCGATGGCCTGAGGGAGCCAGTAATGTTGGCAAGTTTAGGGTTAAAGTAGTGTGCTGGAAACAGAAGTGGCCCCCAACAGAGGTTGGCACAGATGAGTAACCCATTGTGGATAAGAAGGTGGATAAGGGTTCTCTCTGAGGAGGAAGGAAGGGACAGATGTGAAACTGAAGCAAGTCCCTTCTGGTGTTGGACTAAACTTGGGACTATTGGTGGGGAGGTGTGCTTTAAAGTGTGAGTGTGTGTGCAAGTGCACACATGTTCTCTACGGAGGTAGTGAGGAGGGTCACACCCCCTTGCTAAAGGGAGTGAGGTCTTCGGGAAGACTGGCTGAACGCGGCTGGGGCGGGGAGCACACGTGGAGCCTGGATCACCTTGTTATGCAGAAAGCGAAGCACCCGAGGATGGGGGTGGACCACAGCTCATTCCAACTCTCCTTGGTGGGTGACTGGTGGGCGAATTCAACACCCCCTTTCTAGTGATGAGCAAAGTAGGGATCTGCCATGTCCGAAGCTTTCTAATCAAAGAGGAGACGGTGGATTTGGTCCAGGGCTGCCTTGCCGCTTCCACCTGCGGGCGCCACACCTAATGACAGCCCCTCAGATGGGCGATGTGTCATCAGACCTGGGGATTTTGGAAGCTCCCACCACAGGTCATTATGTCTAATTACACGACTTCCAGCTTCTGCGTGGGCTGGCGGAGCCAGAGTGTCTCCATGCCCAGATGGCTGGGCACTTGTGCAGCTACGAAGTGGGGCAGAGGCTGTCCAAGTGCCCACTTCAGGAAAGCTGGGCTCTGGGCTCCTCGCAGAGACTGCAGAGGAGGCCTAGGTGCAGCCCTGTGTTCCGTTCAGGTCTCTCTCACCTGGGCAGGGAGTGGAGTGGCAGGGAATGGAATAGAAGGACACACATACTTGAGGCCCCAGTTGTCCTCAGCTCTTCCCTGGAGGGATAGAGAATCCTAGACACATGGGAGCTTGAGATGGGAAGGTTGAGGTTCAAGGTTATTCCAAGCAGAAAAGTTCACAACTCTGATCAGCGGCTGGGTGTCACGGTGACTATCTATAATTAAAGCTATGCAGAGGGCTAAAATTTGGGAGATCAAAGTTCCAGGCCAATCTAGGCAAAATAATTCATCAAACTACATCCAAGCAGAAGGAGCTGTGTGTGGTTGGTAGTATACCCCTGTCATCCCAACTATGGTGATAAATCTTTAAAAAAAAAATAGGTGGATCACAGTCCAAGTATGTTCTTCGGATAAGAAACAAGAATGACTATATTGGTGACTTTTCTTTTTTTTTTTTTCTATATATGTGTTGCTGAGGAATCAAACCCAGGGCTTCATGTATACGAGGCAAGCACTTTACCACTAGGCCATATTCTCAGCCCCTATTGGTGACTTTTACCAGTGAAAGTCATTTAAAAATAATATTAGATATAATGGTTCACATCTGTAATCCTATTTGGGAAACAGATATGGGGTGGGTAGTAATTCAAGGCTAGGTTTAAAAAAAAGTTTTATATATAGAGAGAGATGCCATCTCAAAAATAAGCCAGGTGTGGTGCTAGGTGTCTGTCGCCTCAGCTATGCCAGAAGCATTAATGGGTAGATCTCAGTCTGAGGCCAACCTCAAACCAAAAAGCCAAGTAAGCCAACAAACAAAAAAACAAGCAAGCAGGCAAAGTACAAGACTTATCTGAAAAACAACTACTGTAAAGCAAAAAAAGGCTAAAGAGGTGAAGAGGTTGCCTAGCAAGCCTAGTGCTCTGAGTTCAAACCTCCAGTACTTCCCTCCAAATAACTCATTGCACAAAAATGATTCCAGAACATAGAGAAGGAAGGGACAAATCTCAAGTAATTCTATGAACTAAAAACTACCCGGAAACTAAAGCATGAGGAAAACAGCCAAAGAAAGCTGCAGACCTCTATCCCCCATGAATATAAATAGAAACTTTAAAAAACACCACAGTCCTAGCAGATCAAATCTAGTAGTATGTAAAACAGACCAACTGGGGATTCGAAATTGAAAGTGTGAGACATGGAGCAGGATTGGGGTGATGAGAGTCAGATTGTGAGGAAGATCTTCTGGGATGTGAATAGGCAGCTTGGTTCCTGACAGTTAAGTGTTTCTTTGTATATTCATTATTTGCATATTGTGGTAATATACACATGATATAAAAGTTTCCAGTTAATCCATTGTAAAGTGTATAGTCCAGTGGTGTGTGTGTGCATGTGTGTGGGTACGTGTGTGTGTGTGTATGTGTGTGTCCTTGGGCTTGAACTCGGTGTCCGGATGCTATTCCTAAGCTTTTGTGCTCAACGCTAACACTCTACCTACCACATGAGCCACAGCCCCACTTCTGGCTTTTTGGCAGTTAATTGGAAATAAGAGTTGCATGGACTTTCCTGCCCAGGCTGGCTTTGAACTGCAATCCCCAGATCTTAGCCTCCTGAGTAGCTAGGATTATAGGCTTGAGCCACAGGTGCCTGGCTTAGTAGTTCTTAAAAATATTCTCAATTTTGTAGAACCATCACTATCTAGTTCTGGAACACTCTAGGAAAGCCTGTGTCCGTTAGCAGGTAGTAATTCCCCTTTCCTCCTCCCCCTCAGCTTCTAGAAACCACTGTCTATGTTTTGTTTCCCTGGCTTTTACTTTTCTAGATATTTTACATACACGGAATCAATTAATATGTGGCCTTCTGGGATTTCTCTCAGGACAATGCGTTCAAGGCTCAGCCATGCAACAGAATGAGTCCTCTCCTCATTCCTTTTGGTGACTGAATACTATTCCATCGTGTAGACATACCACACTTTTTGAATCCACTTGTTTGTGGGTATGGTGAACGGTGCTGCTCTAGACATTTCAGTTCTTTCGGGTATGTATCTTGGAGCAGACTTGCTGGGTGGATGGTGATTTGCTGCTTATTGTATTGGGGAGCTATCTTTTTCCATTTCGTACCTTGGACTTTTAGCCTTGCTTCTTCCTCGTCCAACCCACTTATCACCTCGTCCATTTACAACTCTTGGACCCGCATCTTCTCAAGGAGAAGAGCTGCCATGTCAGTGATTCTAGGTCACGTGGGTATCCATCTGTTGGGCATCTGTGTAGCTGGAGCCCAGGCTGCAGGGATTGGGCAATTACTCAGGGGCGAGCACAAAATGCCATCGTCAGGAGTGGGATGTGCATTCTGGGAGCCCAGGGACAAACACAGGGGACTCTTTCTGAGGTGGGGAAGTTTACAAACTCTACCTTGAGATCAGAGAAAGCACAGGGGCTGTGCTATGTCTTTGGCTCTTCTTTGCTGCTTCCACCCCCCCCCCCCATGGGCCTCCGTTTTTCAGATTGGAACCTGAAGCTAACACATTTTTATGGAAGGCACAAGGACACAATGGTCGTGTGTAGTTTTGTGCTTCCCTTCTAAATGTCTGCTCAACTAGTGGAACACAGCAGGACTCCAGGTTGGTTGTACTATAGTAGCTCTGTGGAGAAAGTTGTGTGGAGTCTGATATTCTAGAAAGGGAGACCATTGACCACACACTTGGGCAGGTGACTCTTTAAAAGATGTCTGCATTCTGGAAACTCAAAGTAGACCCAAGCCTATCACCATGCACCAAGATCAACTCAAAATGGATCAAGGACCTCAATATCAGACCTGAATCCTTGAAACTACTGAAGGACAGAGTAGGAAAGACACTAGAACTTATAGGCACAGGAAGGAACTTCCTGAATATAGTCCCAGAGGCACAACAAATAGGGGAGAGACTTGACAAATGGGACTACTACAAATTAAAAAGTTTCTGCACAGCTAAGGACATAGCCACCAAAATAGAAAGACAGCCAACCATATGGGAAAGGATCTTTACCAGCACAGCAACAGACAAAGGCCTAATATCTGTCATCTACAGAGAACTCAAAAAACTAAGCCCCTCCAAGCCCAATAAACCAATTAGGAAATGGGCAAAGGAGCTAAAGAGAGACTTCACAAGAGAAGAGATAAAAATGGCAAAGAAACTTATGAGGAAATGCTCAACATCCCTGGCAATAAAGGAAATGCAAATAAAAACAACCCTGAGATACCACCTCATCCCAGTTAGAATGGCCTATACTCTGAACTCAGGCAACAACAAATGATGGAGGGGGTGCGGGGAAAGAGGAACCCTTCTCCATTGTTGGTGGGAGTGCAAATTAGTACAACCACTTTGGAGAACAGTATGGAGGTTTCTCAAAAAGCTCAAAACCTACCCTATGACCCAGCCATACCACTCCTAGGCATCTATCCTGAACAGCAGGTCCCAAGATAGCAAAAAGACATTTGTACTTCCATGTTTATCGCTGCACAATTCACAATAGCCAAAATATGGAAACAACCCAGATGCCCCTCCACAGATGAATGGATCCAAAAAATATGGTACCTATACACAATGGAATACTACATAGCGATTAGGAATGGTGAAATATTGTTATTCGCAGGGAAATGGTCAGAACTCGAACAAATAATGTTGAGCAAGACAAGCCAACAAAGGGGCATGATCTCCCTGATCTATGACTGTTAAGATGGGGTGACGGAGAGACAGTAGAGACCAGGTCTGTGAAATCAAATACTGCTTGTCAAATGGTATTTCCCACAGGATTGGGTCAGCGACCCAACATTATGTAACTAAAACCAAACAACTACTCAACATATAAAGGTCAAAAATTGACCTCTCAGTGGAATACAATAGCTCAAAAGCTATGTATGTACGTTCATATAAGACTACTGTTGACACACTGTCTAATGTCGACATTACATTTAAAGCCCTAGGCGAATTTTCTTGGGCGTAGGCCACGTGGCTACTGTGTATGTTCTTGGTACATTGTGTATTGTATAAATGTCTACCTGACCCAGGGAAGGGAAAGAAAAACAGGGTGTAAGATATTACAAGAAATGTACACACTGCCCTACTATGTAACTGTACCCTTTTTGCACAACACCTTGTCAAAAAAAATTGTGTTTAATTAATAAATAAAGTACAAAAAAAAAGATGTCTGCATTCAGCAAATGGTTTTTATAGGTTGGGCTTCACGCGGCTAACTTCTACATGGTATGAGCATAAGGCACAGGGAGAGGGTGGCAAGATTTTGTCTGGGGTTTACAGGGCACAGGGACTTTTTCTGTGGCAATAATCTCAATTCCTCGCAGCCCAGGGCCTCCCACATGGGGCTTAGAGGGAGAAGATTCGATCCCAAGACTAGAAGGATGGGGAAGAAAGGGGCTTCCCCCAGCCCCAGAGCCTGAAGGTCAAATATTCTAAAGCAAGAAGCTGAGGTGAGACTGTGTGTGTGTGTGTGTGTGTGTGTGTGTGTGTGTGTGTGTGTGTGTGTCTTTTTGTCTGTGTGTCTGTGTTGTGGGGCTTGAACTCAGGGCCTGGCCACTGTTCCTGAGTGTCTTTGTTCTCAAAGCTAGCACTCTACCACTTGAGCCACAATACCACTTCTGGTTTTTGAGTGGCTAATTGGAGATAAGAGTCTTACAGGGACTTTTCTGACTGGGCTAGCTTTGAACTGCTATCCTCAGATCTCAGCCTCCTGAGTAGAAAGGATTACAGGCATAAGCCACTGGCACCTGGACTTTTTTTTTTTTAACCAGTACTTAAATTTAAACTCAGAGCTAGGCAAGTCAAGTGCTATTTCTTGAGCCATGCCTCCTGCACTTTTGCTCTTTTTTTGCCAATCCTGGGGCTTAGACTCAGGGCCTGAGCACTGTCCCTGGCTTCTTTTTGCTCGAGGCTAGCACTCTGCCACTTGAGCCACAGCATCACTTCTGGTCTATTCTATATATGTGGTGCTGAGGAATTGGACCCAGGGTTTCATGTATACGAGGTAAGCACTCTTGCCACGAGGCCATATTCCCAGCCCCTGCTCTGGTTATTTTTGAGATAGAATCTTGCTTTTTACCCAGGCTGCACTGAACCTCCATCTTCCTCTTCACGATTCCCACTATAGCTGGATGACAAGTTTGCACTACTTCACTAATTTTTGTTGTTGTTGTTGTTGTTCTATTGAGATGGGGGTATCTTGAACTTTTGCAGCTTTTGCCCTGGTTAGCCTCAAACCACCATCTCCTGATCTCTGCCTCCCAAGTAGCCAGAATTCTAGGCATGGAACATGTCCCCCCTTTGGGGAGTGAAGGGGGTTGCCTTGTCTGGGGAATTTGTAGGTTATCAGCCTGCTAGAATAAGAAGGGACTTTCTCCAGGTGGACAGGAAGGACCTAGACAGATTCAGTCCCTTTTTTGTGGATGGAATATCCACCCTGTGCCAGACACTCAGCACTTAATTTCTTATTTGCCTTCCTATCAATTGCTTCACTTGTGGTCAAAGGACAAAAAGGTTAAGTGAGCCAGGCAGGCATTGATGGCTCATGCCTACAGTCCTAGCTATCCAGGAGGCTGAGATCCATGGTCCAAAGCCAGCCCTGGCAGAAAAGTCTGTGAGACTCTTACCTCCAATGAACCACCAGAAAACCAGAAACAGAGCTGTGGCTCAAGTGGTAGAACGCTAGCCTTGAGCAGAAAAGGCCAAGTGAGAGCACAAGGCCCAAGTATCACACACACACACACACACACACACACACACACACACACACACACGTAACCTGTCAAGGTGATGGGGCAAGTTAAGCTCCAGCCAGATTTGAACCCCCCGTCATGGCTCAGGCCAGGAGCCTGTTCCACCAGACCCCCCCTAAAGACTGCCTGACAGCAACCCAGGGCATGTGGGTGCCATTTGGCCCACAGAGGTCATTCTCAGTGGTCTGCACCAATGTGGCTCCTGGGAAGGACATGTATTTCTTCTCTGGCTTATCTGGGAAAGCCCCACGTCTTTCACAGAACTGCTTTCTATCAACTCTTTGTTTGGAATTTACACCAAGGGCAGCCAGAGGCCAGAACTGGCTTAAAGGCCTAAGAAGCAGAGGCTCAAAACCAAGGGTTCAGTGCTTCTGCCCCCACCCCCACTGTCCTGAACAGGCTCTTGGGTTCTGGAAGGGTCCCCAGAGTTCAAACACAGCCTCCCAGAATTCGGTGAGGCTCACAGGAGGAGGCAGGCCTTTAAGACCTGAGCTCAGGTCCTGATTGGATCGCTTATTGGCTCTGTGACTTTAGATGAGTCCCTCCCCTCTCTCTACCTTGGTTTCTCCATCTATACTGAGCAGAGGAAGAAGAGAGCCGGTAGAGGAGCATGTGGCAACATGGCTGACAGGAAGCACCTCCCACCAAGTAATAGTGCTTCCCAGCATTTCCCCTTCGTTCTTAAAGCAGCTGTGCCCAAAGTGCCAGAGCTTGGCCTGAGCACAGGCCCGGTGTGGTGTGTTGCCATGATGGGCTAGCCACAGTCCCTGTCAGTTGGAGCTCACAGTCTATGCATGGGGCAGACCACATAGGAGCTACCATGCCTGCAGGACACAGAAGAGGACAAACATAGGGACCTTGAGTCATGGAAGATACAGGAACAGGCTGGATGGAGGAGTCTAAATATTTCTCAGCCTTTTTGTCAAGCCAAAGGATATTGGTTGTGAAGAATCTCTAAGACCCTGCTTCATGTTTGCCAGTTGATCACTAGTATGCTAAGAAGGAGCAATTGATTTGGATTCTGATGGATGAATAAGAATGCATCTGACAAAGAGAGAGATGAGACATGGAGAGGGAACAGTATGTGCCAATTAAAACCTGATGACCACCCCCCCTGCAAAAAAACATGGCAGACTTGTGGAGGAGTGGAAAGAGTGTGGTGGTGTACATTTCCTTTCCTGCATTCAGTAGAAGCCCATTGCCCCAAAGCCTGATAACAAATGACAGTATGACAAGAGAGAAAGAGAACAGATTTATTTGATCACCATTTGCATGAAACAAAAGCCTTCATAGTGAAGATCCACAGATAAAGTTTTTTTCCTTGGTTTCTTTCTTCCTTCCCTCCTTCTCTCCTTCCCTTCCTTCCTTCCTTCCCTCCCTTCCTCCCTCCTTCCCTCCCTCCTTCCTTTCTCCTTTTCTTTTCCCCTCCCTCCTTTCTCCTTCATTCCTTCCTTTCTTTTCCTTCTTTCCTTTCACTAGTACTAGGGCTTGAGCTCTCACTTGCCTTTTTTTCACTAAGATGGTGCATTACCACTTGAGCCACACCTCTACTTCTTGCTTTTTTTCCTGGTAAATTGGAGATAGAGTATCTCACAGACTTCTCTGCCCAGGCTGGCTTTGAACCAAGATCCTCAGATCTCAGCCTCTTGAATAGTTAGGACTACAGTTGTGAGCCACTCAGGCTCCAGGGGAAGGATCCATTTTTGTGCTCATGTGGAAGTTAGCTTGGACAACATTGCTCCCATGTGATTGGACAGAGCAGGCATGAGCCATGGGAAAGGACTAAGGGAATACCCAGCAGGACTTGTCTTGTGGGATTCTTTTGGGCTTCTCAAGGTAGTGTTTCTTCCCCCTGGGGTTGGAGCAGACCCTTCTGCAACAGAGTCTGATAACCATCAATCAAGCCAGAGGGTCTTTGGTAGCCAGCTCTCACACAGAAAGGTACAGTGAGCTCAGGGATGGTTTAAGGTTTGGGGGCTGTGTTGGGGGAAAAGAGGCTCTGGTTTCTCTGCAGAGGAATTCCAGTTTCTCTGTTTGCCTGGGGGAAGGAAGAGGCGTGAGGGACAGGAGGGTGTAGAAGTTTCCAGAAAAATCATTTTCCAAGCCTCGATCCTTGGCACAATGGAGCTGGAGCTTAGGAATCTGGAGAAGGGGAGGAGATGGGGGGAAGGTATTGAGTGGCACAAAGTGTCTGATGGGATGTGCATTGCACATGAGACTATGCCAATGCCACCCTCTCCCATGATGTCTCCTCCAGCAGAGCTGTGTCTAGAGATGGAGCCGAGGCTCCATTCTTTTGGGAGAGGGGCTGACAGGGGTGAGCCAGGAAGAAAAGTGGCTTTGTCAAAGGTCTATTGAGAGAGAAGACATAGGGAGACCAACAGCTGCCCCAGGGCAGGACGGAGCCACCACTGAGGGAGCTGGAAATACTGGGGGCCTGAGCTCTCTGGCTTGGAGTGCAGCCCCTGGAGCATCATGAAGCTTCTGGAAACCCTCAGGACATTTTTGAGAACATGTCTGGTTCCGGCACTAACTCTGCTTGCTGCTTTTGCACAATATGGCCTGGAGTTAGGCCCAGACCCTCGTTAGGGCTGTGAGTCTCCACCTGCAGCTGAGAGAGGCTTCTGGGTTCTCATCTGGAAATGAAGAGGGCTTCGAGGGGACCTTCCCCTGCCAGCCACCCTGACCTGACCCCCTAGGTAATGCCAGGGCTTCTGATTTAGGCTGAGCTGAGTTCGAGTTCCAGCTTTGGGATAGACAAGATGTTTAACGGCACACGTGCTGCGTGCTGGGCCTTCTTGTGCTCACCTGCAGAATGGGAAATTGTCTCAGCAGACTGATATTGCGTGGATTAAAGAAGACTGTTGTGTGCCCAGGGGACAAGATGAGAAGAGCAGTATTTGCTCTATGACCCCTCTAAGGAACAATGATTCAGAAATGGAGATCCAGGAACCAAAGTGGAAGCAGTTGAAAGCGGGGTGGGGGAGCCTTTGTGGGCCATGCCGACCATCTAGCTTCCTGTCCACTGGCCCCCCTACACCCCCTATCCAAGACCCCCAAAAAAGAGGTGCTTTGCTTCGTCACACTCTGGGGCTGGATTGGAGTGGGGTCATCTCCTACAGTCCAGGCTCTGTTTGGGGCTTGGGAGTTCTATTTCTCTCTGGGATGGGATGGGATCTTGGTCCACAGTTGTTTTGAGCCCCCCAATCCACCCCATCCTTCATAGCTCTCCCTGTGCAGGAATGCTCAGGCTTCCAGAGCAGGGAGGCCGGGGAGTTGGGCTACTGCCTTCCTTCCCCACTTCCTCTCTCTTCCTCTTCAGTGGGGGCTGGGCTGGGGCACAGGTGGCTGGGTTGGGGAGCTCTCCCCAGACCACTTCTTTGCACAGGCCCCCTCAACCTAGCCTAAGCAGGGCCTGCATTCCTCTCCTCTTAATGCTTCTACTGGGAACTCAGCTTCCAGAAACCTGAGCCTCCCAGCCAAGCAGCACAGGCCAGAGGAGGTGGGCCAGGCTGGGCGGGTGGGGGGGGGGGGGGGATTGGCTTCTGCATTTCCTGAAAACAGAAACCCAAGGCCTCCCTTACCCAGTCAGAGGCTCCGGGTTCCTGCGCCAGGGAGCGGAGGGCTAAAGTGGCTTTAGCTAAATTCACTTAGGAAGATGGGATTGCTAATAGAAAAATCACTACAGTTTGGAGAGGTGAAGGAATGTTCCCCCGTCTGCCAGCAGGGCATCCTCCCATTACCCCTCTGGGCTTTTGGATAAAGAGCTGGGGGCTGGGAATATGGCCTAGTGGTAAAGTGCTTGCCTCGTATACATGAAGCCCTGGGTTCGATTCCTCAGCACCACATATATAGAAAAAAGCTGGAAGTGGCGCTGTGGCTCAAGAGGTAGAGTGCTAGCCTTGAGCAAAAAGAAGCCAGGGACAGTGCTCAGGCCCTGAGTCCACGCTCCAGGACTGGCAACAAAAACAAAAAACAAACAGATAAAGAGCTGTGCTGCCACTGGCCCAAGGTCACAGCCAGGTAGTAGAAGGTCTAGGATTCAAAGCTAGACTGTTTCCCCAGCATCCTATCTGACCCAGGTATGTTGTACACCTCTCGTGATTACAGGGCAAAATCTTCCCATCATGGGGCTTGAACTCAGGGCCCTAGGCACTGTCCCTGAGATTTTTGCTCAGGGCTAGCACTCTGCCCCTTTGAGCTACAGCACCACTCCCAGTTTTCTAGTGGTTAATTAGACATAAAAGTCTCACAGACTTTCCGGCCAGTGCTAGTTTCGAACTGAAATCCTCAAGTCTCAGCCTCCTGAGCAGCTAGACTTACTGGCATGAGTTGCTGGTGCCTAGCTTGATTTCCCATCAGGTTTTATTTGTTCCATCAATGAAGCTCCACCCCTAGCCCACTATACTCCTGGAACCTTAAAATAGTGACTCATTAGAGGTTGGAGCTGTAGCTCAGAGCAAAGTTCTGACTTTCTTCTTTGGCCCAGCCAAAAATTAAAAATAAAAAGGCAGAGGGACTGGGTGTGATGGCTCACACATGTAATCTAGCTACTCTGGAGGTAGAGATCAGAAGGATTAAAGCTGGAGGCCAGGCCTGGAGGCGGGGGGTGGGGGGTGCAGGGGGGGCGGGGGGGCAGGGGGGGGTGGAAGAGGGGAGTTCCATCTCCACCAAGAAAAGCTGGGTATGGTATTGCCTGCCTGTCAGTCCAGCTATGTAGGAAATATAAATAGGAAAATCATGGTAAAAAAAAAAAAAACTGGACCAGGCATAAATGTAAGATCTTATTTGAAAAATAAGGAAAGCAAACAGAGCTTAGGAACTGGCTTAAGTGGTAGAGCACCTGCCAAACAAGCAGACACCAATAACGGGGAGGGAGGGAAGCTCAAGACTGAAAAGATCCTTAGGAATTTATTTCAAAGCTTATCTTCCTAAGACCCAGCGTGCTTCAGCTCAGTCTTGTCAGGCAGACTTTGAGTCCTGTCATTGACTTTCTGGGTGACCTTGGCCATGAGAGATTGTGTTTTGAAGTCTCAGTTTCCCCATGTCTTAAAATGGACTGTAGTGGCTTCCCTGAGGGAGGCCTAGGTGCTAGCATGCACCTAGCCTGCACTGAAGGGGTACTGGGAAGGTTGTTGTCTTCTGCCTTTCTTCCCTTCAAGAAGATTATGGCTGACGCCCCATCACCACAGACAGGTTAAAACAGATAAGCAGAACAAACTTTATGGGGCACATAAATCTTCAGAGTGAGGACCCAAAGACAGGGTACAATGTCTATTCCATGCTGACGCTGGATGAAGCACAGATAGCTGTGTAGAAATGTGACTGGACAAAGGAGTATGTGATCTAGCCAGGCACGGCGATGCATGCTTGTAATCCTGGCATTGTGGAAGGTGAGGCAAGAAATTCTTGGCATGGATGACTTAGCAAGATCCTGACTCAACCAAAAACAAAAAATAGTGAAAACTAAAATGAAGAAGGTGTGATCTAATAATAGACAGTTTATTATGTAACTGTACCCCCCCCTTTACACAACACCTTGTGTAAAATTTAATTTAAAAAAATAATAGACAGAGTGAGAAATCCAGTCAGGCTTGTCTGTCCAGATTCTTCTAGGACTTTCTGTGCAGTGTCCCTTCCTCTTGGGTCAGGAACAAATGCCTCTGAAATAAGGGTCTGGTGACTTTCTACTATCACCAAGGTCATATCAGAGAATACAAATGGCCAGTTCCTGCTCAGAAAGGCAGGGCCACTCAGAGTGGTATTTTTAGGCTTATGTCTGGCTTTGGCGGGAAAGGGTTCTGGTTTCTGTGTTCTGTCTTGGGGAAGAGCAGCAATTCAGGTTTCTCTGCTGTGCCTGGCGGGAGAACGAGGACCAGAGATAGGAGGGAAGTTGTTCAGAGACACATTGATTCTAAAACTTCTAAGGATGTCATTTCCTGGGCCCCAACAAAGGCAAAATTGAATCTGACAGCTCTGAGCCCAGGATGGGCCCTTTACAGAGCCTGGAGGTGTGTGTGGGGAGGGGGGGTAATATTTGTGGTGGGGCTAGAGCTGGTGTGCACTGCTGGCAAGAGCTGGTTAAGGTTAACTGTAAGGGCTGCTTGTGGGGCTGGGTGTGGAATCCAATGGCAAGCCACTGTGTAACATGTGCAAGGCCCTGGGTTCAAGCCTCAGGCTCCAGAGAAAGGAGAGAGAGAGAGAGAGAGAGAGAGAGAGAGAGAGAGAGAGAGAGAGAGAGAGAGAGAGAGAGAACAAAAAAATATTTGGCAATTGTAAAGGGCAGCTTGAAACCAGTCACAGAGGGAGAATTTGCACCCTAGGATCCACATGTGCTACAAATAAGGGATTTGAAAACGAATAGTCAAAGCCTAGGAATGGAATTGGCCAGCCATGGGAAGTGAGATCCTCAGGCTTCTTTTATAAAGGCAGCTTGGGCCAGCGGAGTCGCCTAGGACTTTAGCTGTTCAGCCCCTGGGCAAGTTTCAGCCCTTCCGGAGCTCAGGAGAGGAAACAGAGGCAGATATCCAGCTCTGTGGGTCTCTGTCCAGGCTGGTAACACAGGCACCCACCCCCTGGGCACTTGAGCCCATGGTGAATGGGAAACAGAAAGTTCTAGGCCGTGTGTTCCATAAACCTTGGTGTTCAATTCATTTTCAGCCACACACACAAGGCTTGGTATAGCTGCGATTCTGAAAATTGATACCCCAAAGTGAGGGCATCAGGAGCCAAGCTCCTCCCCGCCCCTCTCCTGCCCTCCTGGCTCCTTCCTGCTTTGCTCCCCACCCCACCCCTGCTCCCCAAGCAAGCCAGGAAAAGTGGAATTCCTCCTCCCCAAGGTGGATCATAGCAGCAGATGTGTATTCTAAAACCCTTCTCGTGACTCTGTCTTGGAGCTAGCTGTCTGTTAGGAAATGACCTGCCCTGCCTTGTCTGATAGAAGACCATAAAAATCCGCACTGCGGAGGCTCCTGCCCACACTCAGGAAGAAGGAATGAGAAGAATCCAAGCAGGCAGGCCGGGCTGTTTCTTTATCACTCCTGGAGTGTAGCATTTCGGCCAGCCCCAGTTCTCCCCGGCTGTCTGTGCTCCATCAAACAAAAGCCTCAAGCCGTTTACCCTAGGTCTCGGGATCTTCTATCTGAAGGCTCCTATGAGCAAACAAATATGCTGTACTTGTCTCTTACTAACCCATGTGTTCTCTGTTTTGGGGGTGCTATTGTAACCGTTTAGGGTGGGTGAGAAGGGACCATATCTTTCCCCTCAATGTCTGCGCACACTTGATTGGAATAGGGGAGAAGAATGTCTTCTTCACCCCGGACTCCTGATGGTGCTTAGAGGAAATGACTAGTTCAAGGCCACACCACTGGGAGGTGGCGGCCAGGCTTTGAACCCCCGCTCCAATGGGCTCCAAGGCTAGGTTTCTGCCAAGGCCTCTTGGCTAGGGCCCAGTTCCGGAAAGCTCCCAGCACCCGGGTTGTGGTATTTGGCACCAGGCTTCAGGCAGAATGTAGTGGGGGGGGGGGAGGGTTAAGGGGTGTCAAACTGCTGCTTGCCCCAGAGTCCCTGAGCAGCTGGGCCCAGAGCCAGAGCTCACGGGGCCCCCAAGGCCCTGACTTACCGGCATCACACTTCCAAGAGACCTGAGGCAACTCTGCTGACTCTCCACCTCCGCTGCCCACACCCACCCGCCTCCAGGCTCCAGCTCGTCCTCCCTCCTCATCCCACCCAAGGTAGCCCCAAAAAAATCACGCTCGTTCTTGACAAGACCAGAGCACAGCTGAGAAACCCACAACCAATGTCCCCTCTCCCTTCAGCCTTATGTTTGGACATGATGGACTGATAATTCCACTGCTCTATATGTGTGTGTGTGTGTGTGTGTACATGCACATGTGTGTGCCAATACTAGGACTTGAACTCAGGGCTTGGGTACTGTCCTGAGCTTTTCCACTCAAGGTTACGATTTTACCACTTGAGCTGCAACTCCACTTCTGGCTTTTTGCTGGTTGATTAGAAATAAGAGTCTCATGGATTTTCCTATCTGAGCTGGCTTTGAACCAGATTTGAACTCAGATTTCAGCCTCCTGAGTAGCTAGGGTTACAGGCATGAGCCATCAGTATCTGACAGATGTATTTGCTCTTAAGGCCAGGGACCCTGGCTTCCATCTTCTCTGGAAGCTTCCAGCCCTCTGGCCACACAAGGAGACCTTGGGTTCCCAGGGGGTGAGAATCACCCCAGACACATGCTGCAGGAGTTGCAGAATGGCCATTGCCTAAAGCCAAGAGGATGCTGGGTGCCTGGGAAGAACTTGGATGCAAGTGAGACCTGGCTGAATGGGTCTCTTCATGCCCCACCCCACTATGCAGAGCAAGGAAGAACACAGAGCCTGACCCCCCTCCCATGCCCCGATATGAAACCGACTCCAGGCAAATCAGTATACTTCGCCCAAAGCCAGTTTTCTCATCTGTGAACTTCCTTATCAGGGTCCCAGTGCCCACATCACGGGGCTGCTGTGTGGGCTACAGGACTGTAGAACTCAGGGCTGGTCTGAGATGGTCCTTTTGTTCATTTGTTTATTCACCTGACGAGTTGACTGCTTTGTTTGACATCAAGTTCAGAGTGGCCATATAATAATGTATTGTCTAACCCAGGAACTATAGGAGGGGTGCTGTGCTGAGTTGTTTGGGGACATCAGGCATAAGCAAGCCTGGCCTGGGCATGCAGGCACCTCTGGTCACACTGAGTCTAGGCATTTCCAAGCAGATACAGGGGGCCAAGGTAAATTTATCACCACCTCCAGCCCCAGGGTAGGGAGACACCAAGTGTGAGCAACCTATGTTAGACTCCTAGACAGACGTGAATTTACTAACTAGCAATCTGCTCCCAAGCTAGGACTACGGCTTTCACTTGGTAGTCGTGGACTACTGGCCACCCCAACCTCTTCCATTCCAAGCATAATCACAAATGCGTTTAGATGACACATTACACTTCACACAATAATCACTTATATTATTACATGAACAAATCTCCTGATATATACTTACACCTATAACACATAGGACATATACAACTACAATGTATATATATTATATATATCACGTGTATGACATATATGTAGCATTTATGTACATAGGTACATAACCCAGGTATTCATCCATATGTTATCTAATGGCTATGATATAGTAAAGAAGCTTCAGGGCTCAGAGGGCTTGTTTTGAAGCAGACATGGACACAAAGCAAAGCCTCTGCAGGAGACCAGGTAAGCTTTTTGAACCACAGGTCATAGACAGGGGAAACTGCCCTTCAGGCGGAGCCTGGGGACAGGGAGAAGGCATTCACCAGGGAAGTTTTCCTGGCTGGGGCTTATGATCAGTGACTGGGTGAGGGGTCAGTGTGGCTGCCAGGCCCCCATTTGTGACCAGGCGAGGGGGTCAGTGAGCCTGCGATACTCCCATCTTAAGGTACTCCTTCTTTTATAGCCCCAGGTGAGGGGTTTGCCTCTGGCCTGATCTATAAGCTGTTTCAGCCTTAGCTTTCTGGTGTAGTTTTTATATCCTTTGGCTTAATTTGATAAGTTCATAGGCGAATTTTACGGAAACGAGTGTTACATCACTGTTGTAATTACTTTCAACATGCCATGTGAAACCGTAGCTTCTTTTGTTGATGATCCTCTTGTATCCCCTTCCTGTGGTTGTCCTCGTGCTATCACTGTATCTCATCTGAGTACCCTGGATACTGTATATACTGGTATTAGAACTAGGGGAGTGGAAGGGAATATCAAAATCGAGAGACAAAGGATAAAAAGACAAACGACTCCAAAAGCAATACTTGTAAAACCATTTGGTGTAAACCAACTGAACAACTCATGGGGGGAGAGGGAAAGAGGGAGGGGGAGGGAGGGAGGAGGTAACAAATAGTACAAGAAATGTACACATGGCCTTACATAGGAAACTGTAACCCCTCTGTACATCACTTTGACAATAAATAAGTAATTATTTTTTTAAGTTCATAGGCGATACTATTTTATTTTCATCAACATGTTATTTGTCTGTCTGGGTCTCATAGTTTAGGCTGAATAGATGATGGTGGTTTACTTACACAAACAACATCGAGTCATCCCAGCGCAGAGTTTACACTCAAAATGGGAGCAACCTGAAGCTGGATGCTGGTGGCTCGTGCCTGTAATCCCAGCTAGTCAGGAGGCTGAGATACAAGGATCAAGGTTCAAAGCCAGTTGGAGTAGGAAAGTCCCTGAGATTCTTATCTCCAACGAACCAGCAAAGAGCCAGAAGTGGAGCTATAGCTCCAATGGTAGAACATTAATCTTGAGTGAAAAAGCTCAGGGACAGTGTCTGGGCCCTGAGTTCAAGCCCCAAGACCATTTATTACACACTAACAAGGACTCAAGAGCTAGTGGAGAAGACAGGATGAAATAGTTACTTATCAATCCCTTTCACAGGACCAGCAAAGCACGAACCGCTTACAAAACACCTCCTGGGGGCCGGGAAGAGGCATAGTGTCTGGCACGTATTGCGATCTTCTCAGAGCCTCCCTCGGCTTGCCTCAATTTCCTTACCCTGGAGCCTGGCGCTGGGTTCTTCCCTAAGCACGGATGAACACTCCAATCCCACAAGTGAGGCAATGGCTCCCCTTTTACAGCTACGGAAACGGAAGCCCAGCACGGGGAAGTGATTGCTTGAACTTGACTATGATGAAAAGGCTGACTGAGTCTTCAGGTCTCAGAGCTGACATCTGGCCTCTCTCCGCGACCCTACCAGATGCCTGGAGCTGAAATGCAAAACATATTAGCCTCAAGGCCAACTCTAAGAAATGACTGTGGGAACCCATGGAGAGTTTCCTTCTCTTTGCCTTTCCAATGTGTTTTTCTTTTTCTTTTTCTTCTCCCCCAAACCAGATCACAAATACTTGAGGGCAGGGGTCATGGCCGAAATGTCTGTTATCTCCTACAGAACATAGACCAGTATACAGAGCAGCATCTTGCTCAATGTAGATGAAATGTAAACATGTTGGAATACTATGAAGTCATGAAAAGGAAGTAGGTCTGGATAGAGAGATAGGAGTTGATCCCCAAGGAGTGAAGAAAATGCAAAACGTAAAATACAATAGTGTACCTCTATTACCAAGTATTTTTCAGGGTACAGTACGCTAACAGGGAATCCCAGAAAGCCAAGGTCAACCTTGCAAGTGAGATCCTGGCTAGGGTCCAGCGGGCAACTGGAGGTTCCAGCTGTTTCTTCAGCCAGTGGGGTCGGCTGTTTCTGCTCCAGAGCCGCATGACCCACGGAGCTTTTGGGCTGGATTAATATGTACAGCCAGAAGAAGGAAAAAGAGAAAGGAAGGGAAAAGAAACAACCAACCCTTTGGGGTCAGAGGCATGGCTCCATTGGTAGAGTGCCAGCCAATGAGCAAAATGGTGGCCGGTACTAAGTTCAAGTCCCAGTTTCGGGCCTAAAACAACAACAACAAAAAAAAAACAATGTAAATCCAGGCCTATCAGATGAAAGGCCTCTGTTATGTACTTGTACAATGACACCCCCAGTGCAGTGGCCTTTGCAAACAACCAAGTGGCCCTAAAGCACTTTCAAAGTGACAGGGGAGTACTGTGAATAATCACACCTGGGTGACAAGAGCCATACTCCTAGTCAGACATGGCGCTGTCCACCTACCTACAGGAGGCTGAGGAAGGAAGATCACTTGAGTGCAGGAGTTTTGAGGACAGCCTGTGCAACATAGTGAGATTGCCATTGTAAAAAGTTGATTATTAATTAATTAATCAAAATCCGATCACCAGGTGCCCCCCCCCCGAGAGATGTGATGTGATTTGAGCCTCAGTTTATCTGAAGATCATAAATGCTGACCCTTACCTAAATTAGGGAGGTACACAGTGGGCCCACGGTTTCTCTTCCCCCTGGGCAAAGAAGTAATGAAACAACATAAACCGAATCCTGAAACTCCCTGGATGTGGCTGAGCCTTTCTCCCAGACCACAGCCACAACTGTGGGTGGGAGTCCTGCACGGCGCGCGGGGTGGGGCCCGTCTACTGTAGGGACTTTGCAAAGTGCCTCTTTGTGGTGATTCATTTGGGGACTCGATTAAAAACTCCTTTGAGCTAAAAACAAAAGTGAAATGGGGCTCCAGTGCGTTGGCCCTTCTCTTTCCACCCCAACCCTGCCCCGTGAGAGTGCTGCAGGGAATTTGAGGGTTTCTGGGCAGACTGATTCTGTTTCCCGCCCCCGCCCTCCAGCATGTCACCAGGGCCTGGCACCATCTGCACGGGCCCAGGCCCGAGGGAAGGAAGTAGGGGTGGAGAAGGAAGAAGGGGAGCCAAGTGGGGTTGGGGGGTCACTTCTCCCACACCACCCCCTCCAGTTCTGTATTCTCCTGACTCCAGAAGCCTAAAGTAAACCCTCACACTCCTCTCTTTCCTGAATGATTGCCCAAGGGGCATGTAAGGGACAGGGCAGCTACAGACATCAGCTTGCCTGAGGCTCGATTGACCTCTGTGGATGATCACTGGCTGTGTGGCCTGGGACATGCTGTCGGACCTGAGTCTCAAATTCCTAACTGGAAACAAGGACATTTACAAATACTTGTAATGGGTGCTGGGTGCTCATACCTGTAATCCTATTGACTCAGGAGGCTGAGACCTACATGGAGGCTGGACCTACAGTTTGAAACCAGTTTGAGACTCCATCTCCAAAAGAACCAGCAAAAAGGGAGTCTGGTGTTAGGTGCTAGTGGCTCATGCCTGTAATCCTATTTAATGAGGAGGCTGAGATCTGAGGATCACTGTTTGAAGACAGCAGGGACAGGAAAGTCTATGAGACTCTTATCTCCAATAAACTACTGAAGAAAAGCTAGAAGAGGAGCTGTGGCTCAAGCGATAGAGTGCTAGCCATGAGCAAAACAGTTGAGGGACAGTGAGTACCCAGGCCCTGAGTTCAAGCCCCAGAACTGGCACAACAAAAAGGGCTAGGCCAGAGACAGAGCTGAAGTGGGATAATGCCACCTGAACTTGAACAAGTTTAAGGCCCTGAGTTCAAACCCTGCTACCAGCAAAAAAAAACCAAACAAAACCCAAGTAATTATTACAGAAGTTAGTGAGGCTGGAAACAGGTCTTGGAAACTGGAACGTCCTTTGTAGAAGTAGGGGGCCCTAGTCCCCCCCCTTCCAAGAGTCTGATGCCGCCTCTGGGCTGCTCTGCCATGTAGCAGGATGGTTCTTAGAACATGGAACCTGCTTAGCACACTCAAGGTGTACTGAAACCTCAATTCCCTCACCAGACTGGCCTTCTCTCCCTCTGTGCTGTTTGATTTTCTCCACCAAACTCACACACTGTCCCCTCCCCTTCTGCCCCACCCCTGTACTGAGGTTTGAACCCCCTTTTTGCTTCCCTCCACAGCCCCCCTCGCCTGGCCCCTAGATAAAGGTCATGCTTTGGGCTGAGGGCTGGCCTTCAAACCATGATCCTCCCAATCTCCACCTCCCAGATTAGCTGGGATTACAGGTGTGAGCTAGTGGATCTATGGTAATGTATGTCTACCGTGTGAGGTAAGGGGATCGCAGATCCTCAACGGAATGAGCAAACAATTCCCAGGGTGAGCCATATTCCCCCCCCCCCCCCCCCCCCCGCCTGCCCTGTAGGTTCTGGCTTCTGCATTTCCGTCCTTTGGGACCAGCTGCTTCCTGCTCCATACACCAGTAGCCCAGAGTATTCCATTCCCCAGGCCAAGACCAGGCTGCCCAGTGGACCATGCTTGGGGGTGGGGTGGATCTGCAGCCTAGGTTTTGGCTCCACCATGCACACCACTTGGGTGACCTTGACCCGAAGGATGCGCTGCTTTTGAAAGCCTCATGAATCCCGTGTGTGTGTGGAATGGGCACAGGGTAGCGTGCTGCTGCCTTTATCAGAGGCCTCCGCGGTGGGATGGGCACACCTCCCCCGGGTGGGCCTCCCTGTTCCGGATCACAGTGTGCTGAGGCGCCTCGTTCGGTGGGCATCCTCCAGGTGTCCGGCCCAGCCCCGGGGGCCACCCTGGCGGCTGGCCGGGGTCAGCAACCTTGGTTCAAGCCAGACTTGGGGCACATCCCTAGCCTAGGGCCCAATGCGCAGGAGAAGCCTCGGGCGAGGAACCAGGGCTGACCCAGCTAGTGGGCCCCTCTTGGGGAGCCCGTGGGGGGGGGGGTCGCTGGAGGAAGGGTTGCTGGGAACTGGGGGCAGGGAGCAGGGCCTGGGCCACCTGGTGAACGTCTGGGCCTCAGTCTCCCCACCTCTGAAATGGGGAGCGCGGTGGGAGGGTCCCTGCTGGAGCAGACACTCGCGGTGCCCCGGGTCCGGCGTGGACGAGCTCAGTCCCACCCCTCCCCAACCCCCCCCACCCCCCCTCACCCCAGCCTGCGTGGCGGGCGCGCGCACGAGCGAGGAGCGAGCGCAGGGGGCGGCGCGGGCCCGCGCGGGGAGGGGCAGGCGGGCGCGGGCGCGCGGGAGGCGGCGGCGGCGGCGGCGGCGGCGGCGGCGGAGCCTGGCGGACCGAGCGAGTGGCCGCGGCGCCGCCAAGTCGTGTGGGACCCGCGCTCGGGCCGGACCCCCGCTGCCCGCGCGCGCCGTCCTCCGCCGGCAGCCGAGCCGGTGAGTGGCCTGGGGCCGGGGCTCCGGGGCCGGGAGCGGGGGGGGGGGGGTGGGGGGGGTTGTCGGCGCGGGCCGCATCGGCCCGGGTAGGGACGCGGGGTGGACGCGGGGCCGCCAGCTCCGCCTCGGGCCGGCGTGGGCGTGTGCGCGTGTCCGGGAGGCCGGGGAGCGCGCGCGGCCGGTGCGTGCGTGGACGCGCGGGGCCGAGGGGCCCGCACCCCCCGCCCCACCTCCCCCCCCCCGCCCCCGAGGCCGAGTTGTCCCGCGGTGGCGGCGGTGGCCGCTCGCCCGGGGCCGCGCGTGCAACACCAGAGGGGCCGGCGGGGTCGCTTGGCGTGGATTCGCGCCTGGGAGACCGACACGGTTCCCGTGTGTCCGTTTATGGAGACTTTACGTTGGGCCAACGGGTGTGTGTGTGTGTGTCAAGCGCTGGCCCAGTGTGGGTCTCAGGGAGTTTGTGTGTGCCCACGTGTCTGAGTGTGCCCACGTGGGAACCGTGAAAGCAGACGTGTGCCAGTGCGTGTGCAGCCCGCGCACGAGGGCGTGAGAGGGCATCCATTACTGAGGTGAACCCCCCCCTGCCCACCAGGCCAGTGTGTACCACTACATTGCAGGGCACTGACCCTAGTGGGGGGGGGGGGGGGCAATGGAGGGCCTGCATGCCTGGTGAGGGTCGCAGCTGGGTCTGGCACGGGTGGAATCGTTGGCGCTCAGATCTTGGCATGCAAGCTGGATGGGGGCTGTGCTGGGTGGGCATCTCCTCTGGGCACTGGAGGACTTGTGTTCACTTTTCCCACATGCCCTCTGGGTTCCCTGGCTTTGTTCTTGGATCTCTCTACCCAGGCCAGACATTGATGCTATCCACAGACTTGGGGGCTCAGACCCAAGGGTTCCCCACCACCACTATGTAAGTAAGCATGGGGGGAGGGGGGCTTCCTCTGTCCTGCTAAGCAGACAACCTTGACCTGGTTTATTTGTACCCATGCCTGGGGTCCAGTGTGAGCACAGCAAACCTGAGAGTGACACATGCTATCCCGAGTTCTGTGCTGGCTGTTTTGACAGACAGGGTGTGTGTGTGTGTGTGTGTGTGTGTGTGCGTGTTAGGAATGTTCACAATCTTTGCAGTTAAAAGTCGTGATGGCTTTAAGGCAAACTTTAGAAACTTGAGAGCTCCATGGTTCTTGTGGACTTTGAAAATTCAACTTGCCTTTCTGAGGGAGGGGGGTAGGGGTGGGCCGGGAAAGTCTCTCTGGAGTTTGGTGTGTGCAGACGCATTCAAAACCTGGTCACTAATGGCAGAAACATTTTTTTTATTATTATTGAAAGGGGCAGGAAGCTCTCCATTTGAAGAGCTCACTAGTGAACTTTGGACATCCAAAACAAAGATGACCCACATTCTTTTTCTTTTCTGTCCCTAAAAATGAAGAGAAAGAAGAAAGTAAATATCCTTCTGGATTTGCTGGAACTCTTAGCCCTCCCCTCCTCCTTCAGGCTCAGGCCCCTCTTAGATCCCCCACCCCCAAATAAAATATGCCTGTGGGGAGCCCAGAGTGAGTCACTCCCTGGCAGAGAGCCCCACAGCAAACATTTGGGAAGGTTCTTGCCTAACTTCCCAGAAGAAAAGGCTCAGGATTTAAAATGGTCCCTGTGGTTCTTCAGCCTCTGCGTCCCGTCTGCTTCGGAAATGACTAAAAAAGTAATTTCTGTTTCCACAGAAATCAAGTCTCACACTTAAGTAATAGCCAGGTTGGTCTGGATTTAGAGCTGTTCAGGTTTCCAGAAATGGAGTTTCTGGCTTTACCAGGTAGCGTTTCTGATGAGCTTGAGCAAGGAAGGGGGAGGAGAGGGGAGGAGACTCATTTATGGGGTCTTGGGGTAACCCTCCCAGTGGCTTGCTACCTCAAAAAGTGGCCTTTAATCAGATGTAGAAGGAAATTGTGGCCCAGAGAGGTCAATCAAGCCTGCATCCTGGGGCAACGGGGAGGAGATAGCCACCAAATCCTGGGTCACTTGCCTTCCTTTGCAGCCCTTCCTCTTTCCATTGTCCCAGGATGTGACATCTGATTTTCTAAGGTGTGCAGACTTGGTCCTGGAGACTTCAACACACATGGAGGTGATTTATTCTCACCATGAGATAGGAGTTATCTCCATTTTGCAGATGAGAAACTGAGTCACCGAGCAGCACTAGACTAACGGTGCCTGTTTATTGAGCATATACCATGTGGCACTAGTGGTGCTAAAAATGGATTATTTTACTGCTTCTACTCACCGGCACTCTGATATGAAACTGGAGAATGGAGAGATTGCATCATTAGCAGTAACTCCAGGATTTGAACCCAGGTTTGCCTGAGCAAAGAGCCTGGAATCCTCCCACTGACAGGTGAACCAACTAAACTAAGCAAGATGGCAGAGTTAGGATTTGAACCCATATCTGATCCAGGGTTGAAGTTCTTATCTTTGAACCACCTCAGGCTCCTTTCTCTGCTTTCCTCTACTGGTGTGCAGAGTCAAGTGACTGATGACAGGCTAAGTTCCTGCAGGACAGGCTGGGCTCCAGCCTTGTAGGAGGGGTCTTCCTGAAGCCCCCTGGCCTTCCTTGTCCAGTCCTGCACCTCTGGTACCACTTACCCATGCCCAGGGCCAGACCCACCAGAGAGAAAAGGCTGTAGTTCATAACTTGTCTCTCCTCTTCAAAGACCAAGGATCGATTTCATGAGAAAAGCAGCAAAACGATTGTGAAAAGCAGAGAGTCCTGTTTTCTTCCTCTTCTGGGAGTCAGACCAAGCCAGGGAGGTGGAGGGTGGAGGACATTGGTGAATCATCTGAGATTAGATACAGGTTGGAGCCTCTAGGCCAACCTGTGGGGGTAAAACCACTGGACTCTATCCCACGAAGAACCCCGGATGCCAGTGCTGGGGGTGCAGTTGATGCCCGGGCCTTACCCTCTGTTCTGAGTATCTGGCAACATGATCATTTCTACGAAGGCTTCTTGCCACCTGTCATTTCAGTCCAAGGCCTGTCCCTTTCCCACTTACTTCCCTTGTGATCACGCTTTCTGCGCCCCTGTGCTGGCAGGGAGCGTTGTGTGTGGACCTGCGCGGGCTGGGCTGGGCCCCTGTGGGTGTCCTCTGGTCTTGAAAGGCGGTATCTCTCTCTCCCTCCCAAGGACGTTGTGCAAATTGATGAACATTTGCAAATTGCTCCAAGATGCGTTAATTTAAGGTGTGAAATAATAGATCTTCTACGAAGGCTCAGCCATATTTCTGGCATTGATGGATTTCTCTCCCGTCTGGCTTGTGATTTGAAGAGGTAAAAATAGGCCTTGTTTTCTACATTTTTATCTTTTATTTTTCTTTCTTCCTTACTTTTCTTTTTTGCTGACATCATTTTTAGGAAACAAAACGTATGTGCTGCGGAAGTTTCTTTAGGCCATCACCTGGGAACTTGGAGCTCTGGGGAGCAGGGGGCTCTTGGAGCCGGGAGGCTGTCTGGGGGTGTCTGAGAGTGGGCAGTGGGTGGGCCAGACCAGCAGCTGACCACTGAGGCCTTGGCAGCCTTGGTGTTTGTTCATCTTTTCATGTCTGATGTCTGTGTAATGGTAAAGTAACTTTGGGAAAATGTTAGTTGAAGGAAAAAAACAACAACAAAAAAAAACAGACCAGTCACTTCTCCGATTCCTCTGTTGAGCTGGGTGGACACACAGCTCCATGTTTTAGCCAAGCCTGAAGTAACCAATAGCCTTTTCAGACCCCATGTCTACACGGAGGAGACATGGGAGCACGTCAGCTGGTGCCGTCATTTCCTGTGTCAGAGTGTGATCTAGAGTCTTGACACCTGTCTTTCTAACAGGACTTGCTTCTGTGAGAACACCCACATACACAGGCTGTACGCTCCACTCTGGTTCTGGGTTTTTCCACAGGTAACTTTGAGGGTGGTCTGATGGAAAAGATGCCAGTCTTGTAGCCAGGCTTCTTGGCATTACTCAGTAGGGTCACAGCAGTCCCTAAACCTGCTGGCTACTACCCCTGGACCTGCGCTTTGAAACTGGGCACATGAATGGCGGGGGTGGGTGGGTGGTCAGAGTTGAAGGTAGGGCTGAAATGCGTGAATACAGTGGCCTTGACCCAGCCGCTGCTGTTCTTTCTTTCTTTCTCTGTTCTTCCTTTCTCTTAGACATCTGCGGTGATGGTGACATGGAAAATAAAAAGGGGGCTTTGTGTAGGAATTCCACAGAGTGTGAAGGAATTCTGACAGGGGAAGGGGGCGGGAAGTTGCCTGCAGAGCTTGCATTTCTCCCAAATGTTTAACCCTCAGTCTTCAGAATCAGGCGCTCAGAGCTTTGTTCCGTGGGACTCCATGTCCTGCTGTAGTAGCGGCTGCTGGAATTCATCCTGCAGGTGGTGGGCAGAGTTGGAATTCGCTCACTACTCCTTTGTCCAGTGTCTTGCCTCTCCCCTTTGTCCTCAAACCCCTTGGAACTGAGGGCCTCTGGGAAGAAACCTTCAGCGGGAGGCAGGTGCTTTACCGGTGACCTTCAACTCCGCTCAGCCCAGGCTGGAGCAGGGAATTCAGGGGCCTTACTACCTAGAAATGAACATCAACTAAAAATGGAGGTCACTTTATGGGGGACGCTGGGGATCAAAGGGCTCTTGCCATCTCCCCCAGGTGCCCCTTTCACAGAAGAGAAACGAAAACCTGAGAGGACAAGACACTCAGGACCACGTGAAGAACTTGAGCTTTGGCATTAGTGTAGTGATGCCTGAGTCCCAGTCAGACCTCCCCACTCGTGAGCAAGTCGTTTCTTGCTCTGAGCCTCAGCTTCCCCACCTGGGACACTAGCATATTCTTGTAAGGTTTGAGGGAAGGAGCCCAAAGATGCTCCTGAAATCTCAGGGGACCCTCCCCAGGGCCAAAGGGGGGGGGCACTGGCTCTGCTAGGAACATCCTTGGTGCCGGCATTGAGGACTAAGCAAGGCCAGTGGGGGTCCCAGAGCTCCCCCTCTAGATGCCTCCCAGGCACCCTTCTGTGACTAGGAACCCCCCAAATAGAAGGGAAAGCAACAACGGCAGTTTGAAAGGAGGTAGGACCGAAGTGCCCTCTGGCATCTCGGGGAAGGGTTTGGAAGTGAACATTTGCTGATCCCGGCCAGGACTGCGAGGTCCTGGTTTTCATGTAGCGCTGGACGTCTCAGGAGGTCGGAGCGTGTCAGCCACAGTGTGCTGCGAAGTGAGGCAGATGTTTTGTTAATTATTTACACAGCATGGCCGGCTCTGCACTGACAGGAACGGCTGTCGTGGACTCTCCCTCTCTACCGTCCTCGTGGAGGATCACACAGCGAGGCCTGAGGAGTCCATGGGTGTTTGTGCCAGCCCCTTCACCCTTTGGGGCACCCTTGGCCCTAGCCATGCCTTAGGGAGAGGAGCGGTCCTTGTCTTCGGGAATGGAGGTAGCTTCTGACCGCACTGGCCTGGCTCCCCCTGCTTGAGCCCCCCCCCCACGTCCAGTGAGGACCCAGCAGTGGTGTGGACACTCAGTCCTGCTGGTCATCGTGTGCTAGCCTCGCCGCCCAGCCTCCGCTGGCTTATCTGGAAAATGAGCTTTGACTATCAGACCCCTCGCTTCTTGAGTCTCCTGTGGGGTGATCTGCTCCCCCCCTCCCCCACAGGGCCTCTCAGGAGAGGACCGGGCGGGAGGGGCAGCCTCACCTATTTACACAGGAGGATTGCTCAGGAGTCAGCTTAAGAAAAGCCGCTTACAGGAAATGTCCAGGCTGAAGAAACCCCGGGGGGGGGGGGCGAGCAGAGGGAGGGGGTCAGACAGAAAGCAGACTGTGGTCACCAGGCTCCAGAAGGGGGAGTGGAGGCCCAAATGCTTAGGCTCGGGGGTTCTTCTTGGGGTGATAGGTAATGTGCCCCAACCATGGGACTTCAAAAATTGGATGCAAGGGGTGTGTGTGGTTCAGTGGCAAAGCCCTTGCTAGCATGTGTGAGGCCCTGAGCTCAGTCCCCGGCACTGAAGAAAAAAAAGTTCAATTTAGGTTGCTTTGCTCCCCCTTTACAGATGTGGCCCAGAGAGAGGGCTGACCCAGTGGGTCTGTGACTGCACCGTGTGTCAGCCCCTGGACTCTCCCACCTCTCCGGTTGAGATGGCAGTGTCCTCTGTCGTGAAGTGGCTTAGTGGACTCTCTTGACCTGAGATGCCCGCATTGGCCACGATGCTGGCCATCCTCCCTCTGTGCGTTCCAGAAGCCATCTTGGTGGTCTGGATCCGGCAGGTGCTGGGGGGGGGGGGGGGAGGACATAGCGGCCCTCGCCCAGCCCTGCCCTGCGTCCTCACCCCCTGGCAGGGATAGAAGCTTTCTTTCCACCCCTTCATGAGTGTTGGGGGCTCTACAGGGGGTGTCTTTGGGACTCACTCTGTGGAGAAGTAG
This sequence comes from Perognathus longimembris pacificus, assembly GCF_023159225.1. Classification (NCBI taxonomy): domain Eukaryota; kingdom Metazoa; phylum Chordata; class Mammalia; order Rodentia; family Heteromyidae; genus Perognathus; species Perognathus longimembris. The sequence goes on from NC_063161.1 coordinate 153,628,625, forward strand.
AGGGAGTCATGAAATTCTGCAGGGGCTCAGAACGAGAGGTGAGGGGCAGGGGTCTTGAGGGTATCCTGGCTCTGGGTGGGGTCCACAACCCTTGCAGACCCAGGGCAGTGTGTCAGGCCAGGAGCTTCCTCCTCTCCGTGGCCTTTGATCCTTTCCGTGGATCCTCTGTGCCAGGCCCGTGCTGTGCTATGGCCTCGTCCAACTCTTTTCCATCCATGAATTCACATTATTCACCCAACAATTCTATGGCCTGGGCATCATCAGTACACCCAGTTTACAGATGAGGAAACCGAGGCTGGCTGCCTGGCTCATGTTACTGTTACCGTGAGTGCAGTATGGAGACCCCCTGGGGGCCCCTTTGCAGAGTCAAAGTGTCCAGTGTCATGGGTAGAAGAGGCAGGCCTGGGACCTCCCAGGTGCCTGGAGGGAGCAGCGTGTGCCAAGGCCCTGTGCTGCTGTGCTGTCAGCTTCCAGACCAGAACACAGGCTCCATAGGCTGAGACTTGTCCTGTGGCCGTACCATATCGCTGGCACTCTGCACAGCACCTGGCCCCTAGTAGGAGCTCAGTTAATCATCTGGAACTCTCTGAGCACCAACATGTCGACATGATGCTCAAAATCTTCCGATTTTATAGCATTTCAGATGTTCACATTAGGGATGTTCAGCTAGTAAAGTGTGTATACATATTCGCAAATCTCAGGGACTCCAAATGAGCACACCTGGTCTCAGATAAGGGAGATCTTCAACTTGTGGATGGAGCCTAAGTGTGGAAGGGCTGACAACCCCAGAGTTATGGGGGCTCCTTCCTGTACCCCTTCTTTGCAGAGATGACTCTTGATGTCTGTGTAGAAGGGTTTGGGGGAGTTGGAGCAGGTGGGTACTTTCTTAAAGCTGCATTTTTTTTTCTTAATGGGAATTGAACCTAGGGCCCCCCTCCCCCTCCCCCTAGTGATGCACTTTCTATGTAGCACACAGCGTGGCTTAGAGAGCAGATCCTTTGTGAGGTTGCTTCAGGAAGGGACTCACCCCTCCGGAGCCACACAGAGCACAGATGCTGCCGTTCAGCACTGGAGCAGGAGTACCCCCAGTTCTACCCCGGCCTAGAAAGCAGGAACCTGCTGTTGTAAGAGGAAGTAGGTTCCTTGCTGGTATGGCCTGGAGGGCCTGGGGCAGGGTGGACGTCCAGCGGGCGAGATCTTTGGTGAGAAGCAGTAGGTGGAGATAGGACCTCCTCCGCCTCCCCAGCGCTTTAGTGGGTCAGTGAGTCCAGCCAAGACTCAGTTACCCAGGCCCTCAAGTGTGTACTGGCCAGGCCTAGCTCAGAGGCCATTTCCTTTGTTTGGCTCCTCTAGGAGCTTGAGTGGCCTTTTGTGTTTGTGTTCAATGCCAGTCTCCCCCCCCCCACCCCCCGGCCCCAGAGGAAACGAGGACTGGATTTTTGTCTGTGCTGAGGCTGGGAACAGGAGTGGGGACAGCTGGTTTGGGAGCCTGCCTGGTGGGGACAGAACAGCACTTGTGGTTTCTCTGAGGAAGGATGGACAGTGGGTTCTGTGCCACCCTTGGGCTGGGCAACTAGGATTGCCAACATGACTGAAACTCGTGTCCAAGATCACAGAGCTATTCTGCAAGGGGCTGCTGAGCCCACTGTGGGCCTAGGCCCATGGTGGCCACCAGAGGCCAGGATGGGGTGGGGGAGGGACATGGGATCAAAGGACGTCCCTGCCCTCCTGTGCTGGGAAACACATGAAGAAAATACCTGTCATCCAAGCTAGCAACTGTTCTTTGCACAGTCCTCCGCCGATCATCTGTGGGTTAAACCCAGAGAGAGTGCTCCCCAGTGGCTAGCGGGCAGTGGTCTGGGAAAGCGCTTTGGGGTACTCCGTTTGGGGACAGGAGAGGTTTTTGGGGGATGCAGTTTGGCTGTTGAGATGTGAGAAGTTTAGATGCTCAGATTGTTTATGGGATGGCATCTTTGAAATTCCACACGCTGCAAATTCTAGGACATATGGTCACTGGGATGTGCTAATGTTAGCCGTGGAGATATTTAATTACAGAAAAGCCCTTTTCCCACCCACTACAGGTTACTAGAGAGCCTGCATTTCTCAGGAGAAGGGTCGTGTACAGTGTAATGCCGACCAGCTGATAGCAAGTCATTATCCCACATTAATTGATCAACGAATTAAGTTTTTTTTAAATCTGGCCACAATTTTACCTCACAAATTCCTTTGATGATCATATATCCAGCAGTGCCCACCAGGCCCCAGTCATGCCCAGCCTGGAGCTGGGCCTAGCGGATGGACTCAAACAGGATTCACTTGCTATCAAATCCCTGCTTTGTGCCAGCCACACACACAATGATACCCTGGGCTAACAGGAAATCCAGTCATTTCCTGCTGGATATTTGCTGCATGCCTACTATGTGTAGGCCTGTGGAGACAGATTGGAAAATGGCAGGGCCTGCGGTAGCTTGATGGGTTCTTTTCTTGCTAGTCCTCTCCTGGCTATGATAAATCCAGTCAGCTGCTGTTCACAGGCCACGTGATAGCATCCCCGGAATGATCCAGAAACAATCCAGATGCCCCAGGAACCGATGTGAGAACAAGGCATCCCCCTTCACACATCGCATCTCAGTTCAGCGTCTTGCCACCACCCAGCATTTTTGAGACAGAATGTGAGATCTCGTGGTTGGCTAAATACATAAATATTTTATGTCTCGATATTCTGAAAGCGAAGCCCAAATGCACAGAACTGCAGCACATCAGTGCTATAGATCATATGTTATAATAATCTGATGACATGTTGTTTAAATATTTATGGGCTGATGCGCTGTAACAATGCAGGGAGAGGGGCGTCTGGGAGCAGAGAAACTCAGTGCTGGGAAAGAAGGAAGGAAGGAAGGAGCGCTTCCTCGCCATCCTGAGATGTGGCAGGTGATGCCGGGGATTCTCATGTGATGTTTCGGGGTTCAGGGCCATAGCTGACAATTACTGAATACTTTCTGTAAGCCCTACCCTTCACTAACATCATTTCATCGATGCCCGCCCCCCAAGAGGGTGGGACTCTTAGGAATGCTGAGTTAAAGGCACGAAGCTGAGGCCCAGAGCTAACCCATGACCTGCCTACAGCTGGGGAGGGACCAAGGATCCAGCCCCAGCTGAACTGACTCTGGGTCCTAAGCCCCCCTCCCCCCTTTTTGTGTGTGTGCACCATTCCCAGAAGTACTACTTTTTTGTGTGGAATGGACAGAGCAAACTCTAATTCCATCTCAATTTAATATATTGTCCTCAAGATGGAGGACATATCAGATATGAAACTGATAACAACGAATACTATACTTGATCTTAGCCAAATGGACTAAGAAGTGATTTTTTTTTTGTTGTGGTGGTGGTGGTTAGTTGGTTTTAGGGTTTGAACTCAGCACCCCATGCTTGCTAGGCAAGTCCCTTACTGCTGAGCTATGCCTCCATTCCTTTTGGTTGGTACTATGGCTTGAAGTCTGGGCTTCATACTTGCCTGGCTTACTTGTCCTGGTAAGGGCTGGCATCCCATCCCTTAAGCCACTTCTCCAGTCTAGTGGATTCTTTTTTTGCCAAGGCTAACTTTGAAACTCAATTCTCCAGGTCTCAGTCTCCTGAATAGTTAGGATTATAGGCATGAGCCACTGGTACCCAGCTACACTGATTATTTTTGAGATAGGGTCACATTTCATGTCTAGGAATGTGTCTGGACCATGATCTGTTTACTTTTGGCTTCCTATCCTGGCTGGGATGGCCAACATGCACCATTACACCCAGCTACGTCCATTGAGATGGAGTCCCATGGGCCTCCCTCACCAGGCTGACCTGGCACTATGATCTCCCTGATCTTAGCTTCCTGTATAACTAGGCATGTGCCACCACTCCCAGCTATGGTTGGAAGGGAGGGTCTCTGAAGTTTTTCAATCTGGGTAACCTCTGACTGCAGTGTTCCCGATTGGAGCTTTCCAACTAGCTAGAATGTCAGGAATGAGCCACTAGTGCCAGCCTCTCGGGCCCTTAATTGCTATGTCATTTTGCTCTGTGGGTGACAGGTCGCAGCTGGGCTCCCCTTGCTCCCGACCCACTGGACTTTGGACATCACAAGAAGGGACAGCGAGGTCTGTAAAGTGTCGGTGAGGAACGGAAGCCACATGGAGTGACCATAGACTGGGAGGTGGTCATTCTCCATAGTGTGTGTGAGGCAGCAGGGCGGGAGGGGGGGGGGTGTGTGTGGAGGAGCCACTGCGGCCTGCTGTCCAGATGCCGCACACACAGTAGGTGCTCGGGAAATATTGGTTCCCACCTCTCCACCTTTCTTTCTATTACAGTTCTTCAGTCACCGAGGGAACTCTCTAGAAACTCTGCCACAGTGAGGGTCCTGTGCCCCTCCCCAGCTTTGCTCCATCTTACCTCTCCCTGCAGCGGTCTGAGAAACAGGGTAGGAGCTGGAGATGATGTCAGGAGTCCCCCCCACCCCCTTCACCAGGACCACTCCTGTTCATCTCCTGGGGATGACTGCCGTGCCCCTGCCTTTGGGATCCAGCTGATCCCCCGAGGCCAGTGAGCTCCCTTTGTCCTGTTTCTGTAACACCAGGCATCCTGGACTCAAGGACACGGGGCCTGTGGAACAGCAATCAACAGCCAACCATAGAAGTTCAACAAATATTACCCCCGCACCCGGGTGGGACTCCGTGCCTAGGAGCCTCTCAGATGGGGACAGTTTCACACCCAGTGGTGTCTTCCTACTTCTGCAGAAACATAGGCCAGTCCTTATCTCCCCAGAGCCAGGGGCAGGGGGTGGGGTGGGTGGAGTGTCAGAGAATCAGGTAAATGCAAAGTGGAGTCAGCCATGTAATTTGTGGGGCCCAGAATCAAATAAAAATGCAGGTTCTCTTGCTCAGAAAACTGGCAATCCCTCTTACCATCTGTCATGGTGGTTCTTTCATGCCATGCTCCTTGGTACAGGGGCACTCAGGATGACACGCTGGCACAGGGCCCTGAGTCCCATCCTGTCACTCACTGTGGGGCTTCACCTGACCCCAACCCTCCCACACCAGCACCTGAGTTGCAGGTGGCAGAGGTTGTTGGGGACACCACCTGAGCTAAGGCTCTAGACATCATGCTGTGCCATGTTCCCAGCAGACTTTACTCAAAAACCCATTCAAAGGTAACACAAGGACTGTCAGCACAGCACACCCTGGGCCTGCAACTGTGCTGATCCCTGGAGAGCTGAGGCCAGCCCTAAAGGGCGAGGCCACTCCCAGCCATGTGTGCGTGTCCAGCCGAGCAGGGCTCCAGCTCAGTTCCATACACGGGTTGGGGCAGATCTTGCTGGGAGGGAAGTTCTGCTGTTCAGCAGGCCACTGGCGCAGGGGCAACCCCGTCAGTTCAGCTGTACATTTCCCTTCCTACCCAGGGCCTCTGGTGCCAAAGACACACCACGGACTCAGCCTGCCTCACCGTGGCTGGGTACTTTTGCACTGGAAAGCCCCCAGACTTCCTGCCCGAGGCTTGCGGAGGGTCAGACATCAGATGAGCAGGAGGCAGCTCCTCTGCTTGCTTGGGAAGAACCCCAAGCAGGTGCTGCCCCGGAAATCAGAGAGGGCAGGGAGCTCGGATTCCACCAGCCACCCACACCAGTGCCAGCCCTGAGATCAGGACGGGATAGGCAGCCATCCACACTAGATGCGTGGCCATGAACGCATGATGAGAGAGTTCAGAGAGAGAAGTAAAGCTTACTTACACGTCTTGCGCACCAGCGGCCCGGCTTTGTGGTGATCCTCACCACTGTGGGCTGGCTCTGTCTTTCAGATGAGGATAAGAAGGGCTCAGAGAAGAAAGCCCTGGTCCCAAGCTATAAGCCACACAATTGATAAGTCGATTTGAACCCAAGTCCACTGACTGAAAGGCTCTCTGCAAGGCCTGGCAGGATGTTTTGAGGGGTGTGTGTGTGTGTGTGTGTGTGTGTGTGTGTGTGTGTGTGTGTGTGTGTTGGGGGCAGATGTTATGGATGAGTCACCTCTACCTTTTGCTGGCCGTGTCTCCTGAGCTCTCCGGGGGACCCGCATTTTGTAGAAGGAGGAGACACTGACGTCAGTGCGTGTCTCTGGGCAAGTCTGTAAGTGTGTGTCAGTGAGCATGGCTCTGGGTTCCGCAGCAGGCATGGAACAGGCACGTAGCAGCGGTGGTGCTGCGCTGACCGGTGACACCGTGAGGACGTGAGGAGCGAGGACGCGAGCTTGGTGGCCTCTGGGGAACCCAGGAGCCCTCCTGCGCTGGAACGTGTGGGGAGTCACTCACCCAGGGCCGCGCTCACCTCCTCCCTCCCGATGAGTCATCAGTTATCTGATGAACCACTCAGTGTCCAAAGACACCTGGGACAAAGTCTCTGTCCTCACCCACCTGGCCTGCTGGCTCATAAACAAGGGTGAGTCTGGCCACTGTGCGGAGCACTGGGCAAGCGTCTGCCGGGAGGAGAAGGCTGCATCTGTAGGGACCTGGGGATGGGCCAGCCTGTGTCCCCTGCTGCCTGTGGGCCAGGTTCCATCTCTTTCTTCCCCAAAAGGACAGTGGCTGAGGGTGTAATATCTGGCCCCAGGGGTGCTAAGGGCTCTTGGTGGCTTTGCTTTCCCAGGGTGTCTTCAAGGAAATGGTTTCTCTACTTGTCACACTCAGCTACGATTCACAGTTGCTTAGCTAATGGCCTCTGCTCCCGTAGCCATCCTTGGCGTTGCTGGCCCCGGCACAGTGATGCCGAGTCCCTTTTGTGGCCTCGTGGGGCAAGTCTCTTAGTTCTGTTTTGCAGGTGACTTAAAAGGTTGAGTTGGTTGTCCAGTCCGTGGCACATAGTAGGGCCACTGCTAAGTCAGGATTTGAACCCAAGCCTTTGGTCTCAGAGTACACAGTCACAGCACAGAGATGCTGGCACCTGCTGGAGTCAGCCCCGGGGGTTCTGAACTCTGGGTCCACTCACATCTGTCCCATAGACCATGATGCCTCTGTATACCAACCTCAGCTTCACTTCAGTTTCCATTTGGACAAACTAAGGCCTAGAGGAGCATTCCAAGGCTTGACCCCAAGCGGGGGAAAGGAGGGGCTGTGAGCCTTTTTGCTCACTGCACAGTAAAAAACACCTGGGGAGGGCCACTGACCCCCCCTGGGCCAGGCAGGGGAGATGACAGCTTGGAGGTGTGGTGGGGGTCTGTGATGGGGGGCTGTCTGCGAAGGTCCTAGGCTTTTATGACACCTGGAACCGACAAGCGTTTTAAAAGCAAATGTCTCCATAGCTGTCCCGCCCCTCTGTGGGCAGACAGTCCCTGAACAGCCAGGAGCAGCCACACTCCACTCGAGATGTGGCTGGCAGGTGGACGTTTAGGCCCATTTATTTAAAGGGGGGTGGGGTGGGGGAGGCAGAGGACCCCGGCTCTGAACGCCTGGCCGCCTCACTGCCATGCAGGAGCTGAGTCTTCGGGGCCTTCCTCCCATTTACCGGCTTTTGTTGTTGGATATTTGTAAAACGAGGCTTCTGCTAGCAAAAGCAGGTTTTAGCAAGTGCCGTGGCTCTTTCAAGACCTAATAAGGCCCCAAAGGAGGGAGCGCTCGGCAACTCTCTCCTCCCCCCCGGGGCCTCGCTCCGTCTTGCCTCCGACACTCTGGGCACAGGGTACCATTCGTCTCACTTCCCATTAATGGAATTACCGCCATCACTTCTGCAGGACAAGATGGGTCCTTTGGAACCGCCTTGGGGACCGAGGCAGGATTGGCTGCCAAGCAGTTTTGCTTAGGGGGGGCGGGAGGGAAGGAAGATATGAGAGCTTGCGAACGAGAGAAAACTCTGACAAATGGTTAGTTGGTTGTTGGGGTGGTAAAGATTCTAGGCTGCTCAGGAAAGCGCCTGTCCAATCCCTGCCTGACCTCAACTTTATGAGGGGGGGACCATACCCAGGACTTACGTCTTGGGCCTCTCAGCCCTGGAGGGGGAAGAAGGGGTTCAGTGTGGATGGGGTGCTTGTCTATGCCCTGCACTGAGCCGGCTGCTTTGGGTGTATCTTAGGGAGGGGGGATTCCTAGGCTCCTTTTCAAATGCAGCAGCAGAGACTCAGACTGCCCAGAAACTTGATTCCAGTCATACAGCTCACAAACGGTGGCCCTGGGGTGTGAGCTCTGACCTATCCACTTTCCTAGGGGAGTAGGAGTACCCCTTCTGGGGCTTCCCGGAAACAGCAGAGCCAGGCATCCCATTCCTTTCACCCACCCAGCCTGTCTCACCCTAGGGCTGCTATTCCACATGCAAGGGAGCTGACACCCAGAGTCTCTTTAAAGTTGCTAGATGAAGATGCCAGCCTGGGACATTCCATCTGCAGACCTGCCAGAATTTCTGGGGCCTGGGACCCAGAGAATGAAGGCAGGGCAGTGGGGGGCCTTGCTTGCATCCTGCATGCCCATTTGCAAGGGAGGGGGCAGTGCTTTTCATCTCCAGTCCAGCGCTGATAGATTGGACATGGCTGCTCTGCTCCTACAAATGTGGCTGAGATACAGGCGCACAGGCCTGGGTCAAAGCCCAGGACACTCCTGGGGGCAAACAGGTCACCTGATGCACAGAATCAGGCCTCGTGACAGAAGTGCTGTAGCTCATGCACTGTGCCTACCATGGGGATTCTGTAGAGCGGGGAGAGCTGGGCCCCGTCCTGTGGTGATAGGCATTTGGGGCAGAGCGGGTTTGTACAGCTGGAGGTGTGAGGGAAGAAGGGAAGAGGTGCTGGACAGGGGCTGGTGCGCAGAGGACAGGGCTGGGGTAGGGTGGGTGGCTTGAGGTGGGTGGAGCGGGATGGGTAGCCTGAGCAGATGTTCCCACCTGGAGAGACCTGTGCAAGGCCATGGGCTAGAATGCTCCGTGGCTTTAATGCTTAGGTTTGGGGGAGTCTTTCCCCATGGGTGGTCGGGGTGTGTGTGTCATGGGGCCCGGGTCCTGCTGGTCAAGAAGGGCACGATGCTCTTTGCTTTATGATTCTTTTGGTCCGTGGCAAGACCAGCCAAAGCCACAGGAGAACCTAAGAGAGAGGCGAGGCTAAGAAAAGCCGTGAGTGGACTAAAGGGGTAGGGTGCCTGCCTAGAGCACATTGCAAGGGCCCGAGTGCAAACCTCACCACTGCCAAAAGCCATCGGAGGAAACATGGTAGAGCAGTAATGGATTTGGGCTGCTGAGTATCTAGCGACCCAGCCTGGGCAGTGGGCTTCCTTCGGGTCCCTAGAGTGTGTCCAGGCACCCAGTGTGCCCTGCACAAATGCTGGGTCTCCTGATAGCATGCTACTGCTAATATGTAAGCGTTAGCCCCCTTCAACCACAAGAACTCCTACTGCTATCACTGTTCCATCCGTTCCCACACTGGTATTGGTTTACATGTGCTAGTTGTCATCCCCCAGTCCTTCTCTGGTGTGTGTGCCAGACCTGGGACTTGAACTCAGGGCCTCACACTCTTGCTCGGCTTTTTTGTTTGAGGCTGGTACTCTTACCGCTTGAACGACACCTCTACTTGCAGTATTTTGCTGATTAATTGAAACTAAGCTGGTGTCTCTTGGATTTGTCTGCTTGGGCTGGCTTCAGTCCTCCATCTTCAGATCTCGGCCTCCTGAGTAGCTAGGATTGTAGTATTGAGCCCCTGAGCCCCATTTTCAAAGTGTACCCACAACTCAGAGATCTCATAACAGGGACCCAACCTACACTGTCTCCTCCTGAAACTCTGAGCTAGCACCCTGTGGGATCGACCAGTGGCAATTAGCAAACCAGGTGGGGCAAGAGGCCGCCACGGGAGGCGGAACCCATGGCTGCAGGACAAGGACGGCGCCCCATGGAACCATCTGGCAGGTGACAGAACCCCCGGGCATCGGCCCCCTGGTCCTCAGGTGCTCAGCGCAAGCGGCCATGTTGTCTGGAAGCCTTGAGTGTCACTAAGGGTCAGCTGGTGGTGGGACGGGGGGTTAGGAAAGTGCTTCTGGAGGCCATGTGGGAAGTGGAGGGGAGAGACTCTGGTGTGAACGCCGCAGCCGCTCAGCCCCCAGCTGAAACTGTGCCATGCCTGACTCCCCCCCCCCCCCCGTCCGCCCCACCCAAGGAGCTGCCAGCCCCCCTCTCCTGGTGTCGGGTGGGAGGCCCCTCACCTCCACACTTGCAGCCTTTCTCACAGCTTTCCTGTGAAAAACAAGGCCAACGCCTACCAGCGTGCTGGGGACAATGTGAGAATAAATGATAAAATATGTAAAGCTCACAGGGAAGGGGAAAAAAAGTGCCACGGATGTGTTATTTTCCCTAAATCCGGATTTCTGAGTGTCATCCCCCCCCCCTCCTCCCCATCAGAGATGCTGTTTTGATTCCTGGGGATGAGAGAAGCCAGAGTTAATGGGAGCGCGTCAGCCGAGGCCCAGCCGCGCCGTGCCGGCTGCCTGCTGCGAGTACCAGGCGGTGGCATTAATCCACAAGAGCCGTGGGCCTGGCTCGCCTCCCCGGGGAGCCTGCTGTGTGGTCACAGTGCCTGAGTCCCGGTCTTCCCAGGCTTATCTCCTGCCTTGGTCCGGAGAGCTCAGGGGTGATGCTCAGAGCCGCTTGTCCCTTGTGTGCTGGAGTGGGCTGGACTGATGGGCCCCCATGGCCGGGCTAACAGGAGACAGGGGTACCCAGCAGCAGCAGGGGCTCACAAGGTCATATTAGAGAGAAGGGCAGAGTGGGTACTCTCCTCTGTCAACAGTGTTGCTGGTGGGAAGATGGGTGGCTGAATGAGGCTCGGGAGACCCGTACCCTTCTCTGTGGGCTAGCCTGGGGCATGATGTTTTTGAAGACTAGACCACCCGCTTTGGTGGGCTAGCCTGGGACCAAAGTCAAGCTTTCCTGCTAAGAAAGAGCAAGGTGTTTTCTGGGATCAAGCAGTACCGGGACTCTCCCTCTGTGGCCCTTAGGAAATGTGGTCAGCCCCAAACATGCACCCCCTCCCCTGCAGCCAGCCCATTTCTCTTTTGCTGGCATGTTCACCCCAAAGTGACCTGGGTGGGGGTGGGGGTGGGGGGGGACGGACAAGTGAACCCTCTTTCTCTGTTGCATGTTTGTTACGTGCTAAGCAATTGGCTGTGTGACAAGATGTAATTACCCAACTGCCCTATGAGTCCCATGTTGTTCCCCACCCCCCGCCCCCCCACCCCCACCCCAGTTCTCTCTACCTGGTGGCACTTACCACTCCTGAGTGACAATGTCTGTCCATGTCAGCATCTGCCTCCCGCTGAGGAGGGACACTTGTGTCTCTGGCCCCTCCACCACACCTGACTCTGTGAGCATCTCAAGAGTTGCTTGGCTCATGAAGGCAGAATGTACTAGTCACCCCCATTTTCTCAAAAAGACCCCCAGGGGCCCCGGTGGACACGTCTGCACATTGGCAGGATTGGAGCCCCTGCATGTGTGGGACCTGCTGGAACTCTCGCCTCACCAGCTTGGAGACTGAAATTCCAGGTGTGCCGGTCTAGATCCCTGCAGGAGTACACTGCCCAGAGAAGCTTCTAGTCCACGCTGTGTCTTTGGATCCACTCACCAAAAGTGTGTCCTGTGACTCCTCCAGGAATCTGGGCATTCAGCCTAGAAAAAGAGAATGCTTCCTGGCGTCCCGAGAGCTGGGCCCACCCAGCCCCCGGCCTAGCGCACAGATGGAGGGAGGGAGGGGAGGAGGACGCGGGCTGGAGGAAGGCAGCGGCCGCGGCGTCAGCCTTATCATCTGAGGTGGCTCACTGCCCTGTGGAGCCTGGCCCAGCCCAGCCATCATCAGTCCAAGCACGTGGGTGAACCCGTCTCCAACATCCTGACACAGAGCACACACTCCCGAGTTACCCTGGAAGGGACACACACAGCACGTGGCGCTGCGGCCCGCCTCCCAGTTACGGCAGGGCGGACGTGCGCGCAGCACTCTTGAAGCACATGCTGACCGTGGTCCACTGGGTCATCAGGCCACCAGGGCCACATGTTTTGAAAGACTCGGGAACGAGCACCAGGCATCTGGCCTCTCACTCACCCGCCAGGCATGGCTTTACGAGGTGACCAGAGAGAGCTGGGGTCGCTGGCCCGTCACGGCTGCACATTGTGTAATTTCATAAATGCTCATTCTGTTCGTGCGAAGGACTAGGGCTCTCCCTCTTGGCTGGTTTTCCTTTTCCTCCTCTTGCCAAGGCCCCCGCCACAGGTTCTCTACAATGTATGGATCGCATTTGCGGCAGGAGGAAGGGAGAGAAAATCATCCAAAGACATCACCGGCCTCGTGGCTGGAACTCTCTGGGTCCTGTGCCCAGGGCCAGGCCAGGCAGAGGGCTGTGGTGTTCCCACCGATGCCAGGAAAATGAGAAAACACAGGGCCAGCCTGCAATCCCTTACTTTCTGATGTCAGGAGTCCTTTCTCTTACAAAGAATGGTGTTCATAGATGGAAATTTTCTTTCAGATGCCAGAAAAAAAAAAAAAAAGAAGTTGGCAATCTTGTGTCTATCTTCAAAATTTGGGGGAAGTTTGTTTGATAGGCCTGCAAGATCCCCGCCTCGGGAGCCTCGGAGCCGTTTCCTCTGCAGAGAGGCCGCGGCGGAGCCCGAGGGAGACCCAGCCGCGGCTGCCCAGCCAGTCATGGTCACGCGCACGTTGGCTCCCTATGGCTGCCTTTGGCGACCGCAGACCGAGTGACTTCAAGCAACAGGAACTCATTTGCTCCCAGTTCTGCAGGCCAGGTGTCAGGGAGCCAGGTGGGGCTGGAGTGCTTCCTTCCCAAGACTCTTGGAGAGTCTGCTCCGGGCCTCTTCCTTGCCTCGGGTGGACGCCATGCTTCCTCTGCTGTGCCGTGGCTCTCCCGTGCCCTTTGTCCTGTGGGTGTCTAGATCCAGCCTGCTCTTTTACTCAGTCATTTGGTTTTGGGTGGTGGTATTGTGATCTGAACTCAGGGCCTCATGCTTCCTGGTCCTTTCCTATCCCGGTGTGCACCTGAGCCGCTGTGGGCCTACTTTAGGCTTCTCGACATTGCGGGGATTGCAGGCTCATGCCACCACATCTAGCTTTCCTCTGTCCCCCCTGGTCGGGAACTTTCATCCTCCCCATCTCCACCTTTCCAAAGTAGCATAGGATGATAGGTGCATGCCTTTGCATTCAGCTCTGGATTCACAAGGATCTTGGCAGCTTTGGTGCCTGGGCTGGTCTTGAACTGTGATCCTCCCAGTCTCAGTCTCCAAAGTAGCTAGGGTATAGATGTGAGCCAAGATTCCCCAGCCAACCTTCCCTCTTATGAAACCCTCCTCATTGGATTTGAGTCCACTGTAAATCCTGCAGGGCTTCAATTCAGCTTGCTTATACCTGACAGCCTGTGACTTCGTGGGTTATGTCCAGATAAGCCCACTGTCAATAGAAAATACCAGAATCCAGAAGTGCGTTTAATCCAGCAAGCCTGTAGCTCATCCTAGTTGCCAGCAGTCCCCCGTGGGTGGCCATTGGCTCCCCTTGTGACCTCTCGTGGCCGCTGCCTCCCAGTGTCTCAGTCTCTCCTTCCATGGCGGACCTGGGAAAAGATCAAAGTTCAAAGTGGATTTCTGCAGAAGTCGTATTATAAATCAGAGGCTATCAGTGCTTCCAGATAGAAGATCTCCTTCCAAGGTACTAGGCAAATGTGGGCTTTATGGGGATACGGTCTGCCCAGTGCTGGGGACATAGAGGATGAGGACAGCACAGGCCCTGCAAGTCCTGCAGCCTGCTGGATTCCCCCCCCCACCCCCCAGCCAACCCAGAGGCTCACCCTAGAGCCACTGTGCCCACACCGAGGGTGAGGCTGCACTGTGGGGGCAAGGGACCTCCCACGCCCCTGAGCGGACCCCAAGGCTCAGGGGGAAGACAGGATCCCAACTCCAGAGCCTGTCCATCTATCCTTGTGCATGTGTCATGCGTGAGTCGGCCAGCGGAACAGTCGTCACTGTGGCTTGTTCTGAACACAGGCGATCATCAGCTTCCTTCAGTGGCATCAGCCAGGACAGTGAAGGGGCGAGAGCCAGCCCTGGCCTGGCTGTGGGTGGGGGGTGGGCCGCAGGAGAGCACCCTTCCTGGCATTGAGAGTCCCCCATTCCAGGCAGGGGATAAAGGGGGATAAAGGGCAGCCTGTGGGCAGAAAGGAGGAATCCCCGGCCTTTGGCTCCCCAGGGGGCTCTTACTTCTTTTGGCAGAGGCTTTGTGTTTAGACATTTCCAGTCTCACAACCCACCCAGTGATCTTGAGCTCATGTCTGGTCCCCCGCCTCACCGGCCACCTCCTGTGTAGTACAGCTAACATTCGAGCCCTGCCCAAGTCAGGACCAGGGGCCACGAGGTGAGTCGGAGTGCGTGGCCACCTGTAGTGGTGTTAATAAATGCCCCGGTGTTAATAAATCCTCCCAGATAAATCAGAGGATTGTCTGGTCCTCCTGCTGTGTGGTGGGCACAGGCTCTCAAGGGGGGGCAGGGGAGTGAGCGTGTGTATAGCTCTGGGCAGAGGGAAGATGCTCAGCCTTTCATTCATCACACAGTCCTCTGAGTGGTGCCATTGCTGGGGATGGTACCATGGCAGGTGGGGTGGTATGAAAACAAACAAACAACAACAAAACCGTGCTCCAGCTTTGTCTCTGTACCCTGTAGAGTTTCGTGCAGGTAGTCGGCCATGAGGCCATGCCGATTTTACTTCCTGAGGCTCCCTCCCATTGGCAGATCCCAATGCCACTGCCATCATTTGGGCCTCTTCCCTCCAGCTCAAAGCTGGGTACTAGCCTCACCTCAGGGCCTTTGCACGTGCCATGCCTGGAGTGCCCACCCCTGCTTCTAGGCACACAGCGGCTTCCTGTTCTGAGGAAACACTTCCACTGCCCCGAGCGGACCCAACAGACCTTTCTCTGTTTCCACACTCTGGTGTGCAATGCCGTGGTCACAGGGGATTACACTTCTGGGTTGGTGACACTGTCATCCCCAGATGAGGAGCCCATCGAGCACAGACACTGGTCCTGCCACAAGGTAGGTGCCCGTCCCTGTGTGGGTTGATGAACAGATCATGTCTGTGTGTATCTCCCGGCTCTCCTCCTGCCTCGGTTTCCTCACCTTTATAATACACAAGGCGGGTTGGTGAGTTCCAGGCTTCGAAGGAGGGGGCAGAAGGTCTTTATCCATTGCAGGAGAGGCTAGGAAAGTGGCAGTGCCCGTGTGCACATGTGTTTAAGGATTATTCGTTGTCGGGAAAACAATCTGCGTGGAGCTGAAGTGTTTTTCTGGGTGTGGGGCCCACAATGCCAGTTTGTGAGTCTCTGAAGAGCAGGGCCCGAGTGGCCTCCAGAGGGGTCACTCTGACTGCCCTCGTGCCTCGTGGTGGCACTCCGGGCCCTTCCCTTCTCGGTTCCGCGTGGGGTTCTCCCCTTGCTCCCGGCCCGAGACCAGCTGTGTGTATGCCACAGAACTTTCTCCGCGTTTCCACATCTGTAAGTCCTGCTGAGATTCAGCCCCTGCTCTACGCTCAGGCTGCCAGTGGGGCTTAACCCCTTCTGCTATCTCCCAGCCGTGTGAAGTTGTACCTCAGTTTCCTTCATCTACACAATGGACATAAGCAGTGTGTGTGTGTGTGTGTGTGTGTGTGTGTGTGTGTGTGTGTGTGTGTGTGTGTATGTGGGGGGGTAAGGGGGGAGCTGGTGGCTCTGAGCATGTGGCACACACTGGGAATGTGCGATCTTGTGGCTGTTTCTTCATACGGGCGAGTATTCCTTATGCTAGAGATTAGAGAGGAACAGATCTGTTCAAGGCAAAAAAAAAAAAAATCCATTGTTGGAAGAAATTTGCTTTGGAAGATAAGCCCAGGTTTTGGCTCAGAACTGTGTTCCCTCTGGACCGGCACGCTGGAGCATCCGGGTACTGCTGAAAAGCTTGCTGACCACCCAAGCCTTTGAGCCTCGC
Organism: Perognathus longimembris pacificus; assembly: GCF_023159225.1. Lineage (NCBI taxonomy): Eukaryota > Metazoa > Chordata > Mammalia > Rodentia > Heteromyidae > Perognathus > Perognathus longimembris. The sequence goes on from NC_063161.1 coordinate 153,644,604, forward strand.
AGGTGGCTGCTCCGAGGTCAGGCTTTGCAGGAATCCCTCGCACAGCTGGGCTGCTCGTCCGTGGTCGGAAGCTTCCTTTCCACAGATCACTTCTGTCTGGCTATGAATAGATGGTTTTTTTTCCCCCCCCTCTCTTTCTTGGATGCCTGAATGGCAGGCTCCCTCCTGCAGTCCCTGAGGCCGACTTGAGTGCAAAACTCCAAAAACGGACATCCCGTCGGAGTCGTGCGTTCCCCGCTCAGACTGGTGCCTCTCAGCAGGGCTCAAAGAGCCAGGTTGATGGCCACTGTGTCCGGGGTGCTTCCCGGAGGGCACCTGGGCCAGGATTTATAAAGGCTTCTGAGTTTAGAGAAGAAATCACACTTCCTTGAAAAGACGGCAGATTGGAGCAGCAGCCGAGCTGGAAGAAGATGGCTCAGCAGCTCCAAAATCAAGCTGCTGGCGAATTCCGGGGCTCTGGTGATGGTGCAAAGCCTATTAGGACAGGAAAGAAGCGAGGACCGGCCAGTGCCCGCTGCGGCGGGAGAGCTGAGCCTCGCTCTGTGGCTAGTGGCACTGTACCCCCCACCCCAGCTTCATATCCCAGTCTCCCCACTTGTACCTGGCAATCGCCTTTACTCCCAAAGTTCCCTTCTGCAGAGGGAACAATGTACCTGGCTCACAGGGCTAAGGTCAAAGCACTCAACCGCATAGAACACATCTGCTGCAGAGTAAGCAAAGGAGGGTAAACTGAGGCCCAGAGAGGCCAGGAATCCGTCCGTGATTGCTCAGTTTTATGGGGCAGGCAGTACTGTAATTCATGATTCTGAGTCTTCTGGACACTTCTCCCTGCCCCCACCCCCGCCACCTCCTCCTCCCTCAGTCAGACATTTTCAACCCTGCCTTTCGCAGAGGAAATCATGTGACCCTTCACCACAAGAATTCCAAGTGTCCCGAGTGTCGGAGGCCGCCAGCTGACCGGCTGGAGCCATGCTACTCTGCTGCTGGCCCTTCTTTTCCTTTCTTCCTTTTGGAGCTCAATAGGATCTCTCCCTTCCTGTCCATGCAAATAGGAAAATGAACCTCATGGTGAAGGAGTCCCTGCTGTGTGTCCCTGAGACACGCAGGTATACACACACACACACACACATGCACACACACACACACACACACACACACACACACACGGACACTGACACGGGGCAAGGCTGGGGCACAGCAGACGCTGGCATGCCAACTCCCTGAATGATGGTTAGCAGGGCTCGTGGCCAGGCCAGAGAGCCCAGGGTAGACCCTCACTGTCAGCAGCACGAGTGGCAGGAGGGTAGCCCCGCAGCCTTTTGATGGGATCCCAGAATCAGAAGGGAAAGGACCTGCAGTAAAGAGACCCCTGCCACAGATTCGAACTCGGAATCCTGGCATCCCCGCCCCGCCCTCTTAGATGGCCTGGCATCAAAGGAGCTGCCTGGCTGGCACTAGTACTTCCAGGCAGATTCCATGGTGGAACAAAGCGGAAGGCGGGTAGATCTGGGGTGAGCTCCTCCTTCCTGCTCTCAACAGAACTCTCCGTGGAGCCATGCACTCTATGAGCCCCATTTCCCCAACACAGACATGGCAGCACCCCTGCTCTGCCCACCTGTCATATGATTCTGCATTTGTGCAGGTGGGAATCCCACACAGCCCCGTCATTCAGACCCTCATACAGAGTAGCTACTCAGCGAGTGTTGAGTAGATTCCTGATGATAGTTATCTTTTTGTGTGTGGAACTGGGATTTGAGCTCAGTACTTCACACTTGTTATAGGCAAGTGCGCTCATTCACTTTTGCTTTAGCTATTTTTCCATGGAGTCTGATGGGTCCTTTTTAGCCTGGGGCTGGTCTCAAATTTCCATCCTCCTGATCCCCACCTCCTGTCACTGACATGAACAGGTGTGAGCCAGCACACCTGGCTGAATTGTTACTATTTAAGTGCCTACTGTATTCCAAGCATCACTCGGGGGACTTGCAGCCACCACCCCCGCCCCCTGGAGTTTTGGGGCATGTGCCCATCTTGCAAACAAGGAGGCTGACATCCCCACAGTCCCACAGGTGATGGAGGAAGCCAGGTTCACATTCTCCAGCTCCTGTGTCCTCCCTAGTGCTTATACGCTGGAGCATGCGGGGGAAACTGTCCAAAGCCCTCAGGAATAACAGTTGCCATTTGCTGTGGTATAAATATACCTGCTATGGGGCTGGGGATGTGGCCTAGTGGCAAGAGTGCTTGCCCCGTATACATGAGGCCCTGGGTTCAATTCCCCAGCACCACATATATAGGAAATGGCCAGAAGTGGCGCTGTGACTCAAGTGGCAGAGTGCTAGCCTTAAGCAAAAAGAAGTCAGGGACAGTGCTCAGGCTCAGGCCCTGAGTCCAAGCCCCAGGACTGGCCAAAAAAAGAAAAAAAGAAAGAAAGTACCTACAGGACTGAGAGAAATGGTTAGCAACTATCTTTGGGGAAAATCTGCCATAAACATATACATATATAAATATACCTGCTATGGTCAAACTTAAGCAGCCAGTGTGATATCAGTCATCCTCAATCCCTCAAAATTTAACCAGCAGCAACCCACCCCCAAGCCAATAGTAGCCCTTTTCGGAGCTCCCCCCCCCCCCGACCGCCACCCCAGGAGGGCCACAAAGGTAGGACCTCCAGGCTGGGTAGCAGGCTGGAGCTGGGCCCCTTGGTAGGAGCGGCCTGTGAGAGCCCCAGTCTGCCTGCCCCCAAGGGCCCCAGAGGCCTCTAGGGTCTCAGTACCACACAAAGACCTGGGTGGGTGAGACCCAGGGATGAGACTGGAATATTACAACACCGGCCACGCCGTGGGCGATATTCCTGCCAGGCCTCGAGCTGAGCCCTGTAAATGCTGGGATATAATGGACAATAAAAGTCGCAGGGAAATAGTGACTCTCCCCGGACCGCTGTCATTCCTGCCGGAGCCGCACGGGCTCTGATCAGGAGACACCAGTGCCATGTAAATATATAGGGTCTCCTGCCAGCCCGCCAAGATTTATTTTATTGAGGCATGGGGGCTGGGCCGGCGCATGTTTGCCATCCTGGTGACTCTGTAGGATGAGGATGATGCTGGAGCCAGGGGGGCCTCTCCCGCCTTCCCAGTGGGGGAGCCGGCTCGGCCCCCACCGCCCCGCTTGCCCCCAGGGGAGAGGCTTGGCTGACCATGCGGTGGTTCATAGAGCTTGTTGTGGAGCTTGTGCTGTTGTTTACAGTTGTACTTGCCAGAGATGGCAGTGCCGCAGTTATTCTCCTGTGGACTTGGGCCCTGAGAGTCCTGTGGATTGTCCTGTAGTATCTCAGCAAACCCACAGACTGGATCCTGTCCTGGCCCAAGCTCCGTGGCTATTCAGAGCAGCACAGGATTTGAAGTCAGAGCTTAGACTCCAGCTCCTGGGCTGACTGCCTGTCTGCCTCTCCCTGCCTGGCCTGCCATCTGAAGCACCCTTGATCCCAAGTGACTCACTTAGCACCACAGCACTTGGGTTTGGCCAAGACCTTGCTTGCTGAGGGCTTATCCACCTGGCACCCAGCCATGTTCCGTCTCCCAGTAAGTCATGCGACTTCTTAGGACTGTCAGGTGGGCCCATTAGGGGTGCTGTGTGTCTATCCACCTGTATCCCCAACTGGGTCCTGGAAGCCACAGGGACACATGAGCCAGGCACCCACAGAGTCGTGCGTTTGGCCAGAAGGCCCAGAAAGTGTTCCAAAGCCAGATACCAAACCTCTTCCACCAACACACCCAGATGTGAACGCATGCTTGGTCCTGATCCTGAGCTCAGTGCAGGGCACCCGATGTAACCTGAGTCCTCCTGGCCGGGCTGTTGGTGAGAAACTGAAGCCCAGAAACCAGGCTGTGGAACTCAGCCACCAGGCCCTACCTGCCACCGCCCGACCAAAAGTCACCCACAGGGGGCTAAAAGGGGGTTAAAAGAGGAGGGAGGGGGGTATGAGGGACAAGGTAACAAACAGTACAAGAAATGTATCCAATGCCTAACATATGAAACGATAACCTCTCTGTACATCAGTTTGATAATAAAAATTTGAAGAAAAAAAAAAGTGGCCACCTGTGCCCCAGCTCAGGAGAAAAAGACCAGAAGTGGCCCCCAGAGCCCGTAATTATGTGACTGCGGGAATGGCAGGGCTGATTCGGAAGACAGGGTCTCTAGATACACCCAGCCATGTCAGCCAAATAGAGACTGTGCTGCCCACATGCTGTGATCCTCAGGGGCCCTACCTGGCCTGTCTGGAACCTTCTCTGTGAGCCAGGATAGAGATGCTCACCTCTCAGGATCATGGAGGACGCGGTCAGTGGCCACCTCTTCCTGCACACACCAGGGATTTTATGTGGAGTCCAGTCCCCAGGGACAGCTGGTTGTGGGGTGCACCCACAACCACGATTGGGCCAGCAGCTGGCACATGCCCAGCAGTCGTGGCTGGCTGGCAGGGAAGGTGTCCTGGCAGGTGGCCAAGCCTGGATGCCAGGATCTGGTACAGGCATCCTCTGGGGCCCCAGCTGCCCTGGGCCTGCATCCGTCCCTGAGGTGACCAAATTGCAGATGGGACACAGGGGCAGTTGGCACAGGGTCAAGGTTGCTGCTGTTCTGAGGGGGGAGGCAGGTGTGGATGAGGAGAGCTCTTCTTGGGACTGGCAAAGCTCTGTCCAGTCACCACGCCTCTGAGCTCCCTTCCCTTCGGCCAGTCCTGTCCAGCACCTGGGCCACTTGGTCCTGGCGGTGGAGGGAAGCAGTTCGCCCCCTAGCCTGGCCTCTTAATCTAGAGCACTGGCCTGACCTGTGCGTGCCATTCTGGGGCTCCATCCTGGGGGGTCTGTAAGAACAGGGGCTTTGTGGAGTGCATGGATCCTGGGCTGTCAGCACAGATAGACCAAGGGGAGGCAGCTGGTATGATGTGCATGAGGAAGGGAGGGCACGAGGGAGGGAGGGAGGGAGGGAGGGAGGGAGGGAGGGAGGGAAGGAGGAAGGAAGGAAGGAAGGAAGGAAGGAAAGAAGGAAGGAAGGAAGGAAGGAAGGAAGGAAGGAAGGAAGGAAGGAAGGAAGGCTCACTCCAAGTCCTCACTGCTGGATCTATAGCCTTATTTTGGAGAGCAAAATACAGGCCTGAATAAGGATGTGAAAAAGTCACACAATGACCCCATTCTTAGTGTGTCTGTCAGGGGCCGGGCCTGGCACTAAGCACTTTTGTCCTGGATAATGTCACCAAGCGCTCCAGCACTCGGGTCAGAAGAGGCTATTCCTGGCTCCATGCTGTGTGCAGGAACACTGTGACACAACAGGGGATATGACAAAGCCAGGACTCGAACCCAGGACTAACTTCTGCTTGCCAAGCTCTGACCTCTTGTGGGCAGCTGATATGTTTGCCCTGGCACCCAAAGGAGAGGAAGGGCTGTGCTTTGAAAAGGACAGCAAGGAGTTGGTCTCTCTGGATCCCGTGTATGAGGGAGGGGAGGGGACCCCCCAACCTCTCCCAGAGCCCAGGCACACTGACTTCGAGCACCCACTGTGCGGGTGGCTGACAGGGGATGAGTGTGGTGGTGTGTGGTGCTGGTTACCATGGTCACTCCTGTGCCCTTGCACCTCAGTTTCCTGGTGATAAAACGAGGGAGGAGGGCGGGACATCCCAGAACCTAAGCTCCTCTGGCTCCACCACCATCGCTTGCACTGCCTGGTGAGCACTGGGCTCCGTGGCGACTGGCACGTGTTGGAGGTGGCAGCCGGCGCGCTGCGTGGTGAGGGAGCTTCCTTCCGGTGGTGTCCAGGGAGGCCCATCGGTGTCGTGTCCTGCACCTGCCTGGGCTGGGCAGGCCTTGCCCAGAGCCAATCTGGAGCCACTGGGAAAGGGGCCCAGTTCTGCCAGCCTGCCGCTGGGGCGCCACTTGCTCTCACTGACATCTGCACCTCTCGGAGGTGCCAGCAAATGACAAGAGCACACTCGAGACCTGGGGGTCCTCCGCTCACAGGTCCCCCTGGCCTTATGCTCAATTGCCCGGTGAGGACAGCCAGCAAAGCCCTGGGGGCCTGGCAGGACCCCTGTCACCGCCCAGGGGCAGAGCAGTGGCCACCAGCAGGTTTCATGCAGAGTGATCTGTAGACGTTGCCAGAACTCCTGAGCTGCTGGGAGGAGCAGAGAAAAGTCCTCTTCCCTGGGGTGGGCCTTGGATCCTGGGCCCCTGGCTGCAACAGGGCAGTACTCAGGCCCTGAGTTCAAGTCCCAGGAATGGCACAAGGAAGAAAAAAGAATTTCAGCTTTGAAATCCACCTTTCCCTTTCATCTCTGGGCTCTCCCCGGTGACCTCAGATGGGCCAGTCCAAGGTCACCAGGCCCCTTCCTTGTGCCCGCTGGCATTTCTGGCTGGACAGACTGCCCTCACCCAACCCTGACTCTGTGCCTGCTGGGCCCTGGAGGTGAGGGCTTTGACCTCTGCCTACAATGGAAGGGAAGGCATGATCAAGCAGAGACAACACAAGGGACTGGGGCTATCAGGCTCCGTGTGAATCAAGGGAGGACTCCAGGAAGACTGCCTGGAAGAGGCTGCCTGGATTAGATGAGCACTGAAGCAGGAGTCAGGTTTTCCAGGAGGCCATTCACTGCAGGCAAAGGGAGAAAAGGCAGCCAGGGCCTTGAGCAAGTTCATTTCCCAGGAGGGCCCGGGGGTAGTGGATCTGTTAGGAAACTTAGGGATCCTGGCAGAGTGAGACCCAGCCTTTCCCATCTCCTGCTGATCTTCAAGATGGCTCCAGGCAAATGACATTAAAATTGAGACTCTGACAAGTCAGCCTGAATTCAGACCCAGGCTGCACCATGTCCCAGGAACATGAACGCGACCAGTTGCTTAACCTTTCTGCCCCTCAGTTTCCTTGTCTGTAAAATGGGGAGCCCAGGGCATCTCTGACAGAAACCCAGTGTTTCTTTCACTGAGACACAAGGTAGCAACAGCCCCTGTGTTCTTTTCCTTCAACAATTTGTTTTCATACCCAAGAAGAAAGAACTCAAATATGACCGGGGCTCCCCCAATGTTCTTTAAAGGCGCTATGGGCTATGCTGTGATTTGTGTCTGACCCCCACGTGACCATGGGCGTTCTGAGGTTCTGGAGGTCCCAGGAGTCCAGGGGACCCCTCTCCTAGCAGGCAGAGGCATTCTGACCAGGCCTCCCCAGACCTGTTCTCAGTGAGATCCGCGCGAGGCGCTCGAGGCCTGTTCTTGGAGGCCGGTGCCGGAAGCCCACTCCCTGAGTACAGGAGCAGTTTACATCCCGAGCAGCCATGGCTCCTCCAGGTTGTCCAGAAACATCTGGAAGGACAGGGCACTGTGTCATTTGCTAGGGGCGGTTGTGTAGTATGGTGGGGATCTGGCGCCGGCTAGTGCCACTTGGCAGAGCTCAGGACACCTCACTCCATGTGGGGCCTTCTGCTGTGACCTTTGAGTAGGAAGCAGCAGGTTCTGGAACTGCCTGTGGTGGGCCAGAGGAAAAAAAATAGAAGGAGAACAGGGAGGCAGGCAAGCAAGCAGGAGATTGCAGGGACAGGCCGAGAAGGGTCGAGGCCCTGCAGCTGTGGACCCCAGCCAGCCAGCCCGGGCCTTGCAGGCTCACCCTGGGAGGCCCGGCTACCCAAGGGAACCTTGGCGCTCACACGGCACTTCCGGGGAGTGGGCGGCCTCTGTACCTCAAGGAAGCCGGGCTTCCATGGTCATTTGAGCAATGCCTGTGGCTTGGGCTGCGGGTGGGGTAGTGAGGAGACACGGGACCTGTCCGGAAGCCAGACAGCATCTGTGGCTCTTCCCCTCCAGTGTGACAGGCCTCTGCCGCTCTGGCCTGAGATCTGGCCGCTTCCTGTCAAGTGATGGATGGCTGACGTCTGCTAACCGCGAGACCAGACGACCAGGGGCGTCGGCAGGGGAGGGAAAGCCAGATGCAGTCACTCATTCATTTCTTCATTCACAGGCAGTATGAATGGGCCTCTCTCACCTCCTGTGTTGCTATGTGACCTCGGACTGGCCACTTAACCTGTCTGAACTTGAGTTTCTTCCTTTGTACATGGTTCTCACCAGCCTCTGGTGGGAGTCTGTGTGCCACACTTGGTGTGTGCCTGGCACACAAGGCCTGGCTGGATCTAATTCCCAGCCAGTCTGCCCTGGGGTATGGGGGGGTGCCCACTGCCTGGCTCTGGCCCTGCAGATCCAGGACTTGCTTTCTCCCCTTGCTCAGTCTGCCAACTGAGCAGCAGGTCTAGTGCCCTCTCCACTGTGTGGCATTACTTTAGGCAAGTGGTGCCTTCCTTGGAACCCCAGTTTCTTCATCTCCAGCTCCTTAGGAGATGTCCAGTCACCCATGGGTGTCCCCTGGTGCTGCAGCGGCTTGGCCCCGCCCCCTCACTGTGCGCAGTGTGACAGTCTTCTTGGTGGGCATCGGGGCTTTCGCTTTAGATGGTATACTGGGCTGTGCCAGCCACTGACCCCTGTGACCAGGAGCCCGCTGGATCTGTAGAAACAGCCCTGGCTCTGATGCTGGGGTCTGAGTGATGCGTGGGGGGAGCAGCCCCGGGGCTGGGGACTCTCCTCAGAGAAGCGGGGTGAGGCGCTGCCTGCTTCTCTGACAGCCACCAGCACTGTCCTGGGCGGCCTCCGTGCACAGAGTGAGAAGGTGCCTGGGCTCAAAGGCTGTGGGTGCCAGAGGAGCCCCGAGAATGTGCATGCACACAGAGGCACACACAGGCATACATACACAATTGTACATTCACACACAGAGGCATACATACACAAAGGCATACATAAAACAGGCACACACCGGTGTACATACACACAGACACATCCAGCTCCACACGCAGGCATGCACACATGTGTACACACAGGTGTACACAAGCGTGCACACAGGTGCAGCTGGGGTCGGGGCCAGAGCCTCCCTGGAGTCTTGGCTCACTGTCAGCCTCCACGAGGGGTGATATTTGGCAAGAAAAAAAGGTGAGACCTCCATCAAGATGAAGTTTCTGCAAATTGGAGGAGGCTTGGCCAGGGGACCGGGACAGGCAAAGGGGACGCTTGGAGCCTGAGTCCAACACAGCATGGCGGCCGGTCCCTGGGACTTAAAGCCTTGTCCGATGTGGGCCGAGGGGAGCAGTCCATGGGCTGGTCCCCAGGACTGATGAAGGGGTCCAGTGCTATCTGTAGGGCTGACCTGGGAAGCCCAGCAGCTCCTTTCTGGCACCTGGCAGCCGTGTGACCCAGGACAGGTCCCTGCCCCGCTCCACCTCCCCAGGCGATCTCTCCTCCGTGGCTCAGGAAGGCCAGCCATGCGGGCTCCCGCGTGCCAGGCTGTCCTGGGCAGCTTACGTCTGCTGATTTGGTGGCTCTGAGGTGGGTCTCACCTCCAGCCCCATTTCCCAGATTAGGAAACCGGGCCAGCCTGGAGCCCAGGCGGTCCAGCACCTGGGCCAGCAGAGACACTGGGGGGAGGGGTGCGTTCGGGGTGGGGGGGAACACCACAGCGCCTGGGCCCCTGCAGGAGAAAGGCCCTCTTTGAGGTGGCTTTTGGGGTGGCCTTGTGGCTCTGGGTCGCATTCCACAGATGTTTGGCCCCTGACTTGGGCTTGGCAGCCATGGCCTCATTGTTCTGCAACTTGGCAGGAGCCACAGATCCCAGGGACAGGAAGCTCCCCGTGGTCCCCCTGGGGCCTGCATGCAGGCTTTCCCCTGCCCTCCCCCCCACGTCTGTCCCTCCAAATACCCTTGGCCTTCCTTATTTTGAACCCCATGACGTACATAGTCCACTAGAAATTCCTGGCATAAGGGACTTCGGTTCCTACTGGGGTGTAATGGAAAAAAATGTGCACTCCCTAAAACCCCAACTCCTGAAGAACCCCCAAGAGACTGCAGAGTCCTATCCTGGTATTGCACCGCCCCTTCCTAGGCTTCAGTTTCCCTGCCTGAGAAATGGGTCTACCAAATGTGTCTGAGGATGAGCAGGAAGGCTCCGGCTCACTGACAAGACCCCCCCACCCGCCCGGGGAGCCCCATGCCCTGGGGAGCCCCACACCTGCCACAGGCCCGAGGTAGGACTTAGTAGCAGTCACTCACCAAAGACCACAGGTACACATGGTAGCTAGGTATGCTCTGGAGCACGATCTTAGGGGAGGTGGGGGGGCTTCTGTTCTTGAGGCCACTGGGGTCACCCCTATGCATCGCGTGGAAAGAGAGTTCATTCTGGGAGGAGGCACACTGGAAAAGGGCTGGTGCATTGCTGAAGAGCTGCGGTGTGTGCTTTAGACACAGCACCATCATAGGTGCAGGCCCCAGCCCCGCTGCCTGCCATCCCCCGTGTGCCTCGTTCCCTCATCTGCTAGGTGGGCGGATAACAGACCCTGCTGGGCCGTGTTAAGGCTAATGAGGAAAATGCATGGCGCATGGTGCAGCACAACACAGGTGCAGCAGTCGTTAGTCACTATCCTTGTTATTACCGTCGTTTCTGGGGTGGCCTACGCTCCCTTCTGGGGATCTTGGAGCCTCCAGTGAGGTCTTGGGGTGAGCTCCCGACTGTACAAAACTACTACTGTGTTGGATGGCTGCTGGAGATGGGGTGATCATTCTTGAATGTCAGGGAGCCTCCTGCCCAGTGGGATTGGGCTGCTGGTCAATCCCAAGGCCTTGGGATTGGAGCTGGGCAGGGCAGGGTGACAGGGAGGGAGTCTAGAGGTAGTAGTTGGTGCCATTTCTCTGGGGGCAGCCGAGACAGGTGGGTCAGGTGGCCAGGTGAGCGGGCCATCTGGACAGGGCAGCCTGTGGCCGACGCAGAAGCATTCGTAGATGAAGACAGAACCTTCCATCCTCTCCCCGGAGACCTCCCTAAGGGCAGAGGATGTGAACATGTCACCCCGAGGGGTCTGTGGGGTGCAGCCCACAGCAGCTGCTGAGCCCTGCAGGAGCCTCCGGTTTCATGTTCAAATTCATGCGCATTTTACATTCTCACCCTCCCGTGCATTCTCGCCCTTGCACGCCCGCTTTGCTGTTGCTTGCGCCCCCCTCTGCCCCCCCTTGCCGTGCCAGCCTGCAGAAGGTGCTCCATGTTTATGTGTTTATCCTGAGGCTCTGTGTACCCCACCTCTGCCACCGTACCCTGGGGGTACACAGTGCTCAGCCAGATGGTAGAAGACGCCCAAGGCACCTGGTCCCATCTGTACCCCAGGACTGGGGTGGGGGGAGCGCTGGGCCCTGGGACACCCCACCAGGAGACAGGAGGTGCACCGAGGCCAGAGCAGGGCTGTGGGGAGGGGGTGCAGGCTGCTGGCATGGTGCCCCCTGCATGACAGATCTGAGGCCACTCCGTGGTCTTCCTACACGCCTACCACAGGGAGAACCATGTGGCACGTCCATGTCCAAGGTGGGCAGTGTCACCGGCAGGAGACTGCATGGGCCCGGGCTTGGCAGGAGTGGGGCTCACACTGCCGAGGTGCTCAGCTAGCGGGGGGCCACACCCCAAGCTCGTGCATCTTACCATCTCTGGCTGTTCCCTAGTGGCCCAGGGAAGCTTTACACCAACACAACAGCAAAGGGTGGGGGAAGGCTTCCTAAGAGCACTGCAGAGGCGGGGTGCCCTGAGGGTAGGGGTGGAGAGGCCCGAGATTGAGCCCAATGGGATTCCGGGGTTGAGAGACCTCACTTAACACACCAGGAAATAGTGTAGACACCGCTGGCATCTGGAGGGGCCCCCTCCCCCGGTGGAGCTGGAAACAGATGTGGAGAGGCGCAGAGCCTGGTCTCCAGGGACCCTGACTGTAACATGCAGTGGTGCTGATTCGTGCTGAACCCCGGGGTCCATGCAGGTGCGGAGCTCCTGGGTCGGGGCACAGAGTGGGCTGGAAAGGGCTCTCAGTGTGGGGTTTTGCGGCTGAGGATGGCTGGGAGGAGCTGGCGGGTAGAAGGTGGCAGAGCCTGGGTAGGGACAAGTGATGCCAAGTTCTGTGTGGGGGTTGGGTGCCGCGCGGTCCTCCCTAGAGCCAAGCTGGTGCAGGCCGTGGACCTCCTGACGTCTGAACTCCGGAACTCCTAGGAGCCCAGTCCTGGAGCTGCGGTTACTCCTTTGGTGCAGAGGCCCCGCCCCAGCCTAGAGGTGCACACAGTGCTCTGGGCATGGCCTGGCCTTCTGATGACCCTGTGTCTGGGACCAGGACATGGGGACCTTCCTGTAGCACGTGCCAGAATCTGGCTTGGTTCTTGTCCCTGACCAGCCAGGCTGATGGCTTGAGTTCAGGCAGGGTGACAGTGGGGACGGTAGGACAGAGCAGCCCCTGCCAGGGGATGGTAGAAGAGCAAGGCTGTGGTGTCCAGCACACACAGGGTTGAACCTGCTACCTTCCTTGTCTCCTTCCCAGTGGGCCGACTCTTGGAATAGGCTGATCCCTGGTGAGGGCAGGGGGTCACTGGGATGCAGTCCCCCCCCACCCCACCCCCCCGCTCGCACACCTGAGTGTTGGGAGGAGGATGTGAATGGGCCCTGTTTTCTGTTGCAGCCTGTGTCCTGGGGAGGCTGGCATGCAGGATGGCAGGACAGCCCAGTCACCTGCCCCAAGGAGGGAGCCCGAGCAACCTTTGCCACACGCCGGGGCCTGCTCACCCTTCTGACTCACAGGTAAGGCCTTTTCCTTGTCCACAGTGCATGGAGTCTGCCTGGAACTTGGCTGTGGCCATTCCTGGAGCACTGGCTCCAGATTCCCCTTTCAGACAGAGAAGACCTGGAGTGGGACCTTGCCCACATCCCAGGCTGGCACAGAGGAGCCTCGATGCCAGCCAAGTTAATGGACTCAAGATCCATGTGCCGTGCTCCACCCAGGACAGGCTGTGTGTGGACCAGACCCTGTCTGTCCTTAGCTTCATAAGAACCCATGAATGATAAGAAGTCCCTAGAGCCCCAGCAAGGCCCTGACACAACCTAGGAGCCTGAGAGGCGTCTTCCAGGAAGTGACAGAGGACAAGTGGACACAGGCAGTTCGGCCAGGGGCCGCATCCTTTAGGGTCCTGTGAGCAGTCTCAAATGATCAAAAATTCTTGCTAAAAGTTGGCTATTGGGCTAGGCGCTAGTGGCTCGCGCCTATAATTACAGCTACTCAAGAGGCTGAGATTTCATTTTAATGATGGGGCTGGGGATACAGCCTAGTGGCAATAGTGCCTGCCTCGGATACACGAGGCCCTAGGTTCGATTCCCCAGCACCACATATACAGAAAAAAACGGCCAGAAGCGGCGCTGTGGCTCACGTGGCAGAGTGCTAGCCTTGAGTGGGAAGAAGCCAGGGACAGTGCTCAGGCCCTGAGTCCAAGGCCCAGGACTGGCCAAAAAAAAGAAAAAAAAAAAAAAAAAAGAGGCTGAGATTTGAGTATTGCAGTTCAAAGCCAGCCCAGCCAGGAAAGTCCATGAGATCATTATTGCAAATTAAAATATCAGAAAGATGGAAGTAAAGTTGCTTAAGTGATAGAGCAAAAAAAAAAAGTGCTCAGGGACAGTGCTCAGGCCCTGACTTCAAGCCCCAGGGTGTGTGTGTGTGTGGTTGTGTGCACGCGCGCACGTACACACACACAGAGTTGGCTTTTTGACCCAAGATTGTGAGACGTAAGTGGCAATTCAGAGATACCCATGTTCCCACCGTGGAAGGCTTATCACAGCTTCTAACTCGCTAGATCCTGTTGGAGGACTCCCGGGTCAGCTTGTTTCAGTTGCACAAGTTTTACATTGCACAAAGGTACTACCCTAAGAGACAGGTGTGTCTGAAAACGTTCTCGTGTGTTTCCACTCTCTGGCTATGCTGCCAATTCACACAGAGGTGACAGGAGCTGGCGGTGACGGACATCTGTCTACGCATGCGCACGTACCCACAGCGTACGCGGACATGGATGCTATTTGGATTCTCCATCTCTGATACTGGCTGGCATGCAGGGACCCACTGCCAGGTAGAATTTAGGGAAACCCGAGGACACCATTAGCCCAAGCGCATCCAGACATGGTGCTGACAGCGAGGACAGGGTGGCATGCCTGGGTAATGCAGCCATTTGTCATATTAAGTCATTCACTAACAATTGAATCCCCCCTTGATTAATCTCCCAGAATTAGCCAGTTGCATTTCAAGCAATTAGGGTTAATTACAGCCTCATTTGGCAGAGGAAAGAGGCCCATAATTATTTCTCGCACAAGGCGAGGGGGCGGTGGGCCGCGGGGGCGGCAGTGTCCTCGCATCCCGTGGCACATGTTGGAGTAGTAATGACACAGTTAAGTTAATTAGACCCGATTACTCAGCACCAGGCTGCTGCGGGCAGCGGCTGTCAGGCGCGGACACCCCCGTCCCACCAGCACCTGGCCAGGTTTGCAGAATCAGAGCGCATGGGGCCTCCAAGTCACTGGGGCAGGGGCAGCAATGGAGGCGGCTGGCTGCAGGCCTTCATTCTCTGCTCCTCCTTCCCGATTGATTTCAAGCCGGCCTGGGGAGACATGGCGGCCACGCCCTGCCTCTGGGCCTGCCTGATGTTTCCCTTGGTGCCCTAAGTGGGGCTGAAGCCACCCTTAGGGGCTGGATCCACCCTTCCCAGTTCCACCCCTTGCCAGCCCGCTGAAGTTGGGGACACGACCACTGTGCCTTGGCTTTCTCACCTGGACAATGGGATGAATAATGGCACCTTGCTCATGAGACAATGGGGGCCCACCGTCTTCAAGGAAGCACTGCATTATGGGTTTTATTTATGTGGGTGGGACTGGAGTTGGAATCGGGGCCTTGATTACTTGAGCTCTCCAGAATTTTCAGTTTTAATTTTTATAGGTCCTGAGGCTTGAACTCAGGGCCTGGATTCTTTCCCTGAACTTTTTCCGCTTAAAGGTAGCACTCTGCCACTTGGGCCACACCTCTACTTCCTGCTTTGGGGTGGTTAATTGGAGATAGAGTATCACTCACAGGCCTGGCTTTGAACCATGATCCTTAGATCTCAGCCTCTTGAGTAGTTAGGATTACAGATAGGATCAACCCGTGCCCAGCAGCTTTAATTAAAAAAAATAATAATAATAATAAGGTCCTGGGGTTCTTTTATATAGCTGAAATTATGGGAAGGTACCAACAAGTCTGGCTTGTTTTGTTGAGATGGAGTCTTTTGCCCCAGCTTTTCTTGCACAGTGAGAGTTCCAATCTCTGCCTCTGGTATAGCTTGGCTCTATCTTTTTTTTTTTTTTTTTGTATTTTAAAAACCATTGCATTTTTCACAGTTAAAAAACCCCACTGCCGGGCTGGGGATATAGCCTAGTGGCAAGAGTGCCTGCCTCATATACACGAGGCCCTAGGTTCGATTCCCCAGCACCACATATACAGAAAACGGCCAGAAGCGGCGCTGTGGCTCAAGTGGCAGAGTGCTAGCCTTGAGCGGGAAGAAGCCAGGGACAGTGCTCAGGCCCGGAGTCCAAGGCCCAGGACTGGCCAAAAAAAAAAAAAAAAAAAAAAAAAACCAAAAAACCCACTACCCAAGGTAGAAAATGCAGAGATGACAAACAGTGCCCCTGTGGGGTTTGCTGACCTTCTAGGCCCACGCCTTGCGGCACACTCCCTGCCGGCAGCTCTCTCGCTCAGAGCCGCTGGCCCAGGCGGAGCTACGTTTGTTGGTGTGTGAAGTGCATGTGTGCTTTGGAGAGCTGGGCATGCTTGTTTTCACTGAGTTTCAACTTCATGAATGTGTGGAGGTAAAAAGACAGGGGCTTAAAATGCCCCGAGCTTTATGATTTTACAAATTTGCAGCACCATCCTAACAGGAATATAGTACAAGGCCCGGCCCACCCACTGAATGGGTCTCCCAAAAGGGGGCCAGAGAAACCCCAGCTAACAGGCCTCTGTCCTGAGATATGCCAAGCATGGTTCTTTTAGGAGAAAAGCACCCACATGCACGGCCCAGACCAAAATCCGTATGCATGCTTCCCAAAGAAATGCTGGAACTTGGTAAGGTCTCATGACCAAATAGTAACTTCACTTAAATTCATGAGTATTAGGGGTTCCCAGCATTACTGGGGCACCCTCTGTACAAACAGACAAAGAGTTGGGGAGCGGAGGACTTCAGGATGGAACCCAGAGAAAGGGGTGGCAAAGTGTTTAAATACTTGCACTTAGAGAAGGTAGATGAATGGGTGGGTTTGTGAAAGCAACTTGGAATTGAGCTCATAGTTAATGGTGAGCCTGTTGTGAGATCAGAGACCCACTATTGTGCTACTGAGGGTAAAAAGTTCTGATTCCGGGCTGGGGAGATAGCCTAGTGGCAAGAGTGCCTGCCTCGGATACACGAGGCCCTAGGTTCAATTCCCCAGCACCACATATACAGAAAACGGCCAGAAGCGGCGCTGTGGCTCAAGTGGCAGAGTGCTAGCCTTGAGCGGGAAGAAGCCAGGGACAGTGCTCAGGCCCTGAGTCCAAGGCCCAGGACTGGCCAAAAAAAAAAAAGTTCTGATTCCACACCATCCCTGCCCCTCCCTCACCCCTACCCGCCGAGCATCTACCCACCTTGAGGTCTCAAGAGGGAGGATTGGCTTTGGGGTTGAAATGATCGAGATCGGCAAGTGCTAAGCAGGGTTCGCACGGTCGGGAATCTAACAACCAACGTGGACTTCGTATGTTGTGTCCTTTTGTGCAACGCCGATTTAAAACATATCACTGCGTACACACACCAAATCCATTAGAAGTTTCCTGTATACCGTGTCAGATGTCTTTAAAGGTGAAATTCGTTTACAGAAAATGTCATTCTGATGATGTGTGCCTTTTAAAATCACAGAAACCGTTGCCTTAAAATTAATGATGCATTGCAAATATCAGGGAAAAGAAGACCCGTCCAGTGTAAAGATGATTAAAATTCAGGTCAGAAGTCTGACTTAGTCAGGCTAAATTTTTTAATGAGATTTCAGAAAATTAATTGGGCGAATGCATTTTTTTATTCTTTTAACATGTAATTTTATGCTCCTGTTTAGAGGGGGGGAAAAAAAAGAAGAAGGATTTGTCGATGGCCAGAGCTTATGTAGTTCAAACATTTTAAACTCAAATTAGCGAAGGAGGGGGGGCGGGGGAGAGAGCCTGTGGCCTAATTTGATGTGACTTGGAGAAAGGAGCTTGGGTGCCGACTGTGGGGTGATGATAACCACCTTCCTGAGTCCCGTGAGCTTGTCCCCTGTGTCCCCAGCCCCTGGGAAGGAAGAGCCACCACCATCATCCTAACATGCAGACAAGAATGCCAGCAAGGGTAACCCCCACAGCCATACCAACCGTCCCATTTCCTGGGCACCAGGCCCTCTCTGGGCACTGCCCTGTCTTTGCTTGTTTGACCTCCAACAGCCACTGAAAGGAGAAGCCATGGCTGCCTCAGTCATACAGATGAGGAAGAACGGGACCGAGGAGCCAGCCTGGAAGTATCTGAGTGAGGCAAGATTTGAACCCACACTACCAGGCTCAGCACTAGGTCTCACCTGACAGAGCCAGGGTGGTATTGTCCCTTTGCCAACCTATGCCCCAGAAAGGGGTCCCCAAGAGCCAGCATGGGATGTGGGTTCAAGCAGAGGACAGTAAGTAGCACATGGCCATCGGAAGGGCCATCAGGTGGTCCTGAGTTAACAGTGAGCCCTGGGACCCCCATGGGGTCAGCTGTCTTGGAGCCTACACCCAACTTGCCTGCAGTTTTACCTGCAGGGTCGATGGGCAGTTGCCCTGACCTCACCTGTGTCATCTCCTGGGCTCTTGGAGAAGTCTGAGGCAGTTGGCACTGTCTCGGGATCACTTGGCTGCTGGGGCAAGAACAGAACTTGCTGTAGAACAGAAGGCGGCTCGGAGGTGGCTTGCAGGGAGGCCTGTCCTTCAGGGCAAGGACACAGCTCACGTTGTCTGTCCTTGGAGTTCCACCAGGGTCAGGACTTTGTCGACTCTGAAGCCCTGTATCCCAAGATACCCAGGGCAGGTGAGCAGAGGCTGCCCCAGGGACGGGACCCCAGCCCATTGCTTTGTGGGTAATAGTGGACCTGGCGCTGGCTGCACTGTGCCCCCCGCACCCAGCGATGCCCGTGCCGTGCCATGGAGCTGGCTCCTCTAATTAGGGCGAATGGGTTGTAACAGGAAATGCAAATCTGGGTCATGCATATGCAGATGTGCAGCTGGAAACTCAGCCTGGCTGTGGTGACCACCCCCCCCCCACTCCCATCCACCTATATCCATGACCCCATTAAGGAGGGACCCCACTGGGGACCCATTCAGCAGGGAGTTCAGGTCCCAACCCCACTGATGGGTTTTGTGGCAGTGCCTCCGTTTTCTATCTTATAAACAGGGGTCCCACCCTTTGCCCCCCTTCTCTTCCCTTTTCCTCCAAGTAACAAAAACAGGCCACAGCTAACTGCTGCCACCCCCCCCCCACCACCACCACCATTTCCTTCAGCCCCTCAAGCCCCTCCCCGCACCCAGGCTCCTCCAGGGGCAGCCTGTGTGCTCCCTGAAAACACTCTGGATGCTTGGGTATGTTTAAGGCCTGTGTTCAAAACACAGTCCCCACAGCACAGGGAGCCGTGTCCCTGGCACGATGGGACACTCGGGTTTTCAGGAAGGAACAGAGAGTGGGCAGGGGCTGCCCACTGGGCCTCAGTTTCCTCTGTAACAGGCAGGATCTGAGACCTTCGCTGCGGAGGGCTGGAGTGGACACACACACTGCTCTGCCAGCCCCTAAACGAACAGGGAGCCCATGGGCCCTGGGCCCACAAGCCAGCTTCTCTGAGACATTTCATGGGTGATAGTGGGGGACGCACAGGAGGGGGCGCGCCTGGGGGCCTCACCGTGCCAGACCTGCATGGGGAGCAAATGGAACAAGGCATGAGAGCCCCCTGGAGGCTGGAGGAGGGGGCTGGCAAAGCCCCTCCTTTGCCTCCGAGGGCGCTGTCAGGGTGCTGGTGCCCCCGAGTCTCAGTCGCCGAGGCCCAGGCCCCTCTACCCGACCTGGCTTGTAACTGACCAGGGCCTCTTTCCTCTACAGAGACACCCCAGCACCCTGGCTTTTCGTTGCTCGCTGGCCGACTTCCAGATTGAGAAGAAGATCGGGCGAGGGCAGTTCAGCGAGGTGTACAAGGCCACCTGCCTGCTGGACAGGAGGACAGTGGCCCTGAAGAAGGTGCAGGTGAGTCATGGGGGCTCTGTGTTTCATAGGAACCATTTCCACCTGAACACGTGACCCAGCCACAGCCTGCCCCCTTCCAGGAACGGAGATGTCAGGACTCCACTCCCAGGCTCGGCGAGGAGCTGGGAAAGCTCAGCATGAACCATAATGGGAAACAGGCATGCACGGAGCACCTGCTGTATATGGGGTCACAGGTCAACACAGACCTGGGCCTGCAAGTCAGGTCCTAGAGGACCTGCTGAGCCCCGAGGGGGCTTGGGGGTGTATGAGGAAGGACATGGTGCTGGTGCCCCACCCACAGTGGAAACTGAGGCTCTGAGCTGTGTGTGCAGTGTGGCTTCAGCAAGTGGCGGAGCCTCCGGGCCTCAGTTTCCTCCTCTGTGCACGGGGCCGGCAGCTCCCGCCTCCTCGTGTGAAGCCGCTAATGCCTTGGCTGCTCCGTGGAGGGCGCTCCCTGTGCGTGGCGACCCCGGGTTGACTCCTCTGCTTCTCTTTGCCTGCTGCCCTAGATCTTTGAGATGATGGACGCCAAGGCCAGGCAGGACTGCGTCAAAGAGATTGGCCTGCTCAAGGTGAGTCCAGAGCCGGCAGGGTGCGTGCCAGGCTGCCTGGATGGGGTGGTACTAAGGACAGTCGTGCTGGAGCTGTCCCGGGTAGCATGCCATGGGCGGGGGGATGTCTGTCGCGTCCCCTTCTTCCTTCCACACAATCCTGGTGGAGACCGTGGCAGTAGGTGGACCAGGGGCTGCCTGTCCCCCTCCCCAACCCCCGCCAGCCCCTTTCCAGATTTCTGTTCAGCTCCCGCGGCTGCCCAGGCCATGCCAGGAGCGTGTGGACTTCCTACACGACGAAGGGAAGTGCGGGTGTCAGAGACCCTTCTGAATACTCGGGGTCACTGATCCCCCAGCCTTCAGCTTCAGTGCGCAGGCTGTGGGTGGGACCGGGCGCCCCCTCTGACCTTCCTCGGCCCACCTCAGGGTGGACCGTGTGTGGACGGCATTGGAGGCTGCGGCCCCGGCTCGCGGTGCACGTCTGCCAGTCCCGTCCCCTCTCTGGGCCTTGGACTTTGGAGCCCCGTATTACTTGTGCCTCGTGGACTGGCACTGAGCGATATTGAGGGAGCTTGGCCTCAAACCTCCCCTGTCCCAGGGGTCAACACCTTCCGGAACAAAGGTTTAGTCCTTCCACCAAAAAC
The DNA here is from genome assembly GCF_023159225.1 of Perognathus longimembris pacificus. Lineage (NCBI taxonomy): Eukaryota > Metazoa > Chordata > Mammalia > Rodentia > Heteromyidae > Perognathus > Perognathus longimembris. The sequence continues at coordinate 153,664,989 of NC_063161.1, forward strand.
AAAACAAAACAAAACAAAAAGAGCCCATAATTTTTTTTCTAGGGAAAACTAATGGCTGGTTGGGCTTTGGGGAGCCCCCTGAGAGAGGGCGCGGTTTCCTAGGAAGTAATGAGGCCAGAGAGGCAGGGGAGGAAGAGCCACTATGGGTCTCACCTTACCCCGGCTGGGGGCTGTTCCTCTCCCACCCAGCCCTCCTGCCCTCTCCCCAAAGGAAAGCTGTGTGTGTGTGTTAGCCCCGGCCAGCATTCTCAAAGCAGTACCTGCGCACCACACCTGAAAAATTCACTGGACCAAGAACTTTTTTTTTTTAATCTTGAAGTAGTCCATTTAGCAAAGCGGTTTGTGAATACCATGTATCTTGACCAGCCAGGGGCTGAGCTGGTGGCTCACACTTGTAATCCAAGCTACTCAGGAGGCTGAGATCTGTGGATCGTGGTTCAAAACCAGCAGCCCAGGGAGGAAAGTCCCTGAGATTCTTATATCCAGTGAACCACCAGAAAACCAGAAGTTGCTCTGCGGCTCAAGTGGTAGAGCTGAAGAGCTCAAGACAGCGCCCAGGCCCAGAGTTCAAGCCCATGACCAACAAGTATATGTGTATGTGTATGTGTATAAATAAATATATATGTTCATATATATATATATACATACACACACATACATATATAATGACCAATGTCACCCCTTTCTTCATTCACCCCCAGCCTTCCTCTACCCACCCCCTTCACACTCTTCTTAATTTTATAGGATATGTATTGGACTCTTGACTACATTTTCTCCCTCTCTTCCTTTCATTCATCACCCCTTTCCAACACCCGCTTCCTGGTGTTTACTTTACTGAACTTTGACTTTGTCCTTCTAAGGAATTATACTATTTGAGTTCTTCCTTGAATCTACCATACTTCAGTTAAAACATCTGTATACACCTGCATACATACCACCTAATGTATTTGCTTATAAGCTGATATGCTAAATCTAGCTTCCACACAGAAGAGAAAACAGGTGTCCTTTGGGGCAAAGGATTTCCTAGCCAGGGTTCCAGGAAAACTGTATATTCCAGTGGAAAGGGTGGGCCTTGACCCCTGCCTCACTCCCCACACCAGGACTAGTATGAAAAGCATCGCGGACTAAATGTAAAAGCTAGAGCTAAACCTGGGGGACAGCTTTATAGCCTGAAAATAAGCGGAAGGGGGTCAGTCTTCAGATCCACAAAACATTAACCATAAAAGAAAAATATCAGTTACAAGTATGCTTGTCACAGCCACCATAGAAAAATGATAGGACAACATACTAGAGGCGCATCACCTGAGAGGCTTCACAATACCCATACATGTTCTTACAAATCAGTGTAAAAGGAGAGAACCTGGTGAGAAGTGTGGCTTGCTCCAGCGTGAAGCTGAGGATGAGGCAGTGGGTGTGAACGGGCTCCCGGGCCTCTCGGCCACCGGTGAAGGGTGGTCTCGATATCTGGAGGTGATATCTGTACAGACTCCCCTCGTGCCGGGATCCAGTGAGACAGAGGTTGGGCATGCGGCGTCCGTGTGCGCTTCCGCTCCACAGACTTCTAGGCCTTTTGTAAAACATTCGGTGTGCCAGTCAGCCTTGCTATCAGCTGGCGGATGGCCTACCGTGCTGGGCAGGTACTGAGTCTGTTTATTTGTTGGTTTGAGACAGGCCTCACACTCTTGCCTTAGCTGCTGAGTGCTGGAATTGCAAGTGTGCATTGCTGCACCCAACTGCCAACAACTCCTCTCTATGCAGTGGTCAGGGTTTCCTCTCTACCTTGGGAACAGATGTCCAGCCAGTGGGCCACTGTCCTGGCTGAGCGCCTCCACACAGTTAACATGGGCCATGGTGCCAAGGCCAGGGCAGGGGCCCAGCCCCGAGTGAGAAGTGGAGAGAGAACGGGGAGGAAGTGCTCTTGAGTATCCTCTGCCGGCTGAGCACAGGGACAGGGTGCTGGGGTCTAATCCTGCCCTTAAGGGGTTTGGGGGTGACAGGGAGTACAAGCGGTCTTTGAGTCCTACTTCACAGATATGGTCACCCATTTCCAAATACTGTAGACGGAGAGCTTGCTTAGCTGGGATGAGGCACTGGGTTCAATTCCGCCCCCGCCAGTACCCGGGTGCCCATTTTACCGAGGAGAAACTGAGACCCGAAGGTGCGAAGTGGATTTCTCAACTCCGCCCAGGCCTTTCCCTGACCCTGGGTGCAGGCAGGCCTGTCCCCCTGGAGCACCTAGCTTCCCAGCAAACGCAGGGCCCCATGCTCTCAGGTGAGCGGGACAGGCACCAGGCTGGCCATGTGTTCCTGTGCGAACCTTCCCCGCTCCCCCTCTCTCCCTGGGCGCAGCAACTGAACCACCCGAACATCATCAAGTACTTGGACTCATTCATCGAGGATGACGAGCTGAACATTGTTCTGGAGCTGGCCGATGCGGGCGACCTCTCGCAGATGATCAAGGTCAGGGCGTGCAGAGGAGGCCAAGCGTGTGGTGCGGTCTCTCCTCCTCTTCCCTCCCCCCCCCCCACCCACCCCCATCCTCTTCTCTCCTCTCTGGCTCCAGCCCCGCCTGGAGTGGGTTTTCTCAGATGCCATCCAAGAAAACTTCATCTTCCCACCAGGCCAAGAGTGCATTGTACACAAAGCAAGGCCAAGGGATGCCCCGGCTGACCAGGGACCAGGTTGGGGACCAGGCCAGGGCCACCGTGGGTAGAAAGCACCCCTGAGGGCCACTCACACCACCCCAGTGCATCCCAGCCACATGGGCCCGTGTGTGCCATGCGGAAGGAGCAGCGCCCCCTGGAGGTCACACTCTGGACAAACATCTAATTCTAAGCTCAGAATGGTTCAGAGCGTTGCCTGGGGAAAGCCAGAAGGTGAGACTCCTGGACTGGAACAGCTCAGTTGCCACCACCCCCAGACGTCCTCCCAGTCCTGGGGCCTGGAGAACCTTCGCGTTCATGTGGTGACTCGGTACAGATCTGGACCCTGCTGTGCACACGCTGTCAGGACCGCCTCACCTCTCCCTAGGCTCCTGGAGCAGGTCCACCCCGAGTCCAGCAACAGGGACCACTGCCTCTCCGTTAACAGAGCCCCTGCCGGCCGCCACAACCGTGCCAAGCACACTCCTCAGCAAAGCTCAGCGAGGTTTAGCCTCCTACCAAAGGCAGCCAGCTTCCCAGAGGAAGAGCCCACGCCTGTCGCCCCCACAGTTCACTCCTCCCTCACCACCCTCACAGCCCTGCTGGCTGGGCCCCTGCTGGGCCCCGACCTTCTCCTCCTCCTCCCCCTCCTCCTCCTCCCCCTCCCCCTCCCCCTCCCCCTCCCCCTCTTCCTCCTCTTGATCCCAGTCTGCCTGTCCCCACCCAGCCACGCTTGGAAACGGGGCACACGTGGATTCTGCCTTCCCTGCAGGCACCGGGGACAGAGCGATTGTTCGGCACTTGCTCTTCTGAAATTTGGCCCCTAGGAATACAGCGTGGCTGGGAAGTGGCATTCCTCGCGCTGTTATCACCTGCTTTTATATTTCCGTTGACATATTGATGCGTTCACAGGGATGTTAATCTCCGCGCGGATCCCTGGTGGCGCAGAGCGCTATATCACGTCTGAGCCCCTTCACTAGTGTCTCCTTCACGTGTGCCCGACCTGAACGTACACACACACCCCTACCACTGCCAGCCAGCCCCATGCTGAACCCGGGGCGGCCGCCAGGGCAGGTGCTCCCCTCAGGGAGCCAGAATCCCATCAGGAAGGCAGAGGGGCAGCCATGACCCCCCACACCTGTAATCCCAGCTACTCAGGAGGCTGAGATCTGAGGACTGTGGTTCAAAGCCAGCCTGGGTAGAAAGTCTGTGAGACTCTCATCTCCAATGAACAGGCCAGAAATGAAAGGCCAGAAGCAGAGCTGTAGTTGAAATGGTAGAGTGCCCTCCTTGAGCAGAAAAAGCTAAAGGATAGAACCCAAGTCCTGAGTTTAAGCTCCAGTACCAGCACAAAGAGACAAAGAAGGAAAAAGGGAAGAGGAGGAGGAGGAGGAGGAGGAGGAGGAGGAGGAGGAGGAGGAGGAAGAAGAAGAGGAGGAGGAGGACAGAGGCCGAGTTCAGGGCCTGTGGAAATGGTCTGGAGGAAATGGCAGGTGGGTAGTGCAGATCAGGAGCCGCTGGGCAAGAGGTGGAGATGGAGCCCCGCTTCGGTCCAGTGAGAGCCCCAGGGCGGCGGGGACCTTGGCTCAGGCAGGGCCTCTGGCTGCGGACCCACGGTCTGGCCCTGGGGTCTGAGGAGCTTCCTAAGATGAACCGAGTCAGCCTCGTGTTCCAGAAAACAGATGCAGAGAAGAGAGTGGGGGCAGAGTGGGGGAAGGAGGAGGCAGGGGGACAAAAGACCCCTCTTGTGTCCCTTCTGACCCTTAGCCCTGGTGGCTCTCCTGCAGAATGTGGCTCTGGGGGCCTGGGCCAGGCCTCCCTGCCCTGAGCCCTGTCCACCTCCATGCTGGCCCTGACACCACAGCCAATCACTGGCTCCCTCAGGCTGGAGCAGGGCGGTAAACAGCCCACCTCTATCTTCCCTACCAGCCTCCCTGCCCTCTTGCTTGTGCCTCAGTTTCCTAATCTGTAAGGCATCTGGTACAGAGCTGGGTGCTTGGAGCTCAGTTCCTCAGCCCTTCCCATCCAGCTGCCTCTGAGTTACCAGGGGAACTGGACCTTTCCAGAACCCCAACTGTCCCCACACCATGGCTGTCCCCGCCGGCTGAGAGGCCGCTGGCTGTGAGTGGCGGTCTGTGCTCTCGGGGTCTCCAGCCTTGGGAAGCAGCTAGCCAGGGTGCTTGGTGCTCAGTGCTTGGTGCTCGTGTTATTTACGGGGGATGGTGAAGCCCAGAGCTGCTGCCGCCGGCCCAGAACCCACCAGAGACTCTGCGCCTTCGCACTAAATGTCAGTTGGCGCTTATAGGATGTGACATTTAGAAAATCACCGCTCCCGGCCGAGTGTGTCCTGCGTAAACACCATAATGAGGGCTGGGTAACATCGCAGCGTAAATAATCCCCCAGCCCGGCCCACCTCAGGCCTGGGGGGGCCCCTGGGCAGGGGTCTCTGTGGACAGCCTAGGATGCCTTCCCTGCAGGGCCCTGCTGCTAGAGGGGGCCTGGGAAGAGCCCCCAGGGGTGTCCCTTTGAGGCCAGGCGCTGCCCGCTGTAAGCTGCCCGGCCTTGCACACCCAGCTCCCAGCTCCTGCTGGTCCACCCTGGGCCTGGTCCTCACCCTCTCGGTGCGTGGGTCCCATCAAAAGCTCTGGGCACCACTGCAAGTGGGGAGGGGGCTGGGATGTGCCAGTCAGAGGGCCTGGCATGGAGCTGGGACCCGGCTCCTTTGCTCTGCGGCCGCTCCTTTGGGTGATAACCAAACTAAGACACAGTCTGCATAATCCTTCCAGAATGTTCTGTCACAGCTCCCTCAGCATGGCCCTGGGGAATTTGCTTCTTTCATTTATCTCTGTCTTTTCTTTCCTAGAGCATTTTAAATAGTTTTCCAGGCAAAGGGGCGTATCCAGAGCCCTTCCTCCTGGGCCTAGGCCTGCGGGGAGCTGTCCTTTGGGGGTGGGGTGGGGATCAGCAGGGCCCTTTCATGGGGGGCCCCCACGTGGGCAGATGCTAGTGTGAATACTGCACTCCTAGCTCTGTGTTAATGGCAGGTGGCCCTCACCCCGGGGAGATCACAGGGGTGCACCCCAGCCCCGGCTCACACGGCCTGTCGTCTGTCTCCCCACAGTACTTCAAGAAGCAGAAGCGGCTCATCCCCGAGAGGACGGTGTGGAAATACTTCGTCCAGCTGTGCAGCGCCGTGGAGCACATGCACTCCCGCAGGGTCATGCACAGAGGTAGGGCCTGCAGTGGTGAGCGCACACACACACACACACACACGACTCCCCATGGGGCTGCACTCAGCACGGGTTTCAGAGACTTTGGGGAGCTTCCCCGCTCCCCGCCCAGTGCCCTGTCCCCAACACCAGCCCCGGTGGCCCAGATGTGGCCATTTCCGGTGCTGCGGCCAGCCCTGCCAGGGAAGGGGAGTTTGCTTGAGTCTCCGGATCTGGCCATGCAGAGGAGGTGAGAGCCAGAGGCCCGGGACCCAGATGCAGGAAGGAAGTTGCTGGGTAGCTGGCTCCCAGCCTCCGGGCATGGCCTCCACCTGTTCTGCTCCGCCTGTGTTGTGGGCACATGACAGCAGCCTTCCTCCGCCCTCTGCTAGGCACAGGGCACACACCTACACAGGAGGAAACAGACACAAAATCCTGGCCCTCCTGTGAAGACCCAGTTTACAAACGAAGCAAAAGCGGCCCAAGGGGAGATGGCACGTTTCCTGAGGCCCGGCGGCCAGTGGGAGGCCGAGCCGGACGCCTCCCGGGAAGGAAACTTCCCCATAGGCCTTGACGTCTTCGTAGGAGTTGGCTGTGTGCGTGAACAGCCCCTGAGCTGGGCCTGCCCGGCTCCTGAAAGGCCCTCCCCGCTGGCCAGCCCCGGGCCTCCCGCTGCCTCCAGCCCCTGCCCAGGCCTCCTTTCCCCACGCCAGCCCCATCCTCCTTCCTCTGCAGACATCAAGCCTGCCAACGTGTTCATCACGGCCACGGGCATCGTGAAGCTCGGAGACCTCGGTCTGGGCCGCTTCTTCAGCTCCGAGACCACAGCAGCCCACTCGCTAGGTAAGGCGCGTGCGTGCGTGCGTGCGTGCGTGCGTGCGTGTGTGCGTGCGTGCGCGCGCGCGCCAGCCCGCTGCTACTCCCCGCTGCGCTACGGTGCCGCATGCGCCTCAGGTGCTCAGCTCCTGTGGGAAAATGCTGTGTGTGTGTGTGCGTGTGTGTGTGCGTGTGTGTGTGTGTGCGTGTGTGTGTCCTGGAGAAGGATCAGGTCCTTGTGCTTGCTGGAGAGACCCTCCAACGCTGAGCCACACCCATTCCCCCCGAAATGTCCTATTGTTTTAGAAGAGACCCTGCTCCAGTGGTGGGGGGGGGCGGGGGAAGGGAGGCAGCCACAGGTCGCTCCCAGGAGAGGCTGCTGTGCCCTGTGCGGTCTGTGGGTGGTGCGCCCTGTGCGGGGCTGTGGGGGCTGTAGGCAGTGTGGCTGGCCTCTGCTCATAGTTTTCCATCCCAACAGCTGGATGCCTGTGGCAGGCGGTGGGGGTGGGGGGGCACAGGAGCCTCAGGAGGAAGGGGGTGCTATCCCCACACTTCCCTATAGAATGACACTGTATGTGCGCCTCAGCATTCATTACACGCTACAGGGAAACGAATGAGCACATGGCCCCACCCCATCCCGGGTACCCCTGACCTGTAGGCTCCTTTTGGGGGTTGAGATGGCTCTCGTCACGCCTGCTCTAGATTTGGAGCCCACAGGCCCCTTCTTTTCCTCAGACGGGAGTCTGAAATGCAGGGAGCTGGAGTCTGGGGTCACATGACATCCGTCACAGTCAGGACTTGAACACAGGTCTCTCCACTTGCACCCATGCTTCTAGAAAACCAGAGTTGTGGGAGGGGGGGGGTCTCAAAAAATAACATTGAAGCCAGGTGTCAGTGGCTCACACTTGTAATCCTCGCTACTCAGGAGGCTGAGATCTGAGGATCACAGTTCAAAGCCAAGTCTGTGAGTTTTGTACCTCCAGTTAACTACCTGAAAACCAGGAGTGGAGCTGTGGCTCAAGGGGTAGAGCGCCCTCTGGGAGTGAAAAAGCTAAAGGACATTGCCAGGCCGTGAGTCCAAGTCCCATCACCATAATAACAAGAGCAACATTGCAGTCCTCATCCGGGGACGCAGCCTCTGGCTCTCTGCTCTGGAGAGAACCCATCCTTCCCACGCCTCTCAGACATTGATTTCTCCTGTGAAGAACGGAGTTGGCTGGTTGGAGACTATTTGCTGTGTAGCTGGGGGTTGGGGAGTTTTCAGTGGTACTGGAGACGAAGCCTTGCACCCCTGCCCCTGTCTGGAAGCTGTCAGGAGATCCCAGGCCTGCCTCCTGGCACAGCGATCAGGCTGGGGAGGAGCGGAGGGGAGGACAGTGGCACTCTCCTCCGTCACAGCCAGTTAGAATCGCATCACCGGGAACGGCAGCTCCGGCCTCCGCCGCCAGTGTGATTTGATCCACTCGGACTGGTGCACTTATTATATTAATGAGAAGGAATTGGAACTTGGGAAGAGGCTGCCCTCACGAGCCAGGCACTTCCTGAGGCCTCTGAGCACCCACCCTGCTGCATGATGGGTGGCAGGAGGCCTCCTGGGGCTTGGCCCCCACTGCAGGAGACACCCGTCCAGGCTGGCACGGGGCATCTGCGAGGCCCTGCTTGCTAGGCAAGCTCCCAGAAGCCAGGGCCCCGCTCTGCATGCCCACAGGCCCCAACAGGACAGAGCAGAAGCCCAGGGCTCAAAGGCCCCGAGACCCCAGAGACCCAAGGGAGAGACCCCTGCCTTACAGCCAGTTTCTGCCAACAGCTGACCAAGCTGACCAAGAGCTCCGACGAGTTGCCATTGCACTGTGACTCAGGAAGGATGCAGGGGCCCCTTCGCACTGAGTGTGGTGTGAATTATACATCCACCATCTCTCATGCACACCTACTATGTGGAGACACTGAGGGGATTGTGGCCTCGTTGCCCTGGCAACCGCCTCATTTCCTAAGGCTGCTGACCTGGGAGCTAGGCTTATGCAAATGTGCTCTCCTCTCCTCCCGGCCCCTCCCCTCTCCACCCCTTCCTGCCTCTGTATCTTCGAATGCGAGGCTGGCATGAAAGGGCATTAGTCAGTGCCATGGTTGGGCTGACAGGTGCGGTACCCAGCGGTGGCAGAGCGGCTGCCTCAGTGTCAGGAATAGGAGCCGTAATTAGAGCTCGGAACAGAATGAGCGTCAGACGAATTACCAGGCAGCAGATCATATTTGTCAGGAAGGATTGCATACATAAAAATTAAGTGACAGTACACGCCGGCATAATGAAAGAAAAATGAAAGATTTGCCTCTACACAGCTCACAAGCTACAAGCAAGTGTCTTGCTCCGAGCTACAGCAGCAGCTGCAAGACAAATGGCGGGGCTGGAGCAAGCAAGGATGTGGGCCGGCTGCTCGGTGGTGGTGACGGGGTGTCGCGGGCCAGCACAGGGCTGGGGACGACCCGCACAACCTCCGGGGGAGCAAGGCCAGTCAGAGGGACCCCCACCAGGTACAAGCAGGCAGGGCACACTGGCCTTCTCAGAGCTGGGCATGGCCACAACTAAGGAGTCCTTCTGTCTCAGCCCCTGAGCCCCTTCCAGCCCAGGCTGGGTGGGGGGCAAAGGGGCAGAGGGACAGACACAGAGCCGGTGGTCTGGTGAGGGTACAGGTAGAGACCAATCCCCAAGCTACGCTCTGCTTTCCAGGAAGGGCTAGATCACATAACTCTCATGCGCACCCCCAAGAAACCCAGAGTCATCCAATGTCCAGGGCCACCTGCCCCCACCCAGAGTTGCCTGGATTTGTGTTCCAAAGTCACAGAACTCACTTAGCAGACAAGTCACCAAAAAGATGAGGTTTTAAGAAATTACTTGAGGGCTGGAGGTGTGGCACAAGTGGTAGAGTGCCAACAGTATGCAGGGAAAAAGAAGCTGAGCAAAAATCAATTTTGTATGGTTTATTATCTAAATAATGAGCAAGAGCTCAAGACTCTTGAGTTCAAGCCTCAGTACTGGCTTGAAGATTACATGAAGCCTGGCACCCGTCTGTAATCCTGGCTACTCAGGAGGCTGATGGTTCGAAGCTAGCCTGTCTAGGAAAAGTCTATGAGAATTTTTTTTTTGGGGGGGGGCCAGTCCTGGGGCTTGAAATCAGGGCCTGAGCACTACTGTCCCTGAGCTGCTTTTGCTCAAGGCTACCCTCAACCACTTGAGCCATAGCTCCATTTCTAGCTTTAAAAACAAAAAAGTTTAATGGAGATAGGAGTTCTCACAGACTTTCCTACCTGGGCTGGCTTCAAACCATGACTCTCAGATCTCAGCTTCCCGAGTAGCTAAGATTATAAGTGTTGAGCCATCAGCACTGGGCAGTCTGTGAGACTTTTATCTCCAATTAGCCACACACAAAAAAAAGCCAAAAGCGGAGCTGTAGCTCAGGTGGTAGAGTGTTAGCCTTGAGCAAAAAAAAAAAAAAAAAGGGTCAGAAACAGCACCCAGGCCCTGAGCTAAAGTCCCAGGACCACCACAACACAGCTGGACAGTGGCACATACCTGCAATCCCAGCACTCCAGAGACAGGAGGAAAGCTACCCGTGTGGTCCCCCGGCAGGCAGCCCACTGTCGTCCTATGCTCACGTGGCCTTCCCTGGACAGCAGCCCTCAGCATGGGCTTGAGTTGTGGGTACCCAGAGGAGGGGTGGAGAAAACAATGCCCGATCACACATGAGGAGGAGCCAGGAGCCAGTGTCTGTGAGCGACTGGGCGGTGGCAGGGGCCCCAGGGAGAGAGGAGGGTTTTCAGGGGTCTGCAAACAAGGCAGCCTCTGGGCTAGAGTTCAAAGTTCAGCTCATTCATTTGTCCATTCGCACCAGGTGCTGAGAGGGAGAAGCAAGGCTGCTGAGGGCAAGGGGGCTCTGTGGGGATGATGGGGCCAGGAGCAGGCCGAGGCCCAGGGAGGGAGCAGCTGGCGCGGTCAACTGGCGGCATGCCCAGCCACCTGGCGGCGTGGATTTCCCATCCCGCAGCCGGGGAAGGGCCCGCGTGCAGACCCCAGCCTCTCCTCCGCGTGAAATGTGACTCCTTCCTATCTAATGAACGCGTCTCAAACCCCACGAGCATTTCAGTACACCGCCAAGTTTGTTTTGACAGGAGAAGCTGGCTCTTTAATCACAATCCCCCTTTGAGGTTTGGTTCTCTGATATTCCGGGTTTGAAATCCAAGTTCTAGGTAAGGACGGGAGGCCAGGGTGGCGTAGGCCCCCCTCCTGCGCACAGAGCCCCGGCCCGCCGTGTGCTCATGCGCACACAGGCCCCAGGGGGACAGAGCTCCCCACACAGGCCACTCCCCACTCCTGCCAGCTCCTCCCAGGCCTCCCTAGAGTCTCCGCTCCCCTGGGGCTGGGGACGGGTCCTCCCGGGGCCCAGTGTGGGCCCTGGCCTCTTTGAAGTTTGTCCTTTCATCTTTAAAAGCCAGGCAAGGCGTGTGTTGTGCTCCACCACGCTGGCTGGCCTGGTGGCAGTTGGTAGAAATCCAAGTTGTGCATGACCTAACTCTGGGACGAAGCTGCTCACCAGGAAGAGGGGCAGGATGGGGGTGGGGGGGTGGGACTCAGCCCCCACATCCCCCCCCCCGCCCCCGCAGGCTTGGCTCAGAAGTTCCTTTGGTTTGTGTTCTTTAGATGTTTACTGAGCAGCCCCATCCTGGAGACTGGGGTCTGAGTGTTGTTGTTTTTTCCTTTTGAGGTACTGGGGTTTGAACTCAGGGCCTCACACTTGCTAAGCAGACACTCTGTCACCCAGGGACTCACACCATAGGGTGTCACGCTTATGCCCAGGCTAGCCTGGCACAAGCCTCCTACTTAGGCGTCTTACCTGGCTAGGATAACACCACACTCGGCTTTTTGTTGATGTTGAGATGGCATGCGGGGGGTGGGGGGGAGTAGATGTTTTTTGTTTTGCCCAGACTGGTCCAAAACAAAACAAAACAAAAAAACCATAATCCTCCAGTCCTCCCATGCCGGGCTCAGGTCGCCTCCCCTGGCACGGGGGGGTCAGGCTCTACTCTAATCGCTCCCTTTCTCACCCTCTCCCCTGGTCACCCGACCCGCAGGTAAGGCCAGAGTGGAGTGGGGGGCTCAGGAAAGACCTCAGGTGCACGCGGCCGTACGAGATCCCTTGTCCTCCCCCCTTACCCACAAAGGAAGCCAGGCGCAGACGGGTCACGAGACGCTTCAAGAGCAAATCTGATTTAATAAGGGAGTGGCTAACAGTTGATATAGTAGGGGTGACGAGAAAAGGGGTGATAGACCAGGAGCTGGCCATAGGCTGGTGAGCTTGTCATAAGACCCCCTCATGGGCTAACGTCACCTGCATAGCACCACCCCATGGGCAAAGCCCTCGAAGATGGGGAGCACATGGGCTGGCGAGAAAGTTGGGGGGGCTGGTTGCAAAGCCAGTTCTTCTGGTTCCGGACCCAGAGAATTGTGGCCTGCTTCTGCCTTCCCCCAGGGCTGGGGGAAGGGCGGCGTCTCGGGAGCGCTCTCCTCTGCCCTTCCCTCTCAAGGCCAAAGCTGAACCCCAACACTCCCAGTCTCTACCTCCTCAATAGTTGGTATTACAAGCATAAGTCACCATGCCCATCTAGCATCTTGGAAGAAAATTCCAGATTGCATTAGATATTACCTTTTGCAACTGTTCCCTCTCCCATGCAGGGCTAGGGCAAGCTCTGGCCCCCTTACAAGAACACCCTAATGCGTTCACCAAGTGAGAGCGTATATCCACGGGAGGGACTGCCGAGATTCTGACATTATGGGTTTTCTTTCTTTCTTTTTTTTTTTTTTCTGGTATGAAACTCTCTTTGTTTTAAATAATAGGATCACTGAATGGTAGTTGGGAAAACTCCCTTCCTTGATAAAAATTGCGAGCCACTCCTCCTGTGCTTGCTGGCAAAAACCTGAAGCCTGGTCCCCGTGCTTCTGCCAGGGTTGGGGTGCTCTATGGTGCCGGACCTGCCTTCCCAGGTGGTACCAGCCACACCTCCTACCCAGGTGACACCGCAGCTGTCACGTAGCGTGGGGTCCCCAGACTAGTGAGAGTGGCTTCAGCAGAGCCGCCTGCCTATCATCCTCTGAATGGGCGGATGCAGAATCTCAGCGCTTCCAGGGTGCTGTGGAGACAAGCCTGCGGGGACCCCCCCCCCCGCCGTCCTGAGGGTCCCCACGGAGAGGCAGCAAAGCCCCCATCCTCTCCGGTTCTCTTTTTTACTTTAATTGAGGTATGATGTACATACAGTAAAGCTCCCTGGAGCCCTTTCCTGGTCCTTACTTGCGTAGACTACTTTTTCCTGTGTGTGTTTTTTTTTCTGTTTGTCCCAGTCCTGGGACTTGAACTCAGGACCTGGGTACTGTCCCCAAGCTTTTTGTGTTCAAGGCTGGCACTCTACCACTGGAGCCTTAGCTCCACTTTTGCCTTTTTGCTGTTTAATTGGAGATAAGAGTCTCCAATTTTCCTTCTCTGGTTAGCTTCCAACTGTGATCCTCAGATTCAGCCTTCTAAGTAGCTAGGATTATAGGCCTGAGCCACCAGCACCTGGCACTTTTTTTGTGTGTTCTTGAACTTCATATAAATAGAATCAAATAGTTCATGCTCTCTTGTACCTGGCTTTTTTCACCCAACATTACATCTACAAGATGGACCTATTTGACTGTATATTAACTGAGGTTGGTTCTTGTGTGTTGCTGTATACTATTCTATTGTGTGAATAGATTATTGTTTATCATTTTATCCACTCTGCTCTCTACTGACATTTACTTTAGCACATTTTTTTTTCGGTTGGTCATAGGGCTTGAACTCAGGGCCCAGGCCCTGCCCTTGAGCTCTTTCGCTCAAGACTAGTATGAAACTACTTTGAGTCACAGCTCCATTTCCAGTTTTCTGGTTCTTATGGGCTTTCCTTCCCAGGCTAGCTCTGAACTCCAATCCTCAGATCACAGCCTGCTGGGTAGCTAGGATGACAGGAATGAGCCCCCAGTGTCCAGTGGTTTCTGCATATTCTGGATTCCATCTGTGTTCCTCAACGTAGCACTTTCTCACTCTGGTGTCACCTAGAGTGGGATATCTGGCCACAGGGCTGTTTCCCAAAGTGCTTGTGTCCTTCCACGTCCCCTCTCTGCACGTGAGCAGTCCTGTTGCTGTGCACATGGCCTTTCTAGCCCCTCTGCTTGTCCTTTTGTCTTTGGCCCTTCAGGTAGTGCATGCTGCACCTCACTGGGCTCTGACCTTGGCTTGTTTGGGAGTGTGCTTCTGTGGCTTTAACTTGCTGACTTACACAAGTTCTCAAATATATCCTGGGAGGCGCGGATGTCACTCAGTGGTAGGACACTTGCTAATACATGCAGTACCCTGGGTTTGATCCCAACACCACAAAAAAAATGCAAGTCGAATGTATTCTGTGTGTGTTAGCCAACATTCTGCCACGGTGACAAAATAATACCTGAGAAAAACCAACTTAAAGAGGAGAAAGTTTTCTTCTGGTCACTTGGCGCCATGGGTGTGAGAGGCAGAGCATTGAGGGGGGAGGGCAGGGCAGAGCAGAGCTTGCTCACCTCACGGTGGCCAGGAAGCAGAAAATGAGAAAGAGGCAGGACCAGGGGCAATGACCAATCCGGAGCACATCCACCCCCCACCATGGCTATTTCCTCCAACTAGGTCCCGCCCCTCCCAAAGCACCAGCAGCTGGAAACTTAAGCCTGTAGCATGTGGCCCTTGGGGACACTTCACATCCAAACCACCCACGACCTGTCAGGCCATGGCGGTATTGCCACGGCCGTACCCACGACGTGGTTGTCTTTCAGCCTGTCAACCCTGGTGTCTTTGGTGAACTGAAAAGTTCTTCGTTTTAATGAAATCTTCCCTTTTATGTCTAGTACTTTTTTTTTTTTTTTTTTTTTTTTTGGTACCGAAGTCCAGACCAGGGCTGGTGACAGAGGGAAGTAAAGTGCTCAGTTTCTAGGGGCTCAGTTTCAGGTTGAACCCTATTCCTGCTACTTTTGGTTTTGTTTTTTTTGAAACATGTCTTTTTTGAGGCCATGCTGACCTCACACTTGCAGTCCTCCAGCCTCAACCTCCTGAGTGCTGGGATTACAGGCATGCACCACCTCGCCTGTTTCCTGCCGCTTTTATGTGAGCTTCTTTATCTGCTGAGCCCGTCTCTGCATCTGTACAAGGAAGGACACGTCCTCATGGGGCCTTTGGGAACACAAGTGAGGTGTGAACAGTGTGGTCATTGTTGACAGTGGGTTTCTTTTTTCTTTTGCTGCTGAGAGCCTGGCCCAGACTCTTCTGACTCAGTGACCTGCAGGGACATTTTGTCATTGAACTTCCCATTCCCTGACTACTGTTTCCATTTCCCAGCAGCCCCCAGGCTGCTTCTCAGATCTGGGTGGGTCCTGGAAGCCCACTTCCATTCCTAGGACAACCCCCCCTCCCCCCAGGTATGTTTCCTGCCCCACTAGCCTGCGTGCCTCCACTCTGGTCACCTGCCTCAGCCTCCAGAGGTGGGGACAGGCCCTGTGAGGGTAAGGCTACCAGAGCCTGAGGCCTGCCCCTGCTGTGTTTCAGTCGGGACGCCATACTACATGTCTCCGGAGAGGATCCACGAGAATGGCTACAACTTCAAGTCCGACATCTGGTCCCTGGGCTGCCTGCTGTACGAGGTGAGCTGGGGCTGCACTTGGGTGGTCTCACAGGAGCGTCTGGGACACGGGTGAGCAGGAACACCCTACCCACTCCGGGGGCCCCAGGGCTGTGTTGCCTGCCCGTGGCATCAGGACACCGCAGGATGGCTGACGGTGGCAGGCGGGGCCGCCTCACCCTCGAGCTGCCACGCTTTAGGGAGGAGTGGACCAGAAATGACAGGGGGGCACCCGCAGAGCTGGTGACACAGGGTCTGACGGCTGTCCAGGCAGCAAGGCTTGGCCTCGAGCCCCGTATTGCTGCCCCTCGCACACGGGTCTCCTTGGAACCAAATTTGTTTTTTGGGCACAAACCACCTTGTTCATGCCCAAGGTAATATTTTTGGAAAGCCTGGCTGAACTGGCGACCGTGACTCCATCTGTAATCCTAGCCACTTGGGAGGCGATGGTCAGAATGATCCCAGTTCACGAGCCCCCCTCCCACCCCCCGGTTCTCCACCCCCGGCTGGGTGTGGTCGTGCACACCTGCCATCCTAGCTGCCTGGAAGGCTGAGCTTGGGCAGCTCACAGATTCTGAATCGGCCCTGCCACAGTGGGAAGTAGAAAATGGGATCACAGTCGCGGTGACACCCGGGCAGGAAGGAAGACCCTATCTCAGAAACTGCCAGCTCCGAAAGGGCTGAAGCTTCCGCCTAGCACGGGGCTCTCAAAGCCAGCACGGAGAGAAGCTCAGCTGAAGATGACGTTCTTGGGGCACAGGCGCGTGGGCAACTCCCGGAGGCCGGAAGTCGTGCGGCCCTCGGGTGACACAGGCCAGGGCAATCTGAACAAGGATTTTTGTTGTTGTTGTTGCCATTGTTCCATCAGTCATGGGACTTGAACTCAAGGCCTGGACACAGTCCCTTAGCTTTTGCACTCGGGACTGGCACTCTACCACTTGAGCCCCAGCTCCACTTCCAGCTTTTTCTGAGTAGTTTATTGGAGATGAGAGTCTCACAGACTTTCCTTCCCAGGCTGGCCTCGAACTGTGATCCTCAGATCTCAGCCTACTGAGTAGCTAGGATTACAGGCGTGAACCACCAGCACACAGCCTGTGCACTGGGCATGGGCCTGTGGCCCCCGGGTTTGAGGCGGGAGTTCTGATCCTCCCCGTGGGCTTCCGGTCCTGAGAGGGAGAGCCAGCTGTTCCCGCCTCCCAAATCCCCAACACCCGTCTGTCCCCCGCATGGAAGCGAGGAGAGGGGACAACTTGGACGTTGTGGGCATGCGCACAGGCACAGCTCACCACCGCTGTGTCCATGGGAGAGACACGCAGTGCCCAGAACCCCAGCCTGGCTAGATCATATGAGCCCCCATCACAGTTCCACGCCTCAGCCTCCAGCCCACGGGCTCGGTTGCCCCATTATGGAGTGGGGTCATGTCTGCCCCGTGGGTGAGGACCCAGCTCAGATGAAGTCACAGGTAAAGCAGAGCCCCACCCCCCCCTCACCCAGCTTGGGTCGCATGGTTGCCACTTCTGGGGTGAGGCCCCTGCAGCTTGCCATGTTTCCCTTTTTGCTTTGGCCAGTGGGAAGCCTCTCTGCGGGGCAGCTCCAGCCACAGGGAGAGCCTTCCCTTTGTCTCTCTTCATGAATATCATCCCTGGGCCAGATAGTTTGCCTTCCCTTTGTCTGCTCTGTGTTTTGTATTTTCCCAAGCCTACCCCCCCCCCACCCACCCCCAAATCTTGAAAGTCTCTGAACATAAACAGAGCAGTCAGACTGGGCGGGCGGTGTGCGGTCCAGCAGCCCCCGCGGGGCCGAGGTGGCCCCGGCGCCAAGCCTTCCATCCGCGGCGGCTCTGCTGGTGCACACCGGCCCGCCTCCTCCCGGCACCCAAAGGCCGCCCGCCCTCCGCAGAGGGCCCCCCCCCCCCGCGCAGGCCCCGGGGGGGCTTGCTGGTGCACGGGGCATCCACGAGCCAAGCACGTCCCGGGGAGCCTGACCTCCCAACCCTCGAAGGAGGCCCCCCGTGGCCAGCCCCAGCCTCTCCCAGGCTCAGCCCTGGCCTCCCCCCCCCCCCCGCCCCCCGCCGCCCAGCAGGGGAGGGAGAAATGCCGTTTCCCGGCAGACAGGGAGGGGTGCATCTGGCGCATCCGCCGTAATTGGCAAGAGCGCCCCACAGTCACACCCGCGGGGCCCCCCTGGAGCGCCGGCTTGAGGAGCCCGGCAGGCCCCGCCCATCCCAGCAGGGGGGGACGGAGGGGGGGACTCACGGGCCACCCGGCCTGCGGGCAGAGGCGGCCCAGGGCCGGGCACCTCCGCGGCAGCCTCTGGCCCTGTGACGGGGGCCGCCAAGCGCTCAGCTTCGAGCCACCTGCAGACCGAGGCCGGCGTCCCCAGGGCTGGGTCCTCCCAGGGGTTCCCGGCCCCTCTGTGCCTTCGCCTTCGCCACCGGAGCGGACAGAGCGCCTGGGCCCCTTGGCCGTGCCTTCTGTCACCCCAGCCCCTGGCTTCCTGTTCCCCCCCCCCAATACCGGGGTGCTCATGGTGACAGCCTCCCCTCTCCTAAATGGAAGCTTGCCTTCCGCCAGCTCTTGGGGTGCAGCTGGGGATGTCTTTTGGGGGCTGTCGCCGAGCCCCCCCCCATGTCTTCTGACTTGGGGGAAGCACAGGGAGGGCGGCTGAGCTGGGGAGCCAGGACACATGCCTGGGCATGGCCGTGGCGGAAGCCGGGCGCTTTGTTTTCATTACCAGCACGCTGCCTGGGCCCCGCAGATTTTATTTACTTATGGAGGAGCACGAAGCTGAAGAAATCGGCTGACCCGGTGCCAGGCCTCCCTGTGGGGGGCCTCCTCCCGCAGCCGCCATCAGAGCAGATACCAAACAAGCGAGCGGGCTGGCGGACCCTGCCGAGGGCAGGGGCCTGGCCGGGGAGCCCCGCACCCCCTTGGGGATCAGGGCTGCAGACCGCGTAGCAGGTCGCCTCTGGGTCGTGCGTCACCCCAGGCCGCGCTGGGGAGATGTTGGGCGAGGAGATGGGTGTCTGCGGCCCTGACAGGCAAGAGTCAGCTGCCGTCACTGCCCTGGCCGAGGCCGGTCCCTTCCCCCTGTGACATCTCCCATCACGTACCAGTCTCCCGGAGCCCCGCCGGCGGGGCGGGTGCCCACCCGCCCTCCTTTCCTCATCTGTGTCAGCCTCATCACCCCAGGCAGGAAAAGTTTGGCAGGAGGCTCAGTGCTGAGAGCCGTGGCTTTGGCAGTCCTAACGAGCATCAGCCCCCAAAAGCGATTCCTCTTCCACTCCAATCCATCAGAGGCCCAGCAGCCGGGGTGTCCTGGGCGATGAGATCATTCGAAGCTCACTGTCGCCAGAGGCCCCCTCCCAGCCCGCCGCTCGGATCAGGGGTGCAAGCCTGCAGCCGGCCCCCCGGCACCTGTAGTTGGGGGGGGGGACGGAGAAACCCCACTAGAAGGGAGCGCCAGCCACGTGCAGCAGCGCTTTCTGAAGTAATGCAGAGAAAGGTGCAGGAGAAGGTGGAGAAAGGGTCTGTGAAGGGCAGGACAGATATGGAGGCTCCATGCCAACCCCCAATCTTGAGGGTCCCTTTTGGAACCTCAGTCAGCCAGTTTGTGGAAATCAAATCAACAGGCTTTCAGCCGGGTCACCTCCCGGGTCACACACACGGAGACAGGCGGCCCGTGCCGGTCGGAGGGACCCGCGCTGCATGCGTCCACCCTGAGCACCGGCGGTCCCCAGGATGTCCCTCGGGGCCTCTGGGTGAGGCCCAGGGCTGGGAGGTCGCGCTGGGCCAGGTTCCCCTCGCCGCCATGGCTCTCCTCCCAGGCAGATGGCCTTTTGAAATGGCTCGATTAATCCTTAGTTTTAACTTTCGGATACTCACTCATTCATCACCCTGGTCACACTCTGTGTAGACCCCAGAACAAAGGGCAGGCGAGGACCTGCCCTCTCCCCTGCGAGGCACGGCAAGGCTTCCGGGGGGCTTCCTGCCAGCTCAGGGTTCACCCTCCAGACACATGCCCAGGCCTCGAGGGGCTCAGGCTCCATCAGGGGGCCAGGGCCCACAGGTGCTGCCCCGAATAGACTTCTGGGCCTGGGTCAGAGCCATTTGCAGACCAAGGCAGCCCTAGGCCCTTCTGAGGGGCACCTCCTACACTTGGCACTGGACCATGCACAGTGGACCAGGATGCTGACGCAGGCGCACTTCAGCCACCACGCTCCCCACGCATGAGGTGGGCAGAGGGGCCCTCATGTGTGCCAGTGCCGGGCCAGCAAGTGAGGGCAGAGCCCCTGGCAGCCTGGCCACTGGGAAGGAGTCAGAGCCCGGGGGACGTGCGGGCAGGTGCTTCATTCACAGAGGCACTGCTGTCATTTGGTAGAAAGATTGGTAAGCAGGGTGACAAGAAACCACTTGAATTCCCTTAGGCTGCCCTGGGGAGCTGCTCCCCGGCCCCTCTGGAGACCCCCGAGTGTCCTCAGTAGCAGAGAAGGGCCTCTAGAAGGCACAGAAGTCCCCCAACTTAGTGAGAACCCATCCCCACCCTCTTTAGGGATGACCTTCCTTCTGGGCCTCACCAGAGAGGGTGACCACCCTCGGTGGTGATACCCTGTGCGCCAGGCTGAGCTGCACCACATCCTGTAGGCCTAACAGGAGACCAAGGGGCAGACACACAAAGCAGGTGCAGAGCAGAGATGCGAGCCAGCTTCTCCCCCCTGCGCTGGGGCTTCCAACTCCAGACGGAAGCTCCACAGGAACAGCATGGTGCAGGCAGAACAGGAAGTGCTGCCCACCCTCTCCTGCAACCTTAGGGGCCTTAGGTGGGTGAATTCCCAGAGACATAGCTTTAGGCATCATCTTCCCACTAGGGCCTCTGGAATGTGGGTCCTGGGGCTTGAACTCATGGCCTGGGTGGTTCCTGAGCTTTTGCTTTGCCCAAGGCTAGCACTACCACTTGGGCCACAGCTCCACTTCTAGTATTTTGGTAGTTAATTGGAGTCTCATGGGACTTTCCTATCTGGGCTGACTTCAAACCACAATCCTCAGATCTCAGCCTCTTGAGAGGCTGGGATTACAGGCGTGAGGCACCGGCTCACCCTTGGCCGAGTAGCAGCCACTCCCGGGCACAGATCCTCACGAGCGGAGCCCGTTTCCTGCCCACCTCATGTCCCAGCCAGGCCTTGGGAGCCGAGGCTCAAGTGCTTTGAAGGAGCGGTCACGGGACCCCTGGCCCCTGAGGACCGCCGAAGGACCTCGACCCCACCCCGGAGAGCACCTGGGCCTCCGGGCTGACCTCGTCCCCTCACCTTGCAGATGGCCGCTCTCCAGAGCCCCTTCTACGGAGACAAGATGAACCTCTTCTCCCTGTGCCAGAAGATCGAGCAGTGCGACTACCCGCCCCTCCCCGGCGAGCACTACTCTGAGAAGGTGAGTTGGTGATGGGAGCCAGTGCCGTTCCCCGGGAATGGGCGGGCGGCTCGGGGCGGCGCCGGGCGGTTCGGATCTCAGCTCAGGGCTCCAGTGTGTCTCGCCATCCAGGTGCCCGGGCTGGGCTCTACCTGGCGCCAGGTCCCAGGGAGCGCAGCCAGAGGCAGGAGGAGGCGGCCGTGAGCCCGTGAGTTCACCGCGTGTGAAGGTCACCTTCCTCACATCTCCCGCTGTGCAGACAAAGCCGCAACCCAGCTCCAGGGCCACAGGGCACACAGGCTCCCCCACCCTCCTTCAGCGATTACTGCCCGAGGCTCAGGTTCCTCATCTGCAGTGGGGTGGAACCCTGTGCCGGGCTCACTGGATGATGGGAGGAAATGATAAACCCTAGGCTATCATCTGGCACTTCCAAGGCACAGAGGAGGGGGCCGAGGCCTGGGCAGGCCTCCTCCACACTCAGGCTTGCCCGAGGTCCAGGTCCTCAGAGGCTGGGGAACTTACTTGGGGCGGACATGGCGAGGCACCCCCACGACCCGGCGCCATCCTGCTTGTCCATGGCCCATCTCTTCAGGAGCCAAACCCACCAGGGCCCCCACGGTGGCTGCTAGCCACGCTATCCCACGTGTTGGGGTGGGGTGTGTGGCTTGGGGGCGTGTGCAGGGGCTGCCCCCCAGCTTCTGCCTCCCGTCTTCATGCTCTAGCGCCGGCAGCTAAGGGAAAGCCACTTCCGCTTCGCAAGCCAGCTCGGCCGCGTTCGCCTTGTGTTTCTGTTCACTTCGTTTTGGAGCTCTGCGCTCTCGAGAAGCCGGGGGCTTGGGAACACGGAGCTTAGCACAAATGGCACCCCCCGGGCAGCCCAGCAACTTCCTTTTGGGGCTCAAGTGAACACAGCGGAGCCTCGGTATATCGTCTGCCGTGCCAGCTGGGGCCACAGCGCACGGCCCCCGGCTTTTGCTGGTGTATCATCTTCATTTTCTCTTTGATTTCGGAGATTTTTCTAGTCTGTAGTCCCGGCTGTGCGGTGCCTGCACCTCCAGCTGATGTTCCTGGGGACTTTCGTCCGCCACAGCTCCCCAAGTACGGTGTGCTTTGGGGAGGTACCGTCTGGAAAGGACCTTGGACCGCAGGGGCCTCCAAGCAGGCTACAAGTTACTTCGTCCTCTGCTTGGGGGCTTCGCGGGGTTCACAGGGCCAGGGAGTCCCCTGTCCCCACCAAGCAAGGTCAGGGAAAGCTGGAGGGAGGCCCTGAGGTGGGCCCTGTGCACAGCAGCCCTTCTTGTCCTAGAAACTGAGCTTGGCCCCTCCACTAACTTGAGGAGCAGTAGACTGGCTGTTGAGCCCACTGGAACCCCCTTTGTCTGTGGCTCATGCCCCACTAGGCCTGCCAGCCCTCCAGCAGCAGGTATTTAAATGAGAAACATTGCAGTGAGCCCGGTCACACGTTAAGACACAGGATTCTTAAGGTCATTATTTTAATTACCACTAAAATAATTGGCACCCAGGCTATCAGAACATGAGGTGATCAGAGGCTCAAGCGCCCCTCCCCCACCCCGGGCGGGCCAAGCCTTCGTGTCTGTATAATTAAAAGTGCCGTCTTTCATGAGCACAGTGCGGCGGCCATGGGGGTGTGCAGCCTGCAGCCTGCTGCATGCTAATACATCTATTATGATCAATAAGCCCATCCTCCGGTACAGGCCTCTGCATGACAGCAGACACGCATGCGCACAGGGAGCAAGTACACAGATTTGCCTAAAGGCGTGCACAGTTCAAAGTTCAAAACTATTTGCAGGTTAAAGGGCTTTTAGGGTCTCAGGGCATGTCCTTTGGGGCCACACAGGCCTAGGGGTGGTCTTGGCTGCCCTTTAGGAGCCATGACTCTATACCCATCCCCCAGCCTTCTAACGTCCTTCTTCACCTCCAAGCAGGACAGCTGTCTTTGAGGTGCTTGGGGTACTAGAAGCACCGACGCAGACCTAAGTGCTCAAAAGGCTCTTAAAGACTATCAGGGCCCAGCCAGGCATGCAGTACTTGTCTATAATCCTAGCCACCCAGGAGGCTAAGGGCCAGGAGGATCCAAGTTTGAGGTCAACCCGGGCAAAAAGTGAGACCTCCCCCTCAACCAATTGGGTGTGAAGGGCGCGTTTCTGTCAATGCCAGGCACACGGGAAGTATAGGGTCATGGTCACAGGTCTGGGGCGCAAAATCCCATACACTATTAAAAACAGAAAGCAAGACGCGTCGGGGGATGAGGCCCAAGTGGTAGAGCATCTGCCTTAGCAAGCACAAGGCCCCAGGTTCAAGACCCAGGTACCGTCCAACTCATCCAAACAATTAATAGAAACTACTCTCCCTTGCAGCTTCGAGAACTGGTCAGTATGTGCATCTACCCTGACCCCAACCAGAGACCCGACATCGGTTACGTGCACCAGGTTGCCAAGCAGATGCACGTCTGGGCATCCAGCGCCTGAATGTGCACACGCTGTGTGCCTTATCCAAGCCGCCACCGCCAAGCCTTAGGATCTCCCCGAAGAGGCACCTGGGAGCCTGCACAGCCCACAGCGGCCCCAGCAGGCTCCTGGGCAGCCACACCGCACGCAGAGCAGCGGGGCCCTGCTCAACTGCCAAGTCCTTTCTCTGAAGGGCCGAGGAGCCTCCGCTGGCCAGCAGGGGCGGCGGGCTCTGCAGCCCGTGTCTGGACTGTAATGTGAATCCTTTCCCGAGACCTGGCCAGGTCCACACCGACAGGAGCCAGTGTGACTGGCGTGTGAGCCTTTGGAAATGGTTAGCTTGAAGCTCAGTTGTAGTTCTTAGTATCTTTCCAATCAAGCTATGTGCTTAAAATTTGCTCTATTGTAAAGGGATAAAGTGGAAATAATTTTCTAACTAGATGAGGGAATTGTTAATATTTTTCTGCGTTCTGTAACTTGACGAGCATCAATGAGGAGAAAGAATCTAGTATCTGATGTTGAGCTTTTGGAGGGAAATGGTGGCTGAAAGCCACAGGTCCTGCCTACAGTGGTTTGCAGTGTTCCTCTGAAGCCCTGCCTCATGCCAGGCATCTGTCACCTTCCAGGAGGCTCCGCTCACTTCGTGATCAGTGTTAAGCTTAATTCCTTATGGGAAGGAAGCATGGTCTACAAAAAACAATCGAATGGCTTCGCCCTCAGGCTGCTCTACAGACTCTGGTTTTGCATCTATCTTCCTAGCAAGACCTTGGGCATGTTTCCTAGCCTCTCTGAGCCTGTAAAATGGGACTAGTGGTTCCTGCCTTCAGGGCTGCCCATAGAATCAGAAATAAAAGAAGTGAGCTAGCCGGTTGCAGGTGATCCAAAAACAGCAGCCAGTCACCCATCCAGAAAGCTCGAGTCCGTGGACCATGCAAGAATTAGAAGTCTAACTGTATCATGTGCAGGAAAGCCGAAATATGTTCATGTCTTGTTCCCAAATAGGAGTAACTGTGAAGACTAATTTATAAATGTGAATTCTGGAGGAAGTAGTTTGAATTTTCGTTTTTGCACACTAATCCTCACAGTCCTCCCTGTCATCTTCCCGGCCCTTCCCAGGACCCTCCCCTGGCCTTCACTGTCTCTAGGGGTAGCTCAGTGCTGCACGGGTTTCTTCTGTGTCTGAATTAAGCTGGAGCAGAGGAGGTACTTCCGGGATGAGGCAGGCGAGGTACCTGCGAGATGGGAGCAGGTCCAGGGTGGCTTTAGCATAGCACGTGTTTCCTCTTGAACCGGTTCATACAAAACCTCACACACACAGAGCTTGTAGAGGTTAAGCAGTCAGGCCCAGTTGTTCTAAGTGTGGAAGGAATTCTGATCATTAGCCATGGTGCTGCCCTCAGTACTTCCCTTATGCTCCCTGGCCCCAGAATGTTCTCCAAAAGCCAGTCTCCTGCACAACACAATTCCTGCACCTAGGCTGCTTCTGGCACTCAGCGCCCAGTGCTGCCTGCCCTTGGAACCAGCTGCCTGATCACAGGGGCTTCGGGGGCATGGCTTGAGAGGTGGCATGACACCTCTCATTACTGTGAAGCAGGACCCAAAACATTAGGTCCAAGTGGAGCTGACCAGTCTCCTCCCAGGGACGACAAGCCAACTGCCTACCTGCCCTTCTTGGGACTGAGTGTGGCCAGCCTGGGGACCCATCTTCACACCGCACACCCCTGCAGCACTGAGCGCCCCAGCCTGAAGCCTCTCTTTGAGCTTCCTACTTGGCTGTGCCCTACTCGTCACCATGTTGGGACACATTCCTAGGCCACCCTGATCAGAGGAAAGCAGTGGGCACAGGTAGATTATCAACGTTCACTTAGGAATCCAAGTGACCCACAGAGGAAGCGGCACTGGCGACACCCTCCCACCCACCAGCTCTCCAGAAAGACAGGGTCCAAAAGGGGGGCCAGGTAGATAGGACAGATCATTAGCTAGATTAGATAGATCCAGACAGACAGACAGATATAGATGATAGACAGGCCTTCGCAGCCCCCCCAAGCCTCAGCCATCCTCTGTGATCTTCATTTTTTTATTGAGCTTTTTAGCAAACGGTAGCCAAATGAATATCTTGGGTAACAGAGGGGGCCTTCAGCGCCCCCGCTCTTCCAGAATAAAGCAGCCAGCTCAGCCCTGCTCAGGAAGTGTCCATGGTCTGGACCGTTTCCTCCAGCACCTCAATGTCCAAGGGGGTGACCCTTTCCGTGAGGACCGCAGTGGTCCCCTTCTCACACCTGTACCGGCCAAACCTAGAGAGAGAGCAAGAACACAAAGCCAGTTAGGATGGTACAGGCGGGCAGCAGGACTTGGGGGGGAGGGGGCGGGGCAGCACCTCCTGAAGGTTCTCTTTCTCTGCTTCCAGTGCTGAAGATTGGGGGGGGGGGTACTATGGGAGAGACAGGGGGGCTCTGTGCTCAGTGGATAGTCTGTCTCCACCCCACCTCAGAGCAGGGCAAGGACCTGCCGCCTCGTGTCATCGGGTTCTCGCTTCCTAGTGCTCCCTTTAGCCATACAAGCAGACTCTGAACTGCAAGCGTCCTGCTGCTGCTTCCTCCTCTACAGTCAGAAGTAGCCACAGCCACACTGGTTCCCCCTTGATGCCACACAGAGTCACAGAGCTCCCCGTCCTGCAGGGGGCAGATAACCAGACGCCCAGGACAGAACCAACACTGCTTCGCTGAGGGCACCCACAGTCAGCCTGAACCCACCACGCCCGCTGCCCATCGGCTCTGCCCCGGCTGGACAGCACCGCCGTTGACCCGGCTTGGGGGTGGAGGTGCTGTGCTAGGTCCACCGCTCCTGTGGTCCGGGAATCATCACCTGCTCAAGTGGAAGCTCGGGCTTCAAGAGGGAGCGGGAAGCAGAGAAAGCAGACACCGGTCTGCGTTCCGGGCTAGAGTCAGGAGCCATGGTGGAACACGGGCTTACCGTCCCTCTGCAACCTTTCCACCGCGCCCCCGCTGTGTGAGGGGGGACCCGGGGAGCCACACCCTTTCCAACTCCGCAGCCCCAGGCTTGCTACCTCCCAGCTCCCAGCCAGTTCACCCAGCACGGCTCTGTGCCCGGGCACTGCTTCTTCCCGGCCAAGGCCTGAGGGGGTTGGGGGCTGGGTGGCCACCGCAACCCAACCTCACAGGGGCCTCCCTGGGCCCGCCCCGCCCCGCGGGGCCATCCGGCTCCACAGCGCTGCAACTGCAGCGCAACCTGGCTGCCTCCAATGGCGGCTCCTTCCCCAACCCACAGCTGGGGACCCACAGTGGGGGCTGAGCAGAGGCCACGGACACGCGTACACTTCACACTGCTGAGTGCAGCTCAGGAGCCACATCTAGGCTGCTCAGGCTCCTGAAGGAACCATGTGAACAAATGCACCTGTGTGCACGCCAGCCACCGGGTCTGTTCAGAAAGCCAACCAGCACCTTAACCGCCAATCTAGGCCCATCTGCACCGCTGGGATGGGGTGCACAGGCCTCAGCCCAACCTCATAGACACACCTCCTTACAGTAGGGGGAGCACCAGTAGCTCCAAGGCCAACACTCAGGTGCCCGGCCACTGGCTTAGAACCTTCCAGGCATCTTGGATGGGTCTGTGGGCTGGCAGCTCTGAAACCTACACCTCCATGCACAATTCCACTCACACTTCACCCTAGAGGAAGGGCAGGGGAGACTGGAACCTTCCAAGCCCAACTCATGGCCTGAGGCTCTCCAGGGCCCAATCCACTTCTCCCACTGACACTTGCTGCCTTCCACTACCCCTCCACACCCCATAGCAGCCCAGGGTCACAGAGGCAAGGCCTCCAAGGGTTGTTTGGGGAACACTGGCTTTCCTCAACACAGGAAGGCTCCAGAAAGCCAGGTGCAGATGCCATGAAGATACCAAGGGTGGCCATGAGCTACAGGACACTGGAGAATGCCATCGCCACCCACTCACCTGGTCCCTTTCTTGTTGGGCACGGAGTATGGGCGGAGGAAGTCCAGCTTGCTCTTGCTGATGACGCAGAGATCAATGTTGCTCCCAGACCCCAAGTCATTGAAGATGCCAGCGGCAATGGCCTCACTCACCAGCTTCTTGGCTTCCTCCTCCTGAGAAAGAGAAAGGCAGCCAGAATGTAGAAGGTCCACGCCAAGCTAGAGCACACGCAGTGCCTTCTCCCCCAGGTGGAGCGCAGTCTCCCAGGAGCCCTGCAGTGTTTTCAACACACAATTTTTAGAGGGAGAAAACAACTCAAAGAACATCAATGGCTTGCCTCACGTTCCTCAGCTGCTAAGTGGGAGGCCTAGGCCTTTCAAACCTTCTACCTACACCCCTTCTTCACTGTGCTGCCACTATTACACAGCCACTGCAAAACCGTGGCACTGTCTCCAATTACCACCTAAAGCTGGGTCAGACAGTGAACTGTTTAGAGTTTGTGAGTATATTCAAGCTCTGCTGCTAGAGGCTGGGGATATGGCCTAGTGGCAAGAGTGCCTGCCTCATACACATGAGGCCCTGGGTTCGATTCCCCAGCACCACATATACAGAAAATGACCAGAAGTGGCGCTGTGGCTCAAGTGGCAGAGTGCTAGCCTTGAGCAAAAAGAAGCCAGAGACAGTGCTCAGGCCCTGAGTCCAAGCCCCAGGACTGGCAAAAAAAAAAAAAAAAAAAAAAAAAAAAGCTCTGCTGCAGCTACTAAACTCTCCTGGAGTACACAAACCAGCCACACACAGTGGATACAACTATTAGAACACAGATGTTGGATCTGGGCACCAGTGGCTCATACCTGTCATCCTAGCTACTCAGGAGGCTGAGATCTACGGATCATGGTTCAATTATCTTCAGTTAACCACCAAAAATGCCAGAAGTAGAGAGCGGCTTAAGTGGCAGAGTGCTAGCCTTGGGCAGAAAAGCTCAGGGACAATACCCAAGCTCTGAGTTCAAGCCTCAGAACCAGCACACACACACACACACACACAAAAAACAGATGTTAGGCTGGATTTGGTTCCTGGTCTTATTGGTTTGCTAAGCTCTGATCAAAAATGGCTGAAATTGGGGCTGGGGATATAGCCTAGTGGCAAGAGTGCCTGCCTCGGATACACGAGGCCCTAGGTTCGATTCCCCAGCACCACATATACAGAAAACCGCCAGAAGTGGCGCTGTGGCTCAAGTGGCAGAGTGCTAGCCTTGAGCGGGAAGAAGGCAGGGACAGTGCTCAGGCCCTGAGTCCAAGGCCCAGGACTGGCCAAAAAAAAAAAAAATGGCTGAAATTGCAAAGAAAAAAAACTGGGAGTGAGGGAAGGGGTGACCTTGTCTAAAAAGAAATATACTCTTTACCTGATCTATAAAATTGTAACTCCTCTGGACATCACCTTTATCATAACAATACAAAAATTCTTTTAATGGCTGAAATTTACTTTCTGACATGGTATTTCAAAGTTATTAATGTGGGGCTAGGGACGGAGTAACAAAACGACCACAACAGTAGTTCTGGGGAAACGCTGGCCTCTTTCCCCAGTGAATCTATCTGCTGCCCCAATGAGCATCTGCCTGCACTGGCGACTCAGCGCTCTGAGCCCGCTGGCTTCCGCTCCACGGTGAAGCAGCAAGTACGAACAGGCGGATTCGGTCCTTTCTTAGCTGAGAGGACTGTCACCTGCCACACTGTATGCTAGAGGCTAGAGCTACAGAGATGGAGGCACCCCCAAAGTATCCACACTCTGGGACTTTTGAGTCCAGTGCAGGCCTGGCAAAGATTAAAGAGTACCAGAGTAGGAGCTGTGGGAACCCCAGCTGGCTCGGCAAAGCTTCAAGCAGGACGACAGGTCAGGCTGTGCACCAAGTACCCAGAAAATGGCTGTGTGGTAGCAGGCAGGGCCTGAGGACCAGAATCCAAGCCTTTTATGTATCAAGGACACAAATGCAACAACTTCCCGGAGGGAGCCCAGCCTGTACTGAAGTTACTTCCTCCTTCAGTGACTTCAAAGAAACAGAGTCCCGGCCTCAACCTTAAGCCTCAAGACTAGAGTCACCGGTGGTGATGTCTGAACCCAGAAGGGCGCCAGCTCTTCAGCCAGCCCCAAGCCAGCGCAGATAGCAGGGACGGGAGCGCCCTCTACAGGCTTGGCGAGGAGGCGGAAGGCTCTGCAGGAAGCATTTCTGCCAAGGAGAAAAAAGCTGGACTGGGGGAATGGATCCTTACCCTGTTTCTGTTTTTTTATTTTTTAAACTTCCTGAGTGGAACCTTTGTGAGGCCAATGAAGCCAGTTATCCTCTCCGATATATACAAGCAGCCCTGCAAGAATTCACTCCAACAGGAACTCTGTCAAGACTCAACAGTCCCTCAACAACCCTATTAGACACGGTGAGAGCTGTGGCAAAGCAAAGTCCTTTGCGGAGGAGATGGTGGTGGCGGCTACTCCCTCCCCACAGACATAAGCATGCACTTAACGAATGCAACCTCATTCCAACCTGCTTCACTTATTAACCACTCTTAGATGTGCGTGTGCATGCTGGGAGCACTGTGCTTGCTCCCCGGCTCCTGGGCTCCCTTCTCTTCTCTGTCATTTAACCATTTCCTTCCTTTGTCTTTTCTCACCACTGCTGCCAGTGCTTGAACCAGCAACCCCGTGCGGCGTCTCAAATCCCGCCAGCAGCATTTAAGAGAACAGCAGCTCTTCCCAAATGATTTTATTTGGGGGGAGCCGGGCTGGAGGAAATTTAGTACAGGGAAACATACAGGACGTTAGACATGCATGTCTGATTGCAAAGCCCTCTGTTCAAGCAGAAAGCAGACGCTGACCATGCCGACAGTCAGTAAGTCTTCCTTTGTTTTGCACAAGTTCCGGCATGGGAACAGGTGACTGATAAAATCATGCAAATTCTGAAACTTACTATGAATAGTTTGACACGTTCATAAGACAATCATGTGTGCTGTTGTTACATGTAAAGGCTTAAAAATTAGGAACATACGCTTAAATTTTAGTTCCTCTTTCCATCAATTCTAGAAGAAAATTTCACACACACACACACACACACACACACACACACACACACCCCTTATAGACTGAGGACCAAAGAAGGTATGGAATGGACGGAACCTTGCATTTACTCAGCACCTGAGACAATGGCGATCACTGCCCTCCTTACTCGTGGCTCCAGCCATACTTTTACTGGGGGGGGGGGGGGGGGAGCTGATGGTCACCCAGATAACAACTTAAGTAATGAGCAAGTCTGCCCAACTCCAGCCATACCGACTCACAACCCTCTGATTAAGGGCCATGTCCAAGTCTGTCAAGCAAGAGCCTCAGCAGCTGGGCAAGTTTAAAAGGATGATGGCTTCTAATATGTCTGTGGGGCAACTAGCAGCCCCTCTGGCAGCCACTTCTTTCACAGAACAGGAACACTGTGCCTGCCCAAAGGTCTGGGTAACAACTCTACAGTATGCTGGGTCAATATTACAATACAGTTATTTCACGTACACCTTCCCCCAGCACCAAAACTCCTCAAACCACAAGGAAGTTGAAAATAACCAATGTTCCAGTGTCTCCCTATTATCTACACAGTTCATATCTTCAATACATATTTACAGAGACCTACCATGTCCCTGGGATGCTTGGTATGTTGAGTATCGTTGAGTTCAGTTTTCCAAAGACAGCATTATAGACACATTCGCAAATATAGTACTGGGTATTGCAATTAAACATCTTTTGTCTTTACCAGGTGCTGCCAATTTTTTTTTTTAAACTACCTGAGAAAACCAGAAACTAGTGGCCAGAGGCAGGAAAAAACACTACATTTCTCGGCCTCTGGCCCACAATACAGGCAGGAAAGGCGGTTCCTTCCTCTCCGACCCATTCTTCCTAGGAAAGCACGCAGTCCTTTCCTAGAAGATGCAGAGTGCCCACCCTGGGTTCTGAGCAGCTACTGCCTGGGGTCCAACTATGGTAGAGGGGCTCTGACCAGGGTCCTGGGTGGCCCCCACTGGCCAGGCCCAGGTGCCAGGGGGCTGCATCCCCTTCACCCAGCTGCTCACAGGTAGAGCTACTTGTCCTAAGGGAACTTCTGTCCAGCAGGATGTACAGTGGCTATTTAAAAAAAAAAAAAAAAAAAAGGTTGTGCAGGACAAGAGCATCGCATCTTCTACTCGAGACACGAACCATGACCCTAGTGCTGAGCGCCTAGCAAGAGAGCCACCAGGTTCAAAGACATCGTGGCAGGTGTGCAGTCTGGCGGGTGGGATTTGCACCTTCAGTTTCCTGTTTACTGCTGTGGTGCTTTGGGCAAGTCACTTCACCTCTCTGGGATCTTTCTTCCTCCTCTGTGATATAATGGCAATAAATCTTACCCTCAAGATTGCTGTAAAAATTAGAAACCAAGTACAGAAAGCACTTACTGTAGTGCCTGGCACACAGCAGATGCTCAATAACTGGAAACTTATTTAATAAAGCAAGCCAGAGGGCTCCTAAAAATGCCGTTTACCTCTAAGCCCCAAGCCAGAGAGAGGGCCGAACAAACCTGCTGACAAATGCTCACCCAGTGCTGTGCAGAAGTTCCTGGAATAATTAATCCAAGCAAAGCACACTCCCTAAAAGTTCCAAGAATATAAAAGGAACACTTCCTGCTTTATGGCTACAAAGACCAAACTAACTGGGAATAGCAGTCCCCGGGGCCACCCCTGCTTCTTAAATGAGATTACAATAAGAGTGATGTACTGTAGTACAAGTCGGCTGTGACAAGCAGCACTTTATAGAGCTATCTGTTTGTCTCCATCACTGCACCGCACAATGTGTCCCCGGGCTCCAATGTGCAGCTCCGTTTACCGCTCCATGACAAATGGCAGCACTTGTAAAAGGCACAAAGAGGTCCGCGTCGGCCACGTAATGGTCACCACAGCTGCACCCGAGTGCTTGAGGGGACAAAACAGACCCCCAAGTTCATTAAACTGACCAGTAATGGATCTTTCAAAAAGTGCCTTAGGAATCGTACCGAAAAGGCTAAAATAAATAACTCAGCATGGAAGGCTAATCTGAAATGGTGTTTGATAAATTATTTATACCACCGGCGATTGTCTGCATTTAATATTGGAGCTACTAGTAGCATCTTTAAAAGATGATTTATGTGTTGTAATGCTATTAAACTTTATATTGGCCCACTGCTAGCTATAAAGTCTGCTGAGATTTAGAGAATGAGTTTTAAACTGTCACTGCAACATCATAGGAGATGGAGGCTGTATTAAATCTTTACTTTAAACCTGTTATCTGGAGAGTTGCATTTTGTAGACACTCACAAACTGATAGATTACCTCGGCATCCGCTCCGGTGTGGGCCCAAAATAGTACAGCAAAGAAACTTTCCACATCATTCTTGTCTACAGCTACCATCGAAGCCCACCTCTCCCTACAGTGGTCTTGAGACTGGAGAGTCACCAACCAGAGTAAAATGTAGACGTGCCAGCCAATGGGTACCCTGGACAGCTTGGCATCCAATTAATCCTCTTTAAGTAAACCCTCCACCATTTGACTGCTGGGTTACCTGTATGAAAACAGTGCTTTATGTATACTGGGAGCAGACAAAATATCAAATATGTATTTGACTACCTTATTATTCAGATATGACCAGTCATTTAAAACAATGTATGTGTAGCAAGAGGAAGAAAAAAAGAACTTAAAAACTGTTGTTGGAAAGGAGGATGCCAGGAGCAGCCTTCTATTGGGGGAACAGGGATCCCCAACTCTGTTGTTTTCCCAAAGTCCCAGAGGAGTCCCCGAGCCTGTTCCTGTGTGTTCTGTCAGGCCACTTCCACAGGAGAGGTGTGTGTGTGTGGGGGGGGGTGTCTCCCCAGGACACAGTTCCCACTCATTTTCCTATTTGCTACAACACTGGATTCCATTGTTGATGGTTTAACTGGTGGGAAGCCAAGCTCAGGAGGCTGGGAGACATGGGCCAAAGGATACAAATTTTCAGTTAGGAGAAATAGATTCAAGAGACCTATGACACAATACAGTGAAAACAAATGATAACCATGTATTTTATTCTTGAAGATTGCAGAGAGGACATTTCATGTGTTCTCCCCTCTGCCACACAGAAGAATATGTGTTAACTGGCTTGATTTGACCACTCCATAACATATATCTCAAAGCATCATGGTGTAGATGGTATTTTTTTGTCAATACAAATTTAATTAAAGACTTGAGGGCCCTTGGGCCGGCCAAGATCCCTGATTGGTCTCTGCCCCGGGGGGGGGGGTGGTGAGTGCAACAGCAGGCCCTCATCAACAACCATGTCCTGGAGTAGAGGGGAATTAATGCAGTACAAAGGCCACTTCCGTGGACTCCCAGCTCCAGGACCCCTCCCTCTCTATGGACAGTCTACTCTGTTCCTTTTCAATAAACTCCCTGCTTTACTAGGAAAGACTTGAGGCGCTGAGTTCAAATCCCAGTACTGAAGAGTGGGGGAGAGGGGGAGTGGAGCAGGGAAACTACATGATCTTTGGTTACTTTGACCTGAAACATCAAAAAAGTCCAGTCTTCAGGCTGGGCAAAGCTCGGTGGTAGAGCACTTGCCTAGCATGTAGACACCTTGGTTTCCACTCCCAGAAAACAACAACCACCACAACATTAAATTCTGCTGCTCCGATCATCTAACAGCAGGTCAGGTTTGGGTGGAGACCGAGTTTGGACTCTACAAGAAGACTAAACTTCTGCACCTTGCACCTCACACCTTGTCCAGCTTGGTATCCCAGGCAAGTAGCAAAGTGCACTGCACATACATCACCAAGTGAAAGAGCAAACCGTAACCTCCAGTGCATGCATGCAGAGCTCTGCGTAACTCAAAGATGGACAGTACAGCAGATCAGCCCCCAAATGGGCCAGTTCCAAAATCATACCAAGCCCCGCAGGGGAACACCGGAAAACAGCACTGGGGGAGGAAGAGGCTTTAACATAATGTTTTGCAGTGGCCTGGTGACATGCTGAAGTCGTGGCTACGCCACTGGTGCTGCCTGAAGGAATTGCTAATGGTTAATGGATGGATAAAATTTAAAGAGCTCAAAACATGTTTAACAGTTGCCCCCAGCACAAACCTGATGCATCCCATGTGTGGCCGCGTCTTTTACAGTGGAAAAGCTAATTTAATGATCTGCAGACTGGGCTGTGTGACAAAAGCAAGGGTGTCCACGCTCTGCATCTGGCTGCGGCTGCTAGAGTAGACAGAGCCGCCTGTGCAAAGACCTGGGAATCCTGGAGCACAACTGAGAGGCAGCTGCATTGTGATGGGTCGACTGTGGTGAAGCACACCTGTAATCCCAGCACTCAGGAGGCTGAGGCACAAGTATCTCAAGTTTGAGGCCTTTTGAGACCTGGGCAACAAGGAATACCCTGACTCAAAAAGAAAAAAAAAAGAAAAACTGGAGGCATGGCCAAAGTGGTAAAGTGCCAGCTGTGAGTGAAAAGGCTAAGAACAAGAGGTCCTAAGTTTGAGCTCCAATAATGGCACTAAATGAATAAACAGATGGAAGAATGAATGCTGATTACATCTCTAATGTCAACTCATTGCTAGAGAGCTCTGTGGAAGTTCATGCACGTGCAAGGATGTGGTACTGCAGAGGACATGGTGCTGCAGGTGTGGCAATGACTTGCAGGGGTTAGGGGAAGAAGGGAAGCACAAAACCGGGCCTGTCTCAGATCACCAAAGGACGGAAGTGGGGCTAGGAAAGAGGTATCCGAGGATGCAGTCACACTGGGCCACAAAGGGCTCTAAGAGCTCTGGGTCACTGTGGAGCCCAGATCCAAGCTCTCTGAGTCTCGAGCTGTCCCTGGACCAGAGGACAACAATGTCTCTTGCCCAAGGGGCTTCACAAGATCGTTAGCAAGTCCTAAGATGGGAGGAAAAAGGCCCAGTGGAGAGAACTAACACTCCGGTCCCAGCACTGTGCCACACACATGCTTGTCCACGTGAGGATATAGAGGCGCTCGGAAAGGCTGGCTGCGGCACCCAAAGGCGCATGGCTGTGTCAGCAGAAGATCCGAGCCGGGGAGGATGCCAAGTCAGGGCCTGGCATCAGCAAGCTGATCCCCCACTACTCCACCATTAGGAAAGATGGTGGCGGGCAAGTGGTTTGCTGGAATCTGTGAGTGAATAGAAGGAAAAATACCTAAGCTTCCAGAGGGAAAGGGACCAAAAGAGACGAGAACATATTGCTTTCCACACGGAGAAGAAATCAGTGTTCACAGCATATGTGTACACAAATATATATTTCCAAGGCTGCATTAAATCAAATGTAATCAGAAAAAAAAAACACATTAAAAGCCACACAAGACTGAGCTTTAAGGAAAGCACGAGGGATGTTCAACAATCCTCAAAACGAAAACTAGAATGAAGTACTAATAAGAGCTTCCTCAGCTTTCTCTCTTCTGGATCAACACAGCTATGCAACAGTAGCAGTCAATTCCTAGAGACACTGAAAGTCGAGTGGGCAATTCTTGAGGGTGAGGGGGAAACTCCTAGGCTGAAATCACCTTGTAAACCTCCTGTCACCAGTCAGGCGTCTGCAGCACAAAGAGCACTCGGGATTGGCTGGTGCAGTGCGGCGGAAGGAGGCGTGTGGGGCAAAGGGGCCGGGCGCCTCAGGAGACCTACCTGGCTGGTCACCTTTTCCTGGGTCCCCAGGTCAGTCTTCAGATTGGCTCTTGTCACTTACAGGGCAGGAGGAGATTTGAAAAGAGCACAGAGAAACTTCCAGGGCTGGACGCTGATAGATACATTCAGTATACTAACTGTAGTCATGGGAGAGAGGGAACCTAAGAGAATGAACACTGTGTTGTAGCCTTGGTGGTACATCCATTCATGTTTTTAGGTCTCAATTTCCTGGTACCCAGGAGTGAGCTGGCACGGTGTTCCCCTTGCTAAGGTTGACACACAGGGATACAGGTGAAAACCCTGCTCTTCCAGGGCTCTGATGCAACAGGCACCTGCTAGTCTCTCAGTCCTTTCTCAATTCTTTTTTCAGAGCAAATCAACTACAGGTGACTGCAATGTGATGCACAGAGGCTTGGTTCAGGGTGCACTTTCTGTATAGAACTTATACTGTATCACTAAGAAGTGATACAGTGGCAATATTATCAGTTATTCCTACTTCATGAGAACTATATTCCTAAAGGAAGAATTACAGTTACTGTACACAGGCACCTATGCAAAGTACATTACTCTGCTTAACTTAGTAAGGCCCCTAGTTTTTGAGGTATTGGGGTTTGAACTCAGGGCTTCACTTAAGCCACACCCTAGCTCTCAAACTACCTTTGAAGGTGGCACTCCCTTTATTTACATTTTACAAATCCAAGAAATCTCAACGCAAGACCAACTGGCAAGTCTGAAATGAAACACAGTGCTTTAACTTCAAAGTTCATGATTTTTATCACCTGAGAGAAGAAAATATCTCCAAAAATAATTGTGTTGCCTGTCTGGCCCTTAACTAACCAATCGCCTATAGGTTTATCTTTTGTTTTGTGTCTGTTTGTTTTAAGCAATACTGAGGTTTGAACTCAGGGACTTACACTGCTAGAGAAGCCTAAGCACAACCCATGCACATCTTCACCCTTTTGGCTTGCTTATTTTTTAAAAGATGTCTTTTTGCCCAGGAAGCCTGGTCCTTGATATTTACACTTCCCACATAGCTGGGATTACAGATTCATAATACCTCGCCTGGACTGTTGGTTGAGATAAGGCCTTGAAAACATTTTGTCCAGGCTGGCCTCAAACAGCAGTCTTCCTGATCTGAGCCTCCCAAGCAGCTAGAATTACAGGCTGACTTTGTCTTTTTAAAGTACCTCTAAAAACTATTAGTTGCAAACCTATGGCTTAAATAATGCTACTCTAGCCAGATGGTCAGTGGCTCACACCTGTAATCCTAGCTACAGGGAGGCCAGCCCCCTGTTCAAGACACCCCTCCTCGGTCCACAACTGGGGTCCAGTGTTGCATGACTTGTAGAAAGCTGAAACTGGAGGATCAGAGTTCCAAGACAGTCCTGAGCAGAATAATCTGAGCAAAGGGAAGCTAGATTCAGTGGCTCAAACCTGTGATCTCAGTGTCAACTTTTAGACAGCCTAAAAAGAGGCATTATGGCTCTGGTTAGAAACAAGATCCTATCCTAAAAACAGATACTGAAAATCAGGGCAGGAGTAAGAGCTAGCTAGAGGCTCAGCTGGGTGGTAGAGCATCTGCCTAGCAAGTGTGGGGCCCTGAGTTCAAACTTGGCACTAGGCATATGTGTGTGTATGACACACA
The DNA here is from genome assembly GCF_023159225.1 of Perognathus longimembris pacificus. Lineage (NCBI taxonomy): Eukaryota > Metazoa > Chordata > Mammalia > Rodentia > Heteromyidae > Perognathus > Perognathus longimembris. The sequence goes on from NC_063161.1 coordinate 153,702,531, forward strand.
CACACACACAGCCCCAGACACAGAATTGGCTACGAATTAAGAACATTCTGATTGATGACTTCTCTACCACAGAATGCATACTCATCATATCCCCAAAGGATCTGGGGATTCTTGGCATTCACCTCAGCAATACCTACCTCCAAATGTTTACAAGTCTCTAAAGTACAAGCTCTCAGCAAAGAGAACAAGTCAAATTATTTTCTGACCACCTGTGTGTCAAAAGAAAAGGTACCCTTTAACTTAATTTTCCCAATCAAGCCATTCACTGATTGCACATTGTAACCAAGGCAGAGCAAGGGTACTTTAATTTTCTTGAAGTTTCAAGGCAAAAGGCAGTCAGAGGGTAAAAGGCAGCAAACGTTTAATGTCTTTGATTAACAATGTACAATCCTGTGAAATGCCAACTTTGACCGGTGGTAGAAGTGAACTTTCTATTTTATTAACTGGGGTTGACAGGGGGGTTGTTCAAGAGGCAAACGTCAGTGGTCAAAGCAGATCTCCTGAAAGCCCATCACATTAGCTTTACCATCACCACAACGGCACTCATCTCAGTTAAGAGCCAATGGATCTGTCAAGGAATCAAAGTCAACAGATCCTTAGATCTTTTTAATTTGCTGTTATCAGCACAGTACTAACTTTAGAGAAAATATATTCCAGTGTGGTGACAGGATGACAAGGACATGGTGGCTGCACTTTACACAGGGCTCATTGCAAATATTTTCAAAAATCTGTAGCCAGGTGCCAGTGGTGCATGCCTGTAAATCCCAGCTACTCAGGAGGGGAGCTCAAGTGGTAGAGTGCTGGCACCCAGGCCCTGAGTTCAAAGCCCAACACTGGCACAGCAAAAATTAAAAAAAATCTGTACTACTAGGTAGAATCTTAAAATAACTATTTAGCACAACTTCCTATTATGGAGAAGGGGGTTTTGTTGTTGTTGTTTTGTTTTTTCATAAATTCAGGGTTAGGGGAGACTGGTACAAATTACTTCACAGAAAGCCACAGCAACATTATCTGTGAAGGTTAAGACTTTAACTACCTTCCTGAGGTATGCTGCTGGGGTCTCATTACGGCAGGTAATCTCACATTCCGCCATGCACAACACTCTAAGTACCAGCATCTCCCAATTACACTGCAACGTAAATCTCAAAGGACATCTGAGAAGTCTGCACCGCTCCTGCACCCACTACCGAAACACAGCCACCTCTAATGGAACGTGGCAGCTTTCGAGACTAAATATTCACACGCAGGGACAGGGCTGCTAAGCTCCGGCCCTCGCTCACAGTGAAGAGCGGGTGCTAATTAAAAGGCCACACTGACTGGAGAAATGACCACCCAGACAACTTTAGACACTGTCTTGAGTTTTGTTTCCATACTTCCAAATATGCTCAGCCATCCAAGCTTCCAGGATTTCACAACTGCAAAAGTTAGAGCAGGAACGAGCCATCATCTTCAGGCTTCCCACCACGTCCTTCAAGGCTGTCTTAGAGAGATTCCATCACACACATACACATACAACCCTCTCCCGTGTCATTTTCTCTTGCTCTTCACTGCCTGCCCACCCCATAGGTGGAGACAGTAATTAAGGGAGGCCCCAGCACTGGATCAGTGAACTGTGGCTGACTATCCTCCGTGCCTCGCAAGGACCACCACTGATCAGCAGCTTGCAAGGCCTTATAAGTGACCCCAATGGCCACATCACTGCTCTTCTGGTGCCACAGATACTAAGGGACTTCCTGGCGCAGTCCCACACCTCTGCCAAGGCTCTGGGTGCTTCTGACTTTTTTAAAGTCTTCACAAAAGCAGATGGCTATGGTCAGTCTTACCATCACTGGGCTATGCTTGGGAACTATTTTTTCTTCCGCTAGCAAAACCTACACTTCATATACAGGCTGTCAAATTTTTGAAAAAGAAAAGAACTGTCATGATAGTAATGGCTTTGAAATAATTCATCTAAGCCAAGTAGTCTCATCCCTCTTTTCTTAAGAATTGCCAATCTCTTCAAATATTGGCAGTTCTGTTTATTCAGATCTTTTGATGTATGAAATTTGCTGACATTTCCCCCTTGTGTTGATACAGACATATGAAAACTGTGAGGCCCCTCCCCCCTGCCTTTGGGGTGTGTAAGATATAGGGGCATTTTTTGAAATGACCCTATTTTTTAGGTCAGAAGGTAAATACAAACAGCCCAGTGGCAAGTTAAAACGAAGCCAGGCAGTGACTCGCTGACATGCTGTTCAAGCCTGCGAGGGACTGACTCTGGTCAGTAGTCCCACAAATGCTTACATGTCTACGTCACAAAGTTTTTCCTTTTTCTATATTAACTTGCATGTATAATGTAAACCCACACAGGCACTACGTTTAAATATTTAGCCCCAAATGTTATTTTAAACTTAATTTTTCCACAGAGCCATTTCAGTTAAATTTTTTTAAAAAGAAACTTCCCTAAAATTCCTAATCGTACTTCAGTGTGTACCGGCGGCAGGGTAATGTCGGGCTGTGTGGCACACCCACCCACCCCCCTTCTGGTATCACACAGCACACAAGTATAATAAACCATGTTAATATTTCATTCCACTGTGAAATATGCTGGAGTATCAATTCAACATCTGCTGTCTTTAGGGCCTGGGAGTCCCGCAGAGACACTTTCAATTTGTAATTGAGTTCTATGCTGAATTAATCAGCAGTTTATCTTTTTTACTAAAATAATGTCTTCACCACTAACCCAGATTTACATTAACAATTTATGCCAAATTACCTGCCAAGGCAAAACTTATAAGATTCCAAGCTACCATCTAGTAACATTCAGCCCTATATTTCATTTCTTCCACTTCTCTAGCCCATACACAAGCCAAGTAGGAATCCATTGTTCAAGGGTCCCAGCCTCTGGCCGCGGCCGACCTCTTGGCTCTGTAGCACAGCCTCGCTCTGCGACAGTGCGATCCATGGGGCTCTCCCGCCTACCCCAGAAAGCCATTGTTCGGTGAGTGGCTAGGATTCAAACGTTTTCATAAAATACCTTTCTAGAGCAGAATGATGAAATCAGCGAATCCTCAGAGTTCTTTTCTCACTCCACCCCCACCCCCCAGATATGCCAAATCTTGGCTTGGCTCAAGTACTAGAAAGACAACATGATAAAGAGAGCACTTGGGGGCCTTAAATTACATAACTGACCCAAGTTCACAAGGTGATTCAATCTAATAAAACTGGGGTAAGGTCCATTTTCTCTTTGATGTCACAATGCAGAGAAATCAGGAATATCTTCCTCTTATTTTCACCTGTGTAGTTGGAAGCCACTAAACACTTACTCCATTCACCACTATTCCTGAACTCAGCTCTTGCTTCTCTCTGATTAAATACTCCCTGGCCACAAAGAAGTTACATTTTGCCTGCTGGACTTCTGCCACAGGTGAAGCAAGTACATGCTTTGTGAACTAGTTCTCATATGGTAGATTTCTTCCTACATATCAGTTATAGAAAATATGTGACACAAAGAAATGCAGCATAAATCATTACCAATCTATTATAGAGTGCAACAATCCCTCCTTCTCTTTTATCTGCTTGGTTACTACTGTAGAAGAATGCCCACTTCATATGGGAAGGCCTCTTCCAATAAACACACCCCTGGACACAGCACCACCAACTGTATTCAGCTGGCACCCAGTCTGATTACATACTGATTACATACCGGTTATGTAAGAATATGAAATTCAGTGTTTATCTAGCAGGGTTGAAGACATGAAAAAAAAATTAGCATAGAAAAAAAATTGGCACCAGTACTGGGGTTTGAACTCCAGGTCTTGGCTCTCCCTTGGCTGTTTCACTCTACCACTTGAGCCATACATCCACTTCTGGCTTTTAAGTGGTTAAGTAGAGATAAGCTCTGCCTGCTTTGGCTGGCTTTGAACCACAGTTCTCAGGTCTCAGCCTCTTGAGGTGCTAGAAAGGACTGGTGTCTGGCATAGCACAAAAATGCTTTTGACAGAAAAATTTTTTTTTATTTGTTTTGTTTTTGTTGCCAGTCCTGGGGCTTGGACTCAGGGCCTGAGCACTGTCCCTGGCTCCTTTTTGCTCAAGGCTCGCACTCTACCACTTGGGCCACAGCACCACTTCTGGCTTTTATCTATATATGTGGTGCTGAGGAATCGAACCCAGAGCTTCATGTATACGAGGCGAGCACTTTACCACCTAGGCCATATTCCCAGCCCCAGAAAAAAAAAATTTTTTTTTAAAGAATCAACAAAGTCAGTAACTTTGCCAGGGAGCTTTTTGTAAATTCCCTTTGATTATTCCTCAGAGAATAGGAACTTAAATTAAGGGTCATTTTTCCTAAGATTTGTTACTTCTTGTTCCAGAAGCCTGGACCAGGAAGAATCTCTCCCACCTCATGGATTTTGGTACACTGTATTATTCCTCTTCTTATCTAACCCATTTTTACTTCCTGAAACTTAACAAGAAGATAGACTTTCCTAAATTTCCTTAATTCTTTCTCTAGAACACCCTCAACTTTCAATGTGAACTTTTACCAAAGATAGACTACAAGATCAACAGTGGAAATGAAAAGCAATCATCATTCGCTGGGAATCTGGAGACTCACAGACAAGAAATAAACAGATTTGGCCAAAGGGATGGATCTGCATGGCCAATAGTCAAAAGACTAAGGAATCCCAGAATACCAAAGGGAAAGAAGCAATTACTTTTGAAATCCCAATGTTGTACAGCAAGAAGTAAAACCCTGCTCTTGAATCAATTGCGAGGCAAAGACAAAGGCAACTTTGGCTAAGAGCCCACAAAACAAAATGCAGCAAGACCCAGAGAAATGACGGTTTACCTCATGAAGCCCTTTCTGCCTCTCCAAAGTAGGCTGCCAGTGGGGTGGATTTAGGACAGTAAGGTAATTTTTTTAAAGAGGAAGAGGCAACTTACCATACCCAATGCTGGTGGAAGGCTCTCCACTCACCATGTTTCTTGATATCTGTTATCTTGTTTCTTATTATATTGTTATCACACACACACACACACCCCACTGCCCCATAAATGCCACCTTTAGGATCTGCTCTTTTCTAAAATTAAGTTTATGCCACTGAAAATCACTACTAAGAAGAATTTTATGGGCTGGGGATATAGCCTAGCGGCAAGAGTGCCTGCCTCGGATACACAAGGCCCTAGGTTCGATTCCCCAGCACCACATATACAGAAAACGGCCAGAAGCGGCGCTGTGGCTCAAGTGGCAAAGTGCTAGCCTTGAGCGGGAAGAAGCCAGGGACAGTGCTCAGGCCCTGAGTCCAAGGCCCAGGACTGGCAAAAAAAAAAAAAAAAAAAGAAGAATTTTATACAGGCTTCTGGATTGTAACATAGGGTGTGACACCTCTAAGACTTAATGTCTTATAGTAAATAAAACCAGAGAGAATATTATTGAGGATAATTAAGATACCTTTTTTATTTAATAAGGACACAATTTGCTAGGTCTAATGCTTCCGGTCATAAGGAAAGTCAATAAGCAGGAATTATGACCAAAAGCAAGTGACAGAAACAGCTTCATGGAGACCTCCAAAGTGATACTTCAGTATTTACACATTTAATCAGCCTAGCTACTGTTCATGTCCAGTGTTGATAAGAAGCATGGCCAATGTTCCAATTACTTTATCTAAACATGTCCTCAGTTGTACTAGTTCTTAATAAGGGATCCGCCAAAACCATGAGATGGCAGCTCACACCCACCAGGATGGCTGTGATCTAAATGAAAGGTGCTAAGTATTAACAAAGATATGCAGCAATCAGAACTTTCCTAGGCTGAAAGTGGCACAAACCCTGTGGGAAGGTAAAACAGAGTTATCACATGACCAATACTTCCCGAGCACATAACCAAAAGAAACCACAACACACATCCACTTGCACTGTACGTAGGTTCACTACAGGATCATAGCCAAAAAGGGGAATTCACAATGAACATTAACTAATAGATGGACGCACAAAATGTGATAAAGAAATACTAATATATGTTACAGCATAGATGAAATACTATGAAACTAGTATAAGGGAAAGAAACAAATGACAAAGGTCAGTATGATGACATTTAGATCATGTCCAGAACAAGCAAATCCATAAAAGGCAGAACTAGGCACTAATGGCTATTCAGAAGGCTCAGATCTGGGGATCACAATCCCAAACCAGCCTGGGTGGTGAGTCTCTTATCTCCAATAAACTACTCAGAAAAAGGCAGAAGTGGTGCTATGGCTCAAGTGGTAGAGTGCTAGACTTCAGAAAAAGAACCTAAGGGAGAGTGCTCAGGCCCTGAGTTCAAGCCCAAGGACTGGCACACACACACACACACAAAAAAGATCAAAAGCAAATTTGATGCAACCTAAGGCTGGGCAAGAGCGGGGAGGGGGAGATGGCGAGGGACTGTTAATGGGTTCCGAGGGTTTTTGAAAGGTGATGAAATGTCCTACAAGTGACTGTGGTAAAAGTTGCATAACTGTGAATATACTAAAAGAAATCACTGAATTGTACAGTAAGTGAACTGTACGGATGTAGTAATATGTCAAATATATATTCACATATACATATAACAATGATATTGAGCATAAGTTATTATATATTGCCTATATAATTGGTATCAATTATATACATATATGAATTATATATTGGGTTGTTACTAAATAATAAGGCATTCAACATCATTTCTAGAACAGAGGACCTGAAATAACAGAACATCTAATGACATGTCACAAGCCACATTCTAATAGTAATTTTTTTAAAAAAGATCAAATAAACAAAAATGTGAGCATTGAAAAGACCTTAAAAAATAATTTTAGTCCAACCAACTGCACCTTTTCCCTCATATAAACATACCTAAAATCTGGAAAAGTCAAGTTCAGCTCATTAGGCTGACACACATTACAGTACTCTAAGAAAAAGTCTTAAACACCATCAATAAAGATAGGAAAGCCATTGTTTATAGTAGTTGTTGAAGGTCAATTTTTTTAAAATTTTGCATTTACTTAAAACTGTGTTTGATGCCAACGGGGTTCAGGTTGCACAGGAAGGTGCTTAGGCTAAACACTGATCGTCTTCCTTGATCTCCATTGTCTGCTGTGTGGGTTCCGCCAGCAAACCTCCCAGCGAGTGGTCACCTTCCTATGGAGTCATTAAACCTCAGAATGTCAGCTGGTGGGATTAGCCAGCAGCTTCCACACCTGAGCCCCCGTGGCAGGGACAGAGGCATTTGGATCAAGATCACTAATGAATACAGAATTCATATGCCGCTTGTCAGGGCTCCTGAGCTCAGTCCACAGATGCAACCTAAATAAGACAGAGGACAGAACCATTGTTGACAAAGATTAAAAAGTTTTGGCAGTTGAGGGAAAAGAAGAAGCCCCTCATTATTCAAATATGATAGTCTTATTTATTTTTTTATTTTGTTCAAATTATTCATAACTTGCCTCAAATGGACAAATGCCATTCACCAGTACTTAAAGACTTCCTGGTCTCATTACTAAATCTGAGGAGGGTTGTGCCATCTGTATATCAGCAATCTAAAAAAAAAACAGTACTCACGTAAATAATATTTTAAAGTTTTGGGGTTGAAACAATCACAAGATACTTGAAGTGGAGGATGTTTAAAGGTTAAAAACAAAAACTAAACTAAAATTGCAAGGGTACAAAAAAAGATCTGCCAAATTCCTTATCTCTCTTCCTTCCCCCTTCCCACCCTTCCTTCTCTCCTTTCCTTCCTTCCTTATCACCCTCAACCTTTCAAAGTCTGTCATTTCCCTGCACCTTTCTGTTTCTGGGTTCCTTCCACTCACTGAGTTTACAAAGAAGTAAGTTTTACATTTATATACCTCCTCTGCCACATATCTGGCTTTCTGTTTTCTCTTACCAGAGAAAAAGAACAGTCCAAGAAGTCCATCCATGCCTCTACTGAGTAACAAGTCAGAAGTCTTCCCTATTCTATTATCAAAGAATCACAGGTCTCCAAAAGAAGCAGAACAGCACAGTGGCTGATTTTATCAGAGGACCAGGTTTTATCATATGGACCAGAGTTCAAATCCTGACACCATCACTGATCAGATGTGTAACCTTAGGGAAGTGATTTGATCTCCCTAAGATGCCAATTTTCTTTTCTTCAAAATGGAAATGACAAAATACTGAACTTACAAAACAGCTGAAAAGTAAGATAATGCAGGAGGGGCAGATGCTAGAACAGAACGTGGCATGACGTAAGTATCAGCTATTGTGATCACTGTGTTTTCAAAACCTCCCTTTTGGCATCAGTTATGTGCTAAACAACCTCCATTTCCTGTCATCATGTCCTCTATAAGAGTCTGTCTTCTATACCAAGCTTTCGGAAAGAAAAATCTCAGCTATCTATGTTATAAATCACCAAGCCTAATGCCAGCACAAATAATCTCGTTAGTTGTTGCTATGGGACGTTTCTATCCTACTATTGAATAACTAGAAAAAGGCAGCTGCCATATTTTAGAGCCAATTTTGTATTTGCCACCATAGGAGATGTTTTTACAGTCTGAATCTAATTCTCAGGGCAACTTGCAAATGAGTCTCTGAATCTCACCTTACAGATAGGACTCTCACTTGCCCAGAAACATGCTTTTAGCACCCTGAAAACAGATTCAAGGTAAACTCTGTGCCCCTTTCTGTCTGGTCATATTGAATTCATGTTGTTTTTCTCTGGAACCATCCTATGTGCCACACTGAGCAGATTTTTTTTTAAATCAGAATAGTGCAAATCTCTTACATGACCATTCATTCATTCATTCATTCATGTACAATGCAAAAATGAATCTGCAGCTTCAGTCTTTCTATTGCTGGACTTCAAAAAATAGACAAACACATAGTTACCTCTAACATTTGCTGTCAGAACAGCATATTGGTACCAAATCTTTCATTATTTAAAGTGTGTCTATAGCTGCCTGCAATGACAGATTAATTCTGCTTCCTTGGCAGCTAGGTGTTTGGCAACACGTTTGTGAGGTAACCATGAGCCTTTAGGGCGATAGCTGCTCACATCTTTAGCAATCTGCAAGGGTTTCTCTAGAGGCCAGCACGGGCCGAGTGATAAAATATGACTCCATAAATCAGACAGCTGAAGTGGCACTTGTATACGTCACTATCTATCTTCACAGCTTCTCTCTGAAGAGGACAGGGTAAGAGCTCATCCCTGGGTGCTGCAACCAGAGAAAGGGCCCGCACAGCTGCCCCTGACTAAGCATGTGCTACTTAAAACTGAAGCCATACTAAGACTGAGGAAAAGATCCTGCTGGTGTTAGCATGCCTCAGGCAGCAGTAGAAGCTTCAGCAAGTCATCTTCAAAAGGCAGAGAGCCAGAGCTCTAGAAACCTGTAAAAATTGGCTAAGCCTGCAGTCTTCATTGCTTTAAGTTGAGCATCTTCAAAGTCTAGAATTCTAACTGTAGGGCACAGCAGCTGCCACTGCAGATCTGATCCTCTCAGCTTTTGGCAGCTCTCAACTTGAAATTCTAGCAAAAGAATTTTTCAAGTTGCTATTATTGCCTGTCATGGATTTATAAATATTGTGCACTATCTGCTGCGGCATGGCTCTCATGGGACACCAGAGCATGCCAAACGCATAACAGAATGAAAAATAGTTTCTATTCTTCAAATAAATGCTAATTTTTTAACTGTGCTCACACGATGTGTTTGGTGACCAACTTCAATGGTACAGAATATGTATGGGAGGGGGGGCCCTGATTGTCTTTTCCAGCAGCATTCAGCTGCTACTTTCATTAAGCTTGTTTAATTAGATTCCAGATGCTAATTTGCAAGTCGATACCAGAGGGTGCAGGACAGTTTGCCTTTGAATCATTCCCTGTGATGTGAGGGTCCTGCCGCACACCACCACCCTTCGGCGGCCCTTGAATGGTATTCTGACAATTAGTGCAAAGAGGGGACAGTATTGATCTTGACAGACTAAATATTAATCTTCTACCCATTTTAATGAATTATAATCTTCAAAAATGTTCATTTTCACTGGGCCAAATGAAAACACTCCTTCTTACAGAAAAACAGAATGGAAGGAGAACCTCAGCTTCTATTCTTTTCCTAATTCCCTCCCCTAAAGACCAAAATCTGTATTATTATTTTGGCAATTTCAGCTATTTTCAAGATAGAAGCCACTCATTTCCAGGTTCTATGGTCACACTCCTTACATTTAACTAGGAAATGTCCTTCCTGGAAAGGCTAGTGTGGCCAACACGCTTCTTTTCTGGCTAGCCTGTGTTAACCACCACCTTAACAACAGAGGGGGAAAAAACAAGGAACGGCTCCACACAATTCCGTCATCCAAACACCTCTCATATAACTGACCCTTTGTCATTGGGTCACCACACACATTCAAAACCCACTATACTAACAAATGTTTAAGCAGCACCTTTGCTGAGAAAGTATGACATTCATTGTCAATAAGAAACACAATTTTTCATGGCCTGATTCTGATCGACACTGAACACTATGAAGTTACTACATTATTTCAAAGGAGATTTAATCTGAAAAGTACATAGAGTTGCTTTGGACCCCTTTCTTCTGCCCATGGACAAATGCTGGCTGAACCCTACTAGGTACCAGTGATGGCCGCATGCAAAGGGAGAGAAAAGAATTGAGTCTCTCCACTCAAACTTCCAGGATAACAGCAAAGTATGTGGGGGGGGGGGGGGGGGGGCGGACAACACACGACAGGATAATAAAAATTACAAGCCCACTCCAGGAAACTTTTGGATCACAAATGTGTGAGAACTTTAAAAAAAAAATCCTTCAGTGTCTTAAATTCACGGGTTATTTGGCAGCTTGTCTGAATCAAAGGGAACAAGTCATTGGTTTGAATGACCTAAAACAACAGAACTGCATCTCAGGCCACATTGGACTGCTTTTCTGACCTTGACCTTCAGTGAACACTTGTCCTCTGACCCATCTTCCTTTGCCTGGCTCCTTAACAGGGTGTCTGCTTTGCTGACTCTGCTCCAATATTGTAGATCGTTGAAAAGTGCACTTAGTTCTATCTTCCTGCTATCTCAAAAAACATGTTCAGCCCTTCCCAGACAGGAAGGTGATTTTGATGACTCAGATTTTGCTTTAGCTCAGGGTCAATGTAACAAGCATGTACAGAAGGTTGGGAGTTGAAGAACAGAGGTTTAATGGTCCCTGTCCTCAAGGAGCTCACTCTCTCACTGGTAAGTGGGGAGGATGCCCTGAGGTCAGCTACATGAAACAGGACAGTGTGTCCCGTGCAGCACTGAGACACAACCAAATGCGGAAGCCACTGAGGGCCCCACTGGCAGACATGGGCAAGGCGGAGGCATCACCAGCAAGCAAAAACACATTGTTCCAAGAACAAACAGCTTGCAAACAGGAATGGCAGAAGTGACCCCTGTTTTCCAAAGTTCAATATTCAACCCCCTGGGCTTGCACATGGTGGTGACAAGTTTAACAGTATCTTGGATGACACTATATAGGCACATCATATCCAGGATTTAACAGACACAAACTCCCTTAAAAATAAAGTGAAGGTAAAGTGATGTGGTTGTGGAAGAGTGGGGAGGACTGACTGGAAATGTTTGTATCTTGAGTGATAGTCAAACCCCACTGAATGCATAATCTGTTCGTTTTATGACATGTAAATTATCTCAATTTATTTTAAAATTAAAGAATAGATGATACCTGGATATGGTATTTTAAAAATGCAGCCCAAAACTGACAAACTCAAGAAACAATGAGACTGGCTTTGCCAGTCATTTTTTCTTGTGACATTTTACATAAAAACAAGTGGAACCAATACACCTAAAACAGTACCATTTCAACATGTGTGAACAATCTAATTTTTTTTGTGTGTGTGCTACTAAGCGTTGAACCCAGGGCTTTATCTATGCTAGGTAAGCTCTCTACCACTGAGCTACCGCCCCGATCCACCATAATTTTTTTAGTGTCTATTAACGTGAATTTAGACTTTAAGGTATTATCTGTTAACAGCTGTTACACTATTATTTGCCTTCTGTTCACTTTTAAAGTCCACACTGGAGAAGCAAGTCCACCTACCCGCATCTTCACAGTGATTTTCACTGACTGTCACTGTCAAGTTTGCTAACTTAAGTGAACAAAAGTTGATATTATAAATTCCTCTTAATTCATCTGAAATAGATACTGATTCAATCTATTTCGGGATCTTAAAGGTAAAGCAAAACATGAAGTGACGAGTTATAGACATAATTAATCTGCAAAATAAATTTGTAAAATAAATTTGCTGGTAATAGCAGGGATTTTACTGAGGAATGCTGGTATTTCCCTTTTCTCCTCAAATCACATCACTATTCAATTTGTAGCCTTTGATCCATTTCAAGTCCAAACTCTACAGTATAAAATGATTTAAGCAGAGTGCTAAGTCACTTTATATTCTGTACTTTCAACTTTTTCTATAGTTCTCATTTCTCTTTAATATATGGAGGTTCCAATAGAAATAGACAAACTTTCCAGAAAATTTGAAAAGATTAATGTATTTTAAAGAAGAGCATAACATTAAATCTCCCTTACTCTCTTTTTGAGTGGCCTAGTATATATTAGATTTTCTCTATGTATTTAAGACCCCCAACAGAAAATAATACTGACATAGGAAAATTTTTTCACACTGAGAAATGAGAAAATAACCCTAATTTCATTTACAGTTTTATAATCAGCCTTGTTTACTATTCTTAATTGGAGCAGGATATTACCATTTTCAGTAGAAAACACCTATCCAATTCTCTCTTTTCATTTCTGTCAATGTTATTTGTGCATTCCTCACGTCCAAAGGGTAGAGTAGTTTGTGACAGAAACCTCGTCCTGGCTGATCAGTACCTACAACCCAATGCTCTGACTTTTCACAGCACTTGGCCCAAACTGAAAGGGCAGAGAGAACTTCAGAGCTCCAATGACACCTACTGATCCAATGACAAGAAGATGGTGGAAGAACAAAGTACGCTTAATATGTGATCTTCCCCCAAAGACAACCAGGAGTAAAGCAATGTCAAAATGTAATCTTCAAGGATATCCTTTGGTACCTAAAGAAAATATGTGCAAGTTAGAAATGCCAGAAACCAACAAATTAAGAGATGGGGTAAACCACTCTTCAACTGCATGTCAATTGTGGAGAACAAGTAGATACATCCTTCCAAAAAAGTGACCAATGAAACATCAAGCACACATAACGCTGGACCCGCTGGTTCAGCGGTGCTCAGCAGTGCAGATGAAGTGCAGAGCAGGAACAATGAAGCACCATGAACATCCACACACACTGTGCACTCTTTCCAAATGTGCAAGGTAAGATGTGGGGATCTGTTATTAAAGAGGATTTTCATGGTGGTTGCTTACTGGGGGGTCACATCTATTATTAAAGCAGACAGGAAAAAAGTCACTCACGAAATCTACCCCTCCCCATCACTAAAGAAGAATCTCTTACAAGCATATCTGAGACCCTAGCCCCATTATGCCCTGAGAGCAATCTATAAGGATTTTCAAGACCAACCATTTTCAAGTCAGCTCTGTGTGACACACACACACACACACACACACACACACACACACACACACACACACACACACACACACACACCATAGTTGCTTTATTCTTATTGAGGAAAAAAAAACTATGCTTTTGAGATACTATGATACTGAAATCTTAGCACACAGGAAAACATTCCATGCTACAGCAGTAAAGAGGAGTCTTAGACAGGCCAAAGTCCAGAACAAAAATCTGCAGTGCTAGCTCTTCAAGCCCAGGAAAGGCATACCACGCCTCTACAAGGTATTCTCCCAAGAAGCCAATCTCTTCAGCAAACACACTACAAGTGTGCCCAAAAACTCAAAGGATGCTGCTAGAGGAGGAACGGGTAACCAATCTGAAAATATTCAATATACAGTTAGAAAAGTATCTGGAAGAAGATAATTACAGGGACTTACATACCTCCATGTCAGGCCTAAACTTATCTTCAAACACAGCCATTGCTGCCAAGGAGCCAGAACCTGTAAGAAAAAGATGCACTTTTAGTGTATTTCACCAACTCTCGCCTTTTCCATCTCTCGTTTCCCTCAGGACAACAAAAATTGCAAAACATTACCAGTGCCACACTTGAGTACAGTGGAAATGCCAATCCTAGAGGGCTACATCAACAGGACGAAAAACCAGCGCTCCATAAGAACGCGAGTCCCACTTACCACTAGCTTGGGTAAACCTGCACCTAACTAACGGGCCGGCCCTACCTCTATACTGACGAGTCTAATTGTAAATCATTCACAATGAAATGCTGAAGCACGAAAATGAGCTTGTGGAGAATAAGTATTTTTTTCAAAACATGAATGCCACACAATTTCATATGCCCTACATGGGGAGGCTCGGGTTCCATATTGTGCCTTGCCAGGCTGCTGGGTATTGTGCTAAATATCAAGCCAGTTAAAAAGAATACATTGTTTTAATGAGCCAACCCTGGTAGAGTCACCTTGACACACAGGGAAGAAACTACTGCACCAGCAATGGTAATAGGGCTGCATGCCGCAGCTACCAGGTTATTCCAGCTACAACTGTAAAACACTTTATTATGTGGCATTTATTTGGAGCTATTATTTTTAGTTTGTACTTTGAAGAGTAACAGCTGAGTAGACAAAATGACAGACAAAGAAACAAAAATTTATTATCACAATAGCAAATGGCTGAAAGGTTATGCTGCATAGATATTAACAGATAGCAAATTTATCCCTACCAAAGTAGAATGTAAAGGCATTACAAATAAGGATGAGCTCCCTTTGAATGGCTGCAAAAGGCAGCTCAGCACTATTGGAAATTTTAAACTTGCTTTGTTCAGAAACGAGAGAATCTTTAGAAAATCATCATCCTGTCTGTACAGAGTCTTGGCAATATTTCAGGATACTCTACTTTTGGAGAGAGGAGAGAGTTGCCCACAATTTTTTACTCCAATTAGAAGATTTTTCTGGCATTTATTACTTTTTAACTTGTTTTGCATAACACTATCTATTTAGCTGGGTCACAGAGAAAACCATATTTTCTATTTAAAATGATTTGTGTACATCGCTTGACCACCTCAATGGTTTAGCAAAGGAAAAAGGCAGCGATTAAACAGTTTCAAATGAGGTGTCCTGCTGATTTTATCAAGTCTGCTGAATGTATAATGAAAAAGGAGAAGCTGACAGCAACACTACATTGAGGAAATACAGACTACCTTATCTGAACCATTTAAGGAGGTCCAATTATAGATCAAATTTAAAGGGTAGGAACAGCAGATTTACAGACACAAATCAATGGACATGGTAATCCCGATGAATATGACAGATACTCCTGTTCCAGAATAGTGCTGTGGTTGAGGGTCATTACCTTCACAGCACCGGATACATCACGTCGAAAGCAGTAGGAAGCGTCAAGTACAGACCAGCATTATAAGCAATGACTATTCATTTAGGCTTTGGGAGCAAAAGGCAACCCCATTTTCCCCTCTTGTAATTTTTTTCTTCTAAAATTTAAAAAAAAAAAGTCCCTAAAAGGAGAGAGAAATTAAACAGATGGAAAAACAGTAAAAGGCAGAAAAACCCAGCATACATGCAGAGACTAATACCAAATCACATCTCTCTGAATTTCAAAACAAGTAAAAGATGTAGAAATATGGTCAAATTCCACCCAAGTTTTGTGAAGCACCAGATCACCCGAGATGCAGGGGTCAAAAGGAAAGAAGGCATGGATGAGAGCCAGTCTTGATGTTACAAGTGAAAAAGAGCTGGTTTTGTATGGAAAACAAAGGGCAGCTGTCAGGAAGAAACAAGAAAATTGCAAATGGGAAAATCTCAGGAAAAGTACTTCAGACACAAAATACTTCCGGCTGAGCAGGCAGTGGCTGTCTCACCTTTTCTACGCCTCCAAGATTATGCTGGGGAAGAACCCAAGGGCAAATGGACCGGAGGCCCAAAGTACACATTTAGAAAGGACAGGAGAGGGCAGGGCATTTACTGGGGAGGTAACAACTTTGTGGAGACTATAACAAATTACTGTTACAGAGAAAACCAGGCTTACCTTAAAGCATTTTTTTCCTTAAAAATTACTGGCCATTTTTTTTCTGCTGAGCCATCTTTTCCTGGGCACCTTCACAGTAAATACTTTTGACTCTATTCTTTCTCCTAGGGACATATATTTCCTTCTACTCAGCTTCATTCTGTATTTTAGGCAATGAAAAAAAAGTACATTTCTTTCCCAATAGAGTAACTCTTCCTTTATCAGAAATGTTTTTCCTTCTTAGAAACACAGCCTAGACAAAATTTCTCTAGGTAGAAATGTTATATATACTAGAGCCCCAACTCCTGAAAAAGGGTTTGTGCAGTGGGGCTGGGGGCTGGTGGCACAGGGAGAGGGAGGGGAGGTACCCCACAGCACAGAAATGGGTTTTGAGAGCTGGCAGGTATGGAGCAGAACATGGGAAGGACACAGGGGTACTTTAGTCTCCTCCTGTTTATAACCTGAACCCAAACACACACAGTTGAGATATTTTCCAAATGGCTTGATTCTGCTGCTCCTAAAATCAAAGCAAAACAGGCCCCAAAATAAACCTACATAGAAAGGGAAATTTAAGTCAAGATAATTTCTAAATCACTTGCAAATTAGCTTCCCCACTCAGCTCTTCAGAAAAGGACTCTGGCGCCCCCTTTTCAGAAGTACACAGAAATGCAAGCAGATGGCATACAACTGGTTGTCAACAGGTTTCTAGGTAACTAAAACTACTCCCTGGAAAACGGAGAGCTCCTGGGGAATTCACACAGACCCACAACAGCCCAGAGCAGCCAGGGGCATGGCAATCCAATGGAGAGAGCAGAAAAGGAGTTGACCATAATATACAACAATAGGGGATGACAAAACAATGTCTTCTAATCATTGATTCCAGTTTCCTAGATATTGGCCCAATACCCAAAGCCATCTACAATAAATCATCAGATACCATACTAATAGTAGCACAATTGTCATGTGACCTACAAGGCATTTTTAAGTTACATTCCATTTTCCCCATAAGGCATTAATAATGACCTGAGACATCTGCTATTTCAATGTCCAGCTACCAACGTGGCATTCCTATCACACACCAAGCCACGGCAAAGCCTCCTAAAGGCTCATTTACTCCAGTGTTCTTTCCCAAACCAAGGACATCTTAACAGCTTCAAGGACAGGGTGGCCTGTGCACCATACGCAAGCATGTGTGGTTAAGGAGATGGACGCCGTGTGTCCATCACATCTCAGTCCACCTCAAACAAACCACTGCAGTGGTGCCTGGATGGGAATAATGAGCAGCACACGGGGCCAGATTCGCGGCCCAGCTAGATCCCGTGTGGCCATCTCACACACAAAGTTCCTATGCCGCAATAGGACCCATAGGACCTCCTATGAGCAGGCGTGTGCCACACTCCACCACCCCCACCTTGACATCACCTCTTAAATACCCATGCCATTTCAGGACTTGTCATCTCGGTGTGTGGCAGTCCCTCTGCCCCCTGGCAGTCCACAAAATTCCTAGTCCCCCTTGCAACCACAAGTGAACCTTCACTTCTTCCCAGGAGCCTTCCTTGCTCCCACAGGGTGCATCTCGTCCACCCATTCACAGCTGCAGCCCCACATCTGGCTGCCACTTGCACACAGAAGCATCAAGCAGACATGAGATGGGTTGTGAAAGAAGGCTTTATAGCAACAAATCATGTCTAATTTCTTCTCTGCCCTTAGCCTGGTCCACACCTTGGCTGGGCACTAGCTGTTGCAGGAGAGCACTACCAGGCTCGGTCTCAAATTTTGCTGGCAAACCTCTCCATCTCATCAGAAGCCTCCATGTAGCCGCTACCTAGCAACCCCCACAAGTCTGCCTTTTTCAGTCCACCCACAGTTGCTGAGTAGCCAGTGCGGCTTCCAAAACAAAGCCCTTTAAAACAGAAAAACAAGATGCAACTAAGTAACCCCTGGGAATGACTCTGGGAAAGCCTCTGTGATAGGGACATGATTGCACTGCCTTCCACCCACACCATGTCTTCTCTCCAGGCCCCCCACAACTTCCTACTCCTGACTAACCCACTCAGCTGTCAGGCTGTGGACAAGGGCAGGGGAGAAGATACAACTCAGCCCCAGGCAACAGCAGGGCCTGATCTGCAGAACCCACTTGACAGGCAGAACCCACTTGATGGCCTGGCCTCAGCTACCCAAGTCAGATGCTCAAGGAAAGTGTCTTTCTGCTACTCTCATCCTACGGAGTCCTGCAGAGAGGATACAGCCTGTCCTCCATCATGACTGCTGCAAGACTGGCTCACCCATGGAACTTCACAATGACACAGAGGGTCACACAACCGCAGGCCTCCTCAGAGAACAGACCCCAAACACCCATGCAACAAGGACCCCATCTATAGCTAAGCTTTTTAAGTGCATTATCCGTTCTTACGAATCGCAGGTCACTGACTTAAAAAAAAAAAAAAACTCCTTAAGCACTTAAAATATAAGCTCTGAAACTCAGAAAGATTATGTGCAACATTCTAGAGAATATTAGATGTATTAGTTTACAAAAATGAGAGAAGAGATTAAATTAGAAAAAATTAAGGGCTGGGAAATGGCCTAGTGGCAAGAGTACTTGCCTCATATACATGAAGCCCTAGGTTCGATTCCTCAGCACCACATACATAGAAAACGGCCAGAAGTGGCGCTGTGGCTCAAATGGCAGAGTGCTAGCCTTGAGCAAAAAGAAGCCAGGGACAGTGCTCAGGCCCTGAGTCCAAGCCCCAGGACTGGCAAAAAAAGAAAGAAAGAAAACAACTAATGTGACAAAAATGTGATGAAATGGGTACACTGAAATACTGGAGGAACCAAAGCCATAGAACTTTTCAAATGAGAATTCAGAAACATCTATTGGAAATCAAGAGCTCTACATAAACACAAACTGGCAATTCTGCTAGGAAACTTAGAATTCTAAGGAAATAAATGGACAAGTATCCAAGTCACATACACAAAAAGAGAAAGAGAAAGAGAGGGAGAGGGAGAGGTGGGAGAGGGAGAGGGGAGGAAGAGGGAGAGGGAGAGGGAGAGGGGAGGGAGAGAGAGGGAGAGGGAGAGGGAGAGGGAGAGGGAGAGAGAGGGAGAGAAGGGAGGGC
Source organism: Perognathus longimembris pacificus (assembly GCF_023159225.1). NCBI lineage: Eukaryota > Metazoa > Chordata > Mammalia > Rodentia > Heteromyidae > Perognathus > Perognathus longimembris. Next base: position 153,721,706 of record NC_063161.1, read on the forward strand.
AGGAAGGTAGGCAGGCAGGCAGGAAGGCAGAAAGGCAGGCAGAACACAGACAGGAGGCAAGCAGGCAGGCAAACAGGCAGGCAGGAAGTCAGAAGGCAAGAAGGCAGGAAGGAAAGGTGGCAGGGAGGCAGGCAGGCAAGACAAGACCCTTGAGATAAATCAAAGGTATAATAATCAAGATAGGGAAAATAAATACTACATATACAATCATTAAACATGACAAAATAGAAGCATTTTTGGGTTTTTTCTTTTTAAACTTATTTTTAAGTAGAAGCATTTGTTTGCAATAGATAGTTGTTTAAGATACAATATTTAGTGGGAAACAAACATGTTAAGAAGCATTAATAAGCTTATGCAATACAAATCTAGAAGAAAATAAATCAAAATGCTATGTTTATCTCTGGGTGTACTGTTTTCATTTTGTTTACTTGTATTTGTAAATTGTTCTTTAAAGAGCATGTAGTGCTTGCAAGTTTTTCAGGTATAAACCTGGAGACAATTCAGCATTGTAAAGGGATTAGAAAAAGAAGAAAATACATCAAGACCTTGCTAGCTGTCGCGTGCGTGCGTGCGTGCGTGCGTGCGTGCGTGTGTGTGTGTAGCAGGCAACTGATCCTGAAATCTGTACCGGGGGTCCTGAAGGTCAATCCATGCATGAGTCAACAGTCCCTAGGAACAATAGCAATCTATCACCGCATAAAAATAAATACACATGCCTCCACCACTCTCCTTTGGAGGCTTCCTTAGGGCTGTCTGCGAGGTGAAACCGCCTAATAATAAAGTCCTGTGAGCACATCAGCACTGATTTGGAAGTGTGCTTCAGCAAGCCCAACTGCAGTGGATACCTGTCATAGTAACAAACTCCAAAGCACACTGCCATCCACTAGCACTTTTGTCTACTCCTCAGACATGACAGGTACTAGTGGTCCCACTTTACAACAGGGGGATTGGAACCCAAATGGGAGGAGCTTTCCCTAATCACATGGCCTATGACCAACAAATCAGGGATTCCAAAACCAGCTCTTCTCTTGCCAGGGTCTCACTACAGTCCAGACTGGCTTCAAACTAGAATTACAAGTGTGTACGACCACATACCCAGATTTTCTTTGTGTTTTCTGTTTCTTTTCCTTTTTACTTTGTGGTGTTAGGAGTTAAATTCAGGGCCTTCCACAAGATAGGCAAGTCCTCGACCACCCTTATTTTCCCTTCTGCCCTGTTACCTCTTCAATAGCAAAGCTAAATGCTTGAAATCAAGATTATTACATAAGCAGGGAAGAAGTAGCTATCTTTTCTTAGCTTTCATTCCCCAAAAAGCATGCTTTCTCCTCAGATTTCAATAGAATAATGCTGTTTTACCTGGGAATTCAAATGAGACTGGAACTTTTGTGAAGTGTTTTAAATGATTAAATACACACCATTCACTATTTAGCAATGTCACTCAAGTATCTGTTCCTGGATCATTTATATTAAAATCACCACATTAAAAAAAAAAAAACACTGATAAAGGTAATTTAAAAAATGGGGAAAAGGGGCTGGGGATATGGCCTAGTGGCAAGAGTGCCTGCCTCATATACATGAGGCCCTGGGTTCAATTCCCCAGCACCACATATACAGAAAATGGCCAGAAGTGGCGCTGTGGCTCAAGTGGCAGTGCTAGCCTTGAGCAAGAAGAAGCCAGGGACAGTGCTCAGGCCCTGAGTCCAAGCCCCAGGACTGGCCAAAAAAAAAATGGGGAAAAGGTAAAATTTAGTCTCCATTTTCTAAAACTTCAAGAAGGTATATTTGGGTCTTATAAGCATTAGTACAAGTTGACTATCCTTTATCCAGAATGCTTAGGAGCAGAAGTGCTTTGGATTTTGGAATATTTTCATGTGTGTAACTATAATGAGGTGTCTTGGGATGGGGCCCAAGTCTACATATGAAATTCATTTGTTACATATATACCTTACATGCATGGACTAAAGGTAATTATATACATTATTTTTAGTGTATCTGAGTTTGGACCTCAATCTACCAGTTTCTACTTGCAGAGCCAGATTGCAGATTATGGAACATTTTTTGTTTTGCTTTGTTTTGTGAACTTGAAAATTGAGTCACACCCCAGTCCTTTCTGCTATGTTTTTCAGATAGGATCTCTTGCTAACTTTGCCCATGCTGACATCAAACGACCCTCCTGCTTTTGACTCTGGAATAGCTGGGACCATAAGCATGGACAACCATGTCTTGCTCCATAGTTCAATTTGAACCAAATTCTGAAAGAACAGTCAAGCCCAAAACAAAATCTAAAGTAAACTATGAAAATTTCACAATCTAGCTATTGTTTTCTATTTGTTCTATATGTTTAAGAACACTTGTGCTAATATGGCCAGGGATAATGGGATTTTTTAAGCATGTGATTTTTTATGTTAGAGTTCACCAAAACAAATCAAACAGCAATTCTGTAACTTAATTATTAGACACACTAGAACTACCAAAACTGCAATAATTTCCTAAAGCATACTACCTAGTCAAATTAAAAAGAACCTGAAAACCAGCAGGTAGACATGTGCTTCCTCTGACAGAATACATGCTCACAAATCTCAAACTGGGGAAAGGAAAATGTTTATTCAGGGTCAGGGACCCTAAAGTCATGGGGTTGGAGGCTTGACTAGTTTTGAATAATTTTCCTCAAGCAATTAAGTCAATAAGAAGTAAAAAGGCCCCAGGTTCCTAAGCCCAGAAGCTGCTAGAAGCTTCTTTGCTGCTAGAAGCAACTTTACCAAACCCAGTGTGCCAGGCTCTGGGGAGACAATGCTGCCCAGGATGGGCACAGTTCTGGGGTTCACGCAGTTGCTCTAGAAGGCAGTTTCCCTTCCAGCACAAGGTGGCACTGCCATAGAAACCAACACCTACAGGACCACAACAGATTGCACCTTCCTCAGTGGCTCTGAGGGCTAAATAGACACAACACACCAAGCTGAATGCTGGAGGCACAGGAAAAGCTCACTAAAAGCTAGTTATTGCAATGCCTAGAACAAGGGCCCTCCCCCTCTTCTTCCCTTCCCTCAGGACCCCCAGCAGTGATTTTATACCCTCAGTCTCAACAACTCCCTAGGCTGGCAGCTTTAATGGGAACAGAGGTCTCCAAAATTTCTTCTCTCAAAATGGTGACATTCTGAGAGGCAGCAAGAAATGGATTCCCATTGCTTTTCCCCAAATCAATTTAACCAGATCTTCACAGGAAAAGGCTGATGTTACTGCTAAGGAGCAGTCCGCTCTAAGCACCAAGGACCTGTTCGCTACCGCGGCCTGCCAAGGTGGAAGATGTATGCAGCGATAAAGGAGTCACCCGCCCAACTCCCTCATCCATCAGTGTCGGCTCTTCCTGACAGAGCATTCGCTCACTCACGCTCATTGTGCGTCAACTGGCCACTCTTCCTGAGGAAGATTTGGTGCTTTCCACAGACCCATGGCTGGAGGTCATTTTTCACTCCGCTCCTGCCTACAAGGCCTCGCCTCCTGGTGCTAGTGCTTTCTCCGGGGGCCACTGGTGCCAACGCATGAAGAGCTGATTTATGAATATGAAACACTGCTGGTACTGGGGAAAGCACCCAGCCACTAGAGAGCAGCGGAGCCCTTCTCCCCACTCAGGAAACCCAGCCACAGACGGAATGCTTTAATTGTATGCGCGCATTTCATTATAAGCCTTGGCCAAGAGCTTCTGCGGGCGCAAGCCAAGCAATCAGAGGATCTTGCATGCCTTGCTGAAATCCAGATTTGTCCTTTGTCAGCATAAACAGTTTAATTTGATGTTTTCACTCCTGAGTAAGCACTGAGTATTACATTTAAGCCCTCGTGAGGGGAAGAACTTCCTTTTCATCAGCAAGTGCTCTTCAGTGTCAGAGTCTACCTTTCATTCCCAATGAATTTTTAAAAATTTATTCCATTTAATATGCTTCAAAATATTTTTAAATTATCCTACACTTCTCACTCAAAAACTAATTTCTCAAACAATGCTGTTCTTCTAAACGTAAGAAGGTCAAAGAGGAGTTACATTTTACCCTAATAATTTAATATACCACTTGATGGAAAAGGGGATTTTTCTTATAATTGCAACTGTAATGTCTCAAGGACCTGACAGGATCTGAACACTTATTCCTAAGAAGAGTCTAGCAATCAGGAGCATACCGGCTAAAATGTGAAAGTTTTTGTTTTATTAATATATGTTAGTGAAATGCCTCATAGCATGGAGAGAAAACTGTTCTTTTAAAATAGAGGTATCACCTAAGCTTCTACTTCTGAGCTAAGATGGAGAGTGACAATTACCCACAGGCTAGGCCTGCCAGGACAGGAGCTCAGCAGGCTGCGGCGGGTCCGTGCGCTGCATTCCTGTGACAGAGCAGAAACACAGGGAGGAGAAACAGAGACCTCTCAAGGGCAGCCTTGACTCTCCGCCACACTTCACAGCTCCCCAAAGTGCATTTCAGTTCCCTTAACAGGCTTTGCCCTGAATCTTCTAGAACAAGAGGCCTGAGAAATTTTAATAACTTAGAGAGTACCCTCCATTTTAATCATAAGGTTTATCTTGCCAATAGAGACGGTATACAAACAAGAAGAAATCCTACTTACTAAAGATAAGTGGGCATTTATATATACATGTCTCATGAAGTAACTTGTAGAGTAAATGCTATTATCCCTTTTTTGAGATGGAAAAATAAAAGTTCAGAGAAGTGAAAGAACTTACTGAAAGTCACACGACTATAATAGCAGAATGGGAATTTGAACCCAGATCTGGGGAGTAGCAAAACCTTTGCTCTATGAAGTCTCTTGATGCCTAAAGTGACACTCTACTTAATCTGCCCTAATATGACAGTAAAAAGACCAGCTGAGGAGTATAAAGGTACTTTTCTTTAGCAAAGCCAATTCTAGTCCAATTCTGGTCCAAGAGCAGGTAAAGAGGAATTCATTAACCTCACATCTCTAACGCGGTGTCTAAAGTAAAGTATTTTAAACTGTGAGCATTTCATTTAACTGTCCTGAAAAGTACTCATGGCAAGGGCTTTTAAAATTTGGTTGTGGATAGACTAAGGACTGAACTCAAATAAGAAAAAACTTCATGGTAAAATGTCAGAACAGACAAAAGGAAGGTAACACCCTATACATTTACTCAAAACTTATTACTTTACCTACAAGAGACTTTAAAAAAATGAAAACATCTACTCTGATTAGAATAGATTAAGAATTGACAAACAGTATATTCCCAGTACACCATGATCAATTTTAGGAGGAAATGTTTTTCAGCTCCCAACATAATGGCACCATCTATTGGCTTAATATCACCTTTGCAGCAACCAGAAAGCAGGAGGTGTAATTCAACTTTCTTGGGCTTCTGGTTCCCAGCTGTTTTCTTCCTAACACTCCACAGTGACATAAATCCTAATAAATAAAACCTGTGTGTTGCACATTTTAAATCTTCTCAAACATACTGTACTTATATTAATCAAAGCAAGAAAAGTGCCAGAGAAATCTCAGTTCACAGAACTGCATACAGAAACTACATTGGCACTAAAATTATTAAAATATCATACACCAACACTTACCATGGCTATTCACAAAGGATTTTTATATCTAGTACTCAGTGCATCCTTGCACCCTTCCCATGGAATAGTTCCATTAGCCACCATACATATACACAGCTTAGCAAGTCTAGACTTAAGGTTTGAACCCAGAATGAGCCCAAAGACAAGTTCAATTCACTAAGTCACATTAACTCAAAAAGTGGCATTGGGCACTGGTGGATCACACTCATAAACCTATCTACTCAGGAGGTTGAGACCCGAGAATCTCAACTTGAAACCAGCCCATGCCAGAAAGTCCTGAAACCCCTAGGCCCAATTAACCAGCAAAAAGCAGGGGGTAGTAGTAGTATGGCTTAAATGGTAGAGCACCAGACTTGGACAAAAAAACTCAGGGACAAACCAAGTGCAGTGGCCTGTAATCCTAGCTACTCAAGAGGATGGGATCTGAGAATGGCAGTTTGAAGCTAGTCTAGGAAGGCAAGTTTGTGAGATGCTTATTTTCAATTATCCACCAAAAAGCCAAAAGTTGAGTTATGGTGCTGTGGCTCAAGTGCTAGAGTGCCAGCCTTAAGAAGAAGGAAAAAAAAAAAAAAAGCTAAGGAATAGCACCCAGGCCCTCCTGAGTTCAAGCCCTATTACTAGCACCAAAAAAAAAAAAAAAGATGGACACTGGCGGCTCATGTCTATAATCCTAGCTACTCAGAAGGCTGAGAACTGAGGATCACAGTTCAATGCCAGAAAGTCCATGAGACGCCTATCTCCAATTAACCACCAGAAAACTTGAAGTGGTGCTGTGGCTCAAAGTGGTAGAGTGCTAGCCTTGAGCGAAAAAGCTCAGGGATAGCGCCCAGGCCCTGAGTTCAAGCCCCAGGACTGGAGAAGAAAAAAAGAGGTGCCAAAAATAACACAAGCACATAAAAGTACACAGTGCTTCCCAGAATGTGTTCAAATACACATGATATCAAGACCCCAGTAACTTTGACCTTCCCAAACCAAAAGGGAAAACAACAACAACAACAACAAAAAAAAAAAAACTCTGAGGATTAGGGATATAGCTCAGTGGTCCCAGTGCTTGCCTAGCATATGAAGTCCTGGAACCTCAGCTCTGAGTGGGAAAAAAAAATCTGCTTTACTATAAAAACAATAGATGTGATATGCTAAGAGATCAGGTCCACACAGAGCCAGGACTGGGGCCAGACCTTCCAAGGCTACTTGTAGGGTTCTCAGCGGTACCTCAGGTGCTTACAGAAAAGGCCACCGGAGGCAGCCGCCCTCTGGTTAGACCAAGTTAGACCAGAAATAAGGTTTTCTGGATCCACACTTTATTCTCCCTGCAGACCTGGGCCCCAAGAGTGCAGAGGCAGACACAATCCAGTACCCCTGGCATTATGTGCTTCTGGACATGCTAGTGAAGGAAAACACTGTCCAACAATAAACGTCCTCTGAGAAGGCTTTTATGAAGTACTGAAAACCAAATACAGCTACAGTTAAATTCATACCTGGTTTAAGAACCGAAAATCAACATGGATTGAAACAACCATCCAATGCAGGATAACTTTCCAAATCAAGTCACATAGAGACATCAAAATATCCACACAACAAGGTATAGTGCTGCATGTCTATAATCTCAGCACTCACCAAGTTGAGGCTGGAAAATCACAAGTCCAAAGCCAGTTTTGGCTACATCAGGAGGCCTTGTGGTCTCCTGAAGAGAAAAAAGGGGGGTTGGGGGGAAGAAAGAGAGAGAGGGAGAGGGAAAGCCTACACACAGGACAATTTTTTATTGTAAAATTCAGAGAAAACAGGACACCTAACTCTGTTCCACCTGAATTCCAGGATTCTTTTGTCCACAGTTGAGCTATCTGAAGCGTTTCCACCCCTGTCCCGCTTCTTTTTCACTGCCCAGAGCCCTCATAAGCTGCAACTTTCACAGGTGCATTTCAGTAATTAGGAAATTATATATCCAGCTTCTCTGGAGATAGAACTTCACCTAGATGGAGCTGGCAATGACCCCAAGTCTTCCCTAATGGTGCATACCAATGTTTACTCCTGAAGTTAGTATTCCTAAATTGTCCAAGGGCCTCATTTCCAGGAATGTCATACTTGAAATTTTATTCATATTAATTCTCTGTGTGGCTAAGCGGGCAAAAATAAAAATTTTATATACCTTGCCAATGCTGCTCAAGGAACACTGCCAAACTAATAGCAAAAGATGGTCCCCAAGCTTCTTCTGACACTCCAGTTTCCCTAATAAAGAAAAGCTGGCAAGTTCAAAGAATAAGCTAATTAATCTGAGAATTAAAAGAGCCCACATTTTGTCTGTTAAAAAAAAAAGTGACTAAAATCCTCTCCCTTTCTTAATAAAGGAAAAAAGTCAAAGAATCTTGCCGAGCTTCCAATCCTATCAACAGCGTCTTTAAAATAAATCTCTTAAAAGGAGAGTACCAAGCAGATGAAATGCTTAAGGTTCTCCTTGTAACCTAACCCTTGCGCGTCCTGGCCAGGGAAGAGCCCTGCGGGAGTGTGGATGCGGCCGCAGGGTGGGCGCTGCCATCTCTGTGGGCTGCAGGACCGCAGCATTCATCTCTCACGTAAGCCCTCAGGAATGCCACTTCTCAGAGAGAAGACTCCAGGACTAATGCTGGATGCACGCACTGAGCTATGCCAGGAGGCCAAGATGAGCAAGACAGGATGGGCGCCTAGTCAATGTAAATGAAGAGCAGCCTTCAGGCACCTGGCCAGTCGCCAACACAGGCCCCTGGGTAGGCAAAATTTAGACACTCTTTCCTAGGGGTGATTTGTAGCTTCCAACTCCGACTGTCAAATCACTCAGGGAATAAATTGTTTTAAAAAAGGTTAATTACAAAGTTTTGCTTTTGTTTCTCATTTTTAAAACTCCTAATTTAACTAAAATATGAGTCTTAAGATGAAATATTCATTTTCTCACTTAAGCTATGCATGCAGAAAGCCTCAGTCCCACAATGAATGTTAATTTTATGGAGGGGACCCCTGTGTGCTGTCTGTCATTTCAGGTTTGGTTTGTTGCGCACCCAAAATAAATAATGGGAGTTAAGACAAAACTCATCAAAACTTGGGCAATGCTGGAGTTCTCACTCAACATCCAGATCCTCACACTTTCAAAGGAAAGAAAGAGAAAGAGATAAGACAAAACCCCACAAAACTGAGGCCAGAGTAGGAAAAAAAGCAAACCTGCACAGCAACTACATGGGAACAATGGCTGGAAGAAGTGACTGAGACAAAGCCTGGCACAGAACAACACTGGATGCTTACATTCACTGCAAAGTGCTCCTCTCCATGATGGACTTGGATAGGAAAGAAACAAAAAAGTCATGATGTCTTGGGATCATAGAATTGTGGACATTTTTAAATTTTCCACTGATACTGCAAAATCTGTTGAGATAAATACTATTTTCATAATGCAATGAAGAAAACCCTCATAGAGCAATCAAAAACACAAAAAAAGCAAACAAATCCTTTGGGAATTTGGGTAAATATTTTTAGTACTTGGAAACAAAGCCTAATGGCTTAATGAAATAACAACTGTGAGAGAAGAAAAATCACAACAGTTAACATTGTACTGAGCTTGCTTGAGATAGAAGACAAAGGTTCAAATCCCAGTTTTACCACTTAAAAGGCTAAGTAATAACAGCTAGGTGGAAAAATCTTTCCAAGCTTGTTTTCTCATCAGTAAATCAGAAATAAGCCATTTGTGTGGAATTTTAGCTGAAAAGAATATAAGAGCACCCAACAGACTCTGGCACAGAAACAGTGCACAAATATACTTTAAAGCATATCAAGCTTCAACAACAGTCACATAAACAATGTCGTGCTAAAATGGGGCCACACAAAGAAAACTCAATCTAAACCAAATGTATTCCAGGGGTCCTACAACTGCTAGTTCACAAACAATGTGCAGAAGCTAAGGTTACTAACGTTTCGTTTCAGACATTCTTTGGCACAAACAAGTTACAGAACCAAGTTCGCCATCAAATACTCGCTGAGTTGTGTGGAATTCTGGGAGGCTGAGGAGAAGGTATAATCCACTCTCAGAGATGGCCACATAATCCTGCACAGGCAGGAGGGACGAGCAATGGTGACAGGAACCAGGTTAAGGAAAAAGGAGTTTGGCCACCGCTGGGGCTCTGGAATCAGGACTTATGCTTTGGTCTAGTGTTGCTGGGAAGGAATGGCTTTGAGACATCAAGTAACAGGAAGGATACTTTAGTAAAAGTTTAGCCATTTCTGACAAAGGGAGCCTGGCAACAGTAAGGGTAAAAGTCGGTTTAGGTAAGGAAAAGGGGGGCTGAGGAAAAGGGGGGCCGCTACCACTAAGGCCAAGGAGACCCATAGAGCAGGCACTGAGGTGGGAAAAGTACAAAGGGAACAAACCAGTGGAGGAGTTACTGCCATATGGAGGCCAAAAGCCAGTAGGCGACTGCCATCGAAGAAGACCCAGGGTCCAGCCGATGGGCTTTAAAGATGGGCCATCCCTGCTGTTCTGTCTTGTCCATCCAACCGCACCTGTCCATACCTTCAACATTTCTGGCCAGGAGATTTACCTCCCCGTCCCCAGCCTCCCTCATGTCACTGCTTTCTGGGCTGCCAGACTGCTCTAACAATCCACTCTAATCCTATCAGGGCCTGGCTCAAAAACAGCTGAGAACTTCCAAGACCAAGTCTTCACAGATTGGCCTACAACATCTGGACCCTGGGCAGTCTCTGGCCCACCCTCCAACATCCATTTGTCTTGATCCCTCCCCATTTTTGCTTCTGAAACACCCTGAGTGGAACCCCCCCACCCCAACCCTAGCCACTGTTCTTGCCTCGTATCTCACAAAACTGGCCTTCAAATAGTCTTTCCCTTGAGGGCAGGGGGTAGAGCAGCTAATTTCTAATCATCAGATAGGTCCTGCCTAATTGTCACTCGTCAGATCGGCAAGAACATCCAGTGCTGGTGAGTCTGCTTCAGAACATCATCCCTATGCTCTCTTGGTGGAGAGTAAACTAGTGCCATCCGTTTGGAGGGCAATTTGGCAACAGCGCTCAAAAGGTAAAATGCACTATATGGCTCACCATCTGTCACTTCTGGGGGCTGTGTACCTCCTTCCTATGGACAGGGAACTCGTTCCTGTATGAGCAGGAGGCTGAACGCCACCCATCAGAAGCACCTACAGACTCAGAAGCGCTCAGGGCCCAGCTGCACAAGCCTACACACAGGCCCCTGTGCAAATCTGCCATGGCCCATTTTGAAGCACAATTTTCACACGACTCTTGGCTCTAAGCCCAATTCTTGCTTTCCCAGTAATGTGAGTGACTTACTATCCTAAAAACAAAAGAGGTTAAAAACAACAAAAATGCAACCCTCTTTTCCTTAAATCAATGATTTTCCTGCTTACAGCAAGAGAATTCTGTCCACATGTTCATTAAGAAACTCCAACACTAAGAATTCATCTAAACCGGGCTGGGAATATGGCCTAGTGGTAAAGTGCTCATCTCGTATACTTGAAACCATGGGTTCGATTCCTCAGCACCATAGAGAGAGAGAAAAAAAGCCGCAAGTGGCACTGTGGCTCAAGTGGCAGAGTGCTAGCCTTGAGCAAAAAGAAGCCAGGGACAGTGCTCAGGCCCTGAGTCCACGCTCCAGGACTGGCAACAAAAACAAAACCAAACAATCATCTAAACCAAGTAAATACTTACTCAAGTAGATAAAGACCTATTTGTTGTAAAATTGTGGAAAACTAAGGAGAATTGATCAGTTAAAAAAAAAATCACTGAATAGCCATAAAATGCAATTCCACACAATGTAAAAGCGACATGGCTGTGTGCGCAAATACAAACACCTCTCCCATACTAAGTAAGGGAGAAGCACCATACCTATCATAGCATGACTTCTTTGTGGGGCTTTTTGGTTTCTTTAGAGCTGGTCCTAAGGCTTGAACTCAGGGCCTAAGGACTGTCCCTGAGATTTTTTGCTCAAGGCTAGCTAGCACTTTTGCACAGCTCCACTTCTGACTTTTTGGTAGTTAACTGGAGGAAAATGTCACAAACTTTCCTGTTCAGGCTGGCTTTACACTGCAACCCCTCAGCCTAGGGTTACAGGTATGAGCCACTGACACACAACTTCATTTGTGTATTTGAAAAAAAACAAACAGGGGCTGGGGATATGGCCTAGTGGCAAGAGTGCTTGCCTCGTATACATGAGGCCCTGGGTTCAATTCCCCAGCACCACATATACAGAAAACGGCCAGAAGTGGCGCTGTAGCTCAAGTGGCAGAGTGCTAGCCTTGAGCAAAAAGAAGCCAGGGACAGTGCTCAGGCCCTGAGTCCAAGCCCCAGGACTGGCAAAAAAAAAAAAAAATGTGTGGGCAGAGATGATAGATCATAGAAAGGGATATGGATATGTGAAGATGTGTCATGAAGTAGTTTTCTGAAAGAAATGCAATTTCTAACAGCAGAAACTCTGGAGGAAAGACTCTATTTTTCACTTAGTACTTTGTCCCTCTTCAGTATTGTCATGTTCACAAACTACTTTTCTTTTTCAGCGGAACTGGAAAGTGAACTCAGGACCTTGCACTTTCTAAGCAGTGCATAGGCCCCCAGCCCATGCTTGTAAACACTTCTACTAGAAAATGTTTTAATTAGCTGGGCATTGGTGGCTCACGTCTGTAATCCTAGCTACTACTCAGGAGGCTGAGATCTGAGGATCAAGGTTCAAAGCCCAGTCCAGACAGGAAAGTCCATGAGACTCTATCTCTTATTAACCACCAAAAACCGAAGTGGCACTGTTGCTCAAAATGGTAGAGCACTAGCCTTGAGCTGAAGAGCTCAGGGACAGCGCCTGGGCCTAGAGTTCAAATCCTAGGACCGATTTAAAAGAAAAAAAAAGTCAGAGTAGACCTATGTCTCAAAGTGGTAAAGTACAAGCCTTGAGTAAACAAGTCTAAGGGACAGTGCACAGACCCTGAGATCAAGCCCCAGTACCCATACACAAAAAAAAGGAGGAAAAATTTAAAAACTCAGCCCAAATGAAGCAAAACTACTCTTGCACTTCTCCCATTTAGTAGTGCCCTACTCAGCTCTGTACCTAATGTGGTGCAGGCATGGACAACTGTTTCCCCATTAGACCAGGACTATCTTGAGGGCATCTTCCTGCCACAGTGCCTTTACACAGAAGACATCAGTGATGACGGAACAGGTAAATCAACACAAAATCTTAAAGCAACTATTTATCTGTGAATTAAGTCAGATGTCACCAATACCTCTTCCTTTATAATCCTGGATTCTGGGATAGCCAAAAGCAAACTGTGTGGTTCTAAAAAGGATTAGTCTACAAACTCAGAGCTGCAGACCCAAAACCCTAAACTCCAACTAGACTGGGAACAGCACAGAATCACTGCTGGCCAGGCCAGAGCTCCAAGCAAGGACCCTGAGGCAAAATGAGCAGAACCAAATCGGATTAACTATATGCTTTAAGTAACTTGTGCTAAACTCAGCTTTATGCTCTTAAGACAGTTCAATAGCATCAAGAACCACATGCAGCTGTTTTCTTTTAAAAATAAAACTGCCAGCTTAGTGCCAGGGGCTGATGCCTGTAATCCTATGATCTGAGGGTGCCAGCCCAGGTAGGAAAAGTCCAGGAGATTCTTATCGTTAATTAAGCCAAGAGTAGAGCTGTGGGTCAAGTGGTACAGCACTAGCTTTGAGCACAGAAAGCTCAGGGACAGTGACCAGTGCCAATGTTCTAGCCCCACGACTGGCACCAAAAAAACCAATGTTAAATTTCCTGAAGAGATGACTTTGTCAAAGTGAGGAAAGAGAACATCTTGAAGGGTTTAGAGGTGGAGCATTATGGAGTCTGGTATTTATTCTCAAACAGTTCTAGCACACAAAACAATGATGGCTCACAGGCAGCATGAGGTATCACATGGTACAAATCATGTGCATACTGATGGCTCAAGTCTATGAGCCTAGCTACTCAGAAGGCTGCAACCAGGAGTACAATGAGTTGAAGCCAGCCCAGTAGCAAAGTCTGTGAGACTCTATATAACCAGGAAAAAAAAAAAAGCCAAAATGGAAGTGGGAATGCCAGCTGCAAGCAAGGAGGCCACGAGAAAGTTCAAGGTCCTGGGTTTAAGCCTCAATACAGGCACAAAATAATAACAGCAAGAATATTATCAATAACACACATAAGTGAGATGGAACTAAGGTAGTAAAATATTAACTAATGAAGCCTGAATTAAGATTATATGACGGCTCCTAATATGCTGCTGCTTTACTGCAGTTTGAAACTTTTCAAATAAAAAATAAAATAAATAGTAAAGGTTATATCTGTACTACCATTTGAAAGTATTATATGGGGGGGAAATAAAGACAAGACCTTAATGGAAATAAAAAAAAAAATCGGGCTGGGGATATAGCCTAGTGGCAAGAGTGCCTGCCTCGGATACACGAGGCCCTAGGTTCGATACCCCAGCACCACATATACAGAAAATGGCCAGAAGGGGCGCTGTGGCTCAAGTGGCAGAGTGCTAGCCTTGAGCGGGAAGAAGCCAGGGACAGTGCTCAGGCCCTGAGCCCAAGGCCCAGGACTGGCCAAAAAAAGAGAAAAAAAAATCTAATTACAGCAATTCTAAAATTACTGTGTTATTGTCATTTTAAAATAATTACAAAGATCCATCCATATGGTATCTGAAGGTAAACCATTCTCCCAACATGCAGGGAACAGCTGTTGGAGACAGCCTTGTACAAAGCTAGATTACACAGCAGCAAAGCTTCAACATGGCCGTTTCCAACTATGCAAGGCAGAAGTCCTTCCATCAGCACAGCCCAGACACCAACACAATGTTAAGTGGCAAACAACAGCTGAGAAAACACCAGCTACACAAACTGTTCCAATTTCTAGACCTATACAAATTAACATAAATATTAGAATCTAAAAATCCCAAAATATAAAATCTTAAATACAATTTTATAGCCTAAAAAAAAATTAGAGCCAAGAGCTGGTGGCTCACACAGGCAATTCTAGCCACTCAGGAGGCTAAGATCTAAGGATCACAACTCAAAGGCAACCCAGACAAGAAAGTCTGTGAGACTCTTATTTCCACTAAAACAACCCCAAAAAAGCCAAAAGTAGAGCTATGGCTCAAGTGGTAGAGTGCTAGCTCTAAGCACAAAAAGCCCAAGGACAGCACACAAGATCTGAGTTCAAGCCCAAGAACTGACATCAAGATAGATAGATAGAGAGAGAGAGAGAGAGAGAGAGAGATACGGCCAGGTGTGATGGTATATACCTATGGACAGAAACCTGAGACAGGAGGATAATGGTTAAGGATATCCTGAGCAAGAGTCAGCATGATCCCATCAGGAAAACAAGCAAGATACAAAGTGCAGTAGTATAGTAAACTCCCAGCTATGCGGGAGGTAGAAATGGAAGGATAACTGTTTAAAACTAGCCCAGGCAAAAAGTTAGCAGACCTAATCTCAGAAAAATCAAGCCAAAGATAGTGGCACATTCCTATAGCCCTGATTACATAGGAGGTAGAGGTAGAAGGATCTTGGGCTAAGGCTGGTCCCTGACAAAAGCAATAAAACCCTACCTAAAAATAAATTAAAAGCAAAAAGGCAGGGAGGCCAGGCGCTAGTGACTCACATCTATAACCCTAAATACTCAGGAGACTGAGATCTGAAGATTGTGATTCAGAGCCAGCCCAGGCAGACAAATCCAAGAGACTCTTAGCCAAAAAAAGCTGGAAAGGGAGGCGTGGCTTAATGGTAGAGCATCAGCTGCGAGTGGAAAAGCTGAGCAAAATCAGGAGGCTCAGAGTTCAAGCCCGAGCATTCATACACAAAAGGGGGGGGGCCCCCCCTCAGGGCATGGCTCAAATGGTAGAGTGCTTACCAAGCAAGACCCTTAGCTCACACCTCAGTGGTGTTAAAAAAAAAAAAATCTTTAGCTGTTTGGGCTGATCTGAAAAGACTCACTACTGTTTACGCGCCAGCAATGAAGTAGGCCATTTCTAACCTGTTACAACCCAGTGTGTGGCTGTTGCTGATTGTATTTTATAAGTAGGAAATCAAGGCTCAAGAAGGAATCACACACCCACGGTTCCTCAGAGACCAAGTGGCAGAATGACAAGAAAGAAAAGGAAAACAGGCTCCAGTAATTCACCAAGTTACTTGGGAGCCAAAGATTTGGAAATGTGAGATTCAAAGCCAGGCATAAAAATTCACAAAACTTCATCTCGATCAGTGATTAGGTACAATAGCATACCTAGGTCATCTGTCATCCCAGCAATTAAAGGGAAGAACAAATTGGATGACGGAAGTCTAGGCCAGCCTGAACATATAACAAGACACTATCTCAAAATAAATGAACGTAAAAAGGGGTTGTAAGAGTTCCTCAAACAGTTGAGCAAGCATAGGGCCCTGAGTTCAACCCTGAGTACCACCAAAAACAAAAATACTCTACAGGTGCCAGGCATCTTCAGATTAGACTTAGGGGTCTATTCCACTTAAATCTCACCCGTATCCTAAGGCCTGCCTAATCTTCCTAACTCAGCAATCTGCCTCTACCCTCTGCCTGCCCACCACTCCGAAGTCTCCTTATCCTCAATGAGTTTTAACTTGTTTGGTTTTAGACCACTGTGAATTCACATACAGGCATAAGAAATAACTCAGAGGGCTGGGAATGTGGCTTAGTGGCAGACTGCTTGCCTAGCATGCATGAAGCCCTGGGTTCCATTCCTCAGAACCACATAAACAGAAAAAGTCAGAAGTGGTGCTGTGGCTCAAGTGGTAGAGAGCTAGCCATGAGCAAAAGCAGGCTCAGGAACAGTGCCCAGGCCCTGAGTTCAAGCCCTAAGACTGACCAAAAAAAAAAAAAAAAAAAAGAGAGACAGACAGAACTCAGAGTTCCCCTATATCTTTGACTCTTTCCTGAAGACAGTATCATGCAATCTACCACTTGGGACATGCTTCTAGCCTTGTGACTTTTGCTAGTTATTTGATAGATGAATCTAGCAAACTTTTCTGCTCGGCTAGCTTCAAACTGTGATCCTTCAGAGGATCCAGGGGCTACTCAGCCTCCTGAGTAGCTAGCCCCAGATTCCCTAAGGTAATATCTTACAAAACTATAGTACTATACCACCTGTACTATCATCTTTCCTACAAGTATTGAACACTTTCTAACATTTATAAATGCAATTTGACAGTTGATTATTGCCACTTTATATCCATTAAAGCTCTTCACAGGCAGAATCCTTTGTTCACTGCTGTTTCTGGGTATAATCACAAAAGGTGCTGAATGAACCATGGCTGAAAGAATCAAAGCAGCACTGGATTACACTGCCTTCTGGAACAGGAAAGAGACCCTTCCAGAGCTCATTGATAAATACAAGAAACCTGAAACATAAGGAAACACTCACCCATGGTGACATAAGGCAATTTATCAGTTGATCCGTGAGGATAGATGCTGTAGAGATGAGGTCCAGTAACATCTACTCCCCCTAGAACGAGGGCTGCACCAATGTAACCTTGATACCTAGTGATTAGAGTAGGCATAAAAAATGGCAACACTGTAACTTCACCAACAGCTACTAGAGTCAGACAACAGTTTTCTTACATTGTTTCCCTAAAGAGTTATTGTTTAGAGAAAAGCCAAGTCCTAGTGGCTCAAGCCTGTAATCCTAGCTACCAAAGGAGGCTGAGCTCTGGAGACTGGAGTTCAAAGCCAGGACAGGCAGAAAACTTCAAGACTCCATTTCCAATTAACTAGCAAAAATGCACTGGTGGCTCATACCTGTAATCCTCCGTTCAGGAAGC
This sequence comes from Perognathus longimembris pacificus, assembly GCF_023159225.1. Classification (NCBI taxonomy): domain Eukaryota; kingdom Metazoa; phylum Chordata; class Mammalia; order Rodentia; family Heteromyidae; genus Perognathus; species Perognathus longimembris. The sequence continues at coordinate 153,739,105 of NC_063161.1, forward strand.
TAAGATCTGAAGATCACACAGAAATGTGTTTATCATGTTTTATTTTTGAACCAAGAAATTTTCCAGTAACAGTCTAAGGTGTTAATTATACAATACACAATGCTCTTATAGGACTTACAATGCCACAAATATCTAAATTGGGCAGTATCATTAATGTTCAAGAACTGACTAAATGATAACACACCATAAAATAGGAGGCTATGAAGCACCAAAAATTATAATATTGGGACTGGAGGCATGGCTCCAGGGTTAAGAATGTCTCCTAGCAACTGTGAGGCCCTGAGTTCAATCCTTAGTACTACCAAAAAGAAAAAGGAAAAAAAAAAACAAACACCATAATATCTCAACACTGGCAAATGGTTCTTAAACCATTCAGAAGGGTCAGACCCCTCTGAAAGGAGGCAACCAGCCGAAGTCACACAACTGACAGCTGGGTCTTGAACCAAGGTTCTTTCCCTTATACCACCTGACCCTCCCTCTCACATACCTAAAGAAAAATGTCACAGCATATGAAAGGCAATACTATCTTGGTTTGGATTTTTTAAGTGTTCCCCTCAAAACTTTTACAAAGTATACTAAACTAAAAATAATACAAACATTAAAGGAAAGAGAAAACTTCAAAATTCTTTCTTGTTGTCACAGGGCTTGAACTCCAGGCCTGGATGCTGTCCCTGAGCTCTTTTGCTCAAGGCTCTACCACTTTGAACACAGCGCCACTTCTGGTTTTCTGATGATTAAGTGGAGATAAGAGTCTCAGGAAGGCTTTTCTGCCCCAACGGGCTTCAAACCGTGATCCTCAGATCTCAGCCACCCAAGTAGTAGCTAGGATTACAAGTGTGAGCCACCAGTACGTGGCTCAAAACATTCTTAAAAAACTAAATAAAGTATCTGGATAAGTTATTTTGCTACATGTTTTAAACAACACTGCAGGGAACCTTGAAATGCTGTTTTATCTTTAACAATTTTATAGTTTGAAAATTGCTTCGTATGTAATGTGACACATCAACCACTAGAGGGAGCTTTGTATTTAAAATTAAAACACATGAATAGGGGCTGGGGATATAGCCTAGTGGCAAGAGTGCCTGCCTCGGATACACGAGGCCCTAGGTTCGATTCCCCAGCACCACATATACAGAAAATGGCCAGAAGCGGCGCTGTGGCTCAAGTGGCAGAGTGCTAGCCTTGAGCGGGAAGAAGCCAGGGACAGTGCTCAAGCTCTGAGTCCAAGGCCCAGGACTGGCCAAAAAAAAAACACATGAATAGCCTCAAAACCCTCAATAGGTGTGTTTTAGCAAATTCTACTCATACAATAAGAGGAAGAATGCATTTGTTATCAGTAATTCTCCTGTGTTAGAATGATTATACATACAAAGGTCTTAGCATAGCTCGAGCAAAAAAAAAAAAAAAAAACCAGGTATATTAGGCTTCTGGCCCAAAATTGTAGGCTTTGGTTTTCTCATCTGCAAAATGGGAACTCAGTATACAACTAGCCCTTCTGCACACAGACTACTGAGAACCCAGAGCTGCACTAGGCACACAGGTGAGGCAAATCCCCAGCCAGGCAAGGGCCATGCCGGAACAGAAGCTGGGTGGGGACTGTGCACACATACCCGTTCCCACTGCTAAGGTTAACACCCACCACTTGTCCCAGAAGTTCCCTGCCATGGGTGATCCCACCTTCTTTCTGAATCTTCTCAAAAACAGCTAGGAAGCCCATTTTTTCCAATTTATAATTATTGGCCACCATTCTTTTTAGTTGCCATATGACCTAAATCAACTCCCACACAGGCTAGTGACTGCGGAGTCATTGTTTTACAACCTAGGCTCCCTTGAGTCCTCACAGCAAGCATAGGGACAGGTATGATGTATATTCCACACACTGGAAAAAGGATGAAATCTACCAAGGTGAGGCAGGTCCCAAAAAAAGAAGCCATTATTCCAACCCAAGAACACCTAGGCTATACCCTACATAACAAAATGGCTTTCTCTTAAGTAGCCTGAATGAGAAAATGAACTTAGAGTTAAAAACTATCAAGACCTATATAAACACAAAGTTAAAGAAGAAAAAGAAAACTACTGACTGAACTACGGGCAGGTGCCAGGAGAGAAATAGAAGTTCAGGTCAGACAAATTTCTGAACTTCATGCCTCAGTCTATTCATCTTTAAGTAAGAGGACAGGGCCAGATGCTGGTGGCTCAGGCCTGTAATCCTAGCTACTAAGGAGGCTGAGATCTGAGAACCACGGTTCAAAGCCAGCCCAGGCAAGAAAGTCCCTGAGACTCTAACCTCCAATTAACTACCAGAAAAACCATAAGTGGATCTGTGGCTCAAAGTGGTAGAGTGCTATCCTTGAGCAAAACAGCTCAGGGATAGCACCCAGGCAACGAGCCCACAACCAGCCGAGAGGAAAAAAAAAGAGAGAGAGAAAATGGTGTCCCCAATCTCAAGAGTTAAAGGATAAAATGAGATCACGCTTTACCATAGAGCTTAGAATAGAATGAGAGATGGTATCAATATTATTATTCCCATTTTGCCAAATTGCCAAATGTCACTTTTTATTGTATTATTTTGTCTCAAAAAGATGGGGAGAAATCGTGTGTGTGTGTGTGTGTGTGTGTGTGTTTCATGTATTAGCAGGGAAGTTAGACAGCGTTCCTAAGACAAACTCAAAGCTCCCCTCAGCTCTCACCTTCTTACAATTGGCAAATAGTTTCTCCTATCCAATAGTATCCCTATGCTTCAGCAAATTACTCACCTAATCACATGTGCTTTATTCAGGGAAGAAAAACTCAGATACCACAAATTCTAATGCATTCATTCTTCAAAACCTTACAAAAAAAAAAAAAACCAACAACCTCATTTCAAGAATAAGGGGCTAGGGATACGGCCTAGTGGCAAGAGTGCTTGCCTCGTATACATGAGACCCTGGGTTCAATTCCCCAGCACCACATATACAGAAAATGGCCAGAAGTGGCGCTGTGGCTCAAGTGGCAGAGTGCTAGCCTTGAGCAAAAATGAAGCCAGGGACAGTGCTCAGGCCCTGAGTCCAAGCCCAGGACTGGCCAAAAAAAAAGAATAATATGTAGAATACATCTGCCCTAGTTCCTAGGCTTCTCTTGCTGAAAATTTAAGAGGAAAAAAAAATCTATGAAAAAAAGATGCTGCAGAAACTCCTGACCTGGAAGCTTACCTGAAAAGCATCTGCTTCAACATCCGATTGGCTGTGGCAACTCTGGGAAGGCGGCCAGTGGAGAGGGAGTGCAGCTCCAAGTTGGAAGAAATGAGCTGGGTGGTCATGTCTGTGTCTGCAGCTGTTCCAGCACCACAACAACTAAAAATGTGAGGTGGAAGTTAGGGACGTCAGTTACCAGGGCCCAAGTGGAAGTGAAATTCTTAGAAATGCTATATAGTACAAAGTTCACCTACATTGAAATCCTATGAATAAGTTTGCAATATAACTGCTGTTTAATCTTAAGTAGCATAAATTGTATATATATATATATATAGAGAGAGAGAGAGAGAGAGAGAGAGAGAGAGAGACACATCCCATATTACCCAATGGAACATTACCTATTATTTGGTTCTGTGCCCCAAGAGAGTGCTTGTGGTAATAACACTACAAATATACCCAAGTTGTACAAAAAAGGCAAAGCAGGTTACTCTAACAAACCCATATCCACCAAGTATTTATTATCAGATACCAGTCACTGCACTAAGTACTGGGAACACAGAAACTATGACCTGGAAGTGGTGTTGTGGCTCAAGTGGTAGAGTGCTAGCCTTGAGCTGAAGAGCTCAGAGACAGCGTCCAGACCCAGAGGTTCAAGCCCCATGACAGACAAAAAAAAAAAGAAAATATGACCCATTCTTGATACTAATTTCAAACTGAGTAAAGAAGACATGAATAGACCAACTTGTAATATGTCATATAATACATAATAACAGCAGAAATACAATATGCTATGAAACTAGAGATGTAATTAAGTTGTTTATTAAGAAAAGGTTTTCAGGGGCTGGGAATGTGGCTTAGTGGTAGAGTGTTTGCCTAGCATGCATGAAGCCCTGGGTTCCATTCCTCAGTACCACATAAACAGAAAAGGCTGGAAGTGGCACTGTGGTTCAAGTAGTATATTGCTAGCCTTGAGCAAAAGAAGCTCAGGGACAGTGCCCAGGTCCTGAGTTCAAGCTCCAGGACTAGAAAAAAAAAAAGCTATTCATAAAAATCAATACACTCTGAAAACGGTGTTTATGAGCAGAAGGTAGGTAATGGCAGCTAAAAGAAAAATAAGCCTGAAAAGTAGAAAGGAATATAATCAGATCTGTTCTTCAAGGTCGAATATGGCAGAAGAATAAACAATGGAATGGAAAAGTAACAAGAGGCAAAGCCCAAGAGTCCAGCAGAGAAAAAGGACCAAAGGCCTTTAGCAGAGGAAAGGAGAGGAAGGAATGGACTGAAGCATACAGAAGACAAGAACTGAACCAATGAGAAGAACTTGAAGATGACTGCATTAGGTCTCAGCAGTGATAATAATGTCTCAAGTGATAACAAGGTCTCAGGATGATAATAAGTTCAATTTCAATCCTGATATTTAAGTCCTGAATTTAAAAGCCATATGAACTAATCAATACTTACTAAATATTAGGAGATATGAAGTGAATTTTTGAACAGTTCTTGTCAGCAACAACCATCCCTTCCGTTGCTCTTGTATCTGCTCCAAGAACTATACCATCCTATTTTAAAAAAAAGAGTTGTAATCAAATACATGCATACACATACACACAGAGACGCACACATCCTACCGCAGTTCTCCATTCCACATCCTGTTCCCACAATCCCATATGCCAGCTACATCCCTACCAAAAACATTGTCCTACACTGAGAATCAAGAAAAGGCTTCCTTCAATCCCTAGCACAGCAAAAATAAACATAAGTTTCTTAATAAACTAAATTTTGGGGCTCAAAGTTTCAAAAAATTCCTTACAAATTATAGAGGTAATGAGAGAAAGGGAGTGATAGACTAAGACTCAGATATCTTTCCATTAAAATAGCTGCTTATCAATTTGGTTGTGTGTTTGTGTACTATGCACATGGGCCAGTACCAGGGCTTGAAGTCAAGGCCTAGGAACTGTCTCAGCCTCTTTTTCAAGGCTGATGCTCTACCGCTTGAGCCACAGCTCCACTTCCAGGTTTTTGCTGGCTAGTTGGAGTTAAGAGTCTCATGAACATTCCTGCCAGGGCTAGCTTCAAACCAGGATCCAGAGGTCTCAGCCTCCTGACTAGCTAGGATTACAGGCGTGAGCCATCAGTGCCCAACTTCTATTTGCTTTTTAAATTTGTCACTCTTGGGCTAGGAATATGGCCTAGTGGCAAGAGTGCTTGCCTTGTATACATGAAGCCCTGGGTTTGATTCCTCAGCACCACATATATAGAAAACAGCCAGAAGTGGCATTGTGGCTCAAGTGGCAGAGTGCTAGCCTTGAGCAGAAAGAAGCCAGGGACAGTGCTCAGGCCCTGAGTCTAAGCCACAGGGCTGGCAAAGAAAAAAAAAATTGTCACTCTTTATGTGTAACATTAATCCTTATACTTCTCCCTTTCAACTCTTACCGCAATGAAAGGCAGGAGTTCTCTCCATCGGATGGAAAAGATATCGCTATGTAAATAAAACTGAGCTCCCAAACTGAAAACAACATAGAAAGTATCAAATAACTAGAGAGAGAACCTAAATATTGTCCTCTCCCATAGTTCATTTGGCTTCCTAAAGTAACAAGGAAAAAACACTGCCTCCATGTCCAAAATCCTGCCGAGTGAGTGAAGAACATAAACTGCAAAGTGCACAAAACCTGTCGTTCCTTGCAGCCCCAGCTGAGAGAGTTCCCAACGGCGGGCTTGGGTTGTGAGTTCAGCTAACTGTCTTGGCCTGTCCCTGGCTTACCTTATATACCACTCCGGCGATGGTAGTGCCAGTTTTCCGGGCTTTGGGAAGCTTGAACCCCTTTTTTGCGAAATCAGCTTCCAAGATGGCATTCCTGAAAGATCGAAAAAATTAAAAGTGTTGGAAGCCAAGACCACGCCGTGCTGTCCGGGCAGCAGGAACGCTTAACCCGGAGCTCGGCAAAAGAAAGCTAGCCTCCGCTCTCTCTTAACGCTGACTCCTCCCACCGTTTCCAGCAAGGAGTCTCCGCCAAGAAGGGCCAGGACGGAGCCGGAGGCACCCCGGGGCGCAGGGAACGGGAGCGGCCGGCCAGACCTCGGGGCCGCGCTCGGGCCCGGATTCCCCTGAGTCACACGGGCCGCGGGCAGGTCATCCACCCCTCCGCTCGCACTTCGCGGCCTAGGCTGCGACCCAGCTCCGACCCTGAACCCAGCATCCCCGCGCCCGCCCCGAAATCGAACCCGGCGTAGCCGCACCTGCGGCAGTTATCGAACGAGAAGCCTCCAACCGGCGGCTCATACAGCGACACGGACGCCATCTTCCCAAGAAAGTACTTCCGGGACAGGGGCGGGGAGCAAACGAAAAGACCCCGGCACTTCCGGCGCCGATCCAGCAACTAGGACCGAAGGGGCGGGGCAAGCCCCGCCCTGGAGGGACTGACCTTTGAGTTCTGCGTTCCTAGAGAGGATGGGAGGCGTTTCGGCGTAACACTGCCTCCGGTGGCGCGGAGGAAAAACTGACTCCCGGCGGATGGCTGGGAAAGGATCTGGTAAGCTAAAAGCACCCACGGTCAGGTCTCCACCAGGGCACAGACCACACGCTTAATTGGGATCTGCAATGATTCGGAGGCTTTCACACCCAAGCCCCACGCACAGCCTCAGAAAACCCCTTGCGTTGAATTCGCCGCTTTGTCAAATGGACCAAGCACCATCCTCAAAAGGCCAGCAGGCACCTGCATCATTAGTCATTAACGAAATGCAAGTCAGGAGGAGCCCAGGGCTTATCACTCTGCACTGGATAGGCTGACAGAATCGGAAACACAGGAAATCATCAGTGTTGGAGAAGGTGGAGAAATCAGAACTCTCACATGTGGCTGGCTGGGAGGTAAAATAGTGCCGAAAACAACTGACCTGGTAGTGACCCTTCCCCCCCCCAAAAAAAAAGGATTAGTCTCCTAGATATATACCCATGAGCTGCAAACGTGTGTTCAAAAAAACTTGTACACAAAGGTGCACAGCAACCTTGTTCATAATAGCCCAATACCAAAAATAAAAAAGCCCAGAAGTCCATCCATCGACGAATGGAATGTGGCATATCCAAGCGGCAGAATAGTATTCAACCATTAAAAGGGCTGGGGGAGATGGGGACTTTTGGTTAGGCCCACAATGGAACGTGGATGGCCAGGCTCTGGTTGGATTGCCCTGCCTGCACGTCAAGCACATCCCAGCATACCTGGGGTTTTTGCCTGATGCCTGTGTGCCAGGATAACAGGGTTGGGGGAAGGGTCAGTCCTTCATATTTCATTTTTAGATACATAAGAAGATTGGCCCAAGAGAGGAGAGGTAAGTCCTTCATTGTGTGAGAGTCTATCTACAAATTCCCCTTCCTTTAAAAAAAAAAAAAAAAGAATCAGAGGCCAAGCCCTGCTGAATTAGAGAGCGTTCAAGTGGCCTTCTTTTAACCTGATTACCCCTATAGCAATTCTGTTTCCAAATGAAGTCACATTCTGGGGACTAGGACCTCAAAATATAAATATATACTTCCATATTTTACACAAAAGACTGGGTTGTCATGAAAGGAAATCCAGCCTTTAGTAAATGTTTATTGGATACATAGTTGTAACAGACTCTAGTTGAATGCCATTGTCTATCCATTCATTTTATCTGCCCGAGGTGCCATGTCTGACACATAGTGGGTACTCAATAAATATTTGCACAGGGAGTAAGTAAATCATTCCATAGTCTCTGAGGCTGCTGTTTACTTCTTGTGTTAACGTGAGCAAGTTACCTCACCTCAATGAGTCTTAAATTCTATCGAAGAGAGTTAAATCACAAGCCTATCTATGTGACATAAATTTCACCGCTTAAACTATTTTAAATGTGAGAGTCGGTGGCATTTTGGCACAGACCCCATAAAAGCCCAACTGCAATCCCACCTCCTTGTACAACCTCCGATCTCATGGGGAGGTTTGTTGCCCCTTGCTGGGCCCCAATAAACCGTCCTCACTTGTCCAGATGGAAAGTCTGGCCTGTTCCTTTGCTTTCTCCTCCATCTTCCTAACACACAGGGAGACTACGCATGAAGATAAATACAGGTGGAGTTTCCATAAGCCAACAAACACCAAAGGATACCAGCAACTCCCATCAGAGTCACTGATGATTCCCAGCATCCTAAACAGTGAGACGCCACATTTCTGTATGAAAGTCACCTAGTCTGGGATACTTTGTTACGCAGCTGTAGCATATTCATTCACCAGCAGAGGGCAACCGAGAGCTCCGGGCAACCTGAACCTAGAGGGTGACCAGAAGCAGCCACTGGAAGGGGCAGGAAGCACCTAGGCACCTCCAACCCAGGCGGAGGCAGCCCTGGGGCCAGCACTCAGAGCTCAGCTTGCCTCCTCATCCCAGCCACCACTGCCCCCTAGATGGAAGCCCGCTCAGAAGGCTCCCCGCTGGCCTGGTCACAGGACCACTCATTTCCTGGTTGTGCCACCAAGCCCGATGGGCCAGCAAGGCCACCACATCTAGTTTGGATGCGGTTGTGAGGCCATTAGGCTCTGAGTCTCAATTCCCAGGTGACGCGGCACCAAGACACAGTCCCTGAGAATGCTTGATGCCCTGGTTCCTGATCCAACCACTCTAGAAAACCCAGGATCCAGGGTCAGCCAAGAGACATAGAATGTGCGAGACACTCCAGGGGCAGACCCAACAGGCCCTAAGAGTCCAGCACCATGGTTCCACTCCATAGATGAGGTAACTGTGGTCAGTGGCTGAAGGTCACAAGGCTGATAAACATCAGGGTCAAGGTTCAAACCACACCCCTCTCAGCCCCCAAGTCAGGCACAGCTTCCCCATCCTTACCTCTAACAAGTTTGGAGCATCAGGAACCCCAACTCCCAAGGTCTCTGGGCTTTGCCAAAGCAACAGCAAGGTTTCTTCCCCCAGAGTCCTCACACTGGCTCAGTTGGGTATGAGCTGTGTGACCTCAGGTTGGTGGCTTGACCTCTTCTGAATCTGTTTCCTCATTTGTGAAACAAGAGACCATGACAGTGCAGGGTTCCCTGCATGTGCCTCAAATGACAGCGTGCACCATAGGTTCTTAAAACCCTTCACTCACTCAAGCACCTACTCAGCATTTATTAAACCTTCCCTTGGTGCCCAGGCTTTGGGGCAAGCTCCATGCTAGAGGCTGGGAGCCAAACCTCCAGTCCACTGTGCTAAATAATCTAAGAGACACAAGCCAGAAAAGGGCTACCAGCGCTGCAACAAGGCAGGTGAGCAGTCAGTCTCAGGCAGAGTCAGCGCCAAGGCCAGGAGAACAGAGAGCGTATCCCAGGCCAAGATGGCAGCACCAGCAGGGATTTTCCAAAGGAATGGGGGGGGGGGCAGGCAACACCTGCCGAGCCCCCACCGGGTCTCCAAGCTGCAGGAAAGCTGGCGTGGACCGGGCCTGCGGGCGCCCACCCTGCCTCTGTCGGCACACGCACCTCAGAGAGGTCCTGCACGAGCAGACTTGGCCATCTTCCCACTGTGGGGGGAAAGCAGCCTAGGATGCTCCTGGTTGCTATGGCAACTGACTCCTTCCTTTTCCTTCTTCATAAATAAGCTATAAATAGAGCAAATGCGTGCACCTTCCTTTGCATGAATTAGTGCAGCTGCCCCAGACTCCCGGGTCCCAACATCCAGGTGCCGAGCTGCCTTGCCTGGTACTCAGAAAACCCAGCGCCATGGGAGGGGCCCATGACAGCAGTTCCAAGTGCGGATTCCTCCCCCCCCCCCCCGCTGCCCCAGAATGTCCTGGAGAGCTTCTCAAGACTTTGGGGTCTCCCCAAGATCCTCGGAATCCCATTCACTTCCTGCTCCTACTCTGCCGTGCTAGGAAGTCATGACAGCCGCCCCCCCCCCCCGCCCCAAATTCAATGGTCCTCCGTGACTTCATGGAAACCTTTCTATGTGCCAGGTGCTAAACTGCCTTCCAGCCTGCACCCTCATTCACCCCTGCATCCCAGGAGGTTTCTGGGCCCCAGGCAAAAATCTCTTCCTTAAAGAGAGAGGCTGTCTGGCTCGAGCCATGCAGCTGGTCATACAAAGAAACTAGAATTTGAACCCAGGCCCATCTTTGCCCCCTGAGTCTTGGTGAGGCATATCTGATTCTCTCACTCACACAGAAGGGATCAGCATGTGCAGGTGGGTGCAGAAAATAAACTGTGCCCAGGAAGACAGGGAGCTGGTCCCTGGCCACGTGATGGGGGAGACTCGATGCTGAGCCTTGTGTCATGGAGGGCCCAGGTCTCCCCATAAGGGGAAGGAATGGAGAGAGACAATCAACTGACAGGACAGGAAGGCTTCCTGGAGGTGGCGAGGCTGAGGCAGATCTTGAAGGTGAGGAGCAGGGAGCAGCCTTCCTAACAGAAGGATCAGTGCATGAAGGGCCTGGAAATAGACATGTCTAGATGAGATCTATGTGGGCCAGATGGGAAAGGAAGGATGGTGAGGCAGGCAGGACCCGGTTCTGAAGGACTTGGGCTGGCTTGGACCTCCGTCTGTCCCCGAGGCTCTGGGAACAATGGAAGTGCCTAAGCAAAGAAGCAACATGACCTCTCTCGGTGAAATGAGCTGGCCCCTTGGCACAGCGAGCTTGAGCAGTGTTGCCCAGGGACAAGGCACCCTCAAGGTTGCTAACCCATGGCCCATGGATGCTTTCTCCCTCAGCCTTACAGTGCTGGGCTTGACCACGTTCAAACTCACAGGCTTTCCCAGCTCCATGATCCTCCAGGGCTCTCAGATCTGCCTGGCTCTCCACAACCAGGCCTCATTCATTATCCACTCATTCATTCATCCCTTCACCTGACGATCTGGTTCTCTGCCTGGCTCTGTGCCAGGCACAGGAAAAAGATGCTGCCCTCCAGGGGAAGGGGTGCAGGAACAAACGAGGAAGGTGGAGGATCTGAAGGTTCAGATCAGGACTGCACGGAGTTCCAGCTGGGCACAGCTGTGGGTGAAAGCTGAGTGCCGTGCAAGGGAGAAATGTGTAAAGAAGAGCAGACTGATAGATAGGGAGAGATAGAGGAGTTGGTGGGGTGGCTCAGGTGGGAGAGTGCTAGCAAAATCATCAGATTCTGAACGCAAGTCCTGGTCTCAGACAAGAGAGAGAAGGGGGAGCCAGCGGGGGGGCGGGGGAGGGACAAGGCGCTAGAGGAGAATGACAACTCTCACCAAGATCAGGGTCCTGGAGGTGCAGGGAGGGACGTGGGGTTCAGCAATGCAGAAGGGCGATGGGAAGAGCTGTCCTGAGCAGTGACTGAGCACTTGCTGGACTCTTCCAGCCACATGGACTGAAGATGGGGTGCCCCGGTTACACAAAGAGGGGGATCTAACACAGCTGTAGTAACTGTCGGCCCCACCCAGGGGACAGGACCAGGACAGGGCTAGTGCTTTTCCCATCACCCCATCTACATCTTGCACAGAGGGGGATAGGGATTACAGAGTCAAAGATAGAGAAACTGGGGCTGGGAATATGGCCTAGTGGTAAAGTGCTTGCCTCATATACATGAAGCCCTGGGTTCGATTCCTCAGCACCACATATATAGAAAAAGCCGGAAGTGGCACTGTGGCTCAAGTGGCAGACTGCTAGCCTTGAGCAAAAAGAAGCCAGGAACAGTGCTCAGGCCCTGAGTTCAAGCCCCAGGACTGGCAAAAAGAAACCATGGCGGGAGGAGGGGGGCTGTTTGTGTTTCTGTGTCAGTGCTGGGGCTGGAACTCAGTGCCTGAGTGCCATCTTTTAGCTTTTTCCCCCTCAAGGTTGATGCTCTATCACTTGAGCCACAGTTCCATTGCCAGCTTCTTGCTGGTTAATTGGAGACAAAAGTCTCACGGGGGGCTGGAGATATGGCCTAGTGGCAAGAGTGCTCGCCTCGTATACATGAAGCCCTGGGTTCAATTCCTCAGCACCACATATATAGAAAAAAGCTGGAAGTGGAGCTGTGGCTCAAGAGGTAGAGCACTAGCCTTGAGCAAAAAGAAGCCAGGGACAGGGCAGTGCTCAGGCCCTGAGTCCATGCCCCCAGGACTGGCAACAAAAACAAAACAAATAAAAACAAAAAAAGAGTCTCATGAACTTTCCTGCCCAGGCTGGCTTCTAACCGTGATCCCCGGATCTCAGCCTCCTAAGTAGCTAACAGGCGTGAGCCACTGACACCAAGCTAGAAAGTACATTCACCCCAAAAGTTAGAGCTCAGCTCTCTCTTCTTCTAAGGAAGGAAAAATGGCAGAGAGAGCCCTGATTTTAGAAGAAGAAAGTGCAGTTTTGCCTGTATTTGAGTATGCAGGCATGACAATATGTAGGAGTGTTACATGTGTGTTGTGTGTGCACATTTCCAGCATGAGTGTGAACATGAGTGTGTGAGTGCTTGTATCCCGGGTCCCCAGACCTCTGCATTCCTTTCTTCCTCATTCCCTGACTTGAAATTGCAGGGTGTGCTAAGTGTAAGTCCACCACTCCAGTTGAGATCTAGAATCTTCCCCCAGAAAGCAGCTCGGTGCTTCCGTCTCCAAACTCTTGTTCTTCATGGGGCAGGGTTCCCCGCTGGACACGGCACAAGCTGTCTGCCCGAAGTGGGGTTCAGGCTGAGCCCTGGGGACGACTGTAGTGACTGTAGTGTCCAGCAAGAGCAGCTGCGGCCTGCCGTGCCGGCCTTGCTGTCAATCTGCAGGCTGCCCTGGGTTGTTTACTGGAAGCCAGCCTCCCTGCAAGGGTTCAAAGCCCTGCCCTGGGCACGTCTGCGGCAGGAAGCAGGCCAGGCAGTAATTGGCGGTGCAGTCGTGCTAAGTGGCCAGCGCTGCCCCGCCATCCTTCTGCAGCCGTCGCCTTTGACTGGCTCCACGCTGACCTCCCAGGCCTGCAGGGACTGCCTGCCCAGCGCCACGCCGGCACCAGGAACAAATTACTCGTTCCCTGAGAAATCTATTAAAAGGTGACAGCAGATCTGGGGAGAGGTGGCCAGGGGGGGCCCAGCACAGGAAGCCTAATGTCTCCCATCCCTAAAGACAACAAGCTAACTCTTCCTGAACTCACCAGCTCAGAGAGCACTGAGCTCGATCCAGCTCTAACTTGGGGGCCCAGAAAAAAAAAAAGGACTTAGATGAACTGAGAGCACCATGCTTCTCCCCTCTGTGGCTTCTCCAAGTACAGGAGGCAGGACCTGAGAGGCCCTGAGACCTGGCTCCCATCTGCCACTGAGCAGAGTGACGGCGGTCAGAGTCACTGGGCCTCTCTTATGCCCATGACAGGGATAAGAAGCCCCAGTCCTGGGTTGGCAACAAGCAAATGAACATGGTGCCCAGCGCAGTGGCAGGCGGGGGGCGGGGGGGGGGGCGGGATTTACTTCCATCCAATCTTTCCTGGCTGGGAGGAGGTGGCGCAGCCCACAGAAGCTTCTGGACTCCCCTGAGGGGCGGAGCTTTGACTAACCCCTGAACCACTGGGTGAATGGACCAGTCGATGAATGCATGGCTGGGCGTTGCTGGCTCACTCCTGCGAGCCTAGCTACTCAGGAGGCTGCGATCCGAGGATCACCACGGTTCAAAGCCACCCTGGGCAGAAAAGTCCGTGAGACTCTTACCTCCAGCTAACCACCAGAAAAGTCCAAGTGGCACCATGGCTCAAAGTGGTAGAACTCTAGCTTTGAGCAAAAAGAGCTTCAGGGATGGCTCCCAGGCCCTAAGTTCAAGCCCCACGACTGACAAAAAAAAAAAAGTGTGGAGTGCATGACCACATTGTCACTAAATGCAGCTGACGGCCCCTGAAGATGTTGACATCCTAATCCCCCAAGTCTATGAAGATATTTCCCCCTGGTAAAAGGGACTTGGTAGGTGTGATTAAGGATCTTGATCCAAGTGTGAGTGGGGAATTACTCCTGGACAGCCCAGGGCAGCTGAGTGCCATGAGTCAAAGACAAATGACCACCAGAGGCTGTGAATCTCCACTCTGTCTCCAGCAGAACCCAAATTGGTTGCCACCTTGGCTTGAGCTGGTGTGGCTGGCATTGGACTGCTGAGCCCTGACATTGTCACAATAACCACAGAATTACTATTCAGGAAACAAGCATAGGTCTTGAGAAGATTTTGCAAGGCATTTACCTCTGGCCACAGAATGGCCGATGAGCACTGTGACGGAGCAGAGTGCTGTCTTACCGAATGACCTCACTCACTTGACTTGGGCTTCTCCGTTTCATTCCCAGAGGTTTCCAAGGCAGTTCACAAAGCCAGCCAAGTAGTAATTCTTTTTTTTTTTTTGGCCAGTCCTGGGCCTTGGACTCAGGGCCTGAGCACTGTCCCTGGCTTCTTTTTGCTCAAGGCTAGCACTCTGCCACTTGAGCCACAGCGCCACTTCTGGCCAGTTTCTGTATATGTGGTGCTGGGGAATCGAACCTAGGGCCTCATGTATACGAGGCAAGCTCTCTCGCCACTAGGCCATATCCCCAGCCCCCCAAGTAGTAATTCTTGTAATTCTCTTCACACCAGAATGTCCAAGGGCGGAAGCTGCGGCTCAGCCCCGTTCCCTTCCCGCCTGACTTCATCCGAGTCTACCAACACTGGGAGTCTAGCCGATGCTGAGGCACCGTGACACGCCACAAATGACCTCCACCCCATCCCTGCCAAAGGGGCTTCATGGCCCTCTGAATGCTAAGGATGCCACCCTGGGCTTCCATTCTTACCATCTGTCTCCTAGACAGCCACCTCCTGTATCCACTTTTGTAGTTTGGGGTAGAAAAATTATAAGCAAAAGAATAAAACTGCAAAAAGCAAAACACAGAAGAATGTCTGGAAGAGAGGAATTACTACAAGAAGTTGGGTTCGTGTGTGTGTGTGTGTGTGTGTGTGTGTGTGTGTGTGTGTTTAGATAGGTTGGCAGATGCACACATACACAAAGAGATTTAGCTTAAGACACTTACTCACATGCTTATAGAGGCTTGGCAAATCCAGTCTACAGAGTAAGCCAGCAGGCTAGAACACCAGAGAAGCTTCAGTGGTCAGGTCCAAAGGAAGTTTGCTGGCAAAGTTCCTTCTTGCTCAGGGCATGTCAGCCTTCTTTTCTCTGAAAGCCTTTAATGGATTGGATGAGGCCCACCATGAGCTGGAGATGATTTCCATTCCTCAGAGCCCACTGATTTAAATGTGGAACATCCAAAACCCAAAACGCCTCCCTAGAGACACCCATCCTCATATCTGACCAAATATCTGGGCATTGTGGCTCAGGCAAGTTGACACATTAGATTATTCATCAAAGCTGGGCAACCATGGCTCACACCTGTAATCCCAGTTATTCAGGAGACTGAGATTTGAGGATTGCGGTTTGAAGCCAGCCTGAACAGAAAAGTCCCCATGAGACTCAAAGAGTCTCAGAGACAGCATCCAGGCCCTCAATTCAAGCCCCACAACCACCAACAACAAAAATTATTCATCACATGGCAATACTTGGCTTACTAGCTAAGTAACCAACAATGATAATAAGGGATTGCAGATTTCGAATTCTGATTACTAATGGTGGGTATAACCCATGCTCATCCAATCAGGATATACTCTGCTACTCCTGCCTTCTGCCTCATCCAATCACAGTACTACTTAGTCCTAACCTCATCCAATCAGCATACTACCTCCCGTTGGCCTCATCCAATTAGGATACTCTGTTTCTGGCCACGGAGATTCATTCTAGAATAGGTACATGACCCTAGTGACTCACTGGGTCTTCTATTAACATTATTAGAAGTCTTGGCCACTGAGGTGGCCAAGTTGGAGAAGTAGCAGCTTGTGTCTCTGCCACAATTAACAGCCAAGCTAAATAATGCAAAATAAGAGAGGGAAAGAATTCTTGAGGTCATTCTTTGAGTATCTGAGCTGTTATACACATACCTGAAGCTGACAACAATCAGTTATGCTAAAAACCAATTCTCCAAAATGCAGTTCATCCATGAGCAAATAGCGGTGCCATTTCTGAAATGGATAATTCATCACATGAATCAAATGTATCTATGGTATAAAATTTATTTCATTTAACTATTAATGTGATCCAACACATTTGTGTTGGTGGATGGCCATTGGTGATTTCAGAAAAAGTTCTGTTGATGGATTTTGTCTCTGTAGCAACATCTTAAGGAATATTGAATTTATTAGAAGGTAAGGGTCTATGATGAGCTGGTATTCCCATTAAAATGTATTATATCCAAGCCTGGCATGGTGGCTCATGCCTGTACCCTGACAAGATCATAGCTTGAGGCCAGCTTGGTCCTAAAAAGTTCACAAGATCCTATCTCAAACAATAAGATGTTGTGCATGGTGGTGCACACGGGTTGTCCCAGCTACACAAAATGTAAATAAGAGGATCGTGGTGCACGCTAGTTAGTGAAAAAGCAAGACCCTACTTAGAAAAAAGTAATGAAAGCAAAAGGCTGGAGATGTAGGGGCTGGGAATATGGCCTAGTGGCAAGAGTGCTTGCCTCGTATACATGAAGCCCTGGGTTCGATTCCCCAGCACCACATATACAGAAAATGGCCAGAAGTGGCCCTGTGGCTCAAGTGGTAGAGTGCTAGCTTTGAGCAAAAAGAAGCCAGGGACAGTGCTCAGGCCCTGAGTCCAAGGCCCAGGACTGGCAAAAAAAAAAAAAAAAAAAAAAAAAGGCTGGCGATGTACCTCAAATGCTTAGCAAGTGCAAAATCCTGAGTTCAAACCCTATTATTGCAAATATATATGTATATATATGTATATACACACAACATATGTACATATAACTTGGCTTGGCACTTTTTTGTGGACCTTGAGGGTTTTTTGTGGTGTTAGAGTTTGAACTCAGGGTCTTGTGCTTGCTAGGCAGGTGCTCTACCACCTAAGCGATGCCTTTTTGCTTTTGTCATTTTTTTAGAGAAGGCCTCACACTTTTGCCTAGGCAACCTCAGACCTGGGACCTCCTATTTCCACCTCCCAAGGAGGTGTGAGGCGCGGCACCTACCCTCCATTATACCCACGTTGCATAATATGGTCCATGGTTGATCCAAATGAGGCTGTGTGGTGGGTGACTATAGTACGTGCTCAGGAAATTCAAATACTACCAAAAAATGAGTAAACTGAATGTGAGACTCTTCCTGTCACTAGAACACGGAGGCCTGGAAATGCCTCTGTATATATATCTGATTAAAGGACACACACACACACACACGGAAATGTCTCTGTACATATCTGATTAAAGGACACACACACAAAACCAACTTGCATCCTCAGGCTGTCCTTTGAATGATGGGGTTCCTAGGCCCTGACTCAGTCACGCCTGCCCTGTCCACCTGGACACCAGTGAGGGGTGGGTGGGAGCAGGGAAGGGCATGAAGGAGCATTAGGAAGGGAGGACAAGACCTGGAGACCCTTGCTTCTCCGGGAACACATGACTGCGGAACCCTGCAGACGTCAAAGGCAGCGGCATCTTCCTGGCAAGCCTGGGGCCTGGCTGACCTGGCAGACAGTGTGGAACCTTCTGGAATGTCCAAGCCTCACCTAGAGGAGCAGGAGGAGGCCCTGGTCATCCTGAGGGCAGAGCAGGGAGTGGGGGCGCATTGTGACTGGCGGGGAGGATTGGGGAGATGGAGAAGGCTTTCTTAAGGCGCGTTGAAGCCAGGAGGGGGCCGGCGAGTGCCCTTCTGCACCCCGGCACCCCCCGCACGGGGGGGGGGGGGCGGAGGGGGGGGCGGCCGAGGCCAGCCCGCCCTGGCTGCCGGGTTTGGAACGAGGCCTGGGGGGGCGAGCGCAGGCGTCGGGGTGCGCTTGGCACGCGGGCGGGCGGCGAGCAGTTGGTGGCGGGAGCCAGGGGAGCCGGGGCGCAGCTTTTCGCTGCAGGGGACGCGCGCTTTATTTCCCTCTTGGATGCCGCCGCAGAGGCAGCTGGCCCGTGCTGATTATTTTTACCTCCGGCCACGGCGGCGCCGGCACGGCCGCCTCCTCCCTCCCGGGCCCGGGAGAGGCGCAGCCCCGGCTCCGCGGGCCGCCAGCGCCACCTGCTGTCGGCGCGGCCCGGACCAGGGGCGGCCGCGGGGAGCGCGGCCTGCGGGGCTGCAGACAGAAGAGGAAGGGAAGCTACTCTCTCCTTGTTCAGGCTGTAAAGCAGGCGCTCAGGCTGGGCTCGAACCCACCACCACAGGATCCTCTTGTCGCTCCACGTGCTGGGATTGCAGATGTGCACCACGGGCCACGGACACAAGGGCTAATGACTTCTTATTCCTTTTTCACTCAGACTCTCCAGAAAATAAGACCGAGCCTAATGTCACATCATCATCATTATTTTGTCAGTCCTGGGGCATGAGCTCAGGGCCTGGGTGCTGTCTCTGAGCTTTTCTGCTCAAGGCTGGTGCTCTACCACTTCGAGCCACGGCTCGACTTGCAGATGGTTAATTGGAGATAAGAGTCTCATGGACTTTCTTGCCCCCTGGCTTTGAACCACCATGATCCTCAGATCTCAGCCTCCTGAGTAGCCAGGATTACAGGCATGAGCCCCCTCCCCCCCCCATGTCACTTTTATAGCTACAGTACTTCCTTCCATCCCTTTCCACCCCGAGAAAAGCCTGGAGGCTGGCACTAAATACTTGTCTCACCCTCTGAAGACCACAATCAACTGTGTAGCTTTGGGGACTCTCTTAGCTCTCATCCCACTACCCCCGCCACCCAACACATACCGGAGAGCTAGTCACAGGCCTCAAGTGCACCAGATCAGTTTCATTCCCCTTTCAGTCCTTCAGCAAACACTGCCCACTCTTGTCAAGCCAGGCCCACGGGTGGGTGGGTGGGTGGTGGGGTGGGGCTAGGGGGAGGGGCATTTGTAGGGCTGGGTGTTCTGATGGCAAGACTGAGCTCTGCAAGCAAAGCAGCATGCCGGCAATGTTTTGTTTGTTTGTTTGTTTTTGCCAGTCCTGGGGCTTGGACTCAGGGCCTGAGCACTGTCCCTGGCTTCTTTTTGCTCAAGGCTAGCACACTGCCGCTTGAGCCACAGCGCCACTTCTGGCCATTTTCTGTATATGTGGTGCTGGGGAATCGAACCCATGGCCTCGTGTATACAAGGCAAGCACTCTTGCCACTAGGCCATATCCCCAGCCCCCATGCCGGCAATGTGGATGGAAAGATCGCAGCCTTGAAAGTCAGCCAGTGAAATACTATGTACACACACTCGATAAGGGGGAAAGGGCACTCCGTGTTGGGGGGCAAGCATCTGTCCGCTGACTGTGCTAGCATAATTAACCTGCTTCCTGTAAACAGTGTCTGTCTGGTGTTGTCTCTCTGCTTGAGAGCCTGCAGCAGCTCCAGCTCCGTGGAGAGGGGTGCAGCAAGCACCCTGGAGAGGCTGAGACCAAAGGATGGGAAGAAATGTGCCAGAAACAATGTGGAGGCTTCTGCCTTCTTCAGAGGCGAAGGATCGCATGTGCAAACACCCGGTAGTGAGGACGGAAAGCTGGTGAGGACCTAGGATGTGAAGAAAAAGGAGGGTGTGGTAGGGGTGGGAGGCTTAACCAGGAGGGAAAGGCTGTACTTCCTCCCAGCCACATGGGGGTTTGGAGCAGGGGGGGGGGACAGGGTGAGAGGAAGGCTCTGAAGCAGGCCCTTGGGGGCGAGGTGTAGAGAGATGACAGTGACCAGTTTTCTCACAGGCTTCTTCACATCCCCACAGGAAGAGGTGAGTCTCCATGTTCTCTGGAGAATAAAGTCCGTTGAGGGCTGAGATTCAGTTCTGTAGGGTCCTGGTGACCCCCAAGGGAAAGGCATCCCAGCTCCTTCCTACACTTCTGACTCTGGACTGAGGCTCATAGAATAGTCCAGGCCCCAGTGATCAGGCCCTATGTGTCCTCAGTTACCCGGACCCCTCCCCACCCCAACACAGACAGTGGGCCTGATTGCAATCAGCACCCCTCAGCCTCCAGGCCTGTGGTGGAGACTGTCAGGACTACTGCTTGCAGCCGGCAAAGCCAGGGATGGATGGCCCTGGGCTGGCAGCCCAACAGCAGCCCAGGTCCTGGGGAGATGATTAGCCAGGCCATGGGAGGCTCCACTGCCCCACACTGGGGGGGAGGGAGGAGGGAGGGCTACAGGGAAACACAGAGGAGACTGGAAGAACAGAGTGGACATGAGCTTCACCCCAGCCACTCAGAGGAAGAACAGTGTTAGGGGGCAGACCCAGAGCCACCTGCCTGGCCCAGAGAGATTAGGTAAAGTGCCTCAGGTCAGAATCAATATGAACGTGGAACTGTGTGACCCCCCAAAGCCTTGGCCCTCAGGGTCACCCCTGCCTGAATTCCCTACCAACCTCTGCAATGAAGGCCAGCTACTCCTCAGGCTTCCCAGGGCGGCCTGGCCTCCAGCCCCCCTTGCCCCCAGCGTCCCTCCGCATGCTTGCCCCCTCCCCTCTCCTCCATATCCACCCTTCCACTTGCTTGGATGAAAACCCAGAGCAGGGGTTCAAAGCCAGGATCTGCCAATGGCCAATTATGTAACCCGGTGCTCCCATGAGATGGGGGTGCTGGCCCTCCTCACACTGGGGTGAAGGGGAAGGGGAACGGGCCTGGGCACTGTCCCTGAGCTTTTTCACTCAAGGCTAGTGCTCTACCACTTGAGCCACAGCTTCACTTCCTGTTATTTCTGAGTAGTGTATCAGAGATAAGAGTCTCCCGGACTTTCCTGCCCAGGCTGTGGAATGTGGAACCATGATGGTCAGAGCTCAGCCTCAGAGTAGCTAGGATTACAGGTGTGAGCCACTGCCCTGACCCCACCTGCCTCTGGCATCTTTTTGGTGCGGTGGGTGAGGTAGTGACAGTGGAGGAAGGCCATCCAGGGCCACAGAACCCTCCCGGATCCATTAAGGGTGGGGCCAAAGCTATGGGACACGCCTAGAAGCCCCGCCCCATTCCACTCCAGACAGTGGACAGCCAGGCTGCCAAGCCCAGAGCTCCACCCATCCAGACACCAGACAAAGCAAGTGAGGACCTGGAGATGGAATGGGGGAGGGAGCCCCAGTGCAGGCACCTAGGCCTTGAACAGATGCCTCACTGGACCCTCGAGAAGGGGGTGCACAATGGCCATCAAATTTGGCATCTCTCTTGGGTGTGCTGCTGTTTGGGAAGCAAAAAAAGGTAGGCACCTAGGGATTTACTGGGGTAAACGACTGCCAACCGAGCAAGAAAATCAGTACCCACCGCGCCCCTATTGCGTGCCTCTTACATGGTGGACACCCAGCCCCGCCCACCCCACGCCTACCTGAACCTGGGCATGGAGGCAGGTGGGTTGAGGTGCTTTTCAATTGGTGCTTTCCAAATCCACAATAAATAAATAAATAAATGTGGACCTCGGGGTTTCTGTGTTTGCAGACTCTCTAGAAGAGAAGGCATAAGTTACCACTGGTGATGGCTGCATCTCCCAGGTGGCACTGTGCCTGCTGGAAGGGCAGTGTGTTTCCAATACCCATCTGTGCATGCCCAAGGCTGGGGCAGAGAGATCTGTAAGGCCCTTTCTCATCCGCAGAGCCCCTTCCTCTAGCTTGCCAGGATGGAGAGAAGGAGCAGAAAGTTGGTGGGAGGATTGTAAAGGAAGGAAAGAAGGAAGGATATTACAGCACGTGGAGGGAGCAGACCTCCTACCATGGTTGGGTGGAGAGACTGAAACCCCACCTTAAAGGAGGTGCTGCTGAGGGAGAGGGAAGCTAGTGTAAGCAGGGGCACAGCATGGTCGAAAGGCAAGGAAAGATGCTGTCTGGGGCCTGTGGAAATGCACAAAAGCTTGGTTTTGTGGAAAGGGTAGTTGCAAAGCTGGGCGTGGTGGCATATAGCTATAATCCCAGCGCGCCAGGTTGATGCTCGAGGTTGAGACAGGAGGATTACAAGTTAAAGGCCGCTGACCAAGGCCCTGTCTCAAGGTGGGGAGATGGAGTTGGGGTGGGAGTTATGAGGAATGGTGAGTCGGAAGAGAAATAGCCTTGAATGCTAAGCTGGGCGTCCAGAACACAGGGAAGCCCATGTAGCCTAGAGCTCCCTCCCACCCCACTCCCACCCCCACCCCCAAAGCCTCTGTGCCAGGTTCTCCCACTCTAGCCCGTGAACCACTCTGCCTTCCCACTCATCAGGGCTATAGGGGCTCCTGGAGATCATCCTTTTGTACAAGTAAATGTCATCCCTACTGGTGGGCCTCCCTTCCTGGGCTCCAAGCCTACTGGCTGACTCCCAGCCCGGTGAGGTCTGAGAAGCAAACAATGGGTGTGGCAACCCTCCCCACAGGACAGAGCTGTGAGCCTTTGCTTTTCCTCTTTCTCGGTCCATGCTGGCTAGCCTGTGACCCCTACTGTCCTTCACTTGTCTCTGCTGGATCCAGAATGATCTCCTGGTATTACTGCCTCTTTTCCCTCCTGGCATGTGACTTTCTGGGGAGTGGGAGCAGGGGAGGAGATCAAGGTGACCGAAAGCCTCTGGGATGGTTCCAAGTGGCCACCTGCAAGGTTAGGAAAGATACGTCCTTGGCATGGAAATGGGAAAAAGGCAGAGAGAGGTGCCCCATCTCCCACATTCATTCATCAGCTGGTTTATGCCTCACAAGCGGGGCCCTGTCCAAAGTCATTCCTAAGGCAGAGTCTGTAGTCCCCACTACAAACAGCCCCAGAACACTACTCACTCAATAACTGTACATCTGAGGGAGCACCTATCTTAGCCCCACCCATCTTCTCTCTCAGATCAAGAGTCTCTCCGGGACCTTTTCCAACTCCCTTGATGAATCAAGGACCCACTGGGCCACAGGTTGGTATGAGTGGTGGCCCCAGGAAGGCCTCTCATCCAGTGCAGCCAGCCTGTGGTCCCAGTGGTGCCCTGGTCTGGAATCCATAGGAAGGGAGGAGGTAACTTAGTGCATATCTCAGCATTTGAGGCCCAGACTCAAAACATCCCAGCTGGGTCATCTAATTCCAGTCCTGTAGATCTAGAAAGGCTCTGTAAGGAACAGGCTCACCAGGACATAGAACGTGGCCAACCCTGTCCAAGCCCAAAGACCCTCACCCCAATGTCCTTGGCTGTGCCCACTGTCTCACCAAACACTCCCTCACATCCTCCTATGGCCCTCCAGTCCCACTGGTCCCAGGAGAGGTGGTGGCGACTGCCCACGATGTGTGCAAGTTTCCAGGGCAGAGGCTGACTGAGCTGGTGGGAAGCCCAAGAGTCCTGCGAACTGCGATCCGGCCACCTGGCACTGCCACGCCGCCCCCCCCCCCCATGAGCTTCTCTCTCCACGGCTTCGAGGTCCGATCTGGGTGGGCCCGGGGCCTGGAGGGGAGTGGGGGGAGGGGCTCTGGTGACTTACAGTGGCACTTCTTGCACAATCGGCTGTCAGTTATACGCCACTGCATCCCCGCGTTCCACCTCCTTCGCTGGCTGGAAGTAGGGTTGATCTCGGGGTAGGGGAACTGGGAAGCCGTCCATTTCCTACCTCCCTCGGGGCTGGAAAGTACCCTCAATCCTATGAAACAAAGCTCCCCATCTGCGTCAAGTGGCAGCCGGAGGGAGGCAGGAGTGTGAGCGCATCTGGGGAAACTGAGGCCCCGGCCCGCGTGTCTCGGCAGGCTGCGCGCACCACCGCCGCGCTAGGGAGCAGGTGGCGCAACTGGCGACCACGCTGCCCGCGCTGGGGGCGCGCTGGGGGCGCGCTGACGGCGTGTGCGCACGCGCAGTGGGACACCCCCGCGGCGTCCCCAGGGGCCGCGCTGCCCAGCGCGCTGCAGCTGCGCGTCTTCGTGGAGGCCGGAGGGCGCCGTGCGCGCCACGCTGGTGGTGCGCGGGCAACACATGTGCGCCACGTGGGACCAACACGACGGGCGCTGGGCGCTGTTCGCCGACGGACGACTGCAAGCGCGCCGGGGCGCGGGGACTGGGCGCAGGCCATCCCGTGCCCCCTGGTGGCATCTCGGCGCGTGATGCTTTCAGTGGCAACCTCACCGACTTCCACGTCTGGGACCGGGCCCTGAGCTCAGCACAGCTACGCCGGGCTCGGCTCGGGCCCGTGCGCCGCCCTCCCGCGGCCTGCTCTTCCGCTGGGACCCGAGCGCCCTGGAGGCCACGCCCTCGCTTCCGCCTGCGGTCCAAGTGCGTCTTCGGACTCAGGCTGTCAATCCTGCCCAGTCGCTGGCCCGACGCCCCGCCCCCAGCTTCCAGACTCCGCCCCTCCTGGTTGGTCGACGCCCCGCCCCGGGCTGCCAGATATCCCACCTCTCCTGGAGGCTCAATGCCCCGCCCCTGGCTGAAAGACCCCGCCCCTGGCTGCTCATCGCCCCGCCCCCGGCTGCCAGCTATCCCACCTCTCCTGGCTTCCTAACGCTCCGCCCCCGGCTGGCTGGCTTTGGCCCCGCCCTCTGTCTCACGACCCTTTCCCTACTGCCCTATGTAGCTAACCCTTGGCCAGCCACCAGTGCCTGCGCTGTCTCTTAGGACGGGGCATTGTGGCTCGCCAGGTGCCTCTCCCAGGTCTCACAGGGCCGAATAACCCCGAGGCAGTGTTTCCTGGGGTAAGGGTGCAGGTGCTGCGGCGGAAGGGGGAAGGAGGCTCCAGGATGCACCTCCAACTCCCTGTCCTGATTCAAACCGATGAACGTCCTTCGCGGCTGCGTGGTCAGCCATGCAGGTGCAAAACGACATCCCAGGGAAGTTTATGCTCGTTGACCAATGGCAAGCGGAGGCCAAGGAGGCTCAGTGACCCGCCACAGTCACACTGCCCCTTACAGGCAGGGTAGCCCTGGATTCTAGGCACGAGGAGAGGCCTGCCCCTGCCTGGCCCTGGCCCTTACCCCAGGTCATCCCATCTCAGGAGCCCTTCCGTTCTCTCCCTGCCCAAGCCCAGACACCGGGGACTTGCGTGGGCCACCCCCGGCTGCTCCCTGTTCGCCTTGTACTAGGACTCCACTGAATGCTTGTGCAACCATAGCACCAACTTCGCTGTCCGGCTGCAAGTGTAAGAGGTCCAGGTGAGCAAGCGCAGAGGTGGAGGAAGGGAGGCTGGAACCCCACTTAGAGAACCAGCAGCCGCATCTTAGGGGAGGTGCAGGCAAGCAGGCAAGCCAGGCTGACTTGTCCTGAGTCACCACACTGAATGGAGCCAGCAGGGCAGGGACCAAGGTCCAGGCCTCTACGGCCTTGGGACCCTGAAAAGGACACAGGTGGATAAACATGTGTGGGTAGCCTGTGAGGGTGCCAGGGGTGCTTCCTCATGGCCAGCGAGTGGGAGAAGGCCAGCAAGGTGGACCTCCAGCCTCGCAAACTCGGGGGTGTCAGGGAGGCAGCAAAGCACCAGTGGCCTTGTCTGGGTTACCCCCCACCCTGCTATCCTTGCCCGACTCCATTCCCCTGGGGAGAAGTCAGGCCCGAGGGCCTGTCCCTGTGATTCCTGTTCACAGCAGCAATGCCAGGAGTGGGCATGGGACCCTGGACAGAGCTGACCTCATAGGGTCCCCCACCCACCCGCAGGCAGCGTGTGTGGCCATCACAGCTGCCATGCACCTCCTCTTTTTGGTGGCATTCTCCTGGATGCTGGTGGAGGGGCTGCTGCTGAGGAACAAGATGGTGTCTGGCACATGCGCCCAGGGCCCGGGAGGAGGCGCTACTGTGTCATGGGCTGGGGTGAGGCCCCACCCCCACTCCTGTGTTGCTCAGTACCCCTGCATGCCGGAACAGTACCACCCGGCCCCGTCTCCATCACCACCTAACACTCAGCACCCAGCACCGTTCAGTGCTCATCCTCACCTAGAACCACCTATCACCCAGTACCCAGGGTCACCCAGCATCACGCAGTGCTCATCTTCACCCAGAACCACCTAGCATCTGGCACCATTCAGTGCTCATCTTCACCCAGGACCACCTAGCATCCCGCACCGTTCAGTACTCATCTTTGCCCAGAACCACCTAACATCCAGCACCATTCAGTACTCATCTTCATCCAGAACCACCTAGCATCCAGCACCGTTCAGTGCTCATCTTCAACAAGAACCACCCAGCACCACCATGTCCATCTTTACACTCCCTTGTCACCCTGACTTTACCCAACTCAAATTGGTCTTAATCCCACTCCACTAACAGCCTCAGCCCTCCCCCTCCCCCCCCAGGGCCTCCCACCTTCAAGCCATGACCAGCTAACACCCCACCAATCACCCCCCTCCTCCTCAGCTCCCCGACCTGACTCTTCTGTCCAAACTCCCCTCACTCAGTAGCAGCCAACAGTGCAGGCCTCCAGCCCTGTCTCCCCCCCCCACCCCCCCCCAGCTCCCAGTACCACTGCTCCCAGGGGACAGCCACAAGCTTCAGCCTGGGGCTGGGGCAGGGGTCCTGGGGCGGGGAAGGAGGGCTAGGTGGCTGGGACCGCTTCTGCCTTCTCAGGCATGCCCGCGATCATCGTGGCCCTCACCCTGGCCACGCGCCCCCAGGACTATGTGGCTGCCGGGCACTGCTGGCTGAACGTGTACACGGACGCCATCTGGGCCTTCATGGGACCCCTGCTCTTGGTGCTCACGGTGAGCTGGCAGGTGAGGGGCCCAAGGGAAGGGAGGGGCTGAGGACAGGGCCTCCTCTGTCCCACGGATGCCAAGTCTGCAGACCAATACCTACATCCTGGGCCTGCAGCAGCAGATCAGGGGCCAGATGTGGTGAGCGAGGCCCTGCGTGGTGGGGGGAGGAGGGGCTGGGGGCCAGGCCGGCCACCTGTGTGCATTAGCACAGGGGTGTGACTGTGCTGTGTGTGACTCACTGTGGACCCAGCCACTATCCTGGAGGCTCACCGTTTTTACACGTACACACAGCCTGCTGGGGACCAGGCAGAGCGACCCCCAACCCTCCTCCCCCCTCCCTCCTCCTTCCTCCCTGGCCTCCACCATGACGTGCCACACATCAGCAAGTCCCTGAAGAGAACCTGGGGTTCCTTCCTGGGGGGGGTGCTCTGGCTCCGTGCCCCCTGCTCCCCAGTGCAGGCCTCGGCAATCCTTCTGGGAAGTTACCCCTACTTCCTCAAGCCAGATTTGGTACCGGTCCCCATCTTCCGCAGGCTGTCCCCCTACAGCATGCCTGCTGTGTGAGTGGAGAAGGCAGCGAGTCCGGTAGAGCTGTCACCTGGTTTGTAGTTCGAGCCCCTCTCTGGCCACTTCCTTCTCCAGCTACACCCCCAGGAACCCCAGGGTAGCACCCAGGCTGCTAAGAGGAGGGGCTGAGGAGACGGTGATGGCTAATCTTACACCAGGGAGCAGAACATGAGGGTTTAGGGCCCTTCTGACGTCTGAGCAAGCTGAGGCCCGCAGAGGGGATGGGTAAGGGCCATGGTGTCCTGTCTTCCAGCCTCCAGGCTGACACCAGAACCACTTCAGACCTCACTAGGAGGCCAGGGAGGACCTGCAGGGCCCCTGGGCCCCACCCCTTGAGGGTGGGCTTAGGGAGGACAGTAGGTTAGAGAAAGCTGATGTTAATCCAGCCACACACAGAAGTCACATGGTGGGACAGGACGGACAGGTCCTAAGCGTAGACATGGACAGGCAAGGGCTGAGTGCTGGGATGGGGGTCCTTGCTGGCCTGCCCCTTGGCCTCCTGCCCCTTGGCCTCCTGCCCTGGGTTCTCTCTGCCATGCCTGTACTGCCACTAGCAGCTCTCTTCCCACCCCAGGTCTGAAATGTGGGTCCCACCGGATATCTGTCTGGACCAGGATGAGCTCCAAAATCAGGTGTAAATTCCACGCAGTGTGTCTTGGCCTCTGAGCTTCACACTTCCCTGGGAAATGGGCCCAAAGTGTTAATAGCCACCTACAACACCCAGGTGCTGGTTCAAACCCCAGGCCAGGCCCACACTTCCCATCTCCCCACCCCTCAGTGCAGAAGCTAAGAAGCAGAAGGGAGAGGTGCCAGGCTGGAATCCAAACTCCGGATCCTCCGCCCCGGGGTGGTCAGCCTTGACTGCAGACTGGCCATGGTGCAGTCGCAGGCAGGCACACCCCACCCACATCCTTGGGACAGTCCCCGGTGGCCCCCCACGAGCCAGGTACTATGGGAAGCAGGGGGGCTCCACAGCAAAGGGGGCAGCAAGCAGCTTTGTTCTCGGGGGTCACGGCCCAAGCCCTGGCAACTCGCTTGCCTTGTGCCAGGAAAGCTCGGGAATGAAGGGCATTCTGCTGGGGAAGGGTGAGGTCCTGCCTAGCTATGCCTTGAAAATAAGGAGACGGTGTGACTCTCAGAAGCCCTTCTGGACCCGAACAGTAGAGCATGGCGGGGTGCTACACCCCCATTCCTGACAACCAAACCTTCTAAGTCCCCAGCACTCCTTGAGTTCCACTTGAGCTTTGCCCCTTGTGGTCTAGTGACCCTGGTGAAGTTCCTTCACCCCCATCACTAGGCACGGAGGGTGGCAGCAACACATTGTCATGGCAACCACTCCAGATAGTTGCCTGGTTCCCCCCCCCCCATCTCTGCCTGTGCCCCTCAGGTGGGCAGAAACACCACCATGTTTACTGACATCTCTGCTCTTTTCTTCCTTCCCTCCCTCCTTTCTCCTCCGGTGCATTTCTTTGTTTCTTAACTTTTTCTGGTTCTCTGGGGGCTGGGGCGTTGCGGGCCCATCCCTGGCACTGGCTCTAGGCTGTGTCGTCTGGGCCCTCAGTGCTGCTGCTCTCACCTGCTGGCTTTCCCTCCTCCCTTTTCCATCTACTTCTGAATCTTTCTCCTTCCACTGCCCCTTCAGCCCTGACCCCCCCCCCCTCTTCATCTTGAACATAAACTGGGCAAGGACTCACCCTCAGGATAGTAACCAGGTGACCAGATCTGAAGGTTCTAGAGTGGGCTCGGCCTCCATCCGGAGCGATTCGCTGATCCTCTGTCAGGTTCTAGGGGACAGCAAGGCCTCGTCTCCCTAACTAGCTGGATACAGCTCACACCTTCCCTGGGGCAAAGTCTTGTGAGGCCTAGACAGGCTGAGCCAGGGACTGAGTTTCTATCTCTATAGGGGGGCTGGATTCCCACACACCTGTGGGGCTCCATTGAGACACAAAGTTAAAGCAGCCAGGTGCCAGCGGCTCACACCTGTAATCCTGGCTGCTCAGGAGGCTGGGATCTGAAGATCACGGTTTGAAGCCAGCCCAGGCAGTAAAGGCATGGTCCCAATGACTTGGCCTGGGAGCTGGGGAAGGTGGCCTCCCATGTGGGGGGCCAGGCTGTGAGGAAAGGCGGGTCCCCGTGGGACACAGAGGGACAGATGTCAGACAGGCCTCAGTCCCTTGGGTCCCTAGGAACAGCATGGCAGATGACATCTGCCGGGACAGGACAGGGCATGCGGGGTCACACCTGCCTCTGTGTGACTCGGGTGGGCTATCTCTGCTGAGGCCAGGTAACAAGCGGGAGGCCAGGCTGGAGGGTAGAGGGGGCTCAGGTGGAGATCCACAGCAATGACATGAGGCCTGTCCTTCGGGGGCCATACATCTTCCTGGTCTACGCTGCAGAGGGGCTGTGGGAAGGGTGAGACTGTTCCCCAGCCCCAGCCCCGCTTCAGCCCTGCAGGCTTGGAGGCCTGGATCAGCAAGGGTCCCAGTGGCAACCCGCGCTGCCCCGTAGGTGTGGAGCGCCCTGCAGAGGATGATGGAGAAGGCAGCAGCCGGGCTGCGGCGGGAAGTCCCGGGCTCTGAGGCCCAAGCTGAAGTCCTCTCCTTTCAGACCCCCGTGGGACCGGCCAGCCTGTGGCCTCCAGGCCCCTGGGCAGTGGCCCAGGACAGCATGGCAACTTCAGCTCCGTCATAAAAACCTGTGGCTTTCAGAGGTCTAGCCTCACCACCTGCCCCGGCCCCACGATTGCCAGGACCTCAGTTTCCCCAAAACTTACCAACTCCTATGTTTCCCTTCGTAAGGACCCATGGGCCCAGGATCCCCACGGCCTTGTCCCCCATTGCAGAATCCGAAAGATAGGTGAGGCTGGGCCCCCACAGGGCACTGCAGGGGGAGGGGGGGAGTCAGGAAGTGTGTAGGCGAGGCTGGGGTGGCGGCAGGGATTAGAGGGAGGTGGCTGGGGTGCTTCTGCTGGGGTGGGGAGAGGAAGAAGTTGTCACCAAGATAGCTAGGGGCCCCCAGGACATAGGGGGATAGGGCTCAACCTATTTCCCTCTTCTTCAGGGGGTGGAGGTAACGGGTATTCGGCCCCTCAGGGTCTCTCCGCCCCCCCCCCCTCCCCGGGGCTTAGACATCCCCTCATATACTGTACCACCCCACTGCTGGTGCCTAGAAGGCCCATCAGGAAACGGGCGGGTGCCTTTCGGAGGGGCAGTGACCAAAGCAGTCTGTCTTTTCTGTCCCCTCCCCCTCTCCCTGGCCCCTGCCCAGTGCCCAGCCTCTCACCGCAGGCCTGGCACCCCCAAAATCCCTCAGGGCACCTGCTTTCCTCCGGCTGGATGGCAGACGGGGCACGGGGAGGGGGCTGGGGGGCAGCTGAGCAAAGCTGGGGACACTCCAAGGCCCTGCCGGGGAGGAGGACTGAGATGAGGGGAGCTCAACCTGACCCCCTCAGGCGCATTTGGTTCACTGTCAGCCTCTGTGCCTCAGTTTCCACGATGTTACAGCAACACCTTCTGGCTTCAAATCCTATCTCCAGCTAACAGTGAGAGGCCTCTTAGCAGGGCCAGGCTGCGCCACTCCCCACCCGGCCATGGGCTCCTTCTAGTTCCGTGGCTGGAGAGGCCGAGGACTGCTTTCTCCCATTGTGCCCAGAAGGGAGCAGGCTGGAGCCAGGCCCACCCCCCCCCCGCCCCCTGCACAGAGGAGGGAAACTGAGGCACAGAGCCAGGCACGCGGGTGTGTAACTGCAGACACACCATCCTGCGCCCTCCCCCGCCCCCCAAATGGCCTGAGCCGCAGCTTCCTTCCCTTCCGCAAAATGAGCCGGAGGCGCCCCCTGCAGGCCATCCGGGAGGGCGCAGGAGGGCGCGCTCGGGGCCGGTCGTGGGCCCAGCGCCCCGCACCCCGCGGCGCACGCAGCCCCGCTCCAGCCCCCCGCCCGCCCGCGGGCGCAGCCGGCTGCGAGGAGAACAAGAGCCGCCGCGGCGCCTTTGTCTCTGCTGAATGAGTGCGTTGCTAGGGCCCGCTCGTAGCAACGGAGCCGCTTCCACCTGGGCCCCACCCTCCGGACCCCCCAGCCCTGGCCCGGGCCCCCCTGGACGCTCCCAGTGGCTAGCGCCCCCTCCCTGCCCCCGCCCCGCAGCCTGAGTGACAGGGGCAGGGAGTGGAGTTTGCCCAGGTGTGACCCCCTCCACGAGCCCAGGGGCTCCTCCTGCAGGCCTTCTTCCGATGCTCGGAGGATGGAGAAACTGAGGTTCAGGGAGGCCACCGTGGTACCTCGCGGGGGGCGGAAGCCAGGCCACAGTGCCTGAGGGCTGGGCTGCGATCCCATCCGTCTGGGGGTCAACAAGGCAGCAGCAGCCAAGCCGGATGAAGCCCCGGCCTGGGCCACCCACCCCCATCCACCCTCCGGGGTGGAGCCCTGCCCGGGCGCGCTGTCTGTCTGTCCCTGCTCCACCTGCCCATGTGTGTAATAAATGCACTGCCCCTTGCTGTCGGCTTCCTCCCGGCTTGAGGACAGGGAAGAGGTGCCAGGCTGTCTGGGAAGGGTGGGGTGCGGTGCAGGACTTCTTCTCCTGACTTGGCAAGAAGAGCAGGGGTGGAACTGGAGAGCAACAGCACCCCTCCCTGAGCTGAAGAGCTGGAATGGAGGTGGGAGGGGGGAGGGAAATGAGAGGCAGAAATGGGGTGAATGAGAAGCGTGGAGACCCAGCCAGGCACAGTGGCCTTGGTGGCCTCCCCTGGGCTTCTCCGAGACAAGGTGAGACCCAGGAGTTCAGGCATTTTCCGGAGATGGGGGCTGTTGAAACAGAACAGGGGATGTCCGGCTGTGAGCTGTACGCACACAGTGGATACTTGGGAATAGTAAGCTGTTGGGTTATGAGTCCACAGGAGGCCATGTTTGAAGCCTTGAAGGTGCCAGGCCAGGTTGGCCAGAAATCCTGAGAGGAGCTGGTATGCCCACGTAAGTGCAGGACCCCTGCCCTGTGCCGAGAAGACCAGCAGAAGAAGGGCGAGCTGGGCAGGGCAGGCCCTGCGGAGTGTCAGTTTGGCCCCAGCAGAGCATCTTCTTGCTGCTGTCAGGAGGCTGGAGGGGCTACAGGAGGGTGGAACTGGACAGGGCAGTGGGTGACCCACAAAATCCTGTATCCCCAGTGTCCTCTGGTTCCTCTGTCCCCTTTTGCAGAGGACTGCTACAACCATTATAAGGGACAATTACTTGAGATTTGTTGAGTTGGACAAGATAGATCAGGATAATGGAGATTTGAAGATGACTGTGGTCATTCTCAGCTGTGTGGACTTGGACAAACCCCCATGCCTCAGTTTCCTTATCTGTAGTCTGGGGCTGCCACCTATGGATGAGTCTTGGAACCATATGAGAGACAAGTCAGCGGTGTGGGAAGCAGAGCAAGCATGCCCCTGGCAGCCGTGCTCACTGCTGCCACCAAGCGGGAGTGGATGGAAGTAAAGGCTCAGCCGGGTGGTAAATAGGCAGAGAAGGGGTTGATGCAGAATTGGGGTGCTGTCCCCTGATTCACTAGCAAAGGGGCCTTTGTGGCAAGAGCCTTTCCCTCTTGCCTCCCCAGGCACCTGCAGAACAAGAAGATGAAGGAGAACACACAGTAGGATGCTCATTAAATGGCCGTTCCTTTCAGCCAAGATGGCAGAGCTGGCATGGCCAGGGCAAACCCGTGCCTGAAGCCCAATGTCGTGCCCGGTGTCCCCGCACCCTGTTCTCTAGCCCTCCTACCCCCCCCCCTCAGAGTTCAGAGCCCAGGGAATTGCCCGCCCCTACCCTGTCCCCCCCACCCAACCCATCCCAGAGTTCCTGCTTGGGCCCCAGAAGGCAAATCAGCCAGTTATCTGTAAACTAATTGCAAAATTTATTCCAGGGATGCAGGGGGGCTGGGAGATCCATAAGGGCACTTCATGTTTCGGGGCTGTGGGTCCCTGGCCCTGGCAGGAGCAGGAGGGGAGACTGAGTCAGGGAAGCAAAAAAAAAAAAGTTTTTAAAAATTAAAAAGCAGGGACGCCCAGCTCATGTAGCCGGGCCGGCCTAGCGCAAGTTGCAATGGTGACAGGAAAGCGACAGGGAGTGTCCAGCGGGGCAGAGAACAGCCAAAGCTTCTCCCCAGAGAGTAACCTTCAAGACACAGGACAGCAGCCAGGGAGCTGAGGCCGGCTTCTGGGGCGGCGGCAGGAGGCCCAACGCGAGTGGGCCATGAGAGAAAGGGTTGGTCAACACTACCCCATAACCCACCCGTGAGCACTCGAGGCCCCTCCTGCAGCTCACCTGGGGAAGAGGGCAGAGGACAAGCAATCGCTTTTTTTTCGGGAGCAAGACAGGGCTCAGAAGAAATGGCCTGGCACCCAAGGGAGCACTTGGAAGGTGAGATGGGAGGGAGGAAGCCTGGGCCTGTATTTGGTGCAATGGCCGTACCCCAGCTCGGTCCTCCATCAGCTCCCGGCTCTCCTCATGGACATACGCCTTTCCAGAAGTGTTTAGGAGATGGAGAAACAAATCTATAGCCTTGCAGCTTAGTACCAGCCCAGCTGGCCAAGGGGGAGGGGGGCTGGAATGCTGATTGTACCAAACTTTCCCTCCCGTGCGGTGTGGGGAGAGGGGGGTTGTAGCAACGTCCTTTCCTGGAAATAGATCAGAGGTCTCCATGCACAGGTCAGATGGTGGAGGGTTGGGGAGAGGTCTTTCTGCCTAACTGGTCTCCCAGTTTCCTCTAGGGCCAACAACCCCACCACCACCACCAAATTCAGCAAACTCAGTCATCCTTAATTTACTCAGAAAACTTCCCTCTCCTCTGCGGAGAAACACTGCAGACCCCTCTCTTCTCCCTGCGAGGCCCGCTCGCCTTCCTCCTGCTTCTGATCCCAGGAGAGGGGGAAGGGATGACCTCTGACCCAAAGGACAGCAAGGCCCACCAAGGAATCCAGAATGTCCTCCCAGACCAGGGGAGACACTGGGAGCACAGGGGGGAGTCGGGTGGTCAGCCGCCTCCTCTTTGGGGCACTGTGAGAGGTAGGCAAGTGCCAGGGGCTAGAGAGTACTGCCTTGCCCATCCTCACCACCACCCAAACATAGCTCCAGAGCGCAGGGGCAGGGGCCTGGGGACAGGGCTCTGGGGTCACCTACTGAAAGGAGCCTGCACGGCATGCTGGCGGTGCCCCTGTGCACTGCCCGGGGCCGGGCTCAAGTCTGCCTGCCCTGCAGCATCTCGATGAGCAGGTTGTTGCGGGGCATCTCGTTGCCGAGGTGCTTGTGGTACAGGTACTCCTTGGCCTGCACGCTCAGGGCCCGCACCTCCACCAGGCACAGCAGCAGCTGCTGGAATTTGTCCGCGCAGTGCGGGTAGTGGCACAGGGTGTAATCGAGCAGAGCCGCGTTGGCCTTCTCCTGGGCATCCTTCACCAGGCTGTGGTTGCTTAGGAACTTGACATCTGCAACAGGAGACCGGTGGTCACCCGCTCGACCCGATCGGCACCGGGGCTGGTCCCAAGGCTCACCCAAAGCCATGGGGACGCCGCCACGATGCCTCCCCTCGCCTCCCACCCGCCTTCCCCACCACCGCCCCCGGCCACAGGCACCCCCCGGTCCCCGTGCCCGTCCATGCTCATCCACTGCCGTGGCTGAAACGGACACTGGCAGTCACCAGCACCCGGGTGCCTCCCAGGCTGAGCGGTTTCCAGCACCGCTTGCCTCTGTCAAGTGGAGTGAATGCGGTCCCCAGGAGGCGGCCGCGCCCATGTGAGGGGTCTGGAGGGTTCTGGAGCCCCCTGGGGGAGCCTGGCCATCCCTGCACCCCTGCACCCAGGCCAGGGCCAACACCAGCCCCCTTCTGGTTATCGCGGTCAAAGCCATTCTGACACCATCATCCTTGTCACCAGCAGCGCCACCCTGCCAAACACAGGTGGCCCCTTCCAGTGAGCCACACGCACCGGGGCAGAAGCGTAGCACCCTGGGTGTGCTCTCTCTCTCTCTCTCTCTCTCTCTCTCTCTCTCTCTCTCTCTCTCTCTCTGCCTGTCTCTCTCTCTCTCTTTCTGGCTGGGCTCACGACACAGCAATGCAGTGGCAGAACAGAACGAATGGACTGAAGTTCAAAGCCAGGCTGGGTGGGAGGCAAGCAATGGGAGGGGCGATGGGGGAGGTCTGCTGGATGAATCCGTTTATATAAATTTAAAATGGGGCTGGGGCCAGGCTAGCCTGGCAGGAGCTAGAGCCCCCGGGTCCATTCCTGGTGCTGCAAAATAGAAGGAAGGAAAAGCAAGAAGCCGGCCCCAGAGCAATGGCAGGGAGAACCCCGTGGGGTGTGAGGAAGGGCTCCCTGAGCGAGGGGGGAGGACAGCTCTTGGTGGAGCAGCACGCCCCCCCCCCCTGTGGGCGCGGGGTGAGGGGTGTCATCCATGCCCTCTGCCCATCCCCCCCACGCTCCCCTCCGCGTCTCCTCATGGCGCTCTGCCCCTGGCTCGGGGTCAGCGGCAGGAATCGCGGAATCAGCTGGCAATCCCCAAAGCCTCGCCAGGTGTCCCCGAGGCTGTGCTTTGCAGCGGCTCACAAGATGGTCATCTCGTCCGTCCGCGCCACCGCCCGGCCCTGCGGCTGCGGGGGTGCGGGGCGCGCACAGCCCTTGGCCCCGTAATCCCTCTAACACGGCCTGCGCCGGGAAGCTCGGCTCTCCTGGCAACCCTGAGCCCTCCGCGCGCCTGCTGAGCCCTGTGTTGTCTATAGCTGGATTTAGGGAAACCCGAGCCCGGCCCAGAGCGTATGGCAGGATCTGGTGGCAGAGGACTACCCTCCACCCCCGGCCCTGCCAACTCCAAGTGCGTGAGCCCAAGGTCATGTTCTCCCGCACCTTCCTGGGGCTGCCATCGGCTTCTCGGACACCTTTGTGCCAATGAGAAAGAAGTTCCTCTTGTCTAGAGACACAGTCCCTAGTCTTTCCTACCTTGGACCCCTAGAGTGCAGTGGACCAGCTACCCCACAGCACAGAGCCGGCTAGCTCTCAGCCTAGCCTGCTCCAGACCCGTTCAAAGGCCACAGGAAGTCACCCCAACCAGCTGGCTTCCCAGAAGCAATGGTCATCTCTTGTCCATCTCTGTCCCAATCTGTCCGCACATCCCGATCCTGTCCCACCTGCCTCACCCCGCTACCATCCCCAGGGCTAGGGAAGTGTGACAATTCACCATAGGAGGCGGGGAGTCCAGGGAAGGAGAGAGACCAGCTCAAGGCCACTCAGCAGTAAAAGGGGTGCCGAGGAAAGAGTGGGCGGCTCTGACGCTGCAGGGTGGGAAGGGTTGGGAGCACCAGGGTGCGGGCTTTACTGGGATTTACTATTCTCCTGTCTTCAGCCATGGCCCAGGGTGCCGGGGGGGGGGGGGGCAGAGCGAAGACAGCTCTGAGAGACAGACAGCCCGTCTCCCGGAAGTCCTCCCCTCCCAGCTCAAGTAGTGGACCCTCCAGGATCAAAGCCAAAGACACCAGAGCCTGGGTTCAAAGCCAGGTGTGTGGGCCTTCCATGGCGAGAGAGCAGGCTAAGGAACCTGGGTGGGTCACATTCCCAGCGGGGTCTGGGAGACAGACATACTTCTTATTCTGTCCAACCTAGGAAGGCAACCAAAAGCCCTACGGGGAGTGGCACTGTGGCTCAAGTGGTAGAGCACTAGCCTTGAGCTGAAGAGCTGAGGGACAGAGCCCAAGCCCAGAGTTCAAGCCCCACAGCTGACCAAAAAAAAAAAAAAGTGTCATTCCAAAAGCCCCACAGGATCCTCAGTTTCCCCCAGAGAGGCCACCCTGAGCTTCAGAGCTGACGCCCTGAGATCTCACATGGGACACAGCTCCCCACAGCCCCTAGTCTCTAAAGAGCACAAGCTGACAGAGCCCCATCTCACAGACTTATAAAAGCAGGGGGCCAGCAAGCCTGGAGACACCCCCTGTAATGTGTCAGGGCTTCCCAACCCGGCTCCCCAGCCAGCTAGCTGACCCTGGGCAAGTCGCTTCCCTCTCTGAGCCTCAGTGTGCTATCATCTGCAAAATGGGGGCAAAACGGTGTGTGCCACCAGAACTGGGCCCGGAGCCATGCCCACGGTGGCGGGGCGGGGCCGCCCACTGGGCTCGCTCCGGAGGCGGGAGGGGCGGGAGATGGCGCC
The DNA here is from genome assembly GCF_023159225.1 of Perognathus longimembris pacificus. NCBI lineage: Eukaryota > Metazoa > Chordata > Mammalia > Rodentia > Heteromyidae > Perognathus > Perognathus longimembris. The sequence continues at coordinate 153,776,532 of NC_063161.1, forward strand.
CCACCCGGGGAGCAGCCGCTAGCTCTGCGAGTCTGGGGCCCCCAGGATCTCAGAAAAGCCCCCTTTTCACGGTTTAATTGAATATTTGAATAATCCTTTCATTCCAGCGAGGCATAAAGAATGTTGTCCCAATAGCGGTGACTCAGGCAGGCGCCCCCGTGCACAATGGCCCCTCGAGTGGCGCTGCTATTCAGGCCGCCTTTTGTTGCCGCAGAGCACTGGGTAAATTGCAAACGCTTAAGGGAATGCTGCCGCCGCGCCTCAATGCGAATCAGGAAATCGAATGTTAGGTCAATCCATTAAGCTTCGATTAAGTCCTCGGTGGAACAATGCCTGCCGGGCCCATCTTCATAAACACCGCGATTGCCAGGAGAGAGGCACTAATTTTAATTAAACCTCCTTACCTGCCTCCAGCAGCCTGAGACGCTATTTAGACGCCAAATGGCACCCTTCTGTGGAGGCAGGCAAGAGGGAGGCGTGGAGAGGCGTGGGTGGGGTGGGTGGGGGAACTGTCACTGCCCAAGTTCAGGCTGTCCAACTCGGGGGATGCTGCCCGGGGTGATCCCCCAGTGTGTGTGGCCTCAAAGTCTGCAGGCGAGTAGCCATCCCTCTCCTAGTTTCTCATGACTTGGGGGTGGGTGGGCAGGGGGAACCCTCTATTCTGCACTCAGGTAGCTCCAGTCACCCCAGCCCCACATCTCACCTTGAAGGTGCAAATGGAGTCATGTTACTTGCGGCATCAAATCCTTCCCAAGGAAAGGTCGAGGTGCGCCCTGCCCGGTTTCACAGCTCAGCCTCTGTGCACCCCCTCCCTGCCCTCTCCAGCTGCCTGGACTCGCACGATTCCCCGTTCTCTCCCTCTAACTTTCCTCAGTCCAGGAGGCTTTTCACACTGCTTCCTTTGTTCCCAGAAAACTGCTCAGACTGCAAGCGCAAGCTGGGATGCACCACATCAGAGAAGCGCCCCCCAACGTCCCCAGGGTGGCTGCACTGGATGGTTCCGGACCCTCCCCAGCGGGAAGCACCCCAAACCTCCCAGGGAAGGAAGCCTCACACTGCTCTCTTCCTCTTCCTCCTCCCCTGGCAGCCCCAACCTCACTAGATCTCTGGCCTGCTAGGCTGGGGCTCCCCAACTCACCCACCCCTACACTCCTGACGGCACAAAGTTCATTCATGCATTAGCTTGCTCATTTGTTCATGAGGCTAAGGATGATGATGGCACCCGTCAGAGAGGTCAGGCAGTGCAAATTCTCTCATGAACTGATAAGCTGATGGCAGTCCTTTTACACTTGGGGAAACAGAGGCTGAAGCACACAAAGCCAGCCAGGCTAGAACTGGAATCCTGGTGGTTCATCCCTTCCTTTGGGGGTTCCATCCTGGCTGGGACACCCCCATGTGAGCACCTACACATGCACACACATGCATTCATACATGCACATGTGTTTGCATGCATGGCTTCCCCCAGCCAAGCCCCAGCTCTCCAGCCCCTTGGCCGCCTTGTCTGCAGAGTGAGATGGAAGTTTGCTGGGGGAACGCACAGCCTGGCTCGAGGAAGAGGGCTGGGCTCATCTACCCCCCATGGAGGGAAGAGCCCTTCAGGGCACCCAAGCAAAGCACAGGGAGGCCTGGAGGACCCTCTCTTCCCAGGACCCTCCCCTAAGCTCCATGGCAGCTCCTAAGCTACCCAAGACCCTCCCCTCCGCCACCACCCAAGAGACCCAGCCCACAGTCCCAGCGCTAACTAGCTCCCTTCTGCTCCCCAACACCTCCCACACATACTCCCTTGGAGACATCTTGCCACATTGTGGCTATAGTGCCAACTGCCACCAAGACAGCATTTCCACCCTGCCCCCTCCCCGATCATCTGGACTCCACCTTTCCATCCCATAGCTGCCCCTCTGCTACAAGATTCACCCATCCAGAGAACTCCTGCTCATCCTCTAAGACCTCGCTCACACGTCCCTCCTCCAGGAAGCCTTTTTACTTGCTCGTTCCCAGATTCCTTGATCCATCTCCAACTCTGTCCCTAACCCCCCCCCCCCCCCGCCCCGATCAAGAGCTCCAGGAGGACAGGCCATTGTGAGGAAGACTCGGGACTCAGGAGGGAGGAGAGCTAGTGGGCTGCTTCCCTGATTTCTCTTCCTTCTTCACACCTGTCACAACTACCTGTCTCCGCAGCCCTGTGACACTCTCCTAAGCAGCTCACCTCCCCCCCTGGGGGTGGGGAACCCCTTGTGCCAGGCAGATGCACATTGAAGGTTTGAAGAAGGCATGAGCGAATGGACGAAGGCGTCTAAACTCAGACCGCGCTTTCTCGTCCACTGCTGGGTGAGGAGGGACACGTATCTACAATGATCACCCAGGAGCTCCCCAGGTTCTCTGTGGGGTCCGCGTGCACGAAGGCCAAGTCTCGGACATCACCTTGGGACTTTATAACTGAGCAACAAGCCTGCTAGGCCTGTGGCCCCGTTTTCAGGGTCCGTTCCTCAGCCTGCAGACCCCACTTGAGCCACAGCGAGACTCTCCACACACACACACACACACCCCCACCCGGCCCCTGTGCTCACTCACCCAGGCTGAAGAGGATGAGGAACTTGAGGCAGACAAACTCCTGGCGGTCGAGCTGCAGCGCGTGCAGCTGCAGTACCAGCTCCTGCGCCCGCAGCACCAGGTTGTGCAGCAGGGAGCCGGCCTGGGCGGCCACGGTGCTCAGCTCCACCTGCAGAGCGGAGCAGGGCAGGGGTGAGAGGAACGGCCATGCGCCTGGGCGGGAGGCGCCCACCAGGCCTCGGGGGGTCAGGGGAGCCCAGCTTTGCCTCTGAGTTGGGCGCAGACAGCTTCTGCTCAGAACCCCACAATCTTCCAGGCCCCCGTGCCAGCTCTCCTGGGTGGCAGTGGGCCGGCCACCAGGCTGAAGGGTCCTTCACACACAAAGAGCCTCCGTCAGGCCTGAAGGACGGATGAATGGATGCATAGCTCGTGTGCAGCCAGAGCAGCAGTACCCCTCAGGGACGATGGGGGGGGGGACGGTGAGGCCTCCCGTGCGTGTACCATGTGGCCACATGCCCACCCCCCACATCCACACGGACACCTGCGTGCCCACACCCGCACACGCCCTTCCATGGGCACTCGAAGTTCTGCACGTGTGCCCATTGCCCATGGTGACAGTCAGGACAGACACCCACGCGCCCCAGTGCGAGCAGAGATCTGCACACAAGATGTCACAGGCCTGCGTCTGCGTCCCGGGCGCTTCTGGGGCCACAGAGACTTGGTCCCACAGGACAGTCAGTTCACAAACTCCCTGCATTTGTCTGTGCCTGGGTCCCAAAGTCACTCCTGTTCTCTGCTCCCAATGACCTGAGGCCCGAGGATGAACACAAGGCCCGAGAGCCTCAGTCTCTGCCCCAATCAAGCCCAGGGTCACACTTGTGCCACAAGGCAGAAGAGATCTCCATCCCCTAACCCCAACTGTACCTCCTCCTCCTCTGCCCAGGGAGCCTCCCTTCCTTGCTCCGGGCCCACCATTCTGCGCCCTCCACCTGCCTTCTCAAAGACTGTCTCCTCCTGTTTCTCCCCCAGCAGCTCCCACTCGGTTTCCCAGAGTTCCTTCCCCCTCCCCCTCCCTCCCCCCATCCCCACGCCTGTTATTCCATATGCTCTGTTTGAGGTGGGTCCACATTTTGGCTCTGAGGCCATTCATTCATTCATTCATTCATTCATTCATTCAGGATTCAGAGCCTACAAGGCCTGGCTTACTCCCCAGCTCCTAGCAGTGCCTCGGCTTCATCTCTTCCCTCCTCCGGCCCCCCTGGTCTCCCTCAGAGCCCCGGCTCCCACCACACCCCACCTGCAGCCCTCCTCTGGAACTAGCTGACCAACTCTGACTTCTTTTTCTGCCACCTCTCACAAGAGCTGCCCTGCCCACCCCACTCTCTGGCGCTGTCCCCCCAGGCCTGGCTCCCTCCCACCCCGCTGGGGCCAGGGGATGGTCCCTGAGCTGAGGGAAGGACTGGAAGCCAGGGCCAGGGCAGGGAGAGCGGGCGCTCACCTCCTGCCCGGTGACCAGCAGGATGCTGCCCTCCTTGCCATACTGGATCTGGCGGTAGATGTGGTCAAACACCAGCAGCTCGCTCCAACAGTTCTGGAGCAGGGACATCTGGTCAGCCACCTGCAGGAAAGAGCCATGGGAGGGTGTGGCTGGGCGCCTCTCAGCCTTCAATTCCCTGTGGGTGTGAGGCCTGGGCCTCGTGAGAGGCTCCAACAGAGCCTCAGCCCTGTCTCTCATACATGTGCGACCTGCCACACAACTCCACAGTCGTCCTGTGCACCTCCCTTCTGGCTCTCCTAGGAAGGAAAGGAACCAGGGCTGCTTGGGAGAGGGTCTGGCATATGTTAAACACAGAAAATACACATTGTTTGTAAAAGGCCAGGTGCTCACGGCTCACGCCTGTAATCCTAGCTACTCAGGAGGCTGAGATCTGAGAGGATCACAAATTTGAAGCCAGTCTGGGCAGGAAAGCCCATGAAACTCTTATCTGGAATGAATCAGCAAAATGACAGAAGCAGAGCTGTGGCTCAAGTGGTAGAGCATCAGTCCTGAGAGAACAAAGACAAGCAAAAGTGCAAGGTTGTGAGCTCAAGCCCCAGTATAGGTACACACACACACACACACACACACAGACACACACACACACAGAGGAGTACCCAAAATGCTTGCCAGTCATTTTAACACTGAACCCCATTGGCCCTAGCCAACCAATTAATAGCAAGGAGCCATGGGAGCAAGTAGTAAGGAGCAGCAGGGAGTTCCACAGGGCCTTCTGCAGAACTTTGGGACCCATGAGAAGACAGGGGGGCTACATGGCCTGAAGACATAGAAGGAGGTAAGCAGGACAACAGGGGTCTCAGGTCTGAAGTAACACAGGCACATTCTGACCCTCACGCTGTGTACTTGGAGTGCAGACCAAATGGTCCCTGCTTGTTGTCCTTTGGGGGACAGGGAGATGTGATTGTGGGTTTTTTGTTCTGTTTTTTGTTTTGGTCCTGGGGCTTGAACTCAGGATCTGGGCACTATCCCTGAGCTTTTTCAGTCAAGGCTAGCACTCTACCACTTTGAGCCACTTCCTCTTTGCTGGTGGTTAATTAGAGGTAAGAGTCTCATGGACTTTCCTGCCCCTGTTGGCTTCAAACTGTGATCCTCAGATCTCAGCCTCTTGAGTAGCTAGGGTTACAGGCATGAGCCACCAGTGCCCAGCTTGTCTTAAAATTTGTAATCCTCCTCATGGTGTTTTTTTTTTATGGCAAGGATGATACATTTTGTCATCCAAGCCATGGAGACCTGGAGCCAGGGAACCTCTGGCCCAGAGCCATCTTCAGGTGAAGAGTCTACACAGGACGGAGACTCTTCAGGGGTCACCCAGAGGTTGACTGAGCCAAGGTTATGGTGGGCACTTCTGGTCCACAGTCCCGATGGGGACAAACTTAGCCCTGCTGTGTATTTGGAACAACCATAGACCCTGAGTCCTCCTAGGATTCCACAGTGCCGAAAGAACCCAGCCCCACCCTGTGAGGAACAGGAACCATGGTCACCACCGTTGTGCCCGGTGAGGCTGGGGCAGTTGGACCACTTTCTGAAGAAAAGACACCTCCCCAAGGTCATACCGCTCTGTCTGGGTCCACATTCGTGCTCCTTACCACTAAGTACAAAAAAAGACCTGTCCCCTGCCCCCAGCCATCAAGACTCCCCTAGGAGTTCTTAACCTTCTCCACTCAGCCTCCTCTACCCCTAGGTGCCCTCATTCTCCACTCTGGGTGCCTTTCTTCCCTGGTACTGGGGCGGGAATTAGAAAGCAGGGTGGTGTCAGAGTATCTCTGCTCCTCTCCGCCGGCAGACCTCTGCCCCCTCCCCAAACCCCATGGCAATCAGAGGGGTCCTGTCCTGGGTCTAGGAAACAACACTCTCTTCTAGAGGCTGGAAGCCTCCTCCCTCCTCTCTGGGGCTTTCTCAGAAGAAGGCGGGAGGAGGACCAAGAGGAAAGCCAGTGGCTGGTCCCTGCACAGCTCCTCCGCCATGGTCACCCCCGGCCCCAGCCCCAGACGGCAGGTAAGCAGGAAGGAAAGGCTGCACCCATTCTGCTCAGGGAGGATGGAGGAGCATTCTCGCTCGTCTCATCTCATCTCTAGGTTAAGAACTCTCACCTTCCCTGGCCCTGGAGCCCCCACCCTTCCACTGCTAGAACAAACATCCAGTCTCAGACCTCACCAAGCCCTAACCTCAGCCCTGGGTAGGAGCTGCCTTTCCCATGATGCTTTGCAAGGAGCCAGGACACACAGCCCTGCCCAAGTGACCTATGCCTGAGGTACAGACAAGTGCACAGGCTTGCCTAAGGGACACCGGGCAGCGAACCCTGCCCAGATGCCCCTACTGAGCTCATCTAGGGGGTCCTGGGTGGGAGGTCCCCACACAGGGTCACAGTAGAGGCAAGGAAAACTCAGACCCACTGTGGCTGCCTCAGGCAGAGGCTGTGCCTGTGCGGGCTGGGCTCAGGCCACCCACTCCCTGCAGGAGGAGCAGATACCCTTGTGCCCAGATTGAAAGGACGGGGTGGGGGTGGTGGGAAAAGCGATAAGAAGCGAGTGAGGAGATAAGCGGGCGGAGCCTGGGACAGCAGGCAGAGGGGGGTCACAGTGACCTTGCCTGGCCCAGCCCTAGAGCCAAGTATACCCAGACCACAGCCCTGGGGCAGGACAGCCCTTGATGCCCAGGCCTAGGTTCAAGTGCCCACCCAGCCACAAGCACCTCTCAGTCCTGACTTGCTGTTCTGTGCAATGGGAGAAGACATAGAACACAGCTCATTAGCAGCCATGGGCTCTGCGGAGCGGGCCAGGCTTCTACCCCCTCCCCCCCCCCACACACACACACAACACTAGGCAAGCTTTCCTGTCAGACCCTCACTTCTTCCTGGGGACAGACACATTGATTCTCACCATCCTCCATCCCCTTACTAAAAAGAAAGAACTCAGAAAAGGATATTCTTAGAAGAACACAAAGGCACAATACCTACATGCATCTGATTACAGAAAATAATATTTATCAAAATGAACTCCGGGAAATGGAAACAAGAGGGTTGTTTTTCTTTGTTGTTTTTCTTTTTGCTTTGTGAGTTCATTTAGATGTCTTTGGGAGGGTAAGGGTGGCACAAAAATGGAGGGACAAAGGGTGAACAAATACAGCAGTCATATTCCCTAGACACGGTTGAAAATGAGCTGTACAACTTGAGGGTGGGGACAGGAGGGAAAAACAGAGAGAGTGAAGGAAGGGGTGACACTGTCCAAAAGAAATGCACTCTTAAATCGGGTGTCGTGGCTCACACCTGTAATCCTAGCTACTCAGGAGGCTGAGATTTGAGGATCACAGTTCAAAGCCAGCCAGGGCAGGAAAGTCCATGAGACTCTTATCTCCAATGAACCACCAGAAAACCGGAAGTGGCGCTGTGGCTCAAGTGGTAGAGCGCTAGCCTCAAGCTGAAGAGCTCAGGGACAGCACCCAGGCCCAGAGTTCAAGCCCCACAACCGACCAAAAAAAAAAAAAAGTACTCTTTGCCTGACTTACATAACTGTAACCCCTCTGTACATCACCTTTACGATAACAATAAAAAATTTAAAAAACTCAGAGGGTGGTGGCTTCCAGCCCTCTCCATCAAAAAGGAGGTGAGTAAGAGCCTGCTTTAATCCAAGCTGCAGCTTCCTCCTCCACTCCCCTCAGGTCTCCCTGCTGCCCTGGGAACAAGGACATTTACAGTCCTGGCTCCAGGGACCCTCACCAGCCTGGCCTGTCTGCTGGGCCTGCCACAAATCTTCCCAGAGCCTTGACACTGTGCAGCCTGTCTTGGAGAAGGGGTATTTATGGATGCTATGCTGACCTCTCTCCCAGCAAGCTCCTCTGGAGCCCCTGGGGTCTGAGGGTCTGGCAGCTGAAGGCCAGTGGCTCGGTAACTCTGGTGGCTGACATGTCTTGGGCTGGCCATGGCCCTTGCCAGGCTGAGTGGAGCAATGAGGGGGCTGACAGGGTTCCTGCGGCCTCCACAAAATCATCTATCTGGGCAATTAGATCCGCAGCCAGCGAGGCCTTGGAGCGGATGTCCATGGTGACCGGATGTGAGACCTGTTTTTAGGGGGCCCTTACTTCCCCTCCCTAATAAGGGCTGAGCTCCTGGGAAGGCCACTGCCCCCACTGAGCAGCAGAGGAAGATAAGCCTCTGCCACGCTGAAGGTAGCAAGTTGTTTCACCAGCCCAGGACAAAGTAGGGCATCTTTCTGGTAACAGAGGCACATAGACACAATGTATCTTCCTCTGTTCCCTTCCTGGTGGGGCGGCTGCTGCCTGCCAGGGTTGATCCAGTGTTACAGTGCAGGCAGGAGCAGGCAGGAAGGGAGGGGCTGACCCCACGAATGGAACTTCCTGTGTGCCATGCCCTGCCAGGAATTCTTCCCCATCCCACTCACCAAATCCTCACCATTCCTCCCACCTTCCAGGTGAGGAAACTTGCCTCAGAGGAGCCAAGTCACTGAGCTCTAAAAGGGCAGAGGTGGAACCTGGTAACGGGACTCTTGTCATTCTGGCGTTCACTTCTGTGGTACTGCCAGGCCCAACTCGCTATGACGGTATGAAGTGGGAAAATGGAGACTGATAAACACTCATGCTGGGACAGAGGAAGAAGAAAGCCCATAGAGAGTACCGAGGACTGTGATCATACACATCTAGTCCCCGGTGTCCCCGACAGCTCAGTTGAGGCCTACACACACACCTACCTTTCCCAGGGGGAGGCAGGGGCAAGATGTCATGGGCTCCTCTGTGGAGGGCTCAGGCTCTGGGCTGAGATCCTTCTCCAGCTTGCTCTCCAGAGTGTCTGCCCAAGCACCTACTTCTGGCTCATTCTCTGCTCTGACCCACCAACCTTTCTAGCCCTGCTCCATCGAACCCCTTGGAATTCCCAGAGGCCTTTGCACATTTCTGAGCTTTCACCTATGCTGTGCCTACTGCTTGCTTCTGGGAATCTTCTCTGACTTCCTTAGCTTTGTGTTCTCCCTTTGTGCTCCCGCTGGTCCCACCCGCTGCTCACACAGCCTGGGTATGGTATACTGGTATTATCTATGTGTGTCTGTCTTCTCAAGCCTGGCAGCTTCCTGGATCCAGTAGGTGCCCAGCTAGGGCACCAATCTTCTCTCAGAGCCAGAACCTTCCTCTGTCTGTCTGTCTGGAGGAGAGCAGTTGGATGTTGAGCCAAAGGGAGAACAGGGCCATTTGGCATGTCTCACTTTTCTGGATCCTCACACCAGTCTCTGCCGACACCAGCCCAGGGCCCATTGGGCCAGTGGAAAGAACCTCCCCACCGCTCAGGAGGCCCTGTGCGGCCCGGGCTGGTGCTTATCTGCAAGGGTCCCTTATGGGGCAGTAACTGTGGCCCATATTCCTGGGCTCCGTGCAGGACTTCTGGGAAGGGGAAGCAGGAAGATATGGACCCCAGAGAAGCCAGAAGCAGGAAAAAACACTCAGCAAATTGGACAAAAGCCCTTCCCATCCTGCGTGAAACCCCGGGAGACGAGGAAGGCAGCCAGAGGAAGTGCCCTGCCCTTGGACCCAGGGTTCTGAGAGGCTGGGAATGCTCAGCCCCGCCCTTCTGCACAGGGGCTTCATGGGAAGTGTCCAAGGAAGGTGGAAGCCCACCTAGAGGTCTGGGAACCCTCATTCCCTAAGACACCCCTTCCCAAAATAAGGACAGGGCTGGGGGTGAGGGGCCTGGGGTGAGAAGCCCCCCTGTGAGAGAGACATGGCCTGTCCCCAGCCCTCAGCCATGGCAGGACTCCACAGCAGAAGCACAGCCACCACCAGTGTCGACGCCTAGAGGTTCCCAGGCCTGACCCCAGGCACCCTGTGATATCTCTCCATGCTACACAGCCAGAGACAGTGCCCCCAGCCCATCTGGCCACGGGTTCAGAGGAAGCCCAGGTCTAAGTGGCATCAGTAGACAATGCTGCTCAAGGCTACGGCCAGCCCCAACAGCCAGGGGATTGAACTGGGAAGAAGAGAAAACAGTAGACTTGGACTGAACATGGGCCAGGTAGTGATGGCCTTGGCCAGGATTGGGTCTCAAGAGCGGCTTTCTAGCTAACCAGAGCATTGCACGGGGCAGCTACCAGGTTTCAAGCGCCTCACATCGCTAGTGAGATGACTGGGGCTTGAATGCAGACCTGGGTGCCATCCCTGAGCTTTTTTGCTCAAAGCTCTGGGCCACCTTGCCATTTCTGGTTTTCTGGTGGTTAACGGGAGATAAGAGTCTCACAGACTTTCCTGCCTGGGCTGGCTTCAAACTGCCATCCTCAGATCTCCACCTCCTGAGGAGCTGGGATTACAGGTGTGAGCCATGGACGTCCAGACACTGGGAAGTTCTTTCCTACATCTGTTCTCCATTTTTCCTGTTGCTTTCCTGCCTCAAGCACCATAATAAGGCTGGTCCTGGAGATAGAAGAAGACTGTCCCATCTAGCTAGACTGGTATCAGGCCGGAGAATTCCCAACCCCGCTCCTCCTCCAGGACATGTACACATGTACAAACCCACACAGACACACACCCAGGATTGGTGTCATATAAAAGAGATGCAGGGGTGGCAAGCTCACTTTCTTTAGGAAATAGGGCCCACGGACAGGCCAAACTCAGACCCACAGAGCCCCCCCTCTGCCATATCCAAGATTGGGGGGGGCTGAAGCCCTCCCCCACATGGGCTGGAACCTTGGAGACAAGACAAATCATGCTTTGAGGTCTCAGGGCAGGGGAGGGAGGATGCCCACCAGAGCCCAAAGCAAGAGCAAACCAGAGACTGGTGGAGCTGTAGAGACAGGCAGGTGTGGAGGCAGTGGTTGGGAGGGAGACCGCCGGAAGAGACAGAGGGAGAGCTCAAAGAAGCAGAGGTTGTAGGAGCCAGAGAATAGACAGGGAAAAGGAACCGGAGTGAGCAGAGGTAACAGTACTAGGGCAGCCCATCCATGGGGAGACAGATGTCGGGGCCTGAGCAGTTGAGAGTGGGGGGCGGGGACAGGCACCCCAGAGCCAGAGGCTGGTGGGCTGGGAGGAGGGACTCACCTCCAGCTCCTTGAACACCATGCACCTGCGGGCCCAGTCCACGATGGAGATGAAGGTCTGGTCCGCCATCCTGCACAGGAGGCCAAAAGCAGCAGGCTGATCGGAACGGCTTTTGGCAGGTTCCTGCAGGCAGCCCAGGATGCGCGCCCGCACCTGGTCCTCCTCGGGCTCCAGCTGCAGCAGCTGCAGGATGAGCTCCGGCACACTGGGCCCCCCGGAGAAGGACTCCGAATAGCCGTAGGGCGGCCCCGGCTGCTGTTGGGGACTGGCATAAGGCTCTGGGTACTCGGACTTGATAGTGCGGCCAGAGAAGTTAGGGTAGAGGTAGCCTGCCAAGGACCCATGGGTGCTTGGCACAGCCATGGGCAGCGCTTGGGCTCCAAAATCACCCAGTGGCCCAGTGGCTGGACCAGAGGCCAGGCCCTTGGGCTCAGGTGCATGCAGGTTGGGAGTCAGCATGTAGTCCGGAGGGGGAGGAGGGGGTTGTGGCACCCCCATAGGGGGGCCCGTCTCCAGCTTGAAGCCATTGGCCCGAATCTGTGCCTTCTTCTGCTGCTTCAGAGCCCGATCTCGTTTGTACATGGGCCCAAACTTGTTCCGGCCACCACGCATGCGGTCAGCTCGCACAGCTGTGGGGAAGGGGACAGAGGGTCAGGCTTCACGCCACCTTCCATAGCACCCTACCTGCCCCCCCCCCAAACTGTGTCACCCCCGCCTCTCCCACTTGCTCAGTTCCCTCTCCTAGCCCCTATGCCCGCAGGTGGAATCCGTTTTGTTTTAAAGCAGTTTCAGCTGCTAAGGGTCCTGCTCAAAGCGTCCCTTCCACCTTGCTTATTCTCTGCTTGGCACTTCTTCCTTGTCGACCCTACCTTTGGTATTCCCTCTTTCTCAACCCCTTTTCTTTCTCTGAGCTTGCTGAAGATGCAGCCTCAATGTCAGCCCCTCCAGGATGTACTTTGGGGTCTACCCAGCAGAATCTCCTCAATATCCTTCCCAGTCACTGCCCATTCTTACCCATGCTAAATGGATCATGCGCAAGCGCCCCAGGCTGAGAGCTCTTAGGAGCTCAGCTCTGGGTTCTGGGTTCTGGGTTTGACAAGGAGATGTTGACAGTAAAGGAAACTTTGCTCAGCTTTGCTCATGGCAGGATGGCCAGGGTCCAACGTATGGGCTGACTCCCCAATTCCACTGAACCTCTATTACAGGATAATCGGGGCTCCCTCCCACCGGTTTCCAGTGTGGAACTGCGTTTGGGGCAGGCTGAGGCTCTGGGGGCGGGGGGAGGGGGAAGAGGGCCGCTCTTGCTGACCAGATGTTCCTCTGCCTGCCAAGAACGTGTCACCGGCCAGACCCAACAGGTACATCTCTGCAGCTGGAGTGTGGCCCCAGCCCCTGCTCGAGCAGGACGGGACCCAGGGCTCTGGGAGCAGGCAGGGGGTGGAGAGACTGGGAGCGGTGGGCGGTGCTCGGTGAGATGATGACTTCGGAGCCCTACACTGGCCTGTCTTTCCCCGTTCCTCTGGTCTACAGGGTCCTGCTCCCCTCTCCCCAGCTCTTCTCCGCACGCCCACCCCCCCCACTGGCACTAGGCATACAGGCTTTGGGGTCAGTACAGTGTCCCCTTCCCGCTGCAGATTCGCTCCTATGGGTGGCAGGATGTGTGGTCTGCAGCTCTCAGAGCCTCTGGGGGCCTCTAGGTTGTTCAGAAACTTTACAAACAGCTGCCTGCTGGGCGCACAGCCCGGCTGGGGCCGGGGCCGGAGGGTAGAGGGAACGCCTGTCTCCTTGCATCCTCCCCTAGCTGAGGTCTCTCTGGCTGAACTATCTCCCTCCTGTCTGGATGAAAAGGCAGCTCAGAGATGGGCCTGGGTCCTCTGGGGGCAGTTCCTCACTCCTCAGCTTTCTCAGAGCCAAGCTAAGAACCGGATTGGAAGTCTGGGAGCCAGGCAAGTGGTAGAGCATTTCAAACACAAGCCCCGAGTTTAGTCCTCGATGCTGAGAAAAAGGAGGGAATCTCACCGGCTGAGTAACCCCAAAGATGGATGGACAGACAGAGGGTTGGCTGGACAGTGACATGCACAAAAGCAGGGCGTATGGAACGAATAACAGCCAATCTGCTGAGCATTTGAGCAATACCAGGCACCTCGGGCTTTCCCTCGGTCTTTCCCTCGGTCCTCATCCTCGCTCTCCAGGAACAGGAAAAAGAACTACTTATTAGGAGCTCATTTTGTTTCCAGATGGGGATCTGTAGCGCAGAGAGGTGAAGGAATTTGCCCAGTGTCCCCCAGCCTGCAAGAGGTGGCACTGGGACTTGAAGTAGACACTTTGAAGGCTTACGGGTGTGGTTGGTGTGGGCTATCTATGGGGTGGGGAGCGCCTCACGGGGGAGGGGGAGAGGGAGAGGGGTGCTCTGCTCTCTTCAGGGGCTTCTCCACCCCACCTCAGCGGACCCTGGCAGGCATATCCTCCTTAGTGAATGCCCGGAGGGGCCAATCAATAGCCAGGGCCCCCAGAAACTTCCAGAAGGCCAATGCTGCTTTCCCTGAAGCTCCTCTCCCAGTCGTCCCCCTCCCCACCCCTACCCCCCAGGTTTCCCAGGACGGCCGGGGCGGGGGTGGGTGGGGGCCCGCGCACCTTCCAGGCGCATCCCCACCGTCAGGCACTTCTGGAAGCGGCAGAAGGGACAGCGCTTGCGCTGCGTCTTGTCGATCTTGCAGCTCTGGCTCTCGGTGCACGTGTAGTGCTTGTTGTTCTGCACCGTGCGCTTGAAGAAGCCCTGCGGGGTGGGGAGGGGGGGGGACAGAGGCGGGTCAGCGCGGGGAGCAGGGGGGGGCGCGCCGTGGCCCGGTCCCCGCACCTCGAGACACCCCCCCCGCGCCTCGACCCACTCACCTTGCAGCTCTCGCACGTGAGCAGCCCGTAGTGGTAGCCCGACACCTTGTCCCCACACACTGGGCACAGCTCGTCTAGGTCCTCGTCGTACGAATAGTCCATGCCCGCGGCGTCCGCCTGCCGAGGAGGAGCGGGGCGGGTCACGGCGGGCCGACGGCGACCCGCAGCCCACCGACCTGTCGTCGCGCGTCCCGCACTTGGCGACCGGGGGACCCCCCACTCGGCCCCGTCGTCCCCCCCCCCCCGCTTCGCGCGCGCGCTCCCTGGCCGGACCCGACCCCCCCCCCCTCCCCAGCCCCGGGCCGCGTCTCCTGCGTCCCCCAGGCCGCTGCCCTCCCGCCCTCCGGGGTCCTCCCGCGCCACTCCCGCCGCGCCCGATCCGGGACCCCGAGATTCCATGCGCTTCCATCCGGATTCGTTTGTCTGAGAACAACAACAACAAAAACCCCAACCCCGATTCTGAGAAAACAGGCTAGGCTTGGGCGCGGGGGAGACAGACACCCGGGAATCCCGGGCGCAGTGGAACGCGGCGGGCCTGAGCGTGCTGGGGACCCACGGGGACGAGGGAGGCCGAGACGGTGAGCCCCGCAAGGGAGGGAGCGAGCGACGGACGGACCGACGGACGCTTGCTCCACGGAGAAAGAAGCGGGCGACAGAGGCGCACGGATGCAGCGCCTGAGAACACCTGGGAAGATGAGATTCACACATGATGGATGGGTGGATGCGTGGATGGATGGATGGGTGGAATGATAGAGAGAGAGATAGAGAGATAGGTAGATAGATGGATGGATAGATGGATGGATGGATAGACAAATTGGTAGATGGGCATATATGTGGATAGATGGACAGATACATAAATGGGTGATGGGTGGAAAGGCGATGGGTGGATAAATAGATTATATAAATGCATAAACGGTAGATGGATAGATGCGTGATCGATGGATAGGAAATGGATCATAGACAGATGGACGCACGGATGGACAGGAAAACGACCGGGAACGAAAGCGACGGAATCCGAGGCCAGAGCGAAGGAGGCCCGAAGGGAAGACTCGGAGCGGCGGGTGAGGAGTCAGAGACGGTGACAGACGAGGGACACCCGGAGAGAGCGAGGCCGAGAGCGCCGCGGAGACACTGAGAGAAAACCTGGGGAGACGTAGGCGCCCAGCCCGAGGGTCGGGGACGGGGAGGCGCGGGCGGCGGCCGGGCTCCGAGGCGGGGGATCCCCCCGCAGAGTCGGTGCTGAGCGGCCCGGGGCCCGAGCCGGGAACCCGGGGAGACAAAGCCCGCGCAGCGACGGCCCCGGGGCGCGCGGCCGAGACCGAGACGTCGGGCGAAGAGCAGTGTCGTGGGTGCCGCGGGGACGGCGGGCGCAGGCTGGGCGGGAGACGCGGCGACCTGGGGCGGGCGGAGAGTGCGCGGCTCCCGGGGGGGTGGGTGGGGGTGGGGGGCTGGACCCCAGGCGGGGGCGACCTCGGGGCGCAGAGTCCGAGTCCCACGGAGGGAGGCGCGCGGCCCGTCCAGCGTCCACCTGGCCGATCCTGCGAGCAGAACCCCACGTCCCACGCCCGCGCGGACTCCCGCACCGCCCGGCCGCGCCGCCGCCGCCGGCGAGGAGCCGCACCCGGGCGCAGCGCCGCCCGCCCGCCCGCCCGCCCGCGATGACGGCCGCTCGGGCCGGGGGCGGGGAGGCGGGGGCGCGGGCCTGGCGGCGGGGGTCTCGGCGCACCCCGCCTCCCCGCCCCCCACCCCGCCTCCTCCACGGCGGCTCGAGGCGCACCTGGGACCCGGGCCCCTCCGTAGCCCTGCGCGCGGGGCCCGCTCGGGCCGCGCGGTCGCGGTGCGTTTGGTGTCCCGGGGGCGGAGGCGCGGCCTGAGCCCCCCTTCCCACCCCCAGCCCAGCCCGCGTCCCCCCTCCAGTCCGGCCCGCGCCCCCCAGCCCGCGCCCTTCCCACAGCCCGGCCCGCGTCCCCCAGCCCGCGTCCTGCTCCCCCCCCCACACCAGCCCGTACCCCCACAGCCCCCGCTCTGCCCTCCCCAGCCCGCTCCCCTCTTTACCCCCGACACTCTTCTTCCCACCCCAGGCCCCGACCGAAGCCCGGGAGTGAGGGAGGCGCGGAACCGGGGAACCCGAACGCCCCGAATCCAGGCAGGTGCGGGGCCCCAGGGACGCGCGCCCGCGGGGAGGGCGGCCAGCTCCGGTCCGCACGCCCAGCCTAGGGCCGGCCGGGGCCACCGGGGGCCGCGGGGCGTTTGGTGGCGTGGAAGCGGGATCTAGCCCGGCCTAGACCCTGGGCGCTGCGTGGAGCCTGACGCATTTCCTCCCTCGGGCCCCAGGACCCTCTCCAGCCCTCAGTTTCCCCTTCTGAGAAGTGGGCCGGTGCCCGGAGCTCCCCAGCCCCTCCCCCCCCCCCCCTCCGCGCACACCCTGGTGGGGCAAAGCCCCTCTTCACTCCCGGAAAGGGGGATCGCGGCCGGCCCACCTCGCCAGATTCCAAGGTCTGGTGAGCACCAAATCGCTGCCAGGAGAACGGGAGCTGGGCGGGTGGCGCGGGGAGGGGAGCGGCACCCCTGCACCCCACGGAGCTCTCGCTGGGCGGAGGGCGGAGTCACAGAGCCAGAGGACAACTTGGTCCCCAGGCCGCCATGGGCAGAGCCACTGTGGGTTGAGGACGTCCAATCGGGCTCCTCTCGTTTACCAGATGAAGCAACTGAGGCAGAGGGAAGGGGGGGGAGGCGGGGGGGGGGGGGAGACCTGCGGGGCCCCACCCGCCCCTGAGGAACCCCGGCCTGGTGCGCAGGAACACCCACAGGGACAAGCCTCTCTCTGAGCCCCTGCCCCAGGCCTTGGGTTCCTGGAGTGCTGACGCCTGGTCCTGCCAAACCAGGCCCCGGGACCAACTCAGCCCCCCCCCCCCACGTCCCCCCAATCCCAGAATCTGCGGCCTAATAAGCCAGCCAAGACGCCCTTCTGAGCCTCAGTTTCTCCACATGTAAAATGGAAGAAAGATGGGGTTGGTGCGGTGCTTTGAGCCTCCTGGGGTGACCCTCGGTGGGGAGGGTGGAGAGAACCAGACAGGAGTGAGTGGTAAGCCCCTTACCCAAGCCCCCAGAAACCGCGCATGTGCGGGAGCCAGAGGCGGGGCTACTTCTGCTTCGCCAACAGCTCCCCGCTCCTTGCCAATGGGCCTGGGATGGGGGCGTGACAGGCAGGGGCTTCATGCGTGGGCTCAGGGTTCCACCCCAGCAGAGGAAAAAGAAGTGGAGCTGGGAACAGCCCCCAGCCCACTGACTGCAGGGGGCTGGAGGAGGCTGGGCTCCCAGGGGGCATCTCGGGGGTCGTGCCCACCTGCTAGAGCTCCTGGTCAGTGCATGTGGGCAGAGGTCTGGGCCAGGGCCTAGGGGGTGGGGGCTGGGCTCCCAGACAGCAGTTCCGTCCTCCTCCATCTTAGCCCCCTCCTCGCGGCTCCTGTAGCTCAGGCCCAGAGTTCAGGGCCTCACTGAACTGGCCCCCAGGCCCACACCACGACTCAGCCCTTTCTTGACTCAGGAGACCCTCACCCAGCTATAGAACGCAGAGTCTCTCTCTCTCTCTCTCTCTCTCTCTCTCTCTCTCTCTCTCTCTCTCTCTCTCTCTCTCTCACACACACACACACACACACACACGGCCTCAGAGACACCCCCCCAAAACACTGAGACACCAGACAAGGAGACCCAAAGTCCCCACATTAGGCCCAGAGGCCCACCATACACTTAGAGATTAAAATACCCTTGAGAACCACCCACCACCGCTAGGACACAGCGACAAGGGACCCCATAGAGGCTGTCGCCATAGGGCCTAGCTCCTCCCATCACCAGCCCGGGGAAGAGAAGCGTTTATCATAATGGAAAAGGGGGTCTCGGGAGACTTAGAGCCCTTCTCTAGCCAGAGCAGTGGGCACTGGCCACTTGGCACAGCCAGCCATGGCCGGCCGGGCTGCAAGGAGGCACTGAGGAGGGAGGTTGGTCCTTAGAGGCCTGGGCCCAGGCCCCTCACTTACAGAGCGGAAGGAGAGCTCTCTCGCTGGGTGTGGGTGGACACTGGGCACCGGGTTCAGGGTGGGCAGGCTCCGGCAGCCCAGGTGGGGCAGTAGTGATGGTGGGCGCCCAGGAACTCCTTCACACAGCAGCGGGCGGCGGACAGACAGCAGGCTGGCCCTGTCCGTGTCCGTCCTCCTCCTCCTCCCCGCCTTGGAGGGGGGGCACCGGAGGCCCAATTGGTCTCTGCCCCCACGTGACTCCGCAGGCCTCTCTCTCCTCCTTTGTTGGTGTTTCTCTTCATTTAGGTCTATTTTTTTTCTCTTCTAAAAGAAAAAAAAAAAGTGCCCCTATCTATCTGGGGGCTGCGGGTGGGGGCGGAGGCCAAGGCACCGTGTAGGCCTTGGCCAGCTGGCTGTCCAGGCCGCCGTGGGAGCCCAAGGCAGGGACCCCATGTAGGCGGGTAGGCAGCCAGCTTGTTAGCGGCTGGGTGGGAGTGGGACCTGATTTATGGTCTGCTCCCCCACCAGACCTGAGGCCGGGCACCTCTCCCTTTGAATGGCTTCCTTCCTGGGTCCTGGCCCGGCATGGCCCTCAGCCTGGCCTAAACCTGTGAGCAGAGTTAAGACAGCAGCCAGTGTGGAGGAAGGGACTTGGACGGAAAGGACCAGGGCCCAGGCTGCTTCCACCTGGTCTTCCACTCTTCCAGACGGTAGAGGAAGAAGACAGGGCAGAAAGCAAGCAGGTGAGCTGACTGAACACCTCGAGTGGGCTTTCGACATGGGCATCGAATGCTACCATCTATGCTGGCCAGATTGCTCAGATCAACCACCAGAGAAACACTGGGTGAGATAGCCTCTGGCCCAGGTTGCTTGGCTGCCATGATAGGGCAGAGGATCTTACCCAGAAGGCCAGAGCTCTCCACACAGCCTGCAACAGCCCCGTCCTGTCTGTGGGTCTGGGCCTGCTGGGCCGTTTGCTGAGCCCTGCACCCATCTAGAGCAACGCATGCTTTCTTTGTTCATCTGTGGACCTCAGGGCCTCAAGCCGGGCCCCACAGCAGGGACGGGAGGAATAGGGAGGGCTCTGTCCTCAGAGGAGTTGCCCCCTAGACTCAGGGGCCCCCACTGTGGAGAACTGCCCCTCACATACACCCCTTCATTTGAAGGAGAAGGCAAGTCGCACACAAAGGTACGTCATTTTAGGTAGAGGGATTTTTCTAGCTGAGCAAGTCAGTTATGTAGTCTCGTGTCTGCCTCATCATATCCAACAGTGGATTGGTTGGTGTGCTTTGATTTTTGGTTTTGAGATTTTTGTTATTTTAATTGAACTCAGAGCCTTGAGTTTGTTTGGCAGGGGGCTGTACCATACATGCAGCCCCATATGCTCTGGGGGGTTTTGTTTTGTTTTGTTTTTTTAATATCTTTTTTTTTGGCCAGTCCTGGGGCTTGGACTCAGGGCCTGAGCACTGCCCCTGGCTTCTTTTTGCTCAAGGCTAGCACTCTGCCACTTGAGCCACAGCGCCACTTCTGGCCATTTTCTGTATATGTGGTGCTGGGGAATTGAACCCAGGGCCTCATGTATACGAGGCAAGCGCTCTTGCCACTAGGCCATATCCCCAGCCTCTTGTTTTGTTTTTGGCCAGTCCTGGAACTTGAACTCAAGGCCTAGACACTGTCCCTGAGCTTCTTTTGCTCAAGGCTAGCACTCCACCACTTGAGTCACAGCACCACTCCCGGCTTTTTCTATATTTGTGATGCTGGGGAATGGAACCCAGGGCTTCATGCATGCTAGGCAAGCACTCTACCCCTAAGACACATTGCCAGCCCTTGTTTTAAGTAGAGTCTCACTTTATTCCCAGGCTATAATCCTCTACTTGTGCCTTCTTATGTTTCTGGGGATGACAGGCGCGTGCCACTGCACTCGGTCATGGAGATGGAGTCTCCTGAACTATGATTCGCCAATCTCTGCCTCTCAAGTAGTCCTAGCTGGCTTCACACTCTGAATCCTCGTGCTACAGTCTTCCGAGTGCTGGGATTAAAGGCATATGACACCACTCCTAGCTTGAACTTAAAGAGAAAAATTGGGAATGTACAAGAATTTTACTGACAATCATAAACTTACTTTGACTAAGTATATTCAAATTCTACCTACAATGTTGTGTAGTGTGTGTGTGTGTGTGTGTGTGTGTGTGTGTGTGTGTGCTGGTACCAAGGCATAAGCCTCATATTCTCACTTGGCTTCTTCACTCAAAGCTGACTCCCTGTCCCCTGAGCCATTCTACTCCTTCTGGTCTTTTGCTGGTTAATTGGGCAAAAGCGGATTCATCTGCTTAGGCTGGCTCCGAACCAAGATTTTCAGATCTTAGCCTCCTGAGTATCCAGGATTATATAGGTGTGAGCCACTGATACCCAGCTTTTTTTTTTCTGTTGTTGTTTTTTGTTATTGTTGTCTGTTTTAGCTTTTTTGAGATATGGTCTCATTATGTAGCCTAGGCTGTCTTCTTCTTCTTCTTTTTTTTTTTTTTTTTTTGGTCACAGGGCTTGAACTCAGTTCCTGGGTGCTATCTCTGAGTTTTTTTTTGCTCAAGGCTAAAGCTCTACCACTTTGAGCCGTCCCACTTCTGGTTTTCTGGTGGTTAATTAGAGATAAGACTGTCATGGACTTTCTTGCCTGAGCTGGCTTCAAACCTTGATCTTCAGATCTCAGCCTTCTGAGTAGGTAGGATTACAGGTGTGAGCCACCAGTGCCCAAATTTGTAATCCTCCTGCCTCAGCATCCTGAGTGCTGAGATTACAGGCATTCCCTATCTCACTTCGCTGTTACATATGCCTTATTTCCCGCTATCCATGACCTAATAATCATGTCTTGTCACCTATCAAGATTCTTATGGGATATACTCCTTTTGCACATGGCTAGAACCTAACTAGACTTCCCATTTTCTTTTATTCATTTTCTCAGTATCTTCATTTTGTTTCTTATTGTTAGTCTCCATTTTTTTTTTTTTTTTTGCTTTTCCCATTTGAATGCAGCAGTGAGTTTGTTTTGGAATTACTACCACTCACCTTCGGAATTTGTTATCAGGCTTGCTCACAGCTGGTGCTCTAGCACTTGAGTCACACCTCTAATCTGGCATTGTGCTGGTTGAAGGAGCAGTCTTATTGACTTTTCAGCCTCCTGAGTAGCATAGGATTTCAGATGAGAGCCACCAGCACCTGGCTTCACTTTCTGACTTAAGGAATAGGCCAGCAGATGCTCTCATCACCAACACGTCTCAGGCATGTAAGAACACAGTCATGCTATGTCTTGGATGGGAGACTTTGTGCAGTCCCTGTCTCCTGCCTTCTGTGTGTGTATTATTGAAAGTACACCCAAGGCATCACAGTGCCAGGCAAGTATCTCTACCACTGAGCTACACTCTTACCTTCCCTCTCCCTTCCCCCTTCTTTTTTTTTTTTTGCTGTTCCTTGGGCTTGAACTCTGGGCCTGGGCACTGTCCCTGAGCTTCTTTTGCTCAATGGTAACACTGTATACCACTCAAGCCACAGCGCCACTGCTGGTTTTTTCTGAGTAGTTTATTGGAGATAAGAATCTCCTGGACTTTCCTGCCCAAGCTGGCTTCAAACCATGATCTTCAGCTCTCAGCCTCCTGACAGGCATCAGCCACTGGTACCCAATCCCTCCTCCCTTCTTAAATAGGACAAATGCGTGGGTTTGTTTTTCTTTTTGTTTGTTTTTTAACACTGGGGTGCTTTGGAAATAACCAACCTGGCTTTGCTATGTTCTCTCGGTGAGACCTTGGGCTCTGAGAAGGGAGACTTGGGATTCAATCTAGCTTCTTGCTGGCTGTGTCACACGGGACCACCCGCCCTCTCTGGGCTTTGGAGATGAAGTGACCCAGTGTCTGTAACATCCGCAGTGGCTGCCTGGTACGTTGCACATGCGCAACACACGTCTGTAAACTACACACCACCAGCTGAAGGCCCGGCTGCCTGTCCTTAGAGTCTGACATTGCGACATAAGGACAGGCACTGCTTGCCCTTCTGTCATGAAGTGACTCATCTGAGTTAGGGGAACCCTCAAGGAAAGGCCTGACTTCTCTCTGGTTCAGCAGCAGCTAGCACAAGGCAAGCAGGGGCAATGTTTGCCAAATGGCTGCTCGTCTCTGCTCCGAAGGTGTCCATGCTATGGCTGCAGCCAACTCTACTCAGTCCTCAGAGGAGGATGCCACTTGCCACTCCGGAGGCTGGTGCTCCTCACCTCTACATCCATGATGCCCTGCTCCTCTAGGCTGCTCCTCCTCTGGTCACCCTGCTCCCCGACCTCTGAGGAAGTGCCATGTGGCTGGTACCCCACAGGACCCCGAGACAGGAAAGGGAACGGTGTGCGGTGAGCATGGGGCAAGTCGGACCTAACTCAAAGGCGCCCTCATGGGCTGGGCCCATGCTCTGTGGGGTAGCCTCAGACCCTCTCCATCATCCTGGTCATGCCTGTGGGGAACACTTGAAAGATGGAGGGCTCTGAAACCCAGGCGGCAGTGTCCCGAGGCTCCTCCTCCTCTGTGCTCAGCGCTGACCCGTGGGGGCCGTCGGGGCCGTCTTCCTTTCCAGGTGGTCCAGCCATGAGCTCTACCCGGGAGGGGGGGAAGGCGCACTGTAGTCCTGGCCCAGGCGCCCCCACTTCCGTCCCCAGGCAAACGAAGCTCAGGGGCTCTCTCCTGAGTGGGGGCTTTCCCAAAGTGCCAAGCTGACTTCCTGGAGATGGAAGAACAGAGAATCCATAAGCCGAACCCCAGGGGGGAGGGACAGCGGAGAAAGAGCTGGAGGGAAACTGAGGCAAAAAGAGGATAGAGCGATGGAAGGAAGACCTATCAATAGTGAGACAGCCCCCCACCCCCGGATAGGCAGAGGTGGGGGGAATGACAAAAAGCCAGGTGGGTTTCATTTCTCAGAAAAAAAAGTAGAAAAGTAAAAGAAGGGAGAAGGAGAGAAGGGAGAGGAGACAGACAGACAGACAGACTCCCGGAGGCAGAGAATGGGGGGCAGGATGCTGGAGGCAGAGGGAATGTGGTGGTGGAGAGACCCCGCTCTGGGCAGTGGAGGGGGTGGGCCTGCTGGCAGCAGCAGAGGCTGTTTCCGCTGCACCCCTTATCAGCCTGCTGCCAGATGTTCAGATCCGATGCCAATGTCAGAGAAGTCCATAGTGCTGGGTCAAGGCCGCGGCCGGCGGGAGCCTCAGCTGCGGCTGGGGAGGGGGGCTGGGGGCGGGGCTAGACCTGCTGGCTCTTCCCCCTCCCCCTCGCCGCTGTCCCGACTGAGCCACCTGAGGGTGGTGGAGCCCGACCAGGTGCCTCCGGGAGATGGGGAGTGGGGTGACTTCTCTAGATTGAGAATGAGGACTTGTGAAGGCAAAGTGGGGCTCCTGGCAACCCCCCGCATTCGAGGAAGCAAGTGGATCTTGTAAACACATGTGCATATGCATGCGTGTACCCACACACAGAGGCGTGCACAATGCCACAGGGAGACAATGCACACACAGAGCAGGGAAGCTGGCCCCCATCTTTCTTCTGTACCCTCAACTCGGGGGGGCCCCCAATAGACCATCACCAGAGCCAAGATGGCAAACAGAAAAGAGGGAGTCAGGCAAGAGGCTGGTGCTGTTCCTCTATGAACAGACATGTGCAGAGCCCTGCAGGGCTGGGGGAATCTGGACCCTTCTAGAAGGAGACCTGGTGGGAGTCCTCAGGGCAGACACAGGTGCTGGGTGTCCGGCGAGGCTGGGCCTCCAGCCTTGGGCCTGGACCTCTCCGCCATGCTCCCGGAGCGTGCGGCGCAGCTGGGGCCCCCTTCCCAGGGCAGCTTATCTCCTGGTGCACACGCTTGGCCCTCAAGGGGTGACCCAGCCTTGCTCCTCACATTCTTCAGCCATGCAGCCGGTAGGCCCCCCACAGCCCTGAGCTGGGCCTGTGCTTTAGGGGTGGTCAGGAGCCTCTACCGGGTCAGCCCCCGGGGCCCCCTTTGGGCCCAGCCCCCTGCGGCCATCTCTGATGTGTCTGCCTTTGTCTCGGTCACCATGTTGTCCTGGGATCTTTCTTGTGCACTGGCCCGGTGTGTCTCCCTCAGCTACCCTCACCCTTCCTCTGTGTCTCTTTGGCTTTCTCGAAGGGCCCTTGGATTGTGGGGGGGGTGGGCAGAATCTGGAGACACTTCTACCTCGGTGGGGGAGGGTCTGTCATGGGAGAATGAGGAGTGGGGTCTGGGAGGGCCTGGAGCTGGTGGGTTCCCATGTAGAGAAGACTGAGGTGGGGGGAAGGGCGAGGAGGCCCGAGGGCCTCCTTCCTGTTTGGAGGGAAGTGAATGCCTCCAAAAGCTGCTGGGAGGAGGGGAGAAGAGGGAGGCCAGGGCCACTTCCGGGAAGCTGGCCAAGGGCCCGAGGCCACTCTCCCTGTGCCCATTATGGGGCCCCACGGGTCCTCGCTTAAAATAGTGCAGTTTCTTCACTGCTGCTGGGTCCAGGCCAGACCTCAGAGGTCTGCCGGCTGCTACTCCTGCTGCCAGCGCAGGCCCAGGGCGGCCGGGGGCCATGCAGGTATCCAAGCTTCTGGCCACGCGTGGAGAGAACACGGGCTCCCCAGGCACAAGCCTTGGATTCGGAGCCTTCAAGATTGGTTTTTGTTGCCTCCTTAAGCCTTAGTTTCCACCCATGTAAAAACAGGGCAGGTGCCTGGTTTTCAACCCAAATGAGACAGTGGAAACCCTGAACCTTACCAGGCATAAAGTGATCACCCAGAATGCAGAAGTTCCCTTTACTGTTCCTGTTGGGTGCCTGGAGCTCCTCACCCTGTGGGAGGTGCTTCCTGCAAGCCTTTCAGATACCCACAGGGCGGGTGGTAAGCAGGGAAGGCTTCTGGAGAGGGAGCTTGCAAGGAGGGCAAGGATGGGGCTGTGGTCTCCATGGTGAGACTTGTTGCCAAGGGAACAAGACTCCAAGAGCACTGGGTCTGGCAGTTGGGCACTTTTGCCACAGAATCTGACAGACAGATTGACGTTATAGACCTAAACCCCGATGGGCCATCAGGCCAAGGCCAAGCGGAGCCAGAGCTGACTCCTGGCTCTGCTGAGCCCGTTGGTGAGGCCTAAAGGGCACCGGCTCCCAGAACACAGCTTCTATGTCGACCTCATTGGGCTCCAACTTTGAACTAGTTACAGTCTGCCCCCAAACCCTGAGCCAGGAGCAACTATTTAGGACAGGGAAAGTGACAATTAGAGAACTATCTATCTGGGTCAAGGTTACGTACAAGTGAGATAGGCTGGGCTTAGAACTCTTGAGACCCCTGGTTGACACGTCTACTGATTCGCAGGCTGCCTGTGGGAAATGATCCCCGGGAAGGACTCCATGTGGCTAGAGGCGCACAAATACCCCTGCCCATAATTTCTGGGAATTTTGTTTTTGTTACAGACATGACCTTATGTAGGTTATCTCTGACTTTGCAAAAGAGGAACTCAGATTCTCCAATCATAGGCTCAATGCCAGTCCTGAGGCCTTCCTTGTTTGATGACCTTAGACAAATTATACTCTCTTGGCTATTTTTGTGTGTGCTGGTGCTGGGGCTTGAACTCGGGGCCTGGACTCTGTCCCTGGTTTTTGTTTTTGTTTTGTGCTCAAGGGTAGCACTGTACCATTTGAGCCACAGCTCTACTTCCAGCTTTTTCTTAGTAGTGTATTGGAGATGAGTCTCACAGATTTTCCTGCCTGGGCTAGTTTTGAACTGTGATTCTCAGATCCCAGACTCCTGAGTAAATTAGGATTGCCACCAGTGCTGCGATTATTACATACCTCAGAGGCCATGGGTTCTTATCTGCAAAATGGGATCGTTACAGGATTTATTATTTTGCTGCTGGGGATTGTACCCAGATTCTCGCCAAAGCGCTCAAGGAGCTGCAGCCTCCAGCCTTCCTTTATTCTTTCACTTCAGATAATTGTCAGGCCCTCCAGGAAACCAAAAGCGCATCAGTTATTTATGTAACAATTTATAAACTTGGAGTAGTGTCCTAAATTTTGTGCCATGGAATAATGTCTCAGCAGAATTTGAACAGGAAGCATCCAGCATTCCAAAGCTGGAATGCATTGTTTAGGTAATCTTTCATTTTGTGGTTGTGTGCTTTTATGTGTTTATGCCAGTCCTGGGACTTGAACTCACGGCCTGTGTGCTGTCCTTGAGCTCTTTTGTTCCAGGCTAGAGTTCTACCACTTGAGCCACAGCTCAGCTCCTGGCTTTTTGGTGGTTCACTGGATAAAGAGTCTCACAGAGGAAGTGGCGCTGCTCAAAGTGGTAGAGTGCTAGAGCAAGAGTTCAGGGATAGTGCCCAGGCTCTGAGTTCAAGCCCCACAATATCCCCCTTCCCCCCTCCCCCCGAAAAAAACCTCATAGACTTTCCTGCTGGGGCTGGCTTTGAATTGCACCACCCCCCTCTCAGCTTTCTGAGTAGCTAGGATTACAGACGTGGGCCACTATTGCTGGGCCATGTTTGTTTTTTTTCCTTTGCCAGTTCTGGGGCTTGCACTCAGGGCCTGGGCGCTGTCCCTGGCTTCTTTGTGCTCAAGGCTAGCACTCTACCACTTGAGCCACAGCGCCACTTCTGGCTTTTTCTGTGTATGTGGTGCTGAGGAATCGAACCCAGGGCTTCATGCATGCTAGGCAAGCACTCTACCACTAGGCCACATTGCCAGCCCCTCATGGTTGTCTTTTAAAAGCAAAACCAAAGGTTCAAAGGCCAATGCTTAGCTTTGTTACACACTCCTAACATTGACATTGAGAAGGATTGAGCAGCTAAGGGCAGGCAGAGGAAGCTGTTGTCACTTTGGTATCAGATAGACTATTTGCCTGTGTATCATCGTAGGCAAATGGCTGGACTTCCCAAAGCCTGTTTGCTCTCACCATGGCCCCACACCATGTGAGCCTGTGTTGAGGATGCCAGCCCTGGCGCTCCTCACACCTCTGTGTGGCTGACCCCTCTGTGGGCTGTGAAGACAAATCTATTACCTCCTTCTGTCACTGTGCCTTTGTTTCCATCCACCTCTTTGAAGCCTCAAGGGCTCTCTGGTCCCTTGTGCTGGAGGCCGAGTCATGGGAAGGCAGCTGGGTGCCCCTCAATTCATGCAGGAGGATTTAATAGGCTAAGGAGACCCTCTGGCTTTTATCTTCTGGGACCGGGAAGCCTCCTCTTCTCCCCGACTGCCTCCACACAGCCCTCAGTCGAGCCAGACTGCCATGCCTCTGCGCGTGCCTGCGGGATTACAGGGCCCACCAAACTTGTGTGCTGGGCAGATGAGTTCAAGGCTTCACTTAGACATTTCCAGTGTGAATTTGGCTCTGTATTCGGACTTCTCAAGAGCCACCATTTGATTAATTCTAGAAAAGTGATTACAAGCCAGGTGCTGGTGGTGCATGGAGGCTGAGATCTGAGGATCAGGGTTGGGAGCCAGCCTGGGCAGGAAAGTCCATGAGACTCTTCTAAACACCAGAAAACCGGAAGTGGAGCTGTGGCTTAAAGTGGTAGAGCACTAGCCTTGAGCAAAAGAGCTCAAGGACAGCGTCCAGGAAGAGTTCAACCCCCAGGACTGAAGGTGGGGGCGGGGGGGGAAGCTATTAAGAGACCTCATGTGTTTTCTGGAGAGGCAGGTGTTAATCTAGACCAGAGCGTATAAGGCAGGTCAGCCATCAGTGCACTACTGCCACTGGTGCAGCTGAGATCCAAGCAGATGGCCTTCTCTCTGTACTACAACGGCTGCTCCTGCTAATGCCTCCTGCTCTTCCCCATTCCTGCAATGGCAGTCCTTTGTTATACTGGAGAAGAAGGCTTTCCCTGCCCTCCACCCTGAATCACAACCTTCTCGCTGCGCTGCAAAGGCCTCCCATGCATGACTCACTCTAGTTGCACCATTTTCTGGCTGGCAGCTTCGGTTCTTTGAAGTTCGGGTTTGTGAAGAGTCCCAATTGGGTGCCCAGTACACAGAGTAGATGCTTCGGTCCGTGCTGGTCCGCAGGTCCCAGCAGTACTCAGCCCATCCTCTGTCAGGCCTGAGGGACAGGGATGGGACAGGATCCCCACCTCTGGGCACCTGACCATCCCGGCCCAGAGGCCCCAGACAAGTGTCAGAGACAGACCAGACAGATGCCACGTGCAGAAGGATTCACATTTATTGGTTCAAATACAGTACCTAACACTTGCTAAACATGCATTTCACACGAATTGGTCACATTTCCACAGGTAGTCAGTTCACAGGACAGGGCCCACCCCTTGCCGGCAGGCAGGTGTGGGAGGTAGCAGAGGGCCTGAGCAGCCTGCTGAGCCCGCCGACTGTCACTCAGTGAGGCAGGGCTGGTGGCCGCTGGCCCTTTGGGAACAAGGGCTCAGAGACATCCTGCTTGCTCGATTCCTATGAAGGACTGTGGGTAGGGGTGGCATTTGTGGGAAATGGTGCTCGCTATGCCTGGAGCGCAGGAAGGGGATGGAAGCCTCTTGGAGGTGATTGCTCATCCCTCACAGGGCAGGTGGAAAGGGCTCCCCAGACAGCCCAGACATTACAATGAGGCCCCCATCACAGGCCTGGGATGGCAACACAGACAAGAACACCAACAGCCCAGGGCAGGTGGGGCTTCTTTCCCTACAGAAACATGTAAACAGCTCAAACAGCTCTGGAGCTACACAATTCTTTTCCCACAGGATTCCTCAGAGAGGAATCGACCAGGATGTCACTCAAGAGGTAGTTTTTTTTTTCCCCCATGGAAATTTGAGTCAACAACATTATCACCTATTACAGGACATTTCAGCAAAGAAAGCAATGGTCACCCAAGGGCGAGGTAGCCCCTGCGGCTGCGGGGCTGGCTCCCCACGTGGACTGGCTTCCACCGGTAGCACATTTTTCTTGGACGTGGAGCAGGTTCTGGCTGTCCTCGGCTTTTTTCGCACCTATAGTTGGTCCCTGAGCAAGCTCTGGCCCATTTAGGGATGGGACATCCCAGGGGGCTGGAACAGCTTCTTATAGGCAGAGAGGTACAGTCCCAACGCACCCCCAAAACCCAGCAAACTCTAGGGCTCCTGCCTTTTGAGGAAACAGTCCAGGTCTGGCTCCCGATCCCAGGAAAAATGTTGCTTGTGACAGCCAAGAGGCAGGCTTCTGGGGACCCTGTAATTAAATACACATCCCTGAGCTATGGCCCCAGAAAACACTGGCCTCGAGGCTGACCAGTTTCTATCCAGCACCTGGGAAGACGATTGCCGTTTTTCATCATTTCACAGACACAGGGCGTGGGTGTTTCCAGCTGAGGAAAGAGAGGGGATGGTCACGGGGAGAGGCGGAAGGGGGTGTGGGGTACTCTTGCGGATCAAGGTGGGGGAGTACAGTCATGGTTCTTTTTGTTCAGTTTTTTCTTTTCTTTTTTTTTTTTTTTAGTTTGCCTTTTTTTTTTTTAGTTTTAAAAAAGTCATTAAGAAAAACAAATCCAAAGTTTAATAGAATTGGTTTGAAAGACTGCAAAAGTTTAAGAAGTAAAAAGAAAAAAACAAACCACATGGAATAGACCAAGGGCCCAAAGCTAAAGGCTTGGAACCACTGTCAACTGCCTGCCCTGTGGGGAGACCAGGGTTCCTTTCCTCTTGCTAATGCTGGTCCAGCACAGACGAAGCAGAGAAGGCACTAGCCCCGAGAGGCCAGGGATTTATGGACTGGTGACATTCCCTGCTGCATGTTCTTCCTTGAGAAGTGGGGCAAGCCAGAGGCAGGCGGGTATGGAGTGACACCATAGAGACCTCTGCTCCTCCCACCCCTGCCGGAGGCCTGCCCATTGACAGGCTGGGCATGGGCACTGCCCTGCCCATCTTCTAAGCCAAGTGGAGTGCTTGGAGATATAGCTCCAGGAACTGCTCTAGACTAAAGGGCAGGACCACCAAGCCTCGCAAAGGGCTCTGAAAGTCTACAAAGGGAGCTCAGATTACAGATGAAGCTCCAAGATGGCAAAGTTTCTTGACCTAAGGGTCAAGAAAATGTTCCAAAGGAAGGGGGAAGCATGCATGCTTTGAACTAGTGCACGGAGGCAACTCTCCTTTCCACACGCTTTCAGAGTCATATTTTTTATGGTGGAAAATTCACACAGTGAGTGTTGGGATCAGAAGGAGCACAGAAGAGAGAATTAAAGACATGACGCACAACTTTTCTTCTTCCACTAGCAAAAAGACTGCCTGTTAACCAAATATTATGGGAAGAAAGGCAAAACAAAACAAAACATAACAAAACAAAACAAAAACCCACCACACCAAACCTCCCTCTCCAACCTTCCTCTGTGTCCTTCAAACCAAATTCACAAATACATCTAGTGGCTGACCTAATGTCTCCACACTGCTAGCTACACTCCTACCTTCTCATCATAATACCTGAGTTTGCAATGCAACACATTCACTTTACCCTGTTTAAAAGAAGCCCATGTCATGAGAGGACTGGGTGCAGAAGACATTAAAGGAGGTCCACAGGTCAGGCTCTGGCTTGGAACACACAGCCACTTGGCTCAGAGATTCTGCAGGGCTCTCGGCAATGAATGGGCTCTTTGTTCTGTGGAATCTGCTGCAAACATTTGTAAAAATGGATTCGTACAATGGCAACTTGCAGAACCTTTCCCCCACTCCACAAATTAACAACTTGCTCTGTTTAATACTACATTATCAGAGAGACATGTTCCTGCCTCATCAGAGAGCAATTCCTTTGACATCCAAACACAACGGGTAAAATGCTAATGTGGAAAGCAATTTCAAAAAACAATAATTTGACAGATGGAGGTCTAAGCAAAGAAAGAGGCTGTACACAGGCGCCGTATTAGAGAAGGGGGGGTCTCTGATATGTGTCGTCTCACATATCTGGAGGAAAGCAGCTCAGAATCTGACCTGTAGCCAAAGAATGTGATCTAGGTGGTTAAATAAAAAATTCAAGCAAACAAGAAAAATAATGTGAACTTAAGACACACACACACACACACACACACACACACACACACACACACACATCTTCCACCGACACGAAAAACATGCTCTAACCTGAGGAACAGGTCTTTTTTTCTCAGAGCAGTTGGGGAATGGCAATGAGAAGTGATGCCCTGAGTTTTATATCCATTCAGGGGCAAAATCATCACTTTGTTGGTACCCGTAACATTTCACCAAAAAGAAAAGAAAATTACATAACATAGGCTACCCAGTCTGCACAAAGATGTTGGGAACCCCTCTGGGCAGACTTACTAGGTTGAGTTGGGGGACAGCAAAAGCCTTTGGCCACACAGGCTACAGGAAGCACCGTGGGCTTCTGCAGCCCCGCAGGGCCGGCCCTCAGCTGAGTGTGTCCGGGGCACCGGGGCAGGAGGGTATGGAAAGAGGCAACTGCTGTACTAAGGCAGATAAGGGAAAAGCACCTGAATTAGCTCCAAGACAAACCTGGTACAGCCCTGGCGAAGCCAGGAGGAACAAGAACACTTCTGGGATTAGGTAGAGCAGGTAGTGACAGAACAAGGGGTCCAGGCCATATCTAGAGTGGCAGTAGCCAGGGCCTTAGGAACATGAGGTAGTTTAAAGCACCCCTTCCCTTCCAGGTGCTTCTGGCTCCAGTCCGCCAAATCTCGGCAGACTAGGCCACTGGTGATACTCAAAGGGGGTAGCTGGGCTACTCTGAGCCTTGGACTTTTCTCTCCTGGGGCCTTGGGCAAACTAGATCTTACTTTGGAAAGATGAGGACTTGGAAGAGAACTGAGGAACAAAATGTCTGGTCAGCAGATGGGCCCTTTCCACTTAAAAAAAGAGACTGTAGTTTCAATACAGTTCTAGGAGAGAAACAGGGAATTCCAAAGGGTATTTATTAAATACTCCTGGTCTTTAACCCTCTACCAAGTGAAAGAAGAACAGATCAGCAGTGAGTACCAAGACTCAGAACATGGCAATCACTTTTTTTCCAAAAGTTTAGAGGAAAGAAAATTTATGAGAGAGAAGGAAGGGGTCTGCAGAAGGCAGGCCTTAGTCTATGTAAAGAAATTAGGTAGGGAGCTGGGACTATGGCTTAGCAGTAGAGTGCTTGCCTTGCGTGCATGAAGCCCTGGGTTCGACTCCTCAGCACAACATAAACGGAAAAGGCTGGAAGTGGTGCTCTGGCTCAAGTGGTAGAGTGCTAGCCTTGAGCAAAAAAGAAGCCAGGGACAGTGCTCAGGCCAAGTCCAGGCCTCAAGACTGGGAAAAAAAAAATAAGAAGAAGAAAAATAAAGAAATTAGGTAGGTGTGAGTCCTCAGGGAGCTGTAGGCAAGACCTACAGACTGACCTACTACTGGCAGTGGCGTGAAAGAGAGCCTCCGCTTTTAAGACTCCTTGAGTGCAAGTACATCTCTGCCTTAGATTTGGCCACTGGGTCCTACTCTCAACTTTCATGCTTTCCAAAGAAAAAGGATGTCTAGCCCCTTTCTCTGGCCCTATTCCACTTCCCACCACTTCGCCCCTCTGGCATACTTTCACCTGACAAGTCTAGAGAAAGGCAGCTGCTCTCTGACAGACAATGTATGTCTGTGGAGAAAACATGGAAGAAATAGGGATGGTCACACCCCCACTTCCATTGAGGTAGTTGTCTTTGTCAACATCATGGAAACAGCAATCTCAGCTCGTCCCACACTCTCCCTCAAAATACAAAAGAACTATCTCTAAACAATGACAACACTGTAACATTAAACATCTTCACATTCTGTAAACTGCAAGGAAATGCATCTGCTGCATTCACACAAAAGCATGTGCATCATGTTGAAGGCCATACATTCAACTCTGTCGTGAAATAAATATATAGAAAAATGAGGTTAAACAAACAAACAAACAAAAACTCTTCTTGCTATGGAGGCAGGGCTCCACGGCATCCATCTTGGTCTTTCTGGCTCTCTTCTCCAGAGCCTGTCCTGCCTACCCAAGCCCCTGTGGGCAGCCTGAGGAGGGCAAAGGGACAGGTCATTCCTTGACCACATTTGTCTTGCAGGAGTGCAGCACCACCTTAAAGAGGAGGGGCAGCTGCTCCAAGGGCACATTCACCATCTTTCCTGGAAAAAAGGGAGGAAGAGAGTCAGCAGTGGCCACTAGTAGAGAGGGAACCTGCTTCTACAAGGGCTTGTGAAGAGAGAACATCTTGAGTGATTGGGGCCAGGGACATGCCAGGAGTAGTGCCAAGTTCAGATGAGGGCTCAGTGATGTTCTGACATCATTCCTGGGCTCAGGAGCTACACACTAGTATCTACAACTCTTACTCTATGCTGGGAGATAGCTCATTTAATTTTTCCTATTTCTCTCTGATATTACAATCAGACTATTTGAAGTTGCCACCCAAACACTGATGTTTTTCAAAAGCTTCCCAGGTGACTTAAAAGTGCTACCAGATGGGCTGGGAATACGGCTTAGTGGTACAGAGCTTGCCTGGCATGCATGAAGCCCTGGGTTTGACTTCTCAGTACCACATAAACAGAAAAAGCCAGAAGAGGCACTGTGGCTCCAGTGGTAGAGTGCTAGCCCTGAGCAAAAGCAGCTCAGGGACAATGCCCAAGCCCTGAGTCCAAGTCCCAGGACTGGCCAAAAAAACCAACCAAACAAAAAAGCTGGCAAGTTGGGCCAACATATGTTCTGTGTCCCAATAAAGAGAGAAAACAATTTCACATCCCCTTGTCAGAATGACAGTTTTTCCTATAAACCTGTAATGATAGTTTTGCAGAACAATTCTAGTCTATTAGTCACCTTGGCAAGCATGGAACACCTACAAACAGGATTCTTTACTAGATGAAGCAAAGCAACAGGAAGTAAAACCCAAGATTATTCATCGAAATGGACCTATTAATGTCCAGAAACTCAGAAGTGGAACAGGACCCCAGAGGTGGAACAAAACTGGCACGAAAATGAAACCAAACAAACAAACAAAAAAAACACTACAGGAAAAAAGGGCTGGGAGTATGGCTCTAGTGGTACAGTATATAGAGTGGCTGTCTAGTTCAAACTCTGGTACAAGAAACAAACTATGGGGGCTGGGGATATAGCCTAGTGGCAAGAGTGCCTGCCTCGGATACACGAGGCCCTAGGTTCGATTCCCCAGCACCACATATACAGAAAACGGCCAGAAGCGGCGCTGTGGCTCAAGTGGCAGAGTGCTAGCCTTGAGCGGGAAGAAGCCAGGGACGGTGCTCGGGCCCTGAGTCCAAGGCCAGGACTGGCCAAAAAAAAAAAAAAAAAAAAAGAAACAAACTATGCCCCGCCGCCCAAATAATGCTCCCCATGTCCTCTGTTATAATACAAGTTTTCTGAGTGCTTCATGCCGTTGATGATGGGCCTGAAATGACCAGGACTCCTGCAAACACCACTTCATTCCCTCCACCATGTTAGGGAAGCAGAGATTTGGGACCCACAACGTTACCTGCAATATAGCGAATCTCAGGCAAGCACATCATGAGATCAGGAAAGCGGTTTGGCTGATGTGTGTATTTATATTCAGTGAAATCCTGGCAAATGTACCAATATCGCTTGTTCAACTGTTCCAGCTGTGAAGCACTGGTCAGACCCCTGATATCTATAAAAACAACAACAGGAGGGGCTTTTTTGGTGTGGAAAAATACCAGCTTCTTGAGTATGTCCATCTTTCAATAAAATGTTACTAAACACAGAGGCTCTTTTGTTTTCCTGATATGGAGAAACTAAGCTCTGAATATAGAAGAGAAATCAAACAGAAGAAAATATAAATAAGTTTTCTCACTAGAGTGAGCCCTATTAAGAACTAGAATATCTTTCTCATCTTCATACCCAGCCTCAAGTCTAGGATATGGCACAAAAGGCACCAGTAAATGTAGACCAAATCCTTCTAAACTTATCCTTTACAGTATTTTTCAGTTTCCCCATTATAGCCAATAAGAAACCTTGCTGATAACTACACATTCATGGAACACACACACGGTTGCCAATGTCCTCTGTGCCTCCTGTTTTCCATAAGATGTCTTTGCACAGCCCTCTACCTATTTACATACTTTTAACATATTGGACATGAGTGAAAATATTCTCTCTCTATATCATACCTAAGGCCCAGCTCAAAATTCTCTTCCTCCAAGAGGCTGCTATGGATGTTCCCCAACAGGAAGCCCGGTTAATGTGCCGAATACTGTTATACTGTTGGTGTGTACCTTTCGAAAGACCCCGGCTCTAATTTTTTTCAACACGTACATTTAATGCCCCGCACAGGGCTTAGCTAAGGGAGATAAATGCATGAGTGGTGAAGAGGCAGAATGAGGAGGGGTCTGGCCAGCGGGGGATGGCGGGGAAGAGTGGCACAGAGGAGGGGATCAAGAGTCTCTGGACTGTAAATAAGCACAAGGAAGAGAGCACTTTCAATGCCATAAGATACAGAATCACCCAGTTCCACTCTGAATGTAGGGCACTCACACGCTACTCTGGAGAAAAGAGTACCAATTCTCTATCCTAGGCTGGTAACCAACAGCACCTAAGTGCCACTTTGTTGGTAATGCGCTCGATAAATCACATCCAGCGCTCTTCTAAGGAAAACTTAGGCTTGACATGTACGTATGAGTTTGTATATCACCATTCTTCCCTGCAGGGCGTCAGAGCCGCTGCTGGCCTGTCACAGAACCTTATCTCCAACAGTTTCATCAGTCACTCCGCTCTTCTTCAGTCGCTAGTAAACTTGGTACATATTTTAAATGACGCATGTACTGTCCTTGGTGTCTGGGTTTAAATGCATTAAAACTGACTAAACAAAGCAAATTGTCTTCCTTCCTCTATGAGTTATAGAGATTGTGGCATTTAGGTTTCAAGAAAAAAAAATCCAATGTATTCCCTGCACTCTAAAGGGGAGAGTGATGATAAGGGGGGCTGTAGTCGTGTGGTATGACAGCGTCTGTGACAGTCCCGCTGGGAGGGGGGAGAGGGAAACAGGAGGGTGAATGCTCACTGCCACAAAAATAAGCAGTAATAAGCATCTCTGTTCTCCGTCCCATGGCCACTCACCTTGATTTAGGAAGTTAATTGCTTTCATGCATGCGTACTCCTCATTGCTGACCTTCAGCTGATGGAACTTGTGGTAGAGGTAGATGAGTCGCTCAATCACCTCCACCCCTTCATCACTAAATCTGGGGAACAGACACAAGTTTTAATGAGAGGATGTGATATGAGCAGAGGCCAAAAAAAGGTGGGAGTGCTCCTGCAGCTCACTCCATTTAGGAAAGAGGCTAAGTCAAGTGCTGGTGGCTCCTGCCTGTAATCCCGGCTACTTAGGAAGCTAAGATCTGAGAATCACAGGTCAAAGCCAACCCTGGCAGGAAAATCCGGAGGACTCTTCAATTAAATAACAGAAAACCAGAAGTGGATCTATGGCTCAAAGTGGTAAAAGAGCTCAGGGAAAGCACCTCGGCCCTGAATTCAAGCCCCATGACTGACAACAACAGTAACAACGAAGTTCATGTAAGCTCCCCAAGGCCAGGTAAAGTCAAACAAACCCAGGTTCAAATCCAGCTCCATTGCTGTGAAACTCTGGGACAGTCATTTGGGCCCCCCTAAGCTTTGAGGGTCTCCCCTGCAAAATAGTAACACTTGCCTGCTTCGTCTAACAAAGGCCAAAGGGTGTTTGGAATGTAAATGAGAACTAAGACAATACTAAGGTACTACTTTGTTGAGATGCAACCTTCTGTATGTACCAATGGCAGCTGCCATGGTGACTCTATTGGAGCCTCTGCCACAATGCTGAAAATGCTGCCAATTGGATTTGTTTAGGTTCACTATTTCCAGCAGGACAGAGGTGATATACAATGAAAAATTATACTGCCATCCCTGACTCACTCAAGGTTGGGGAAAAGGTGCTGAATTTCCACACCATGCTAGTTTTAGTACTGGACACTTTCTGTGCATTATGTCCTTCAATTCTCTCAACTCCATGAGCCAGGTGAGGTACAGATGAGAAACTGAAGTTCAAAGAGAGGGGTCTGTTCCACCAGCCCACAGCTACATGGTGGCAGGATTAGAACTTGGAACCTCATTGACTCCCTGAAGTGTTGGTATGTCCAGCATCTAAGGGGGTGAGCCCTAAAGGGGGCCATGTTCCCTTCTGTTTGCTGACTTGAGCTATGACAGCTGACTTGAGCTCTCTCTGTGTCTGGCCCAATGGTGTTTACAATTGATAGTTTTCCAAACTGGTCGACAGACAAATTTATATTGAATACCACTGCAACAACCTTATTTACCATTGTATCAAGTGTTTCCCCACAAATACCATCTACTGACTACTCCCAATAAATCCAAATTTGTAAATGAATCCTAATCTCCTTGGCTTCTATTATTAAGTCCTTTCACGTACTTTCTTACAGCTAATCTCCCCGTCATCCAGCAGAAAGAGAGATGACATCACCTCAAAGTTACATAGTAAGTGCAGGAGGAAGCTTTCTAATTTTGAGCCTAGCACCCTTTCCAAACTGCTGTACATCCCATGTCTGGTCCTGTACATCCCTCAGTGCCAATCAGGAAAGGTTTCCTTCCACATGCTGCCACGGAACCTCAGGAGCTCCATGTTCCTGCAGCAACCGCCGAGGGCCTAGGCCTGGACAGGTGCTGGATGCTTCTGGAATGCTGGAAGTGAAGCCCACTCCACATTTAGTACCTACTGGCTACAGGAGAAAAGGGCTTTATTATATTGGAGGTGTGGGGATGAGACAAGGAGGAGGTGAGATGAGAGCAGTATTGACATTCATCTGGTGGCTGAGTAGTGTAGCAGGTAAAGATAATGCTCTGTCCCTTAATCAGCAACTCCTTGCTGCAAGTACTCCCTCTGACACTACAGAATCGGCAGGTGTGTGGCTATCAGCCAGACCCCTAGCCAGCACTGCCAAACCTGTTCCTGGCTAAGTCCTGACCTGAGAACACAAAGGGGTTCTCAACTACTTGGCTGTGCGCATGCCCCAGATCTGTTGTCTTGGGGACAGCACATCACGCTTTTCCAAATTCCCTAAAACAGGCAATCATCATGGACCCCTGATACTGGGAGCGGGGGGGTGGCAGGGGGAGAAGTAGGGCTTGGCAGAAGCCCAGAAGCCCCCACTTGGTCTCCACAGCTTGGCTACAAAGCTTCCCTCCACACCCACATCCCATCCTTGATAAACAAAGTTGTTCTCTGTTCCGTGGGCCTGCCTTCTCCCTGCAGCCGTTCCTCCTCCACATCTGCCCACTCCACTGTTCTGACACCCCTGTATTCTGTCTACAAATTATCAGCATTCAAAGCTATAAAGTTGGACAAACACACCCATTCTTCTTCTAGGTTCCTATCACACAAGCCTGCTAGGACAAGGAAAACATTCCTGCCAGGATCCCCTAAACCACTGGACCATTCAGTCAGCAATTGAAGCTGACACTCTGTAAGTTATATCCCATTAAGGGGCCAGAGAGGCCCAGTTGTCCCTTTCCCATTCATCTAAATGTAGTCATCAGCTTCAAGCTTTAAGAAAATGCTATATTAGCATCCACCCACAGACTTCAAGAGGGCAAGTCAGAATGTGGCTCCAGGATAAATTCTAGACAGTCAACACTTTTTGAGAAGGCTCTGGGATAGGATAGGCTGAGTGCTGGTGGCTCATGCCTGTAATCCTGGCTATTCAGGAGGCTGAGATCTGAGAATCATGGTTTGAAGTACCCAGACAGCAAAATCTGTGAGACTTGTATCTACAACTACCTACCTAAAAAACAGAAGTAGCACAGTAGCTCAAATTGGTAGAGTGCTAGCCTGGAGCATAAAAAAACTCAGGGACAGTGCCCAGTTCAAGCCCCACGACTGACAACCAAAAAAGAAAGAAAGAAAAAAAAATTAGTATAAGATAAACAGTGAAGAGCCCAGGCTTTGGAACACAACAGACCTGGTAACTCCACCTCTTTCTAGCTTTGCAGCTCTGAGTTTTCATCTCTCTGACCTTAAGTTTCCCATCTCTACAACAGGGCTTATATTAGCACCAATATCACATAACTGCAGTAAGGACTCAAGAAGTATATATGAGCCAGGCGCGGGTGGCTCAGGCCTATAATCCTAACTACTCAGAAGGCTGAGATCTGAGGATTGTGGTTCGAAGCCAGCCTGGGCAGGAAAGTCCTATGGGACTCTTATCTCCAATTAACCACTCAAAAAAACAGAAGTGGTGCTGTGGCCCAAGTGGTACAGCACTAGCCAGAAGCACATAGAGGCTCAGAAACAGTGCCTAGGCCCTGAGTTCAAGCCCCACAACCGACCAAAAAAAAAAAAAAAGCTGAGTGTGGGGGTACATAACTATAACCCCAGTACTTGGGAGGCCAAGGCAAATTTGATTGCAAATTTGAATCTAGTCTGAGCTATACAGAGGGACCCTTTCTCAACAAAACAGAACAAAACAAAGTCATATATTTAAAAAACAAGATAAAATTTAGTGCAGTAAATCCTCAATAATTGGTGGGTATTACATATTATTAGCGTGTTATTGAGACAAAAAAGGAAGGAAGGAAGGAAAGAAGGAGGAAAGGAGGGAAGGAGGGAAGGAAGGAAGGAAGGAAGGAAGGAGGGAAGGAAGGAAGGAAGGAAGGAAGGAAGGAAGGAAGGAAGGAAGGAAGGAAGGAAGGAAGGAAGGAAGGAAAATGGTTTCCTGAGCCTTTCAGGGGACAGGCTAGAAGCTGGAGACAACTTTCAAAAGTTTGGTCAAACCAGTGCTCCGGAGACAGAAGTGCCCATTAAACTCCATCTGGCTCAAGGTATCTTCTCTGGGGAGTGAAGGAGTGTTGATTAGGGCAGGAGCAGTCACTGGCTGGTGCTACAATCTGCTTTAAATCAAATTCGTCCAGCTTGCTGTCTGATAATAGTCTGATTAAGGAATATGGGCCCCATAAATTCGACTCACTATTTGAGAAGAGAAAAGGAAATGGCCATGCATCATCTGGGAAAAGCCTTTTCTTGTCGACAGGCACTCACACTCAAGAGTTGTGAAGAAGTAAAGGCTGTGTGGGGGAGTGGGAGGAGCGCAGGCACAGGCAAGGGAGGAAAGAGCTATGGTCAATTAGACTCCCACCAGGGCTTCAGCAGAGAGGGATGCTTGACAGTGATTAGCCTGACTCCATAGCCTATGGCTTCCTGGTTGCATGTGCCCCTTGGACTCACAGATGCCCAAACTCTGCTCTTCCCAGTGACTTTATCCTGGCTTTATCTTTGGGGGCCCACCCAGCAGCCAACCCCAACTTTTCCCACTCATGGAAGTCCTACCGACTTCATCTCCAACTTTATGCCCTATGTCTTCTCTCCTATATCACTGAGGCTGAGGCCTTGTTTTACTTTACTTGACTACAGAACCACCTCCAACTTCGTTACTTATGCTTTAGTCTTGTCCATAACAGACTATGTCCTGAGCTTTATAATCACAGAACTCGTCTTCCTCAAACGCAACTCAACCATGGATTCCTTACATCCATGCTGGTAGACCACACCTGTAAGCCTAGCTACTTAGGAGGCTGAGATATTAAGGTTCTCAGTTTGAAGCCAGAAAGGGCAGAAAAATCCTTGAGAGCCCATCTCCAAAAATCACAAGCAAAATGCTGGGCTGGAGGCATGGCTCAAGTGATAGAGAGCAAGCCAAGCAAGCGTGAGGATATGAGTTGGAACCCCAGTACTAGCAACACAACAACAAAACAACTTCCCATAACACAAACATTTACGAAATCAAATGCAAATTCTGTCTCCTCTGTACTTTCATTTCTAATCACGTCTTCCTTAATTTTTCTGCCCTTATCCTATACTTTCTCTTCTTTTTAGTTCGCAAGACCTCTCCTCTATCAATAGATGGACACAGGGGTACACACCTATCATTGTAGATAGTGAGAGCTTGAGTTCACAAGCCTATCTCAACAGAGGAAGCAGAGTGTGGTGACATGTACTAGCATCCCAGCTATGGCTGAAGCTTAACATAAGAAGACTGTGGGGGCCTAATGGCAATAGTGCTTGCCTCATATACATGAAGCCCTGGGTTCAATTCCTCAGCACCACACACATAGAAAACGGCCAGAAGTGGCGCTGTGGCTCAAGTGGTAGAGTGCGAGCCTTGAGCAAAAAGAAGACAGGGACGGTGCTCAGGCCCTGAGTTCAAGCCCCAGGACTGGCCAATAAAAAAAAAAAAAAAGGCTGTGGTCCAGGTTAGGGCCTGGAAAGGAAAATATTTATCTCAAAAATCACAAGTACAAAGGCTAGAGGCACGAACAAGAGGGCAGAGTGTTTCTCAAAAAAGCACAAGGAGCCACGTGCTGGTGGTCCACACTTGTAGTCCTCGCTACTCAGAAGGCTGAGATCTGAGGATTGAGTCTGTGAGATTCTTATCTCCAATGAACTACTCAGAAAAGGCCAGAAGTGGCACTGTGGCTCAAGCGGTAAAGCACTAACCTTGAGTAAAAGAAACTCAGGATGCCCAGGCCCTGAGTTCAAGACCCAGGACCTGAAGGGGAAAAAAAAGCAAGGCTGGGAATATGGTTAGGAGTGCAGTGTTTACCATGCATGCATGAAGCCCTGGGTTCGATTCTTCAGTACCACATAAACAGAATAAGCCAGAAATGATGCTGTGGCTCAGGCCTTAGTGGTAGAGTGCTTGCTTGCCTAGTATGCACGAAGACTTGGGTTCAATTCCTCACCACCACATAAACAGAAAAAGCCGAAAGTGGCACTGTGGTTCAAGCGTTAGAGTGCTAGCCTTGAGCAAAAAAAAAAAAAAAAGCCAGGGACAGTGCCCAGGCCCTGAGTTCAAGTCCCAGGACTGGGAAAAAAAAACAACCAAAAACACAAGGTGCTGAATTCAGACCTCACTACTACCAAAAACAAATAAACCAAACAAAAACAGAAAAAGAAGAGAAAATTCTCACTTTAAAGTGCAGCTCAAATACCTGTTCCTGTGGTAAAGGCTTCCTCAAATTCTCTGAGGAGAGCCCTTGCTCCCTAGTCTGTGCTGTTCAGTCTTTCAAACAACTTCTACCAATATGACCCTGGGCTGTACATAAGAGAGTTAGAAGGCTTCTATTTGCCTATTTGTTCTAAACTAAACAACAGAACTCTGGAAGTCAGAAACCACATTTATCTGGGCATGGTGGTGCATGTCTGTAACAGCAGCTACTTGGGAAGCTGAGGCAGGAGGATTTCAAGGTAGAGGTTAACCTGGATGACTCGATAAGACACTGTCTCTAAATAAAATGGAAAAGGATTGAGGATGTTAGCTCTAAGGCAGAGTAATCATGTGGTTTTTCCACAGATAGGCTCCAAAGAGGAGTGTGAAGCCAAAAAACAAACCCATTTCTTATTCTCAAAACATGTTCCTCAGAAGCAGCATGTATTCTAGTCAGCCCTGACAGAGAACTTCCTGTGACGATGATGCTTGTAGTCACTAGCTACCTGGCTACTGAATACTCGAAATGTGGCTAGTCCAAATGAAGAACCGGACTTTAATTTTAATGTACAAAGCCACATGAGGCTAGTGGCTGTTACGAGGCAAGCACTCTTGCCACTAAGGCCATATCCCCAGCCCCTGCTAGTGGCTATTACTCTAGGAGCAGTTTTAGATCCTCCTAATTCAGCTGTTACTGGCCCCTGGTTTTGGGGCTGAGGTGGATAGGGTTCTCGAAATAGCACTGCACTGCCAGCACTCTCTGACTATCTGTACAAGGGGGCCCAAGAATACCTAGCAGGCTACAAGGAGCAGAGCTCAAAGGCTGACTCTGATGGTAATCCCAGACTGAACTAGTAAATACTAGTCTAGGTTAGTGAGGAGGGGCTCCTTCAGCTAGTTCTGTAAACTTCAACATCATCAGGGCAGCTATCTAAACATTTTCTCAGCCCAGTTAAAGAGCTGGAAACAGAAATTTGATGGAAACAATGAATTAGAGGTTCTAGACAAGGAGTTAGATCATCTACAAAATTAGCTTTGTTTACAGAACTGTCAAGCTGGGTTCAAAACTATCCTTATAGATCACCCTAAAGCCAGGAAACATCACTAAGAAGAAAATATTAGAAAACCAAGGAAGAATGTCAGGACCCACATTCCCCTGCTCTGCTGTGCAAAGGGGTCTTAAAGGCCCCAAAGTCTGGGTCTTGTTTTGATGCCATGAGTGGGTGGCGGGAGGGAATACACTCTAGTCTTGTGAAGGGAGATATGGCATTCTACCCTCTCCAGCACTTCTTTTCTACTGGGTGCCCTAAAATTCTCTGGTTTTTGTCATTTTAAGTTGCACAAAAGGTAGTTTATTAAAGTGCATTTAAATGTGAATTAAGGTATAAAGATACTTCATACGAATAAGTTAATAAATCAGAAAAGTAGTCAGCTCATTTACCCTGATTTGGGAGTCAGAAAATGCAGTGCCTGTGTGCCCCAAATTTTCAAACACAGTGCTTGGACAGGTCATGGAAACAGCAGAGGAAGACAGCCCATTGTAGACTGGGAGGTTAAAAAAGGATGCTAGTCAGCTAGGCTTTGGAAGAAAATAGCTAGAACACCTGTTCAGTCTTAGTATCACTACACTTCAGATGCCATGAAAAAGCGGAAGCAAAGAAATCAGGCAAGTGGGCTGGGAATATGGCCTAGTGGCACGAGTGCTTGCCTTGTATACATGAAGCCCTAGGTTTGATTCCTCAGCACCACATATATAGAAAATGACCAGAAGTGGCGCTGTGGCTCAAGTTGGCAGAGTGGTAGCCTTGAGCAAAAAGAAGCCAGGGACAATGCTCAGGCCCTGAGTTCATGCCCCAAAACTGGCAAAAAAAAAAAAAAAAAAAAAAAAAAAAGAAATCAGGCAAGTGTAAGCTCAAATCTAGGCTCTGGATCCAAATCTAAAAACCCTCAAGGGACAGGCTCTCTGAATTTTTCTCTTTCCTGAAATAAGCACAATGACACCTATCATGCTGAAAGCTGTGAGAAATAAATAATACTATAAAATATCTAGCCTAGTGCCTGACATATGTAACAGAATGATTTCTAGGTCTTTTGGGTTGCGAACTATAATTTAGACCCTCTTATTTTGTAGGCAGTTATTTAAACACATTATCTATGTCACTAATCCAGACAACTTAGTACACTGCTAAACTGACAACATTTATTCTTCCGTTCCTTGCTGGGGAGGTACTGTTGTCACCCCATTTTATAGATTCAGAACCTGAAAATCAGAGACTTGGCCAATGCACAAAGTAGCTAGTGGTGGACTGAGGCT
Source organism: Perognathus longimembris pacificus (assembly GCF_023159225.1). Classification (NCBI taxonomy): domain Eukaryota; kingdom Metazoa; phylum Chordata; class Mammalia; order Rodentia; family Heteromyidae; genus Perognathus; species Perognathus longimembris. The sequence goes on from NC_063161.1 coordinate 153,820,861, forward strand.
TAACATCCAAGCCTGTAGAGTTTAATGCCTATCGTTTGGAGGACCAGGCAAGCCCACCTTGCAGGGATGACAATGGTTCGGTTGCTTGCAATTTCCTCTCCAACCAGAAGTCCTCACCTGTGTAGTTCTTCATCAGAGGGCGAGTACTTGGCAGTGACATCAGCCAGCTCCCCAAAGATCTGCTTGCTGTAAACTGTGAGGGACGATAGCAGGATTAACTCCTGCCACGTAGAGCTCAAGAGGCACGTGTAATCCTTGATTGAGAGCTCGCAGAAGAAAGGCAGCTTCTTGATCCAGGCAATCTGCCTAAAGAGCAGCTCATCAGCCAGGCGGCAAAGCAGGGCAAACAGCTCAGCCTGTGTCACAGCGTATCTGGGGGTATGACAGGAGAAAGTCACTTCCATTAGTCAGAGGGGACAAGAACACAAAGTGAGGGTACTCTTGAGGGCACAATGTCCCTGGCAGTGGGCCCTTTGCCCTTGACCCAAGATTTCTATGTTCATTAAACTCAATTTTCTTATAAAAGGGTAGGATTACAGTCAACAGCAAAAGCTCAGGGCCAGATCTAGTGATAAAAGGCTGTTGAGGGGAAAAGAGGCTTAGAAATCTGTAAAATTATCAAGGAATATGACATTCCGCATCTTAAAAGATATTCCCAGTCACTTCTGCCCTACTTTTAGCAGTAAAAATTTCTATGGGGTAGAGCTGATTCCTACTCAATACTGGGACCAACACAAAAATGAACTTGGTGGTGTGGCTCAGGAGGTAGAGCATTTGCCTGGAAGCATTAGACCCCAAGTTCAATCCCTCACATGCCTTGCCTCCCCATCCAAAATGCTAGGGGCCGATGCACTGAATAGTCAGCTCAATAGACCAAGTTTTCCTGTTCTCACTGCACCCCCTGGTGGTAAATTCAGGAGAAGAGTTGCTCAGTCCTTCCTTTAAGCTATAGCTGGATGGAAGAAACAGAACTTTTCTCAGCTCTGGCCTAAAGGGGGCTTCTGAAGTGACAAACTCAAGGCAGGCAACGACAGTTTTCTTCTCACGGTCCCTCATACAACTTCTTACTCAGACTTTCATATTTAGATCTATAAAGGCTTTATGTGACCTTTTGAATAGATATCTGAAACTCCTATTCTGAAACTGGAGTCTGACTTAAGGATTTCAGGATCCTTCAAGGAGGTCTTAATCTTGGTAATATTCCAAGAGCTTAAGCTTGAGGCCCAAGAAAGAATGGTGCAGCAATGGGTAGACTTGAGGCTGAACTACTTGGGTTCAGACTCAGAGAGTTTCTTCTACCCACTCAGGCCTGCACCTGCCACATGCCGCACCAGGTAGGGCTATGAATGCTTTGTTACGAAGTCTAGACTTGATGTAGGATTATCAGAATTAAAGCTCATCTTTCACAAAGAAGTACCCATCTCAAAGCCTGGTTTACCTAGACGTACACCCTTACATCCCAATTCCACAGGCACCAAAAAGTAACCCCAACTCTAGGAGAAAAGATGCTTAAGAAAATAAGGAGAGATTACTACTTCCAAAGATGAGCACAGATTTGTTCCCTGATGCGTGCGTTATCATTATCCCTTCTACTCGTTCCAAAGCCTAAGGTTTGAAAGTGGGGCAGGATAGGCACATTTTGTAAGGGGTCAAGTGGGGCAGAGCTCACTCACCCATCTTCAATCAACATGGGCGTGCCCAATGGCTCCAGGTCCTCTGCTGACATCAGTTGGTGAATCAAACTGTATGACTGGGGGTCCAAGCTGCGAGCTTGTTGGGGCAGAAGTGGTGAGTGGCCAGAATAGCTGAAAAGGTGTGGTATATATTGATAATGGGGAGGCACAGACATCCCCATATACTGATCCCTGAATGTCATGAATCCATTTAGTTCCACAGACCTACTGGAGAGAAAAATCTCATATTAGTCAAAGCCATGTCCAGTCTAGTGCTTACTCAAAAGAAATATGCTAGAAGGTAGCTTAAGCATTGTTTGGCTATAAGGTCGGTGTCTCATCAAACCATTGGATAGATTTGATTCTCACCTAGGAGAAAATAATCACTGGCTAATTCAGGGTCTGCCGGGACAAATATCAACTAAATATTGGTTGGATGAACTTTTACAAATGCTGATCTGAGATTTTAATTTATACTTTCAGTGGTGTCTTTTGTTATCACTAATGATGACAAAAGTGGTATTTGTATTATTTTTCTGCTAGGAAAATGATAAGACAGGTAATGGGTTAACCTGGCACAAAACCCAGCACCTAGTAAGGAATGTGGTACATGTTCCTAAGTCTTTATCTCTTCAAAAGAAGAAACCAACTAAGGAATAGCTGAATAGGATAAAAACCTAAAATCGAAGAGGGGAGAGGGAGAGAATGTTGAAGAGGGTGATACTAATCAAGATGCATTGTATTCAGAAACTGCTTGTTAAATGACAACTCCTTTGTACAAATATTTAAAAATAATATTAAAACCTAAAATTATGAAGCAAGCAGATTCTTCTCTGCCTCTCCTTTCTTGAAGAAATCTAACCATGCTGTCCATTAATTAATTAAATAAACTTTCCAGGCCAGGTGTTGGTAGCTTACGCCTATAATCCTAGCTACTCAGGAGACTGAGATCTGAGGACTGGTTGGAGACCAGCTGGGCAGGAAAGTCCACGAGAAGCTTATCTCCAATTAAACATAAAAAAAAATAAACAATCAAACAAACAAAAAAAACCCTGAAAAGTGGAGCTGTGGCTCAAAGTGGTAGAGCACTAACCTTGAGCAGAAAAGTTCCAGGCTTTGAGTTCAATCCCCAGGATCCGCACCAAAAAACAAAAACAAAAAAACCACAAGCAAAAACACTCTAGCTTTGACCCAGCACTGTCTCCTGTAACTGAGTTAGGAGTTTGGCAAATGATGCCTGTAAGTCAAATCCAGCCTACAGTCTGATTGGATGAAGTTTTACTGGAACACTGTTTTGCAGTTCAAAGGCAGAGTTAAGGATCTGAGACTCACACCACTGAGATTGTAAAGAACAAAATACTATATGGACCTTATTACAGAAAAAAAGTTTGTCCACCCCAGTCCTGTAATTATGAAAAGTTTCTGGGAAAAGAAAGCCTTCTTTGGTAGCTGAAGGCATTATCTATTTCACATCTGACAACTAACTGAAAATAACATGGTTAGACCAAGAGTCTCCAAATTTGTATTTCCTGATAGCAGACTTGGCTGGCTTAAGATAAAACAAAACAAAAACTTCACTGTCCATTAAAATTTATAAAGACAATGATTCTTGTGAGTCAGAAAAATTGTAACTTAATTCAGTATTGTCAGTGTGATGTGTTTTATTTCAGTGATAAATCGAGGGACCTGATGTCCAGCATTATAAATAAAGAAAAAGTGCTATATTAAGTGTCTGCATAGACGCTATTGCTCTTTATTGGTTTATAGAAGAGACCACTGCCATTTTCGAAGTCTTTAGAAAATAATGCTGGCAAGTCTGGCTTTCTACCTCCCCTGACCCCTGTTCCAGACAAGGGCATGGTAGCTGAGAAAGCCTGGCAGTGTTTCTCCACCAGAGGTAGCGGGCACTACTGTTTGGATGGTTCCTGATCACTGTGAGTGTCCTGAACGCTCACCTGGATGATAGTGTGGAACCTGGTGAGGGCTGGTTGCTCTCTGAAGCCCTATTCCCAGGGGAACTGTGGTCACTGTCACCATGGTTGCTCCAATGATTGGCTTCTTCCTCAAACTCCTGCCCAGACATGATTCTTTCAATCTCTTCTTCAGATATCTTTGACAAGGAATAGATAGATGGATGTTAGACTGGATGCTCAAAGCACCCTCTGTTCCTTCTTTAGGATTAATAACTTACTTAAATCTTATAAAATTCCCAGGACTTGCTACATAGAAACCCAGGTTTCCTCTCCTCTATTCCCTACTCCAGGTCTTTCACTACTCTTATAGCCTGGCTTCTTACCTCCCTGTACCATGGTTCACCAGGGCCTTCCCCTTGCCCACGGACCCCACTTTCCTGCCACAAAGGCCACATGTTCCTCACACTTCTTTGTCCTCAGATCCATGCTTTCCTAACCCCTAAGAACCATCCCTCACTGACAATCCCCTTCTTAGTGTTTAAGACCCAATGACTCTTTTGTAAAGCTTCCTATCACTACCTAAGACAGAATTTTAAGTCCTTGTTCTATCTATCCATGATTCTCTGTATCCTAGAAGAGGAAAAACAGCACAGTGCTGAGGATATAAACTCTAGAGATTAACTACCTTTTCCCAAATCCAGTTTTTCTACTTTCAGTCGTCTAGGCCCTCAGTTCAGATCCCATTACCACCAAAACAAAACAAAGTAGAAAACAGTCAATTGTATAATCCTGGACAAGTCATTTAACTACTTGAACCTAAATTCCTTCATTTGTACAGCAGACAGAATATTAAAGGCATGTCAAAGGATTCCTGGGGACTAAGTTAGTTAATATATGTCAAATACTCAGGAAAGAGCTCAGCACACAGCAGCAATACAGAGCTGATAATATCTATTTTCTATTTACTTATTTCTTTTCTGACATAGGGTTTTGCTATGTTGCCATGCTGGTCTTGAACTCCTAGGTTCAAGTAATCCTCCCATGTTAGCTTTCTGAGTAGCTGGGACTATTGACATGCATCACCATGTTTTGGGGTTTTTTTTGGGTCACTATTACACAGAGCTTTTGATAGCATATCATAAGATGTAAGGTCATGATGAAACCTAGACAAGAGAAAGTACATTTGCATATTTTTTAAGTAAGAAAGACATTTTGAAGTCAATTAAAATAAAGGTTTAAGAAACTGTAACCCACCTAAGTGAACTGACTTGTACAAGGTCACACTGCATGCCCATATCTGGGCAAAAGTTTGAGGGAGTACTCAGTTCAGTACTTCATAATACAGATAGTGAATAAACTTTTATAAAATGTCTAATGTAGGGTTGGGACCTAACTGTATATACATAGCATACAGGGACTGAAAGCTAACATAATGGGGAGTTGGGGGGATGAGTTTCCATGTGTTGTTCTCATGGAAACGTATGACTCAAAGCATACATACTCCTTGGCTGCAATGGCCTCAGAAGGACTCCCTCAGTCATAACAAAGGGACATTCAGAATTGGATGACAGCTAGCATACAGGACTTGGGAGGGGAAACAAGAAACATTCTATTTGTGGTCTATAAATTGAGTGGTTGATCTGAAATCACTTGGTTTACATGTAAAATTAGAAGGATTGTTTTAAAATGCTGTCATGCGTACAAAAAAAAAAGCTTCTTAAAATTCTGAAATCCTTGTTTGCATTCCTTGAGACAGGAGTGTGAACACCAAAATACAAAGGATATTAAAAGATTTGGGCTGGGTGAAGAGGCAATTATTCCAGTTGGAAGCTACACCTGTCTTTTCCTGTGGGTCTCCAGGGACACTGGAAATAACCAATGCATTACATAAAGGACAGAACCTGTTGGGAGTACTTAATCCTGGGTTCAAATTTCACTTGCCATTTCCTATCTCTCAAACTTTCTGAGCCTTGGCTCCCTCATCTGTAAGATAGAGACAACATCATCTGTTTGGTTTTCTTGTAGTATGCTTGAGTAAAAAAGAGCACACCAGTCTGAGTCAGATATATTGGGAAATTAATCCAAGATAAGTTATGAAAGAAAGGCACAGAATATATGCTGAACAAATGGGAAGTCTATATTTTCATGCTTTTATTATTAAAAACAGTTAAGCACAATTAAAAAGCTATAGATCTCAGCCTTCTTTGCTCAATATCTATAAAGAGTTAAAGACTAAAAGGGTATATAACCAGTATCAAAAAGTCAAATACAGTGACAGGTGAAATATGTCTCTCTCTGAGGCTCAGGGTCTGTAATTCTACAGAACACAGTCTGGGGATACAGTAAACTAGAGGACACCAGGCAGAGTAGGTGGGTCACAAAGGGCACTTGAAAGAATTAAATACTACTGGCAAGATTTTTTTTTTTTGGGGGGGGGGGGTCAGTCGTGGGACTTGAACTCAGTACCTGGGCACGTTCCCTGAGCTCTTATGCTCAAGGCTAGTGTTTTAACACTTTAAGCCACAGCTCCATTTCCCATTTTCTGGTGGTTAATTGGAGTCTCATGGACTTTCCTGCCTGGGCAGGCTTTGAACTGGGATCCTCAGATCCAGCCTTTTGAGTATCTAGGATTATAATAAGCCAACAGGGCCTGGGGCAAGATTTTTTTTGTCACTTAAGTCTTTAGAGATTCTTCCCAATAGATAACATTCCACTACACAGAAAAACAAATTAATGAATGAGATAAACACCATATGTGAAAAACCCACAGCTCTTGTGTCAAGAACTGAAAGCTTTCTCTCTAGAATCTAGAACAGGAGGGTGGTCACTTATAGCTTCTATTCAGTCGTGGGGAATGGGGTGGGGGGTGCGGCGGTGGGAGGGAGTGACTGAAGTTGGGGGGGGAAACTCATTTTTCCCATTAATGGCCTGATATTACATATAGGAAATCCTAAAAATTCTACAAAAATATCTATTAGCACTAACAAGTTCAGCAAAGCTGCAAAACCAAAATCAACAGAAAAAAACAAAACAAAACAAAATCAACAGAAAAAAATTATCTTTACATATATTACCAATAAACAACCCAAAAAGGGAATTAAAAAAGTAATTCCATTTAGAAAAGCATCAACAAGAACAGGAATATTTAGTAATGAGCATAATTAAGAGGATGAAAGAGTTGCACACCGAAAACTATAAAGCACTGCTGAAAAAAATTAAATAAGCCGTAAATATGTTTAGAGATCGGAAAAACTAATATTGTTCAAATGTACATATTAAGCAACCTACAGATTCAGTGCAATTCCTATCAAAATCTTAATGACCCCTCCCTCCACCTTTTTTTTTCCTTCTAGTTGTGGGGCTTGAACTCAGGGCCTAGGCACTGTCCCTGAGCTCTTTTGCTCAAGGCTAGTGCTCTACCACTTTGAGCCACAGCTCTTTCTTTTTTTTTTTTTTGGTTAGTGGTTACCTGAATTTAAGAGTCTTATGGGTTACCTGACTTATGTGACTGTAACCCCTCTGTACATCACTTCATAATAACAACTAAAAAAAGTCTCATGGGGATTTTTCTACCCAGGCTGGCTTTGAACCATAATACTCCCATTTCAGCCTCCTGAGGAGTAGCTATGGCTTTTTTTTGTTGTTGTCACCTTTCCATATATGTTTACAAGAAATTCCAATTAAACCCACCCCCTCTATCACTGTTATTGCTCCCTTTCTCCCTTCCCAAAACAATTTCAACAAGTTACAATGCTTTATTCTCCTAGTTGCAAATAGTCTATTTCCAAGGTATTCAACCCCCTTCACCCTCCTTTTTAGCTTAACAACCTCCCCTACTCTTACCTACTCCCCAAATGAGTCTATTTCTCTTTCTTAGCACTTCCACCCCCTTTTGATTAACAGCTTTCATTGAAATTCTCTATTCTGTTTTCATATATACTTGCAAAATTACTCACTCTCTTACTAGCAATAAGATACATGGACTAGTGGAAGAACCCAGAAATATAATCACAAATACACACACACACACACCCCTTTAACAAAGGTGCTGAGGGCTGGGGATATAGCCTAGTGGCAAGAGTGCCTGCCTCGGATACACGAGGCCCTAGGTTCGATTCCCCAGCACCACATATACAGAAAACGGCCAGAAGCGGCGCTGTGGCTCAAGTGGCGGAGTGCTAGCCTTGAGCGGGAAGTAAGCCAGGGACAGTGCTCAGGCCCAGAGTCCAAGGCCCAGGACTGGCCGAAAAAAAAAAAAAAAAAAAAAAAAAAAAAAAAAAAAAAAACAAAGGTGCTGAGACTATAAAATGGGAAAATACTAGGCTAGAAAAACTACACTCACATGCAAGAAAAAATAAACTGACCTTTCTTACAAAGATCAACTAAAATGGATTGAAGACTAAAATGTAAGACCTGAAACTATAAAATTCTTAAGAGGAAAAGCTTTGTAACACTGACCTTGGCAATGACTTTGTGGTTTTAATGCCCAAAGGTCTTTTCACAGTCTATTATTTGTAGGGTGAATAAAAGATGCTTAGCTTCCCACCCCAGCTAATTCTTCCTTCTTCAAATCTCCGTTCACCAGAGTATCTCCAGTCACCAAACAGAAGCCCTACCTCTAGCCCTCACATTCAGGGTGCTTCTTTGTTCTGCACTCACTGAGCATCCACTGTTAGGTCTCACAGGACAGTGATGGCTGTTTACAAATGTGACTCCCTCACCAGACTGAGTTCACAGTATAAAGCTTGGAGAGTAGGAACTTGCTGCACTTGTGAAATTGAGTGAGGTGTTACTATTCCTACTCTATAAATAAGGTAATGATACAACTTTGGATGAAATGGGCAGCAAAGTAATCTTGCTATGTAACCAGGCCAAGAAATGGTTAACAAAAAATCCTCTGGATGGGACAGAATCGTAATTGAATTCACTGTGAGATCTTTGGGCTCAGGATCACAAGAAGAGCTTTCATCATTAACTTATATATTTAAGATTTTAAGGAACTGTTACATCCAAGCTCTAAAAGTAGTTTTGCAGGAATGAAAGCAAAGATGCTGCCCCACCTATCCACTCCCTCCCTTCCCCTAGCAAGAGAAGAAAGGATAATAGTACACTAGCTATTACTGAAGCATCCAAACAAAGCCCTTACTATTCAGGATGGACCAAGGGAGTGGGGGCTCGGAACTCACCTGGACTGGCCCAATGCTCTTATTCCGGCCTCCAGGCATGCCATCTTCTCTGATAGCTGGAAAGAAAATAAGACACTCAGCACAAACTCCAAGACGTTTATGCACAAAAAAGAGATCTTAGTTGGCTAAAAATGTAGGGTAGTAAATGGTGAAGCCATGATTAACACAAAGTTCTTTCTGGACTCTTTCTATTATTGCAAGCTACTTTCATAGGCAGTAGATATTTTCCCTGCCTGCTCAAAAAAGATGACTCACTGTTGACTAGTCCCACAGTTACAAATGCCCCACCGAGATAATGTATCTGAAGGTTTTGGTTAATTCCAGGGGAGGAATAAAGAATATTTTCATTTTTATTTTATTTATTGCCCATCCTGGGCTTGAACTCAGGGACTGGGTGCTGTCCCTCAGTCTCTTTATGCTCAAGGCTAGTGCTCCACCTCTTGAGCCACAGAGCCACTTCTGGCCTTTTCTGGGTAGTGTATCTCTAAGTCTCATGAACTTTTCTGCACAGGTGGTGTTGAGCCACCATCCTCAGATCTCAGTCTCCTAAGGAGCTAGAATTACAGCCATGAGCCATTGGTGCCTGCCTAATATTTTCATTTTAAAACAAATACTTTTTACTTCTGGTCTAGGTTGAGGTCTAATTTTTATGAATGCGATTTGTTGTTTTGTCTTGGGAATACTAGATACTGAACCTAGAGCGTCACACCTAACTTGACCAGCGCTCTATCACTAAGGTACTTCCTCAGCTGTCAAGTAAATTCCTTTCACTTTGAAAGAATTTACTTAGTATCCCTAAAATAGAGGCAACCTCACCAAGAACTACTACCGCCAATATTATTTGTCTTAATAGAGCACTTAGAAGATAAGCAAGAACTGATCTGCACTTAAAAGCAGGACCTTGGAGCTAGGTAGAGGCCTCTAAAAAAGAATCTCACAAAATAAGCAGGATTCAGGAAGGCAGGAGAGGTGTACTCCAGGCTGAGTCAACAATGTACAGACAACTTTCAAGTGGCAGTAAGAATGGACTGTTCTTGTTGGGAACTTCCAAGTGGCTGAATACAGAGAGAAAGCACTGGGGCAGGGTGAGTTATGTGGGGGAAGAACAGCAAGCAATGAGGTTGAAGAGGCAAAACAGAGTGTGATCATAAAGAGCCTAGAATGTCAGGCTAAGGAGGTGAACCTTAGCTGATGAGCCTGGAGATATGTGGGGTTACATTGGCATTTTAGGAAACTCTTTGTGATGGCCACTGTGGAAAGTGGCGAGGAGAAGGCACTGAGGATAAAGCCTTATGTGAAAGCAAGCACAACTACAATATATCTGCCATCAAATAATAGAACAAATACAGGTCATCTACATAGTCCTTGGAGCAGTGCTGGTTGCCTCAGAAGGTCAGGGCTCTAAGCATGATTCTCAATTTCTGTAATATCCAAAAGGTTGACAGAAAGTTCATTTTCCTTCAAGTAGACATCATTCTTGGTGTCCTCAAAAGATTGTACACTTCAGAATCAGACAAATCAATTTAAATCTTGCCTAGTTTATTTACTTACAAATTTCTTCATCCTCTGAACCTTATGTTCTCTATGAACATTTGTTCATTTGTATGTTCATTTGTAATTACTAAGTATTCTCTGAGTATACAAACACTTATGATGGAGGGTTAAGTACTTGTGGTGTTCTAGAAGTGATTTTTTTTTTTTTTGGCCTGGGCACTATCCCTGAGCTCTTTTTATTCAAAGCTAGCACTCTACCACTTTGAGCCACAGCACAACTTGCAGTTTTGTAGTGGTTAACTAAAGATAAGAGACTCAAAGACTTTCCTGCCTGGGCTAGCTTTGAACTGCAATCTTTAGATCTCATCCTTGAGTAACTAGGTGTGAACCACCAGGGCCTGGCTAGAAGTGATTTTCTATGCCCTCGGGCCTTCTACATTGTCAGTGAAATTCTTTTGTAGAGAAAAATTTTTTTCCTTTCCTTACTACCTGCTATTCTTTTCAGTATGAGTACATGGATCTTTATTTTGTTTCTTGAGTATAAACTAAATTATTTTGTTGTCCCAGTTATTTGAACTTTGGCTAATGGAAGCTCTTTCAGGTTGGGTTCTTTGTTTTCTCTCAGGGCCCAGCCCCTGTTAAAAGTATTTTGCCCAAGGAAAAGCCCAGGTCCCAATGGATTCATAGCTAAATTATATAAGACTTTTAAAGTTGAACTAACATTGGTACTTCTCAATCTTTTCTGTAAAACAGAAATAGAAATGAAAGAATCAGGGCTAGGAATATGGCCTAGTGGTAGAGTGCTTGCCTCACACACATCAAGCCCTGGGTTTGATTCCTCAGCACCACATATATAGAAAAAGCTGGAAGTGGTGCTGTGGCTCAAGTGGTAAAGTGCTAGCCTTGAGTAAAAAGAAGCCAGAGACAGTGCTCAGGTCCTGAGTCCAAGCCCCAGGACGAAGAAGAAGGGGAGAGAGGGGAGGAGGAGGAGGAGGAGGAGGAGGAAGAGGAGGAGGAGGAGGAGGAGGAGGAAAGAAGAAAGAAGAAGAGTCAATTCCAAACTCATTTTATGAAGCCAGCATCACATTCATCCCCAAACCAGGCAGGGATCCAGTGAAAAAAGAAAACCAATCTTCCTGATGAATATAAATGCAAAACTCTTCAATAATATACTAACCAACAGATCTCAGCAACTAATTAATAAAATCACAATTATGATCTAGTGGATTTTATCCCAGAAATGCAAAGCTGGTTTAACCTATGTAAATCAATAAACACAACACATCACTTTAATAGAACCAAATAACAAGAACCATAACCATATGATCATCTCATGCAGAAAAATCCTTTGACAAAATCCAACATCCATTCATGTTAAAAGCTCTAGAGAAGTTAGGAATAGAAGTATATCTCAAAGCAATAAAGGCTACATATTATGAAATAGCCAACATCATACTAAATGGTGAAAAACTAAAACCATTTCCTATAAAATCAGGAACAAGGCAAGTATGTCCACTCTCTCCATTCCTCTTGAATACAGTTCTAGAATTCCTAGGTAGAGCAATAAGGCAGGAGAAAGATATAAAAGGGATTCACATAGGGAAAGAAGCCCTAGTTGCAGATGACATGGTCTTATATTTAAAGGACCCAAAAGACTCCATCCTCAAGCTCCTAGGAGAATAACTGGCAAAGTAGCAGGATACAAAATTAACCCATAAAAATCATTAGCCTTTCTATATATCAAGAACACAAAACAACTCCATTTTCTTTTTTTTGTTTTTTGATTTTTTTGCCAGTCCTAGGGCTTGAACTCAGGGCCTGAGTACTTTCCCTGGCTTCTTTTTTGCTCAAGGCTAGCACCACAGCGCCCCTCCTGGCCATTTTGTACATATGTGGTGCTGGGGAATTGAACCTAGGGCTTTGTGCGAGGCAAGCACTCTTGCCACTAGGCCATATCCCCAGCCCACAACTCCATTTTCAATAGCCTCAAAAAATGTAAAATTTTTGTGAATAAACCTAACCAAGGAAGTAAAAGACCTTTGTATAGCAAAAACTATAAAATTTCAAAAATGGCATCCAGAAATGGAAAGATCTCTCATATTCATGGATAAGTAGAATTAAAATTGTGAAAATAGCCATACTGCCTAAGGTGATCTACAAATTTTATTCAATCCTCTTTAAAACCCCAATATAGTTCTTTAACGAGATAGAGAAAATCCAAAAATTCATATGGAACAACAAAAGACCTAGAATAGACAAAGAAATTATAGGCAAAAGAAGCAATGCTGGCGGTATCAGAATCCTAGACTTCAAACTCTACTATAGAGCAGTAATAACAAAAACAGCTTGGTATTGGTAAAAAAAAAAATAAACCCGAAGATCAATGGAACAGTCTAGAAGGCCCAGAAATAAAACAGCATACTTTTATAGTTATCTGATATTTGATTAGTAAGCAAAAGATATGGTGGAAAAAAGAAAGCCTTTTTAATAATTGGTGTTGTGAAAAGTGGACTTCCATATGAAGAAAACTGAATCTGTTTGTCGTCATGCACTAATATCAACTCCAAGTGGATCAAAGTAGTCACTATACTGAAAAAGAACTATATAACTTGTGGGTGGGGATGGGAGGGAAAAAAAGAAATGTACACATATGAAATGGTAAACCAATTGTACGTCATATTTATAATTTTTCTAGAAAGCACTGAAAAAAAAAAGAAACAATAAAAAACAAAAAGTTTCTGCTGCCATAATATTCTGCCTCAGGCCCAAAAGAACAGGCCCAGCTGACCTTGGCTGAAACTTCTGAAACTGTGAACCAAAATAAATCTTTTCCCCTTAAAAAAAAAAAATGTTATGCCAGTACTAGGGCTTGATCTCAGGTCCTGGGCCCTGTCCTTAAGCACTTTCCTTCATAACTAATGCTCTAGTATTTAAGCCACAGTTCTAGTTCAAACTTCTGGTGGTTAACTGGAGATGTGAGTCTCACAGACTTTCTTGCCCAAGGTGGCTGTGAATTGTGATTCTCAGATTTCAGCCTTTTGATAAGCTAAGATGACAGGCGTGGCGCCAGGCCTACTGTGTACGTTTTATATTTCCCCTGCTTTAGCCTTGGAATCAATCAGTTCTCCTTAGAGTCCTCACTCCTTTTATTGACAGAACGTGGATGCTGTGCAACCACTTCTAGTCTCTCACAGTGTCTAGAGCTTGGAAATACATGCATACATACTAAACATGTAACTAGCTCTTCACTCTTACCCAAACACCTATTTTCTTACCTGCCTAAACCCAGGTCGTGTGTGTGTGTGTGTGTGTGTGTGTGTGTGTGTATGTGTGTGTGTGCACGCACACGCACTTGTACTAGAGGGTCTGGGAGCTGTCTGTCCCTTAGCTTTTTCACTCAAAGGCTGAAGTTCTATCTTTGAGCCATGCCTCCACTCTGGCTTTTGAATCTCACAAACTTTCCTTTGAAAACACTTTGAATTGTAATGCTCAGACTTCAGCCTCCTGAGTAGGTAAGATTACATGTGTGGACCACTGGCACCCAGGTGGTCGAATACTGATATCATTGATTCCAATCTACTGAAGTTCCATTCTAGCTTTCTTTCTTCCTGACTTATAACTTCCTCTGATGTGCAAAACTTGAATATCATTATCTACAATAAATTTACTTGATAGTTCAAACACAGCATTCAATTAAAGTAGGGACAGAATTCCTAACATTTAACTATGACAGAAATGAATTTTACAAACTAGACTTTATTTACATACAATTCTTGACTTTTTTTTTTTTTTTGCCAGTCCTGGGGACTCAGGGCCTGAGCACTGTCCCTGGCTTCTTTTTGCTCAAGGCTAGCACTCTACCTCTCGAGCCACAGCACCACTTCTGGCCTTTTCTGTTTATGTGGTGCTGAGGAATTGAACCCAGGGCTTCATGTATACAAGGCAAGCACTCTACCCACTAAGCCATATTCTCAGCCCCTTACATACAATTCTTTTTGTGATTAGCTTTAGTACTGTTGTCCAAGGTGAGCTCATTTCCTATTTCCCTCAGTTGTGGTTCTCTTATCCTTTAGATCAATTCAATGTCACAATGTATACTCTAGCCCTCCATCCCTGCACCTAGTCCATCATATCTTGGTTAACTATAAAAATAAAACAAAAGATAAAAATTACATTCAGTAAAATTCAATTTTATGGTATGTAGGTCTATGAGTTTTGGTGAATGCATGTAATTATGCAAAAAAATTACACATCAGCCACTAGAGTTTCATACAAAATGCTTCTTTCTTACGGCACAAGTATTTCCATGGCAATTGGAATTTTAGTCTGGCTTTATCAGCAGCCACCAGAAGGTGGCAGGGTTTCTCTGTAGGAGGCTGCCTTCACAAGGAAACTAAGCCTACCTGTTCCACAAGCGGAGGATCCACATTCCTCACATTTCATGGGTCATTTTCTCCAGGCAATGGCTAAACAAGTTTAAAGGTTAAGGTTCTTCTTCCCTAAAACAGGTGAGGATCTGGCTGCAAGCCTTAGAATCTCAAACTCCAACAGAATAAGCAGGGTGATTCATCAGAGTGAGGAGTCAAGAAAGCATCTCACAACTATGCTTTGATAAAATACTGACAGTGAGGGCAAGAAAGGAGGGTGACAAAATCAAATCAGGGTAAGATGAGGAAGACCATATTGACTCTCTTTTCAAGATAGTACCAGTTGGTATTGGTGGCTGAGAAAAAGTTCTGTAAGAGGAAAGAGACAGTGGGGAATGAAAGGATAATTATCCCAGAAGAAGCACAGGCCATGGGCGAAGTCAGGTAGAGCAAAAGAGTTTATTGCCAGCAGGGCTGGCAAGGCCAAGCTCCCACAGAGGAAAGGAAAATGGCACCTGAACTCTCTCTCAGGGGGGTCTTTATACCCTCATGCAACTAAGGTGGGAGGTGCTCTGCCTGCCCCTCAGGTATCATCAGCCATGGGCAGAGTCGCATTGCCAAGGGCAGACCTGAAGTATGAGCCAGGGGACATCCTATAAGCTTACAGGGAAGAAAAAGGATTTCCAGGTAGAAAAACCTGAGTATATAAAGCATGGTATGAAGCATTCTTGAGACTATTCAGTTAGAAGGGGAAAAATGTTAGAAAGATGAGCACATAACACTTTAAATGCCTTACTAAATTTATATTTAGCACACAGTATATAGGGAATTCCAATAAGTGCTACTATAATTAAATTATAAATTAATGGCCGAAGCAGATAGTATGCACATATAGCAACAGAATAATAAAACTTGCTGAAACCATTTTAGAAGGAAGGATAGGGAGGAAGAGGAGAATGATGGAAGGGTTAACTGAATGGTGATACTGTATGTATGAGTGGAAATAACATAATGAAATCCTTCTCTGTGTAACTAGTGTATGACAATAAAAAAAAACTGTACACTACCAGCTTGGTGTTGGTGGCTCAAGCCCATAATCCTAGATACTCAGAGGCTGAGATCTATGCATCTCAGTTTGAAGCCAGTCTGGGCAGGAAAGTCTGAGACTCTTAACTCCAGTGAACCACAAAAAGCTGGAAATGGAGCTATGGTAGAATGCTAGCCTTCTAGGACAATGCCCAGGTTTTGAGTTCAAGCCTTATGACTGACCAAAATAAATAAATAAAATGAACACCTACATTTATCTAAATGTCCTTCCACGTGTCTCTCACTTTTCTTCATAGCAGGTCCCTCTGAGCCAGGTACTGGTGGCTAACCCCTGAGATCTTGGCGCACTACTCACCTTTCCGGTTCATCCCCATCTGGAGGCATTTGAGTAGGCGACAGTACTGGCATCTGTTCCTCTGCTTCCGAGACATGACACAGTTCTTGTCACGACTGCACCGGTACACCCGTTTGTTGCAAATGCTCCTCTTGAAAAAGCCTTTGCAGCCCTCACAGGAGATGATCCCATAGTGCAAGCCTGTAGCACGGTCCCCACAAATAAGACAGGTTCGTTGTTCAGCCCGATCATCTGGAACAGAAACTGAATAAATCCAAGTTAGGGAACAGTGGAAATAATGGTTTTAAGTCCACAATGCCTAACACAGGAAACCCTACTGGGGAGGTGAGCACCACCAACTTTAGGCTAATCCAGGGGCCACCTTTGGAAACTCTATCCCAGGACCAGAATACCTATAGATATTACAAACACAGAGAAGAAGAAAGAAGGAAGAGAGAAAAGAAAGAGAAGGAAGAAGATGTAGAAGATGAAGAAGACAAAGAAGACGAAGAAAACGAAGGTGGAGAAGAAGTGACAGCGATGACAACCACTACAATGCCACTGCCACCACTGCTGTCACCATCACTGCCACTACCACCACCAGACTGGGCCCTGGTAGCTCATGCCTATAACGCTACCTATTCAGGGGGCTGGGACCTGAGGATCATGGTTCAGAGCCAGCAGGGAAGACAAATCTATGAGATTCTTATCTATAATTAGCCAGCAAAAAATTCAGAAGAGAAAGTGTGACTCAAGTGGATATGGTGAGTACCTGGCTAGTAAGCCTAAGCCCTGAGTTCAAATACCAGTACTGTCAAAAAACAAACCCAATTAAAAAATATTTATTTTAAAACTCTGAATAAAACTCTCTGGTAGGCCTAAACATGTAGCACAGTGGTAGAGCTCCAGCAGGTGTGAGGTACTGAGTCTGATCACTAGCACTTCCTCCCTGCCAAAACAAAACTAAGTCTCAGTAAAAACCTACATTCCAAGCAGGTGCTTGTGGCTCATGCCTGTAATCCTACCTACTCAGGAGCCTGAAATCTGAGGATCATGGTTTGATGCCAGCCCAGGTAGGAAAGTCTATGGGACTCTCATCCCCAATTAACCATCAGAAACCAAGAAGTGAAGCTGTGGCTCAAAGTGGTAGTGCTAGCCTTGAACAGAAAAGCTCAGTGATAGTGCACAGGCCCACGACAGGCCCAAGACCTGACTACTGACAACAAACAAACAACAACAACAAAAAAAAAAACCACCCCTACATTCTAGGAGAACATCCATACTCTATTCAGGATCAGTGCTAGGATATAAATTTGTCATCATGATTCCTAGAGTCAAGGAATGCACTGACTACTAACACGTTAGTAAAGGACAGGAGAGATTTAGACTAGAATATAGCTTTTTCCTTACTTCAAAAAGTCCTTAAGTACCAAAGGATTAACAAAGAAGAATTATGCCACTAAAAGACACCAGGTGTGCTGGGTGAGGCCCTTTCCAAGAGATGCAAGACCACTTCCAGGGAAGGTTTTGATCTGAGTCCAAGGCAGGAAACCAGAGAAACCTCCTGAAACAGACGCAAGGCACAATAATGGTCTTAATCATTAGGCTTGAAGAAGAGAGTCCTAATATTTAAAGAAACTACAGAAGTCCCAACAAAATCTGTGGAGAAAGAAGCAACTAGAAATGTTCTTACTACATATATACCACCTCATATTAGCAACCAGTTCCACTTTAATTTGGTTAAACACAGGTTAAAACCTGCTGTTACTAAAGGCTTCTTCTCTCATTCCTACACTCAGCCTTGCTGTTACAAAATACCACTCACATCCCCAAAAGGGCATTTGACCCATTCCAAGGACTCAGGTTACAAGAATTACATTTTGGAAACTGATTTTTATCAAAACCTGCTATTCAGACTGTGATGAAGGCCAGATCAAGTTGAGAGTAATGCTGTTCACTTAACCAAAATTACACGGACAACTAAGGCAGTCTGGAATTTGCCTGGCTAAAGAGGATTTAAAACAAAGGCACAATCTGTTTCTCTTAGATTACTGGCTCTAACTCCCTGATCAGTTGCACAGTGTCCTAAATCCTGATTCCATTGCCTCACAATTTGTGATCTTAGTGATGAATGCTAATGGATTCTAGAACTTAATTCTAAACATTGTTATACACATGGAAAATTACCAAGACATTTTTTTGGCAATCAGAATGAGAATAGGTTCAATAAAGTATGTCTCTTCTCAGGGCCTATTATACTAAATCTGGTCAATCCTGGATAAATTGGTTTTAATGGTTAAATTTAATTGTCAACATGATTGGCTTGAGAAGCAACTACCAGATTAGTAAAACACACTCACTTTAGGTATAGGCAGTACTATCCCACAGGCTGAGGCCCTAAAAAAATAATGAAAATGGAGAAAAGCACCACTAGTGCAGGCATTCTCTGTTTCCTGGCTGCAATGACATAAACTCCTAAGCTCTGAGATGCCCTGTCCACCATATGTGAAACCTCTGGAACCACAAGCTAAAATAAATCTTTCCTCCTCTGAGTTGTTTCTCTCAGGCAAATGCAGTGAAAACATATGACTCATAGTGGCCTTTATAGCAACTACATTTTCACCTTCACGAAACACATGGTTTTTCTCAAAGTGTGCTAACTGGTCTCTCTTTCACCAGGATCTCAGAACTGAGCAGGAACCTAGATTACTTATAACTGAACTTTAGTCATTTATCATCTGAAATTCTTATAACTGTGTGCTTTTATTTGAAGGTGGAGAAACTATACATATGACTATACATAGTCATTCAACTAGTAATCACTGGTGATTGCTTTGTGCTTGGTACTGGGATATGGGGAAGGAGGAGTATCTGTCCTATGAAGCAGTTTAATAGCTTCAACACATAATTTAGTAAAACCAAGTGTTGGAGGTACAGTTGATAGTAATACTATGCCTGCCCATTAGATTATGTCTCAAATAGTAGTGCATCATAAGACAGGGCTGGGTATTTGCCAGACTGGAGAAGTGAGGCAGTGTCTCCTAAGCAGAAGGGACAGCATGAGCCAAGGCATGACACAGGATTTAGGTGAGTTATTTGGCTCATATAGGTCAGAAAGATTGGTTCTAGATATAAGGGAATTCCCTAAGGAGAACTCTGATCTGAGTGGATGCCCTTACATCCTCAGCAAATACAAGTCTTCTTCATTTTCCTGTCAGTACACTGCTAGAAGGGAATACAGTTCTGCCCCATAGCTAGAGGTTTAACACTCCAAGAAGCTGCTTCTGGGATTTAGAAAGGGCATTCTATAGTTTTACCAAGCATAGGACAAAATGCCAGGTACTAGAGGGAAAGACCCCCATTAAGTGGTTCTTGGAAGTTAATCTCTCTGTCAAGGTGTCATGTGTCCTTGAGGGGAATACTCCAGACAGAAATGAAGTTGCATTTTGTGAAAGAGAAAAGATAGTCTTACTAATGTCTTACCTGGACTTAAAAAAAAAAAAAACCAAAGGGAAAAAAAAAGTTCTAAGGTGGCTTTGGCTTTCTGGTGCAAACTGAGTTGATTTCACTGCATTTTGGCTTAAATTTTGTAAAAGAGTTCATGACCTATCAACCAAGCATCATAAGACGTTCTGAGGATATTTTAGGTGCTTCTGTTTAAATTTTATTTTATAATTAGCATACAATAAAAACTGTCCTAAGATGGTAGACTTGTGTAATGACCACCATAGTCAAGATACAGAATAGTTTCCATCACTTTATTCCTAATTTCTACAATCCCCTCAACTGTTTTCCTTACCAGGATTTCCCTTACCTTCTGGGTGAGTAACAGGACATGTAAACTTGTGAAACTAGCTTCTTTCACTAAATACAATGCTTGCCTTTGAGACTCATCCAAGTTGTTATATCAATCAATAGTTTGTTCTTCCCTGACCTCCCCAAGGAGTTGGGTGTCAAATAGAAGGCCTCAAGCTTGCTATGGGCAAGTGTTCTGTCACTGGGCTCCATCACCAGCCCATTTTTTCTTTCCACTGCATTGTATGTTTGTTGATCCATTCATTTACCTTTTGAAGGTGCTATTTTTAATTCATGCGCAGTTTGCATATGAGCCTACATTTTCATTTTTCCATGACAAATTCCTAGGAGTAGCATTACTGGTCATAGGTAGTAAGGATGTGTTTAGTTTTATAAGAGTCTGTTACAGAACTGTTTTCTGTGGCAATTTTATCATTCATATTCTGTATACATTTATATCTAGTAAAAAGTGAGAGTTTAGCTGTTTGATTATTTCCACCACTACTTCCCTTTCAACCATTCTAATGTATACTTTTAATATGCATTTCTCCAATAGCTAATGATGTTGAATACCTTTACAGGTTCAGATGTGTCTGATGGAAGTGTTCATGTGTTTTAGTTTTTTGATAGGCATATTCTTTTTGTTTTTTACAGTATTGAGGTCTGAGCTCAGGGCTTTGTGCTTGCTAGATAAGTGCTTACTATTTGAACCAACCCATTCTGTCTGTCTGTCTGTCTGCCTATCAATCAATTGACAGGATCTCACTATGCAGACTCAAGCTGGCTTAAGACTTAACAATCCTTGTACTTCAGCCTCTTCCCTCTGTCTCTTTTTTCCTTTTCCTTTTCCTCCTCCTCCTCCTCCATGTACTCCAGTCTCTTGCCCCTGGCTCTTTTCCTCCTTCTCCTCCTGTGTGTCAATGTGGGGTCTGGAACTCAGTATCTTAGCTCTCAGCTTTCTTGCTCTTGGCAAGAACTCAATCACTTGAGTTTTGACTTTAAGGTAGAAAGGGATGCAACTTATAGTTACTAAAGTGTTTTGCTTTTTAACTTCCAGGTAATTATAAAATCACAGTTTATATGTCTTATACCTTTTACCACTCATCCTCCTTTTTCTAATGGTCTAGCTACATTTTAAGACACAATTATTTTAGGTGCACAATTCTGGAGGGCTTTCTAGGATTTAGCAATATAAAGCAATTGAATTGATGGATTATGATATGGTTCTCTCTAATCTCCCCCTAGATATAAATTGCTATTTGGTGTGTGGGGTTGTGTGTAATGTGAAAAGATTTTCAGTGTGTGGCACAGAGAGTGGGGGAAGGGTAGAATTAAATGAGGCCAAAGTATTAGTCTGGAGCCTGTTCAAATAGGGGTCAGCATGGGGATAGACTTCATTTCATGCCTAAGAGGTAATATTTAGAATGTTTTGAGTAGGAGAATTAAAACAAAATCCTGACTACACAGAAGAATAGTTTAGAAAATAGAAATACAGAAAACCCAAGAAGGAGACTAGTTAATAGATGAAATGGTCATCCAAGTGAGAAACATGGTAGCTTAGGCTAGACTGATAAAAGGGAGGAGAGTAAGTCATATCTCTTTTAGTGAGAGAACTGACAAGAGTTTGCTGATGGTTCAGATGATGGAATACAAAAGAAAGGAATTAAGAAATGATTCCTAGATTTTAGTCCTGAACAAGTAAAGGATTTGGTTTTGTTTACGAAGATAGGGGAGATTACCAAGAAATGTTGATATGAGAAGTGAGTAGAGTCTAGAGTTCTGTTTGATAAGTTTGAAATGCCGGTTAGAAAGTCAAATGAAAATGTTCAACAGATAGTTTAACTATAAAGGTCCAAGGGAGGTTTTTGAGCCAGGAGCCAGTGGTTCACACCTGTAATCCTACATTCTTAGAAGGCTGATATCACAGAGGATCAAGGTTCAAAGCTGGCCGTGGCTGGAAACTCCATCTCCAAAATAACCAATGAAACACTGGGTTGGAGACTTGGATCAAGTGGTAGAGTACTGTCTGAGCAAAAGCAAGGCCCCCGAGTTCAATCTAGGAATAGTAAAACAAAACAAAACAACAACAACAACAAAAAAAAAAAAAACAGGCCAGATGCTGGAGTCAGGCTCTTGTCTGTAATCCTAGGTACTCAGATGGCTGAGATCTGAGGA
This sequence comes from Perognathus longimembris pacificus, assembly GCF_023159225.1. NCBI lineage: Eukaryota > Metazoa > Chordata > Mammalia > Rodentia > Heteromyidae > Perognathus > Perognathus longimembris. The sequence continues at coordinate 153,842,845 of NC_063161.1, forward strand.
TTGCAGTTCAAAACCAACCTGGGGAAGGAAAGTCCAAGAGATTCTTATCTCTAATTACCCTCCAGGAAACAGAAGTGGGGCTGTGGCCCAAATACAGGGACAGCTTCAGGCCCTGAGTTAAAGCCCCACAAGCAGGAAACATACAACCAAAAAAACTACAAAGATGTTTGGGAATTATCCCCATGTAGACATGGGAGGCCCAAGTCAACAAAGCAGAGAATGTTGGTAGAAAAAAAGCCCAGGAACTAACTCCTGGCAACATCTCTAAGTCCAAAAGAGTTTTCAAATGAAAGAAACTGAGAAAGAGGAGGAAAAGCAAGACATCAATACCCTGGCAGATAAAGGAGAAAAGTACTTCAAAAAGGAGAGAATTCAGATGTTGGCCACTTTTGTCCACTAGAAAAGATTGCTGAGTGCTTTCACTGGGTAAGGAATTGTTACGGGGTTTGAAGGAAGAGATTCCACAACCATCCAAGAGTCCACCACTCAGAGATAGTCTCAAGCAAAAAGATGGATTTATTGGGGAAGCAAAAAGCAAACTGACCGGCCAGGGACGCAGCACAGACTCAGGAGCTGAAACTGCGACAATGAAAAGCATGGGGCCTAGGCACTGTCCCTGAGCTCAATGCTAGCACTCTACCATTTTGAGCCACAATGCCACTTACTGCTTTTTGTTAGTTAACTGGAGATAAGAGTCTTCCATCCTCGCTGGCTTTCAACGGCAATCCTCAGATCTCAGCCTCCTGAGTAGCTAGAATTACAGGCGTGAGCCATCAGGGCCTGGGCTCTAAAGTTTGGTACACATTTTCCTAAAAAATATTCTGACGTGGTATAAAAGGATCATGTATCTTTATACCTCTAGAATAAATGCTTATAAATTGTACTCAAATTTATGGAAAATGTTTCTAAAAAGAACTACAGCTCTGATTGGAGAAATCCAAATCAACTAGGTCAGGTACACAGGCTCATGCCTGTAATGCCAGCCCCTAGGCAAGTAGCAACCAGGAAGGTAAGTTTGAGTAGAGATAAGGCAAAGTTAATGACTTCAACTCAACAAACAAGCCAGGTGTGGTGGGTCATCATGCCTGTGGCCCTAGCTATTCACAAGGCAGAAATTGGAAGACTATGGTCAGCTGGTTGAACAAAAGCTCAAGACTATCGGGAAACAAACTAAAAGCAAAAGGACTAGGGGAGGAGATCAAATGGTGAAGCAGTTGCCTAGAAAATGCAAGGCCCTGAATTGAATTCCCGGTACCACCACAATAAATTAAAACAAAACAAAACAAGTGGAAAAACCAAAAAAATTGAGCCAACCACCAGTGGTAGCTCAAGCCTGTAAGTCTAGCTACTCACTAAGGATCTGAGCAGTAAAGGATGCAAGACTCTTAACTCCAATTAACCATTTAAAAAAAAAATCAAAAGTTGAGCTGTGGCTCAAGTGTTAGAATGCCAGCCTAGAGCAAAAAAGCTATGGGACAGCACCCACGCCCCCAGTTTAAGCCCCAGTACTGGTACAAAACAACACAAATGTAAAAATGAGAGGTAAACTACTGTTAGTAAGGTATCAGTGGCTCATAGCTCCAATTCTAGTTACTCATGAGGGTGAGACCTAGAGGATCAGGGTTTAAAACCAGATTTGACCAAAAAAAAAAAAAAAAATATATATATATATATATATATATATATATATATATATATATGAGAGACTCATCTCTAATTAACCAGTAAACTGTCAGACTGGAAGTGTGGCTCAAGTAGTAGAGCACTAGGTATGAACAAGAAAGCCAAGTGAGTACATGAAACTGTAAACTGTAGATTCAAGCCTCATTATTGGTACTAATAAAAATACTAGTAATAATAAAGTAAACTTCAAAGAGAATGGTTCTTTTCCATAGCAATGACCTCAAATATTGAGGGCAATATTAAAATTTCACTATTAGCTTTCCTTAATTTTTACTATAATCCTAGCACAGAAAACACAGGTAACATTTTATATTCATTTTTCCTTAAAAAATAATAAATAGCTAGGTGTAGTGGTTTATGCCTGTTATCCTAGCTACTCAGGAGGCTGAGATCTGAGGATCTGATATTCAAAGCCAGCCCAGGCAGGTAGAGTGTTAGCCTTGAGCAAAAAAACCTCTGGAACAGCACCCAGGCCCGGATTTCAAGCCATGCATCTGACAAAAACAACAACAAAAAAGTTAGTGTTGGGCTGGGGATATGGCCTAGTGGCAAGAGAGCTTGCCTCGTATACATGAGGCCCTGGGTTCAATTCCCCAGCACCACATATACAGAAAACTGCCAGAAGTGGCGCTGTGGCTCAAGTGGCAGAGTGCTAGCCTTGAGCAAAAGGAAGCCAGGGACAGTGCTCAGGCCCTGAGTCCAAGGCCCAGGACTGGCCAAAAAAAAAAAAAAAAAAAAAAGTTAGTGTTAAAAATAAAGGTCTGGGGGACTGGGAATGTGGCTTAGTGATAGAGTGCCTGCCTAGCATGCATGAACCCCTTGGGTTTGATTCCTCAGTACCACAAAAACAGAAAAGGCAGTGGTAGAGTGCTGGCCTTGAACCAAGCAGCTCAGGGACAGTTCCAAGGCTGTGAGTTCAAGCTCTAGGACTGGCATTTAAAAAAAAAGATGAATTCTTAACTTTCCTACAATTTAGGTAATCCCAGCTATTTCCTGATTTCCCAAATAAAAAATTCACTTAAAGAAAAAAAACAACATAGGGCCCGAAGGGTGGGCTTAGTAGTAAAGTGCTTGCAAAAGAAGCTCAAGGACAGTGTCCAGACTCTTGAGTTCAAGCCCCTTGACTAGCAAAGCAAATAAATAAATAAAAAATAAAGGTCTGGGCTGGAAATGTGGTTTAGTGGTAGAGTGCCTGCCTAGCATGCATGAAGCCATGGGTTTGATTCCTCAGTATCACATGAACAGAAAAAGCCATAAGTGGCACTGCGGCTCAAGTGGTAGAGTTCTAGGTGTGATCATAGCAAGCTCAGGGACAGTGCCTAGGCCCCAGGACTAACAAAAAATACAATAAAAATAAAGGTCTGCTAGACAGAGGCTGCTCATACCTATAATCCTAGCTAAGGATTGAAGTTCAAAGCAAGCATGGACAGGAAAGTCCGTAAGTGCCCCAAAGCTAAAAGTAGAGCTGTGGCTCAAGTGGTAGAGTGCTGTCCTTGATTGGGTTCAAACGCCAAGATCTTCGCCACCCCCACCCCTTCTGAGATCTGGGAAGTAACCTGAGGCGCTGAAAACATAATTCATATTAGGACAAGTATGTACATACCATCTGTTCATTCATAAATCTATGTATTAAACAGTAGTTTTAAGTTTTAATGAATCTTAGGATACCAAAGTATATAAAATAAAAATCCCTAACTTTGTGAAATTTATATTCCTGGTAGAAAGAAGGGGTTAGTATCTGCTTTTATCACTTAAATACAAAGGACTATTCCAGTGTCAAAACTTACTTATATACTGATATTTTACACCCAAGTAGTACAGACTTGTGGTAAAGAAGCACTGGTGCCTCTAGCCTATAATTCTAGCTACTGAGGCAGTTAAAAAAACAGCCTGCGCAGCAAAGTCTTCAAGACTCCATTTCTAAAATAGCCAACACAAAGCTGGATTGGAGGCATGGTAGTGATAATAATGTCTACTACTCTACTTTCTATTTCTCCACCACACTAAGTCACTGGTAAGAGTGTAGTGAGATTGTTTCCTAATTTATGCAGGTAGGTAACAAAGTGATTTTGAAAACAAGAACAGCATCACAATCAATCATTTTTTTTTTTTTGTTTTTTTTTTGTTTTTTTTGCCAGTCCTGGGCCTTGGACTCAGGGCCTGAGCACTGTCCCTGGCTTCTTCCCGCTCAAGGCTAGCACTCTGCCACTTGAGCCACAGCGCCGCTTCTGGCCGTTTTCTGTATATGTGGTGCTGGGGAATCGAACCTAGGGCCTCGTGTATCCGAGGCAGGCACTCTTGCCGCTAGGCTATATCCCCAGCCCACAATCAATCATTTTACAGTTAGTTTTGTCCCACTTTCCTTTGGCTATCTTTCCTGGAGAAAAACACATGGAAATGTATTTCATCCTGTTTAAGTGATTTCTTATTATTTCATTGTATACCTGTATTAGGGTTTCCCCCTCCTTCTCTTTTCTACATTAGTTTACTAATAAATCAGGCTCCTACAGATCAATCCTAGTTTTCCTGACTTCTCACTAATTTTACTATCATTCCTTTCTGATTACGTAACTTCTGTTATCTTAGAACTCATCTCTCCTCTCTCTTTTTCTTCCTATCAACCTTGTTGCTAGGGAAAAGGCTACAAAGTTTGCCAGAATCCACTAGTGTATTAGCACAGCAATGGGTCTAGGCAAAATCAGAGCAGCATGCCTCACTGGTTATACAGCATTTTCACAACTAAATTTCCAAAGGGCTCTTCCCTTTGGAAGGGCTCAACTGAACTGAGGTATTCCCGAGAACCTTTCTACTGGGGAGTGTAAACAGTACCAACCACAGCTGTAGTCAATAAATACTGGTTTCTCCTAATCTTCCTAAATTTTCCATTCTTTAAAATTCATTTCCTTTTCATGCATGCTCTCACCACTTCCCCAGAGGCCCTCCTATTTATCACAAAGAACTCCTATCACAGTTCTCTGATAGGTATTATTGTCCCTCACTGCATCTACAGGAGCATGTGGCTCTCAGAGGTCAAGTGACAACCAGAAGATAGGATGTTCCTTATCCAACACCAGGAAGCCTGTAGCAAGGGCAATACATGTAGTCAAATTTTTATGAGCAGTCTGAACAGCAGGGGATGGGTCTTTACCAGAGCAACAGAAGCAGGAACCATTTTTGGGTTTAATAGTTTAAAAATCCTATACGAGGGCTGGGAATATGGCTTAGAGGTAGAATGCTCGCCTTGCATGCATGAAGCTGAGTTTGATTCCTCAATACCACATAAACAGAAAAGGCCCAAAGTGGAGCTGTGTCTCAAGTAGTAGAGTGCTAACCTTGAGCAAAAAGGAAGCCAGGGACAGTGCTCAGGCCCTGAGTCCAAGCCCCAGGACTGGCAAAAGCAAAAACAACAAAAAACAAACAAACAAACAAAACAAATAAAAATCCTATATGAATTCTGATTGGTTCTACCGACAGGCCCTACCAGCCAGGTGACTGCTGACCCTCCAAGCTTCTCAACCCAATTAGTGTCCTGTTCTTGGTGTGAGCATCAAGACCCATAAGTTAGCAAAGACCTTTATGTTTCTCAAGTTTTCCAAAATAATGTAAAACAGTTTTGGGGAACACTCTACTCCATTCAACCTTAAAACATAGATAGATGCATTTTTCCCAATTACTGTGTTTTCATCAAGTTTGGGGGACATAACTTTTTATATAACTAAAAGATTTTTGAGATGTGCATATTTTTCAATTGCTTAAACTTACTGAGGCATGTGAAACAGAAAATTCTTGCAAAAGAATTTATTCTTTGACTTAAAAATTAAAACCTCAAAAGCAAGGGAAGAGCAAAAAAAAAAGAATGGTGAAAAATTGGGGGATGGGGGGGGAGACTTTGGCTTCCATACTAGTGCCTCTGATATGCTTTTGTTCTCCCACCTCATTGTATTATGGATGCTAAATCAAACATGATTGCAGTGATGTTTGTGTGTGAAAATGACAAAAGCAATGGCCCCAAATCCCAACCTCATCTTGAACCCTGAAGACTTTTATGGCCTTTCCTCCACTAGGCCCTCCCCCTAATACACATTAAAGACCACATTGTTCAAAAGGGTCATGGTAGGTTTCATACCCTATTTTAATACAATGTAAATGGTAACTAAATCTTGCAGATTTGTTAGTAATATTTGTATGCTTCTGGAAAAATGTCCATTAGAAGAACTGACCCTTTGGTTTAAATATAAATATAGATTTATAATGTATTAGAGGCAGAAACAACTAGTAGTGATTAAATCAGACTTTTAAAAATGACTTGCCAAGGAAAGCATTACGGATTAGAAATGGGGTAAAAATATTCAGATTAAATGTGAAATGTCTAAGATCTTCGCCTAAGTCCAAAACTGTCCAGAATATTTCAAGTCTGAACTTAAGAAGCCTAAGTTAAAACAGTTGCTAATTTCAAATATTGATCTTCCCTTCAATTATACATTCATTCTTAGAAGGTATAGAGTTGGGAAAAGAATTAGAGGCTGTTTATGATCCCACTTTCTCAACTCTTATCACCAGTTGTCAGCAATACTTTGCAGGTTTAGTGGAAGAGGCGGCAATGACTCTATTATTCTTTCCAACTGCCATAAATAATTTGCATCATAAAAGCACCTATTGAATTATTGCCTTGGCTCTCTGGAATGTGATACAGTAAAATAGGAAAGATACTATGAAAGGGGAACTTAAACAACAAAAATCTGGATTGAAGCAAAAGAACAGTAAATTAATAGTACTTTTAAAACCTCAATTCATGGGCAGAATTGCTCACTTTCCCCAACACCCTGCCATATATATGCATGCTATCACAGCTTCAGTGAATTAAAAAAACTGAGACCTATGATTTTTGTAGATTTCTTGGACTGCATGACTGGTTTAAATGATCTCAAAATAACACACTGAAAGCATCTGTTTAGCTCAGCTGAAGTTTCAAAAGCCAATACCAGCTGTTGGGGGAGGGATCTCACACATGTTACTCAAATCCTAACCAAATCTCTGGGCTTTTTCATTCCTTTAAAATGATGCCAATAGGGTAAAGCAGTGTTAGAATTAAAAAAGAAAGAAGGGAGAAATAAATGCAATAAGGAAGGAAAGATTTATTCAAAGCTTTGATGCATGTGATCAAGACTGAGATGATCACTCCCTCCAATTCAATACAGTATTAGCAGGAGGACAAAAGGCACTTAAAAATCAATCTGGAGTTATTTCTAGGCAAGGACTGACCAATCTTTGTAAGCTGAAAAACGAGAATATTTCCAAACATTGTAAAGGCACTCAAGTTATGTTTTGTCCTTTAAGGATCAACCTAATTTTCACAGGGAATTCATTTGGTGGCATTGTTTTGGTTTTAGGTGTCTGTCTTGCCAGGCAGGGGCCTTGCACAAGGGCTGCATCTATCTTGAAGTGCGCACAATGGCCTCTCCTGCGGTTCTCACTCTCTGTTATTGATCCTTACAGATGCTCCAAGGCCCTTCCCCCACCCTTCCCCAAATCCCAACCCCCCATTCTGAAAGATAGCTTAAGAAATAAGACTTCCTGCCTAGCGACTGGCAGGGCTGAAAGACCAGATTGTATGACTCCACAGATCAGGCCTGCCACAGTGAAAGCTTGAATAGAGTTAACCCTCTGTGAACTAAAACAAAACATTTGTGTGCCCAGCTGTGACAAAGGTTAATTTAAATAGACAAGGGCCCAATATCTAAAACTGGGCAATGCTTTTTTTTACAGTAACATTTTCACTGCCCTCTTTTGTAAGCAACTGATTTTGTGTTTTAAGCTTCCAAAGACCTCAGCTGGGAAAATTCATTTGCTTTCTAGATTTTGATAAGCAAGATTCATTTCCATTTTCAAACTTACTTCCTTTTTAATGAAAGTTCTTGTTTCACTGCTATAAAATACATTCTGCTATTGAACTAACAGAATTAGAGTTTTAACACAAACCTTTTCCTTCTTTCAGAGCTGGTATACCACATATTACAAAGAAGTCCAAATCCTTCAGAGCTGCCCATTTTAAACACATGTAAACCTCTGTTCTGGTATCCTTGAACATCTCTAAAACCATACAAAGTCTGGAAGAAAATCTTAAACTACTCCTTTATGGAAGATAGTATATCTAGAATAGTTTAATTTTTAAGTCTCTGTGCATATTGAGGGAAGGAGAAGAAGCTGTTCAAGATAAAAAAACAACAACGGGATCTTTGATGTAATTGACAATATCTACTATTTGGTTTCCAACTTGGTAATGTTGGCAGACAAGGAGGAGTCTGATTTCCCTGGTTTGTGCATCGCAGAGTGAGAATACAACTGCAAAGCTGCCTATGGCAGATGTTAAAAGCATGCATGCTACAGAGCTGGGAAGCTTTCCCAGTACAACTTTAGAGAGTTAATGCATGCCTAAAATTTTACCTATTGCTTCAAGAGTCAAGAATACTGTGGCTCTAAGGAATTAAACTGCAAACTCCTAAATTTTGTAATTTGGAAACACAGCAAACCTTTAACCCTTTAAAGGCTCACCTTTAAGCTGTTTCTACAGCTGTATGTTTTTTCCTTGGGCCAAATAACAGTTATGGGGTTTCTCACATAAGCAGATATCTAATTCAAATAAATAAGTTATCATGGTAACCAGTCACTGTTAATTATATATATCATAGAGAAAATTTACCCACTTTTAAATAGCTCACTTGAAAAGAAATTAGTAGTGGCTTAGTTTTATACCCCAAGCAAGAGGGCATCTAAGTTCCCCCAAAGAGGATGAGACTGCCTTATCAATGGCCTCATGACCCCAATTCTATCTGTAATTAACAGTACTATAAATAAGGCTTTAGCTGATGGTGAAATGGATTGAAGAATTTAACAAATCTGACAAGAGGCAAACAACAGTTTTTTAAAGTAAATTTTGGAATGTGAAGTTTAATTTTCCTTTTTTCCAAATCACTGTAAAATTTAAACTCACTCCCTCTTCCTGCTCTTTCTCTCAAACACATCAACTAAAGTCAATTCGCTAAATTTCCATTCTGTTCCAAAACACTTACAGCCAGTTACTATGCACACAAAAACCTAGTATCTGAATCCTGCCAAAATACAACAGTTTGTTGACCTGCCTTCCTTCTCTCTCAAGGCTATTTGATTTTAACCTTCAAAGAAAAATTCTTAACTGATGATTTGGGCCCTAGACTTTAATCAGATCCCTTACCTTCCCATGTCTCCATTTCGTGCTGCTCGGGGTCTGCTGAGAAGTTCTATTGCAGCCATGAAGAAACTGAGATTGCAAGACAAGTCCAGCCTGATGACCACCCTTCCGACACTTGGTCAATTTCTTTCTCTAAGCCACTACCGACAGTCATCCTCACAGGTCAGTTTACAAGCTGGTCATGTGATTACAAAGTTCAGGCTCTAAGGTCACAGCGTGCATGGAGTTCGTTTATTACCAAAGGTTATCTAAGTGGAACTGATAGACTTATTTTCTTTAGTTAATACTGCCTGGCATGCTTCTCTGAAAACTATGATGGGAACATTTAAGGGAAAATACTCTATAATCTTAAACTGAGATTTTAAAAATTAAAAGGAAACACATTAGAATTAAAGTTACAAGGAAGGTTTCCAGTACATGGGGCTTTTTTTTTTTCTTTCTGGAGTTATACTTCTATACTCTACTCTCTATATTCTAGGTTAGAAAATCTGAACTAAAACCTCTGACTCTGAAGAAAGACAAAGCAAAAAAGCATGTAAATATTTTTCTTTTGAGGGTAAGGGTAAGATTCCCTGCTTCTTGTCATTATAATAAACAATGACATGGTAAATTCTTGAGAAAATTGGGGGGGTATGAATTGTTTGCAGGGCTCCCTTTAGCTTTAGCCCTTTATTTCCATGCTCTGGTTCAACACACTTGTTTGAAAGAATGTGAAGAAAGGAAACTAAATCTACAAAATCCTTTCAGACATGGAAGGTTATAATTTTCATCCCTTGACCTCCCCCCCCCGGCGGTCAAAGGTCACAATCTTTAAAGTAAGCTTCTTGCCATACTCTTCTAAAATGCCTAAGATCTTAAGCAATCATCCTGTGATAGCCTCCACGATTGTGAATCATACCAGCAACACACAGCTGAGACACAAGACACGTGTGCAGCCACAGAACTGCAAAGGCAGGCAAATCTGAGCTCTATGCAAATGGTACATGACGTCAAGCTCTCCGCTATCCATTCAGATATCAGAATACACACAAGAAGAGGGGAAAAAAAAAAAACCCTATGTATTTAGCCCAGGCCCTGGATTCAATATCTAGCAACACCCCCCCCCCAAAAAAAATAAAAAGGTGAGGAGTAGAGGTGGGTTGGGAAGAAAGGTAGAAAGTGCATTTTTATAGTTTAAATTTTATTGTAAAGGGGATGTACAGAGGGACTGCAGTTATACGGGAGTAAGGTAATGAGTACATTTCTTTTTCAATAGTGTTACCTCCTTCCTTATTTTCACCCACTTTTCCCCCTCCACGCTGCCCCGCCCCCAAGTTGTAAAGTTCATTTCCAACACAGAGTCTTGTGAGTATCATTGCTGAACTGGTTTACCCTTTGTCTCATGGTTTCTATGACTCACCTTCCCCTCCCCAAATCAGATACACTTACATACAAGACAAAGGGTACAGAAACCACAAACAGCAACAAAAGGGAATACACCAAAGGAAAAAGAAAAAAAAAAAAAAAAAAAAAGAACTTGGGGGGGGGGGGGGCTGGGAATGTGGCTTAGTGGTAAAGTGCTTGCCTAGCATGCATGAAACCCTGGGTTCAATTCCTCAGCATAATATAAACAGAAAAAGCCGGGAGTGGTGCTGTGGCTCAAGTGGCAGAGTGCTAGCCTTGAGCAAAAAGAAGCCTGTGATAGTGCTCAGGCCCTGAGTTCAAGCCCCAGGACTGGCCAAAAAAAAAGAAAAAGAAATAACTTCAAACAATAAAAACATCTCATTCCGGGGTGGGATGTGGCTCAGTGGCAAGACAATTGCCTAGCAAGTGCAACATCCTGAGTTTGATCCCTAGTACCAAAAAAGAAAAGACAAAAAATACAGTTAAAAAAAAAACCAACACATCTCAATCCCACACATAAACACATGAGGAAATGTTCAACAGCTCCAACCATAAGAGAAATGCAAATCAAAACACTGAGATTCCAGCTTACCCCAGTTAGAATGGCTATTATCAAGAAAACTAATAATAACAGGTGCTGCTAGGGCTATGACCAAAAGGCAATGCTACTGCACTGTTGGTGGGAATGTAAACTTGCTCAGACACTCTAGAAAGCGGTATGGAGGTTCCTCAAAAGACTAAATATAGTTTCCCTATGACTCAACAATCCCACTCCTGGGCATTTACCCAAATGAACACAAACCAGCTTGAACTAAAGCCACCAGCACAACCATGTTCACTGCAGCATTATCCATATCTAAGATATAGAATCAACTCAGATACTTCTCAGTGGATGAATGGATCAAGAAAAAATATATATGCGCGCAATGGAACTCTATGCTTCCATTAGAAAGAATGGCACTGCCCCATTTGTAAAGAAATGGAAAGACTTAGAAAACATTATATTAAGTAAAGTAAGCCAGACCCAAAGAAACATTGGCTGCATGGTTTCCCTCATTTGTAATAACTAGACTATGTCTATAAATCTACAAGTTAATCCAATGGATAGTAAAAGACAAATTACACTTGGATATGATTAATTAAACAGCACTGTAAGCATTCACACAGTGAGAACAAAGGAGGATATTCTTAAAAGGATTACAGTGACTTAGCAGCTATTTGCATATGGCCATATGAAATGTTTTTTTAAAAAAAACTATGCAAGGTGTTTCATCTTAAGAAATCTCTCCTCTCTAGCTCAGCTTTGGGACTAGCTTATGCACCAGATATAAAGTATATCAGTGTTCCAGAAAAAAAGGAGACCCTTCTTGCTGTAGTAGTAGAATCTGTCACTTATCAGCTGTAAGTAAAGAGAAAATAACGCTACCATTGTTACTGGAAGGTTTATCTAATCAAGATCAAGCATTTGATCACCTCAAAGTAGGGCATAAAAAGAAAATGAACAATGATTCAAAACAGGAGAAAATAAGAGATATACAGAAAATGTTTTAAGTCGCTTCTTAACCTTGCAAATATTGAAACAAAAAATAAAAAGGGGGCTGGGAATATAGCCTAGTGGCAAGAGTGCTTGCCTCCTAAACATGAAGCCCTGGGTTCGATTCCCCAGCACCACATACATAGGAAACGGCCAGAAGTGGGCTGTGGCTCAAGTGGCAGAGTGTTAGCCTTGAGCAAAAAGGAAGCCAGGGACAGTGCTCAGGCCCTGAGTTCAAGGCCCAGGACTGGCAAAATAAATAAATAAATAGGCTTGAGATCTCCTCTGGGTCTCAGCTGTCAGGTACTATGGTAAGGGATGAGTTTAACTCAACTAAATAGAAATTATGAAATCAGTCAAATGGAGCCTTTACTACCTGAAACTACAAAGCGAATCTTCAAAGTACAGAAGACAAACTGGCGCAAATTATGGCTTCTACTCCTAGAATTTGAAAGAATTCATAGCTCAAGAAAAAAACCTCCAGGAATTATATAATAAAGATTCTAGAAACTGAGCTTTCTCATTCAATTCAGTTCTACAAATCCTCATTGAGTATACCTCCTATGAGGCAGGCACTATGCTGGCTATGGTACCGTAACTGAATATTCTGCCTTGCTCTCAAGGTGCTCATCATGTGCTGACCTCTTCAGCTTCACTTCCCACCAGTCCATACTAACTTACCCGAAACACAAGTGATAATATGATGTAACTAGTGCTGTGACAAAATTGGTAAGTATCGGAAACGAAGGTGAAGAAATCATTCGTTCAATTGGAATGTGGTGTCATTCTATGTGAGCTGAAACTTAAGAATTCCACAAAGAAGAAAAGTATTTCAAGACTGAGGAATAGGTAAGATACGGGAGATGTCCAATAATTTTGCTGACATTTCAAGCTTCCGTTCCCTAAGTATCCATCATTCCAGCCATATAGACCTACTAGTAGTACAAAAATGCTACACTATTCCATTTGCCTAAAAAGCTTTTCTGGCTACTTCCTTAGAGTTGCCCTTCTTGCTTTACTCATCTTTCTAAATTCAATTTAAATGTTACCTCCTCTGTAAAATAATCTACTCCACTATCCCAGTTCACAAACTGGAGTCAAATATTGCTCAAGTAGTAGCATGCAATCTGAGTTCAGGCTCTGGTACTTCTGTCTTCCACAAAAACCCCACTACATCCTAGCAGCAGCCTTTAGCAACCCAAGAGTCCTGTTGGGTTTAGCATTTATAGCTATTGATAGTATGTTAAAGCAACCGCGCTCTTAGTATGTATGTTATGTTGTATTGATGGAGGAGGAGAAAGGGAGACAGAAAAGGGAAAGAGGAGGATGAAGAAAAGAGAGGAGGAGGAAGAAGAGGAAAGAGGAGGAAAGAAGAAGGAAGAACAGCAGCAGCTATGTGAGAATCCATCTCATCTGCTGGGCTGTTTCTCACTAACCTTTCCTTGGGAGGACTTGAGGTGGCCCCCTAAGCACAGGGTTTACCTTACAGTAGTCAGCGACCCAGGACGTTATTCTATGGAGAGCAAAGGGTAAGAAATTCAAAAGAAAGCTAGATAGAGGCCAAACATCTTACTAGTTTGGAGATAACTATAATCGACACTTCAAAGAGGCTAATACCAAACTGAGGGGAGAGGTGCTTTTGATCCCAAAGAACTTTCCTCTTTCAATCTCAGGTTGGAGGGCTATTTTGAGATAGTATATCGCCTAGAAGTATTTTCTTCCTAATCCATTAACCTCATTGTAGCAAAAGAAAAGGCAGGTATAATTGGGTTTTAAACATGTCCTAGGCCCCACACTAAGAAACAGTATATTCTTCATTTCTCCAAATCTCATTTCTTTTACAAACCAAAAACCAAAGAGGAAGATCAGACCATTTTGGTTGAGAATGCAGGTGAAATACTTATCGTCTTACTAAGAAACCATGGATGGGAAGAATCTAGAAATAATTACTGTTTTCTTTACTCCCAGGCACAATGAGTCAGATTCTCCACAGCAATCTTTGTCCTGGAGCCACTAGTGAGACAAGACTGCTTGTTTGGGTATGGGGGTGGGAGGTGGTGTAATCACCATTCTCCTTTCTTTGCTCCAGAGTTAGACAAAAGAATTGGACAACTAGAGCAGGTCAACATTGAGCAATCCCTATTCTGTGCCAATGAGGGTGAGAGGTGGGACAAGATGAGTAAGATCCAGTCCTTGAGGAGCTCAAGCCAGTGGGAAAGACATATGTCTTAGAAGAAGAGCAAAATACTAATACATTCTGAGGGGAGGCTCTTGTCTTAACTGGGGTGGGGCAGATCAGCAACATTTTCAGTGTCTAAAATTTATTTGGGTATTTGGTGGATTAAGCGCAAAGTCTAGGGGACAGTTTTTGCAGAATTGTGATGCTATACTATTCAGCTCATAGAATTTCAGAGCCTTTTGCTTTTTGATAAGGTTTCTAAATAAACCTAATCAAGGAATTAAAACCAGATGTCAAGTAAGAAGGATTGTGACTTGAACCACTCTTCACCTCTGCCCCCCAGAGAGGTGCAGAGTGCTTTCCATATTCCTGGGAGCAGATCTTGACTTGGAACAAAAGGCAGAACTTCCGCAGACCCTCACAAGTGTCTGAGACCCTAGTCTCACTGTATAAGGACAAACCATGTGACAAGCAGTAAAAGAACCAATTCTAAACCAGAGGAAAGACCAAGTACTTTTGGGAAATACTTCCCTTGGACTTGTCCAAGCACTTCTTTGATAATGTTGCTTACACAGAAACTCAGCCATCTCTGTAGGACTTAAATGGCACTGCAGCCAAGGAGAATAGCGGGAAGACTGGCAGAGGGAGCTCACATCCTAATACTATGCAGAATAACCTCACAACGACAGCAGTTTGTAGGATTATTTTTAGCATCTTCTACCATACACATATTATATAAACTGGCACAACATCCTGGAAGACTGTTTGTGGCATTATTATTATTAAAACCAATCCCATTGTAGAAATGCTCATACCCTTTACTCCAGCAATTCCATTTGAGGAATATTTGTTTCTTACAGAAAAACTTGTGAAGATATTTACTGCAGTATTGTAAACAGCAATTTTTTTTTCCTTTGAGGTTTGAACTCGCCAAGTCCCATGCTACCTAGACAGGTACTCTGCCATTTGAGCCTCACCTCCAGCCCTTTTTTATTTTAGTTAATTTTCAGATAGGGTCTTTTCCATAGTCTTGGGCTGTGGTTCTTCTACATATGCCTTATGGTCTGCTGAGATGGGGTCTCACTAACTTTTTGCCTGGGCTGACCTTGAACTGATATCCTCTTAATTTCCTCCTCTTAAGTAGTTAGGATTACTGGCATATAAATTACTAAATAAATCTTTAAAACTCAAAACAAAATCTGTAATGATTAGGAAGGTTATCAAAAAAATCTAATAAGGTATGTAGATATTAAAGCAAATGCAGTATGTCTTTAATGTACTGGGATATAAAAAGTCTGTAATACATCAGTTTGATCCCTCTGATGAAAATACAAGTATACATAAAAATATACACATGGTCTTCTATACCTCTGGCCAAGGTTGAGTTTAGGAGCACCAGATTTGGTCTCCTTGACTGCAGAAGCTATGGAAATTGACAAAGTATACAAAGGAACAGTTTTGGGTACTAGACTTAGGAAATCAAAGGACAGTGATTACTCAGAGGAGAAACAAACAAGGTAAGCCTGCAATATCCCACCTAACTGCCTAGAGAGTATCCAGGTTGCAGCACAGGAAAGAAGAGTTGAGGACCTAGCTCTGCAAATCCAGGATGAAAGGACCCCTGGAGTTCACAGGGCAGTGGAACAGAGGCTGAGGGCTAGCTACACAGACAGAACATGACCAACATCTGCACTGGCTTTGCAAGTCTTAAGCTGTGGATTTGTCAGTGAGTGGATAAAGAGAAAGCCACACAAGTCTGGGGAAAGAATCACCATAAAAAATTAAAGATGCCAGGTACTGGTGGCTTATGCCTGTAATCCTAGCTAGTCTAGAAGCTGAGATCTAAGGATCACCACGTGAAGCCAACCCAGGCAGAAAAGTCTGAGACTCTAATCTCCAATTAACCACTAAAAAGCTAGAAGTGGGAGAGCACTAGCCTTGAGCAAAAGTACGTCAGGGACAGCATGCAGGCCCTGAGTTCAAGCCCCAGGACTGGCGCAGAGTATGTGGGGCTCACTTAAAGCCAAGAATATGAATCAATTTCTCTCTCTCTCTGTCTTTGTCTCTCTGTATGTGTGTGTGTGTGTTGTGGTGGTGGTGGTGGTGGTGGTGGTAGTGACTTAATCCAGGGCCAAACTCATGCAAGGCAAATGCTACTCTGCAAAGTAACACAGCACCCCCCCCCAAAAAAAATCTGTTTTTATTCCTACCAGCCAAAATGGAAAACTTTTTATTATGTTCATTTCCTGAAAACCTTCATCCAGTTTACTTCCTGAAAACTTTGATTAGCAATCATGTATTTCCCAACATCTGTCCCACAGGTATTCTCCTGAGAGCACAGGGTTTATCAGTTAGCTGCTTGACAAAGTCAATCCAAATGATAAAATCTTAGAAGACAGGTGGTAATGGTTGGTTGTGGATGAAAGATGGACAGACAAGCAGGAGCCAGATGAAGCAAGACTAATAGGTGGGGAGAGCAGGTCCTAGAAAGAAACTTTGCCTTAGGCTCATTACGACATAGACAAAACCCAACATCTAAGCAAAAATCCCTTTAAAAATGAGCTTAACACAGAAGTACCATAACCCTTCCTCAACAAATTGGCTATCACACTGAAAATTTTCCTTTCTTAGGGCCTCTACAAGTCTGCCCGGAGCAGACCTTCCCAATCACCATGTGTTCTTTGCAAGAGCCACTCAAGTGCATCAAGGAAACTTTAGGGCTGTAACATGTCTCTTTACAATTGTACTTGCCCTTTTTGTCCTAATGATGGAACTGGTTTTGGCATGGTGTTTACTCAGAAGCTGGAAAGCTTGGATCCTTTATTACCTAACATCAAGACATCTGAGCTGAATGTGACATAAAAAGAAGTCGTGAACCTTTCACGTTAGACACTAAAATCTGCATACAATGCAGTTCCATCATTGTAATGATCTAATTTTATTTTGTCAGTACTGAGTACTCAAGAGTGTGTGCTTGCTGCGAGGCAGGTACTCTACTTGAGCCACTCCACTAAGATCTTAACTTAAAAAGAATATTAATTTTTTTAAAAATGGGCTGGGGCTGGTGGCTCATGTCTATATCATCCTAGCTAGTTAGGGGGCTAAAATCTGAGGACTGAGGTTCAAAGCCAGTATGGCCATGCAGTAAAGTCGGTGAGACGATTTTATCTCCAATGACACCACCAAAAAGCTGAAAGTGGCTCAAGTGGTAGAGGGCCGGCTTTGAGTGAAAAAGCAAAGGGACAGCTAACAACAATAACAAAAGAAGTGAGTTGAGTGGGGTTTGGCTTTTTTTTTTTTTTTGTTTTTGGTTTTTTTTTTGGTTGGCTGTGGGGCTTGAACTCAGAGCCTCGACGCTGTCTCTGAGCTCTTTTGCTGGCCCTGAGTTCAAGCCCCACGACATGCAAAATAAACAAATCAGTACAAAAAGGGTAAGTAAAACCACCAACCCTCTAATGGGGATAGTATGGATATAATAGAAAAATCACTAATAAAAATTCAATATAACCATTTCATCAGCTGAAGATGTAGTTATTACTCTGTGTGAGGCTCTGAACCAGCACTGAAGAAACAAAATTACAAAAACAAACCAACCTATGAATATTCAGTGTTAAAGAATATCTGAGGAAGGGGGCTGGGGATATGGCCTAGTGGCAAGAGTGCTTGCCTCCTATACATGAGGCCCTGGGTTCAATTCCCCAGCACCACATATACAGAAAATGGCCAGAAGTGGTGCTGTGGCTCAAGTGGCAGAGTGCTAGCCTTGAGCAAAAAGGAAGCCAGGGACAGTGCTCAGGCCCTGAGTCCAAGGCCCAGGACTGGCCAAAACAAACAAACAGAATATCTGAGGAAGTCAGTATACAAACACAATACTACTGATTGTCCTTTCACACACACACAAAAAAATCCCATTTTCACTTTCATGCAAAATACTCATGCTTGCTCACAAAGAAAAATGCCATCAGGATGGTCATTTGAATGGTCATTTTAGAAAACCAGAAGAAACTTCAATCTGTACCAGTAGAAGAGCCAATGTAGAAAGGTGACTGAGGAAATAAAGATGCTGACTGTTACACCTTGCCGCACTCATTCTAGTTTGGCTAGGCTGTCAGCCACTTGGGTCATCCTCTCACCACTGTTCACTAAGAATAACAATACAAAGGACTCTCAATGTTGATAATTCATCTTGTCATCTTATGTACGATACACCTTTCATGGTTGCAAATGGTATATTCTGCAGATGATACTTTGTAATAATTATTTTTTATTCTCCTACGTTGTCTTTTATCCAGACCATTTTAGCAGCTGTAAGCCATTCCCCTGAGTGGAAACATAATTAGCTAGTATGGGACACCTAAGTATTATTCTTTTGTCATTACAGGTAGTGCTACAGTGCCAGTCTCTGTACATGTATCTTTTCTAATACGTTATTATTTTCATAGGAAAAAGCCTTAGGACTAGATCATGGAGTTGGATCCTGTTTAAACGTTTTATTATTTGGCTCTATATAGCTTTGTCAGTTCTGATAGTGATAGGATCCATCCCAACTGCTATGGGTGTGCTTGCTGACCAGCAGAGGGCAGCATTACCCCATAATAACTGGCCTTAGGATGTTCAGTAGACAAAAGCGAAATCCACAAAGTGCACTAAGGCTGGCCATCAAGATGTGTGAGACAGAGCAGTAGATCCTAGCTCCTGCAAGATAATGTAGCCATATCTGACACTCTAGCGTCCTTGATACCTTTACCCATACCACAATGGAAAATTCACCTATCTTTAAACAGCCGTGTGTGTGTGTGTGTGTGTGTGTGTGTGTGTGTGGTGTGTGTGTATCTCCATAGTGACAGTGATCATGCCAGATCTTTACTAATTTAGATTTTATCAATAACAAAATTATCTAGAGCCCTACTCCTGGGAAGACCAGAAAAGGACACATTTAGCAACTGGCCTCACTTTCATAGGGAGGGAGGAGAGAGGAGAAAGAGGGAAGATTTTAGTGTGTTTAAATCATTACCAAGTGATTAATCCTAAACTAATTTCATCTAAAGTTTGGGCTACTCCAATGTCAGCTAAGAGCTTTAGAGAGATACTACTTACCTAATCCTCATTTGAGTTTTTGAGACAGGGTTTTCAATATGTAGCTCAGGCTACCCTTAAACAGGGGGTCTTCATGCCTCACTCTCCCAAAAGCTGGGATTACAAGTTTGTGCTACCATGCTTGGCTAAAATACTACATCATTTACCTATCAAAAGGCTAGAAACGGGGCTGGGAATATGGCCTAGTGGCAAGAGTGCTTGCCTCGTTCGTATACATGAAGCCCTGGGTTCAATTCTCCAGCACCACATATATAGAAAATGGCTAGATATGGCAATGTGGCTCAAGTGGCATTCCAAACTCATTTTATGAAGCCAGCATCACATTCATCCCCAAACCAGGCAGGAGGAGGAACAAGCTCATGCCTGTAATAGTAGCTACTCAGGAGACTGAGATTGGAGGATTGTGGTGTGAAGCTAGACCAGGCAGCAAAGTCCATGAGACTCATCTCCACTGAAAACTACCAAAGTCCTAGGACTGGCCAAAAACAAGACAAAAGGCTAGAAACTACCATTAATTTGCCAGTTATTCACTACTACCTCTCCTTCACAGGTTAAGTTCTATCTGGACCATTTATTTATATGATCTTGACCACAGTCCACATTATAAAAATGATAAATAGAGCATTGCAAAAGAGGAAACACAGGCTCTTTCATGACTTAATTGCAGAGATGAAGGAGTAGGGTGCAATTACCACCAAAAAGAATTGGGGGGAAAAAACCCAAAATGCAAATGAATTAATAATCCTTTCACCTGGAATTTTTACTCTGAGGATTTTATGCTACAAAAATAATGCCAAGGGCTGGGAATATGGCCTGCTTGCCTCAGATGCATGAAGCCCTGGATTCAATTCCTCAGCATCATATATACAGAAGCCAGAAGTGGTGCTGTGGCCCAAGTGGTAGAATTTCAGCTTTGAGCAAAAATAAGCCAGGGACAGTACTCAGGCCCTGAGTTCAAGCCCCAGTACTGGTGGTAGTAATAGTAGTAGTAGAAGTAATAATAATAATAATAATAATAATGCCATAAACAAATTGTGGAAATATTCATTGAAGCTTTGTTTACAAGAAAATAAAAACAATCCAGAGTCCAATAACAAAGATGAATTAAACAAATACTGGCATATCCACTGTCATCAGTACTAAGAAAATCGGTCTATAAATTCTACCTTGAGACCAGAAACTGCTGGGTAATCCTAGCTACTGAAGAGGCAGAGATCTGAGGATCCCAGTTTGAAGCCAGTCCGGACATAAAAAAGTCGGAGGACAATAGTCGAGAGAAAACATCAACCATGAGCATGAGGCCCTGAGTTCAAGTTCCAGAAAAAAAAGGATCTACTAGGGAATGCTTTAAAACTAATTAAGTGGGCTGGGGATATAGCCTAGTGGCAAGAGTGCCTGCCTCGGATACACGAGGCCCTAGGTTCGATTCCTCAGCACCACATATACAGAAAATGGCCAGAAGCGGCGCTGTGGCTCAAGTGGCAGAGTGCTAGCCTTGAGCGGGAAGAAGCCAGGAACAGTGCTCAGGCCCTGAGTCCAAGGCCCAGGACTGGCCAAAAAAAAAACACCAAAAAAACAACAACTAATTAAGTGAAACACAACAAGCTACAGAATAAGTATATAATAAAACCGTTGACGTAATTATTTTGAGAAGTCTTAAAGAACACACACCAGATTTTCCATGTTAAAATACTGGCGTCATATGAGGAATACAACTTACACTTATGAGTTTTTTTTTTTTTCCTTCTTTGCCAGTCGTGGGGCTTGAACTCAGGGCCTAGGTGCTGTCCCTGAGCTTGCTTTTTTTTTTTTTTTTGCGCCAGTCCTGGGCCTTGGACTCAGGGCCTGAGCACTGTCCCTGGCTTCTTTTTGCTCAAGGCTAGCACTCTGCCACTTGAGTCACAGCGCCACTTCTGGCCATTTTCTGTATATGTGGTGCTGGGGAATCGAACCCAGGGCTTCAAGTATACGAGGCAAGCGCTCTTGCCACTAGGCCATATCCCCAGCCCCAACCCTGAGCTTCTTTTGCTCAGGGCTTGGAGCACTCTACCGCTTAGGCCACAGCTCCACTTCCAGCTTTTTTTTTTTTTTGGGGGGGGGGTAGTATATTGGTTGCATCACAGATTTTCCTGGCCCAACTGGCTTTGAATGGTGAACATCAGATCTCAGCTTCCTGAATAGCTAGGGTTAGAGGCATGAGCCACCAGCCACACTTATTCTGAAGAGGTCAGTTTTCTTATCCATAGAATTAAGGGAGGGGTAAAAATTATGATGTTTAAGTTCTTTCATATACTTTTACAATTATTAGATATAAGACAAATATGAAAACAGCTTACAAGCAGATTTGCACATGAATGTTCATAGCAGCAGTATTCATAATCATCAACACTGTGAGGTGGCACATACCTGAAATACCACCACTCAGTGGACTGAAGAAGAAAGAGGATGAATGTAGCCTGGGCTAGTTAGAGAGAGACACTGTCTCTGAAGAAAAGTTGATGGGTATGAGGAGCAACAGAAAAAATGACAACTAGTGGATAAATGATTCTAAGAGGAACCAAATAATAATCACATTACAACTATATACACTGATGGATAAGGACTTTCCCCCACTCTTTTCCTTCCACTGTTCTTTATATTTATTTTGTTTTATTTTATGTCAGTTGTGGGGGCTTGAACTCTGGGCTTGGGTGCTGTCCCTGAGCTCTTCAGCTCAAAGCTAGCACTCTACCACTTGAGCCATAGCACCACATTTGGTCTTCTGGTGGTTAGTTGGAGCTAAGAGTCCCTCCGTCTTAACAGGCTGGCTTTGAACCTCGATCCTCAGATTTCAGACTCCTGAGTAGGTAGGATTACAGGCTTGAAACCACCAGTGCCCAGCTCTTCCTCCTTTTTTCTGAGCAAAATTTTGTTTTGTGCAGAAAAACTGAGGGTCAATACTAGAAAGTTCAAACCATAAGCCACATATAATTTTTCCTGGGCCTTGAACTCAGGGCCTGCATGCTCTCCCTGGCTTCTTTTTGCTCAAGGGCTAGCACTCTGCCACTTGAGCCACAGCGCCACTTCTGGCCATTTTGTATACATGGTGCTTCATGTATATGAGGCAAGCACTCTTGCCATGAGACCATATTCCCAGCCCAAGCCACATATAAATTTTTTATGGGTGGAGGTGGAAAGATGGTTAATTTTTGCAACCAGTTTGCTGAAAAAATACAAAGGGCTATTTGTACCTGTCCTCGCACCCTTTCTAACTTTACACTGCAGTTCAGGCTTAGGCCTGGACAGGAAGCAAGACTATCTCAAAAATAACCAGTGTGTAAAGGCAGACAGGAAGGGGAGATGGAAGCACAGATAAAGTATAAAATCATAACATTTTGTCTTAATTATCCTCTGATAACTAATGAATAAGAGGAATCACAAAGTAATGGTCACAGTATAGCTATATACTGATGGATAGGGGCTTTACCCTTCATTAAGTAAGGAAAGCCTGTTTTAACTATTCAAGCTCTACCTCAGCTGTTCTGCAATGTCTTGAAGGGGGGAAAAAATCCATTTATCTCTGCTTAGGTAAGAAAGTCAAAGAAGGATGGAGCCCTAACTCTCCACTGATCTATGTCTGGGAGACAACACAAACCTCCTTTCTTTACCCCACACCTTTTCTTCTATTTTCATTGGGCACTAGCCTTGTGCCTGATATCAGCACTAAAGATTTTCTATGTATGTCATCTCACCATACTCTTACAAGAAGTCTGCAATTCATTATCCCATTGTAGAGATAAACTAAGGCACAGAAGAGTTTAGATAAGGTACCCAAGGTCAAATGGCTAATAAAGGACCAAGTGAGAACATGAACCCACAGGACATGAATGCCTTGAGTATTAAGGCGCAAGCTCTTAATTACCTCACAATATTAATGGCAGCAGTTAGTAAGAGACTTTGATTCTGGTGACTCATGTAAGAGTCAATCCACTAATCACTGGTGAAGATTTCCTTCCAGACAAATGATGGAAGTTCTGTTTTCACTGGTAGCAGTGGCAGTTACCTTGTACCTGATGGCAGCAGTGAAATCATTGTCAAGGGACAGCTAAACTAGCAAATCAAAACATCCTGTCCTCAGAGATAGGAGTGTTGCCAATGCCTAACCTTCACAGCAATTCTCTAAGTTGAATACTGATAAAAAAAAAAAACCTCCTTTACTATTTTATTCTGTCTCTGAACAGGTAATATATAGCTACCCCAATTTTATGCTAACTATCTTCTCTTCTTCCCAAATCCCAGCAGGCATCTTGTCTCTGTCCAGCCTGGGGATGTGTAGGGCCAGAATGTTAGGGTGAGAGGTGTCCTTCACAGGACCACAGGGCTGTTACCCAAATGCTGACATCAAGCAAATAGGTCTCTTGAAACAATTAGTGTCTATAAAAAAAAAACATAAAACTCTTCAGCTTATCAAATATTATTCCATCAAACATTGTGATTTGAGTCTCACCACTGGTTGTGTCTCTACCTAAGAGCCCTGAGTTTTGCTCTAGATCCGTCACATTGCATTAGTGCCCTTCCTCCTCACCGCCTACAGAAATAACAGCCTTGAACACAGTAGCACAATCCATTTGTCCTGCTCTAATTACTTTTTGACATTACTCTTCCTGTAGCTAACTTCTCTCCTTCCCTCTCTCAGTACTGCCCTCTCTCCTTCCTTTCTGTTTACCTCAGGGTATCATTAAAGACTTATGAAAAAGAAAAATCTTAGGTTCTGTCAATATATATCCAGCTAACTTTCTATCACAAAATGGTTTCAAGGAATAGAATATTAGTTACAAGAAAAAGGGCCACAAAGTATCCAAGCTATTTCTAAAATCCTTAAGATGCCACAGAGAACATAGCTAGAGGGAAAAATCCTGGGACTGAAGTTCTAAGACCTGGGCAAGTTGTGATTCTGCTAGTTACTATCTGTGGGACCTGGAGCAAGTCTCTTAATCTGTCTGGGCATTAATATGTTCTTTGGACAAATGGGTATGACTGCATTGTTAGCCTCACACAAGACCTCCTGGGAAGATCAGTTCAGATAATTTGCATGAAAATGCAGTATACAGAACGTCATATTTTGATGAAGGCCCAGGGTTGTAATTCAGTGGTCAAGCACTTGCCTACCATGTGTAGGACCCTAGGTTTAATCCTCAACACTACTAATTTTTTTTAAAAGAATCTTCATTAAATCTAGTATTTTATTAATTACATCTACTGTGGTACTTATCTTCTGGCTGGATCAAGGAACCTTTTGATATTGGGCAGACATTATTCTGAATTTGTCTTAGCAAGTATTTGGGATAAGTTTAATAGTTTAATCCGTGGACTTTGAGTAGTTTACCCTCCATAATGTGGCTAGATCTCATCAAATCAGTTGAAGGTCTGAATACAACAAATATGAAAAGAAAAACACATGAACTAGTCTTCATTCAACAGGAAATTCTCTAGTACACTGCAACGAAACAGGATTGCAATTATAGTCCAAAGGCTCCCAACTTGCTAATGCTCCCTGCAGATTTGGGGTTTGTCAGTTTCTATAATCATGCAAACCAATTCCTTATAAGTTATCCATCCATTCATCCATCTGTCCATCAATCATATTGGTTCTATTTCTCTGGAAACTGCTAATATATGTAAGATCTAGTTTTGTTTAAGATTCACAATGATCACCCTATGTTCTAATAAGAAGGGGCAGTTGTCCCAATAAAATAACTGCAGACAGGGAAAAGATGGCAAGGGTAGGGATTGGGATACTGTTTGCCCATTCTGCTTTCAGTTAACAAGCCAGCAAACATCATCTGTGTTACAAGTGACAACTGAAATCAAAGCTGGCCAAAGAGGCCTCCATCTCCCAAATGATTCCCTTTTCCTATCTCATTTAGCCTATCAGGATCCATCCTTAATGCTGATTGTTCCTGCCACAAATGAAAGTGTTTACTGCTGTACTAGTCAATGAAGGGAGGTGCTGAATGATTAGCTACATTGAAATAGGTCAAATAGAAGCCGAGCTGTAATCCTAGCTACTCATGAAGCTGAGATCTGAATATCATGGCTCAAAGCTAGCAAACCACCCCAAGCAGCAAGTCCTGAAACTCTCATATCCAATTAAACACCAAAAAGCAGAAAGTGGAATTGTGGCTCAAGTGGTAGAATACTAGCCTTGAGCAAAATAGCTGAGGGATAACATCCAGGCCCTGAGTTCAACCCCCAGGACTTACCAAAGATAAGTCAAAGAGAAACCAGCTACAGAATGAGATACAATGTGTATAACTTTTAGAATTATCTTACAATTCTGATACTAGAATTCAAACGGTTTCAAAATGTTTCTTCATCTTGATCATTTTAAAATAAATCCACTTAAAACCATGATTGAAGAATAATTTCGTCTGTACCCCCAGTGGCTCATATCTGTAACCCTGACTACTTGGCAAGGTAAAAATGTTGGCATAGTAGGTAAAAGCAAGCACAGGGAGAAAAGTTATCAAGGAGGAATTAGACATGATAGTGTGGGCCTATAATCCTACTGACCAGGAAGCCTACAAGAGGAGGGTTGTACTCAAGGGTATAGAGGGTAGAAGTGAGACCATATCTCAAAATTAAGCTAAAACCAGGGCTGGAGGGGCTGGGGATATGGCCTAGTGGCAAGAGTGTTTGCCTCGTATACATGAGGCCCTGGGTTCAATTCCTCAGCACCACATATATACAGAAAACAGCCAGAAGTGGCGCTGTAGCTCAAGTGGCAGAGTGCTAGCCTTGTGCTCAGGCCCTGAGTCCAAGGCCCAGGACTGGCCAAAAAACAAACAAAAAAACAAACAAAAAAAAAAAAAAAACAGGGCTGGAGGCTTGGCTTAGTAGTATTTGCTTATCAAGTATAGGCCCTGAGTTCAACTCCATGAAGTACCTCAGTGAAAGGTAATACTGACCCTCATTTCAACCTGTGAGAAGTTAAGGTTCAATAAATGGAAGTCAAATGTTGAAAATGAACTATACAACTTGTGGATGAGGATGGGAGAGAAAAACTGGGAGAGAGCAAGGAAAAGGGTGATACTGTCCAAAAAGAAATGTACTGTTGGCTGGGAATGTGGCCTACTGGTAGTGTACTTGCCTAGCATGCATGAAGCCTGGGTTCTATTCCTCAGTACCACCTAAACAGAAAAGGCTGGAAGTGGTGCTGTGGTTCAAGTGATAGAGTGCTAGCCTTGAGCACAGAGAAACTCAGAGACAGCACCCAGGCCCTGAGTGAGTTCAAGCCCCAGCACTGGCAGCAAAAAAAAAAAAAAAGAAGAAGAAGAAAGAAGAAAGAAGAAGGAGAAGAAGAAGAAGAAGAAGAAGAAGAAGAAGAAGAAGAAGAAGAAGAAGAAGAAGAAGAAGAAGAAGAAGAAGAAGAAGAAGAAGAAGAAGAAAAGAGGAAGAAGGGAGGAGGGGGAGGAGAAATGTACTCCTATAATCCTAGCTACTCTAGCAGCTGAGTTCTGAGAAGCAGTTTGAAGCCAAAGGTGGATAAATCCTTGAGACTCTTGTCTCCAATTAACCAGCAAGAAGCCAGACGTAGAGATGTAGCTCAAGTGGTAGAACACCAGCCATAAGAGAAAGTCAGCTGGGCGCTGGTGGCCCACACCTGTAATCTTAGCTACTTAGGAGGCTGAGATCTGAGGATCTAGGTTTAAAGCCAGCAAAGGGCAGGAAAGCCCGTGAGATTCTTTAACTCCAATTAACTCTCTGAAGAGCTCAGAGATAGTGCCCAGGCCCAGAGTTCAAGCACCACAACTGACCAAAGGCAGGGGTAGGAAGCCAATCAAGAGCAAGAGATCCAGAGATCAAGCCTCAATATTGGCAACAAATAGGAGGAGAGGAGACCAAATGTTCAAGCAGGAAGAGCTAAAACCAAATTCAAATTTTTGATTGTTTTCTTTCTTTCTCAAGGTCATTTCCCAAACTTACTAAGATCTCATATCTCCACTTTCATGAGGTACTTTGTTTACTCTAACTTCTTCCACTTACTTGAACAATGGTATGGTTTCCTTCTGCTGTCTTCACATACCTTTCTGTGCATTTAACATGGAGTAAATACTACAATAAATACTATAACTATAGTTTCTTAGGCATTTCACTTGGAAGAATAAAAAATCATGTTGCTGAATTCTAAATGACTTGTACCAATTTTCCAACATAGTAATTTGCACAAGGTAAGAAAACCTGCAGTGATTGCAACATGGTAAAAAAGCTTTACGAATATTATGCAATACTAAAGTAGAAACCCATGCTTTCCATATTTTCATTCATGTAGCCAAAAGAGAAAGTAATGGAAACTGCACAATGACAGTTCTAGATCAAAATACATGCTCACATAGTTAGACATGATTTCTATTATGTAATATTGAACTAAGTTCTTCAAGTAATTATTTAGAATTTCCTTAATTTAGCCATTCCAATTCTTCCAATAATCTTTGTCTTAAAACAAAAGGAGGTTGCCTTTTGTAGAGCATGGGGTTCTGAGATTCGGATGGACATCTATAAGCTCCTATAGTTAGCAGTAAGTATTATTAATCGGTTTTTCAGCCCTATAAAAATATATTTCCCATGACCCAGAGAAGGAAATAAAGATTAATGGCATAATATAAATTGGAATAACAACAATAATAATTTCTACTTCTAGTATTCCTGCATTTTAGTATCTATTTCTTCTAAGATAGTTAAAGTTCCCATTTTTATGTGGACACAAGTATCTACAATAGTGATTAATTTTAAAAATTAATCTACATATTAGTCACCAAACCGCTACAAAGCAAAATCATTTTCAATGCAGCTTAAATTTCTGTAGTATAGCTTTAAAAGAAACGAAATCAATGTGTAATCCCATAGATTATGTCCAAAAATAGAATGATGAGCCAGCTGTCAGACATACACTGTAGGGAGAATGGGGCCAAGTATCCTCCTCCAGACCACTGTAACTCTTTGACATCTGTTCCTATAAACATTCCAATCCATTCCATTCCAGCACCTACTGATTGACTGCTCTTTGGGTTCAAACCAGAATTTGGAATTATGAAGATTTGAGAGATCTCATAAAATTTCCCTAAACTTGCAACAGGTTGTTCCTAATTGCTACCATAGAAGGGTATTACATGATTAGGAAGTACTGCTGCAACGCAAGCCCATAAAAAAAAAAAAAAAAAAAAAAAAAAGCCCTTTGCTTTTTTGTTGTTGTTTTGTGTTTTCCAGTCCTGGAGCTTGAACTCAGGGCCTGGCACTATCCCTGAGCTTCTTTTGCTCAAGGCTATCACTTTACCACTTGAGCCACAGTATCACCTTCTGGCCTTTTCTGTTTATGTGGTACTGAGGAATAAAACCCAGGGGTTCGTGTATGCTGGGCAAGCACTCTACCTCTAAGCCACATCCCTAGCCTCAGGCCTTTGCTTTTTGTTGTGATAGCATCTTCCAGTTATTTCATAAGAAATCTTTCCATTTAACCAAGGATACATCATCCACAAAAATAAGTAAACAAAGCTGAATGCCGGTGGCTCATGCCTGGAATCCTACCTACTCAAGAGGCTGAGATCTGAGGATCACAGTTTGAAGTCAGCCCAGGCAGAAAAGTCTGTGAGTCTCTTACTTCCAATTAACCACCAAAAAGCCAGAAGTGGAGGTATGGCTCAAATGGCATAGTACTAGCCTTGAGCAAAAAAGCTCAGAGACAGCACTCAAGCCCTGACACTTCAAGCCCCAGGACCAGTAGCAAGGAAAAAAAAAAAAAGTGGAAGATATTCAACCCCACTTCTGATTTAGATATACAGGTACAGTTATTGTGGGTAAGGAAGTGTTCTGTTCAAAAGAAAGTGGAAAGTAGTTTCCTGTCTAAAAAGAGTGAGTACAAGTCAGGAACTGGTGCCTCATGCTTATAATCCCAGCTACACAGGATGCTGAGATCAGAGGATTGCAGTTCAAAGCCAACCTAGGCAAAAATGTCCATGAGACTCTACCAAACAAGCCAGACACAAGGCTATGGCTTATGTAATAGAGTGCTAGTTTTGAGCAGAAAAGCTCAGGGAAAATTCTCTGGCTCTGAGTTCAAGCCTCAGGGCAGGCACAAAAATAAACAAACAAATAAAAATTCTAAACAAGAAAAAAAGTGAACACAGGTCAAGGAAATAAAGCCTATATAGTATATAGACCCTCAGCTACAATAATTCAAATACTGAGTACCTAGTATATACTACTGATATTTCTTGAGATTATAGGTTAAATATCCACACAATAAAAGTAAGATTTCTTTATAATATGATTTATTTATAAAAGACAGCCTAGTCATTTGTCTTCCTCATGTTCCAGACCCATCTGTCATCAGTGCTTACAGTACCTTGGATGTCGCAACATCACTGAGTTGGTTCATTCCAATATGACATGAGTTTATGAACATGAGTTTATGACCTTATCTAACCTATATCTATGCTTCTGGTGCCTATCATTGAATTCGCTATTGATTAGACCTCACAAAATGGTGGCTTTCATCATTATGATTACTATTCTTTAGACTTGTTGTCAGGTAGTTAGATGGGTCTGCTTCTGTTAACTGAACTCTTACTTGGTAGAGCAACATCACAGGAGTCTCAGAAACAGAGAGCCTACCATCAATCCCAGTTCTCAGTTCCTTTACTGTGATGAATTTTGCTGGTTTACATGGGTGATAGAGCTGTCTTTTCCACTGAACTGTGGTAACTTCCATTACAAGACAATCAGTCAAGAATAGCAAGACCTTAAAAGGCAGAAGATCACAAGGTAGGGAGGGGGGTGGATGAAGAGAATTAGGACATAGCTGTAGTGTTCTGTAAGTCAGAACATAGACTCAATGTGTCACAGAAAATTAAATCAGAGGTTGAGTGTATTTCCTATTCTCTTAAATAAACATTAGAAGGGCCTCTGGTACTGTCACTGGCCACACCGGAGCCATACTAGATCTTCAATGACATCAGTTCTAAACCCCAGGATCATTCTAAAATGGAAAGGCCAAATTCTATAAAGCTCCAATTGCCCCAGACAGGGGAAAAAAATAAAAAAGAGGATGTCAACTGCTAAATCCACTTTGATAGCTAGAGAAGGATTAAAGAAACTGCACATAGGGAGATGGCCAAATCTGAGCAATGAGATTAACTTCCACATGAACTGCATATACCTTAGAGAAGGCTGGGTTTTACTTTCGTTAAAGACTTCTGGCATTTATTTTCATGATAGCTAAATATTGAAGAAATTTACTTTTAGAATGAACTGGTAAAGGAACAGATAATATAGATATAGCAACTGGGGGGCAGGGAGGATCATAGGGATTGAACTCTAGGGCTAGGCATTGTCCAAGGCTATCACTCTACTACTTGAGCCACAGCTCCACTTCCAGTTTTTGGGGTGGTTAAATTGATGTAAGAGTCTCACAGACTTTCCTGCCTGGGCTAGCTTTGAACTGCGATCCTCAGATCTCAGCCTCCTGAGAAGTTAGCATTACACCAGTGCTTGGCAATACAGACTTCTTTCCTGAAATTGTTTTTGCGACATGGTGATAATCTCTTGATTTACTTTTCAATACCTACTGGAGTTTCTGGAATGAATTATGGTAATAATTCAGAAGACGATAATCTGGGTTGTAGTCATATTATCAGAATGAGTCCTTACTGCAAACACAATGTATTTTTAAAATCAAATAATAAAGTTCAGCATTAGTCTCCTTGAATTATGGAACTATATGTGATTTAAAACTTATTTTTCTTTTAAATCTTCTAATTTTCCACATTGAACATGTGTAATCTTGCAATTTAAAAAGCCAATGCCCTGAGCTGGGGGTTTTGTTCAGTCAGTGTCGAGTATTTGCTTAGTATGTCCATGGCCAGCAAAAAAGGTGGAGGCATAGCTCAAGTGGTTCAAGTAGAAGGTGTCCCTGGCAATTACCACCCCTCTCCCCCAAAAAGAGAATTCCAAAATTCCTTCAACTCACCATTTTCTCCTCTCCTTCTTTCCCTCACGTTTCTATCAAGTTTTTCCTTCTTCAATTTCCTTGGGATTTTTCTCCCCCGAGCAGATTTAGGTTTACAATAAAATGAACAAAATTTCACATCTTCCTCTAGCCTCTCATAGGTATACTGTCCTCCATAATAACCAACATTCTTCATTAAAGTAGTACGTTTGTTTACCATATCATTATTACTCAGTCCATAGTTTACATTAGGGCTCACTTTTGGCATTATACATTCAATGACACTTGACTGACAAATGCATACTGACACATGTCTACAGTTGAGAATTATCACAAGCAGTAACTGAACTGGCTAAAAAAATCCTGTGCACTGCATATTCATTCTTTCTCACTAACCTTTCATCTGCCTCCATAGTTTTGCCCTATCTAGAATGTCATACAATTAGAATACAGTATGTAGCCTTTTCAGGTTGGCTTCTTTCACTTAGAAATATGCCCTTAAGTTTTCTTTCTGTATCATTACTTGTTAGCACTGAACAATATTTCATTGTCTGGATATACCACGCTTTTATTTATTTACTCATCTACTGAAGGACATCATAGTTGCATCTGTATTTTTGGCAGTTATGTACTTTGGCAATTTGCTATAATCATCCACCTACAAGTTTTGGTGTGCACATGTTTTAAATTTATTTTGGCAAGTACCAAGCAGTGTAACTGCTGGATTATAATAGTTAATAGTATGCTTAGTGTCATAATAAACTGTCAAATTGACTTCCAAAGTGGTTATACTACTTTGCATCCCAACCAGTAGTGACTACGATGTCTGCTGCTCTGCTCTACATCCTCATCAGTATTTGGTATAATTTTTCTAAATTCTGGCCATTCCACTAGATGTGTAGTGGTGCCTGTGGGTTTCAACTCGGGACTGTGTGCTTATGAGGAAGATCCTCTACCTCCTGGGCCAGAACCCCAGCTTATCAGTCCTTTTAATATGCATTTCTCAGATAACATATGATGTGGGAAAATCTTTTCATATGCTTAGCTGCTGGCTGTATTTTCTTGGTGAAGTACATGTTAGGTCTTTAGTCAATTTTAAAAATCAGATTGTTTTTATTGTTGAGTTTTAAGGGTTCTCTGTATAATTTTCAATTATAACCCTTTATCAGATGTTATTTACAGTCTTTGGCTCCTTTTTTGAAAAATTCATATTATTCTTTTGGCAGTCTTTCGCAGAAGAGAAATCCTTAATTTAATTAAGTCCATCTTTCATGTATCTTGCCTTAATATTGTTATTTTATTTCTCAATAGTAATATTGCCAAACACAAGGCCACTTATGATTTTCTTCCGTACTATATGTTCTAAAAGTTGTTCTGTTTTTCATTCTACACTTAGATCTGTTACCCATTTTGAGTTCACTGTAAAGGGCATAAAAAAAAATCTATGTGTATGTTTAGATTGGGGGGTGGGGGGTGTTGGTCATGGGGCTTGTAATCTGGGCCTGGGTATTGTCCCTGAGCCCAGACACCTTTATAACTGATTTTATGTATATCCATATATATGCATACATATATTAGAAACACACATGTATACATATATATTCATATCATACACACATATGTATGCATACACACACTCGGGTATTATTCACTCATAAAGAAGAATGAAATTATGTTCGTTGCAGGGAAACATACAGATCTTAAAACATCATGTTAATGGGCTGGGAATATGGCCTAGTGGTAGAGTGCTTGCCTTGTATACCTGAACCCTGGGTTTGATTCCTTAGCACCACATATATAGGAAAAGCCAGAAGTGGCGCTGTGGCTCAAGTGGTAGAATGCTAGCCTTGAGCAAAAGGAAGCCAGGGACAGTGCTCGCGCCTTGACCGGCCAAGACCGGCAAAACAAAAACAAAAACAAGCAAGCAAAACATCATGTTAAGAGAGTAAGCCTGGTTAGAAGGACAAAGGTTGCAACATATATAACATCTATGTAAGCACAAATAGGATCATATGAATGCATATGTGATTGATCTGCCAAAATCATGATTTATATTGTGTGAGATACTGTGGTGATACTTTTGTAAACAACTAACATGCAGTTTAACAAAAAGAACATTAGGAAATTGAAACATGTCTTGACTTAGGCATGGGTACTAGAGGGAGGGGAATGGAAAAATGGAGAGGGGAAGGAGGGCAAATA
Source organism: Perognathus longimembris pacificus (assembly GCF_023159225.1). Classification (NCBI taxonomy): domain Eukaryota; kingdom Metazoa; phylum Chordata; class Mammalia; order Rodentia; family Heteromyidae; genus Perognathus; species Perognathus longimembris. The sequence goes on from NC_063161.1 coordinate 153,876,134, forward strand.
TAGCCATAAAAACTTAGGTACATGTGTGAAAAATGGAACAAGGAAATTTGATGAGACTGGTTTGGAAAGGAGAGGAAGAAGAGGGGAAAATGATAGAATCACTGCATATATAAATGGGGTCTTAAAATTAAATCCTCTGTACAACTAATTGATGCTATAAAAATCATGTAAACATAAAATAAAAAGAACTTGGTAGAGGCAGGCTGCATGAGATTACTGGCTCTGTTTTAAGAATCTTATCTCAGCCAAAATCTGAATTAGATCACTGCCTTTGTTTTAAGAATCTTAAAGAAGTTACTTAACCTTTTCACATCTCAATTTTTTATGTGTATAAAAGAAGATATGACAGCATTGGTATCATAACACCACTGTAAATATTCAAAGTAACCTTAAATGCACAGTGCTTGATAGGCAAGAATGAGGTGCTCAAACCCCAGTACTGGCCATTTTCCCAAACTCCCACTCCCCCCCCCAAAGAAAGAAAAACAAGCCAAAAAACTCAAAGTAACAATTTTACAAAGCAGCTACCATATAGATTGGCCCATACTGATTTCCTCTCTCTCCCAAAATATTGTCATTTTTACCCTTTATATAATTCATGGAATGACAAATAGATTCGTTTCTACCAAAAACCTGGATTAGTACTATAACAGAACTCATCATTTATCCTAATAATTTGTCCAAAATTGATCTTTACAATCAAATGATTACCATTTTTTCTTTGGAAAGCAATGTCAAGTACAAAGAAGATGAAAGCTAAGTCCAAATAATGAGAGAAGAAAAGAGAAACAAGAACAACTGAGGTGATTAACAAAGGAATCCAGAGCAAGAGTTGTTTTTCATTGAAAAGCCCCAACATAAAGACTAAAAACTAGCCTCAAACCTTTACTCTAGATGACTAAAAGTTGCCAAGGTATACCACTTAAACCTCACATTACACAGGAAAAAGAAAGCACTCCAGCTAGGTGCTGGTAGCTCATGCCTGTAATCCTCAGGAGGCTGAGATCTGAGGATCGTGGTTCAAAGCCAACCCAGGCAACAAAGCCCATGGGACTCTTATCTCCAATAAAACACTCAGAAAACTGGAAGTGGCTCTGTGACTCAAGTGGTGGAGAGCTAGCCTTGAACTGAAGAGCTTAGGGACGGTGCCCAGGCCCAGAGTTCGAGGGAGGGAGGGAGGGAGGGAGGGAGGGAGGGAGGGAGGGAGGGAGGGAGGGAGGGAGGGAGGGAGGGAGGGAAGACGGACTCCATTTCCATCTATACTGTTGGATTTTCAGGTTTTTAATGATGACATAACCTTTTATTACCAAGACCTAGGAATGTCCTCTCCTACACTGTCTCGTTAGTCTAGTGCTCCAGTCCAGCTCTAAGTAGAGAAATTATTTTCTTAAATTAAGGTATAACAGAGTTTCAGTCCCAACCTCAGTACTATCTGGCTTAGTAACTAACTCATGCCCTCTCTTTGACTCTCAACATCTCTTCTGCAAGATAAGGATAAGACCCTTCTGCCCACAAAAAAGCTATGAAAATTATGTTAAATGTGCTTAGTGGGCAGAGGATATATAGCTCAATTTTAGAGTACTTACCTGGCATGCAAAGAAGTCCCAGGTTAAATTGCCAAATACACACACTGTGAGCACACATGCACAAGGCTCACGCCTGTAATTCTAGGTACTCCAGAGGCTGAATTCTGAGGGTAGGAAAGTTTGTGAGACTCTCTCTTGTCTCCAATTAACCATCAGAAAACCAGAAGTGGACTCTAGGCTTGAGGGAAAAAGCTCAAAGACAGCTCTCATGCACATAATTCAAGCCCCATAACCAACAACAAAGCCTAACCGAATCCACAACTATGCTGTGCTTACAGTGGATAGTATTAGGCATAAACTTCCTTTCCTTTTCCCTTTGATATAGCCTTTTGCTCTAGGAAAAAGAAAAGGATCCTTTCTATAAAACGAATACAATCAGCAACAGGACCAGTTAAGAAATGTCAGGGATAGACTCAGTGGATTCAGACATAAGATACAGCCTTTCTCATATCTCAGCACAGACTCTAAGTCATATTTCAATAGTCTGCTTTTGAGAGGCCATGCTCTCTCTCTCTCTCTGAAGCCAGTTCTTATACCCAGCTACTATTTTAAGTCAGCAAGACTAACATAGGGCTAGGCTGAGTAATGACATATGAGAAAACTTCGGGGATCTGTGGGTCAGCAGCATAACTAATGAGTGCTGTCAATTGTACTCTGCCCACAATATGGACAGATAATTCCAGGTGGTCAACAGTTCTTTGAAAAGTGCTGAAGCAACAGGGGAAGATTATTTCTGCCCCTTTCTGTCTGCAGACTCTGCTTTGGGAAGTGTTTATTTTATGTAATCATTATTAAAGGTCATTCTAGCTTTTCCCCTTTGGTACCATTAAAGATCAGCAGCACTACAGAAGCTATTTAATGTCGTAGAATAAACAAAGGCTCTAGAACCAAGTCCCAGCTTTGCAACTTTGTTGTCACATGACACTAGACAAGACATTGTCCAGTTAGACTTCTCAGAGCCTCAGTTTTCTCACCTCTGGTGCTTTTGAAAATTCAAGCTACTACTTTACAAGACTCTATAGTTAATGTGGAGCAATTTTTTTTAATTAAAGAAAAAATAGGGGGTATGGGGGACAAGGTAACAAACAGTACAAGAAATGTATCCAATGCCTAACGTATGAAACTGTAATCTCTCTGTACATCAGTTTTATAATAAAAACTTTAAAAAAAAAGAAAAAATATTAGATAACATTATATGCTTCACTACATGAAAATATTGGATTCCACTGAAACATAAGATACAACTATGTAGTATAGGTTACTTTCTGTATTTTTTAGTTTTCAAAAACTATGAAAAAAAATGCTGGCCATCTGTAGGCAAATAACCCTACTAGAGTCAGTATAGCTAAGCTACAATTTTATTAATAAACAATCGGAAAGTTTCTGTGCCTATTTCAGCGTATCAGTAGTATGCCCGTATCATATAAATGGAAGTCATCTCTAGTGTCAGGGTGTCTGCAAGGAACAAATACAAATAACTTTTGCTTACAGAACAAGTTTCCCTCTTGCTTAAAACCTTACAATGTGATACTGGTTGGGGAGAAGTAAACTTATGAAAATTATCAGTTTTCTTATATTGCCTGTAAGGCCCTTTCCTCCAACATTATCTGCTTACCTACATTCACTTCACTTAGACATACTTCCCTTTCTTTTTCAGGTACAAGTTCCATCCTACCTTAGAGCTCTTGCACTGCTCATTCCTATGCCCAGATCATACTTCTACTAGTTCTAAGAATGCTGGACTTCAGGCTAGGCATGTGGCTTAGTGGTAGAGTGCTTGCCTAGCATGCATGAAGCCCTGGGTTCGATTCCTCAGCACCACATAAACAGAAAAAGCCGGAAGTGTCACTGTGGCTCAAGTGGTAGAGTGCTAGGCTTGAGCAGGCTCAGGCCCTGAGTTCAAGTCCCAGGACTGCCCTCCTCCCCCCCCAAAAGAATGTTGGAGTTCTTCTTGTCATCATTTGGCTATTAATGGTTACCTGAGTTCCCTGGAGAGGCATTCCTGATACCTTTTCATTAAACTCTCCCACCTGCTCCTCCACATTCTGCCTCATCATTATGTTGGTCTACTTTACTTTTTGCACAGCATTGCATCTTGTTTTACAACATAGTACTTTGTTATTTTTCATCAGTATCCCCACTGAAGAAGGCTATTGATATCCTAACACACAATGAAGCAATATATGGTTTGCAGGCACTGAGAGTGCCTGCACTAGTCCATGTACTAGGCCCCTAGGTTTGATGGAGGAGATGGAGGGAAGAAGAGAGAGAGGGAGGGAAAAATTTGGTTTGGAACCAGTAACTGAGTTAAATCTTTCAGACCCACTGATCTTTCACCCTCACTATGAAGTAAGTTAAGTAAGTTTTCCTCTAGCATAATGGCTTTGGAGTCCAAAAGAAACAAGGTCTCAGATCCCCATTATATGTGAGGGCTTTGGCAAATTCCCTCACTTAGCAAGTGAAGATAATAGTACTAATGATGATGGCAAATTTTTATTCTTTTTTGTAGTGCTGGGGATCAAACCCTGGTTCTTACACATACTGAGCTCCATTTCCAGCCCATTGGGCTGTTTTGCAATTTAAAGAAGCTAAAGGCATATAAAACACAGGAAACATATAAGAAATATTGTAATTCATTTTTCCCAACTAATATTTATTGGTATATACTATGTAAATGGCCTTATGCCTATGTAAAAGGCTTAAGATATCATGTAAGAGGAACTAACTGGCCATGGTCCCTGCCCAGGTACAGATCACAGTGTAATAGCAAAGATTAAGCCACAAAGATACTGGAATTGTCTGGCCAGGAATTTGGCCTAGTGGTACAGTGCTTGCCTAGCATGCATGAAGCTCTGGGTTTGATTCCTCGGTACCACATATACAGGAAAAGCAGGAAGAAGCAGTGTCTCAAGTGGTAGAATGTTATCCTTGGGCAAAAAGAGCTAAACGACAGTGCCCAGGCCTGAGCTCAAGCCCCAGGACTGCAAAAAAGAAACTGAATTGTCTACAACATATATGAACCTTGAAGATACTAAGCTAAGGAAATAAGCCAATCACAGAGACAAATATTGTATGGTTCCATTATGTAAGTAAGCTATGTAGTCAAACTCAGGGAGAATAGAAAGAAAATTTCAGTTTTGCAAGAATTCAATGGATGGACAGTGGGGATAGTGCACAAAAATGTGGATGTATTTAGTCACAGAAGTACATATTATTATATGGTTAAACGGTAGCTGTTTTATATGCCACAACTTAAAGAAAAAAAAAAAAGATCAGTGACAGAGAGAGCACACATGCTCACAAAACTCCCTCTTCACTGGCTTTGAACATTCTGACATATCAACTAAGACAGAAGAAAAACATCTGGAGCAAACCTCATACAAAAGATGCTATATAATATAGTAAACGCCTAAGGAAGGGATTACAGAAATTTACAAGTTTAAGGTACAGAAAGTAAACCAAAGTATCTGTATGGCTAAATACTGATTTAGTCCTATAAACTCCTAAATAGATATAGATTATCTGAGCCAAGGTCTCATAATGCAATTTGTTTGTTTCAATTTTTTTTAAAGTGTCAACTTGTATTAAGCAAACAAAGTAAACCGCCATGTACTGAACCAGAATGTCACAAGTGACAATCCTATAATGACCTCATTTTCCAGTGCCCCCAGAAAAATAGGAAATAAACCCCAAGGACCTAGTTCAGCCAGACTGAAGAGACATAAGACTGTGGCTGTCTTACATGATTAAAGGCTATGTCGCAGCTCAGTGGGGTCTATGCTTTCACCGCCTGCCCTCACTAGCCCCCCGCTCTCACCCCAACAATCCCCTCTGTGACTAAGGACTGGAATAAGAATGATCACCTCAACCTCACAAAGGCTCCTAGTTTGCTCAAAGACTTCAGAATCTAAAACTTAACTTCTCTCCTGTCTACTCATCCATCCAATCATCCCTGGGTACAATTTACATAATCATAAAAAAAACACCAAAAAACCTATCCAAACTTAAAATCAGACATTACCTTTACTGGTAAAAATCAAAACCAAGAGGTGGTCTGGATATGAAGCCTGGTTAAGATCACAAAAAATTCTTAAAAATCAAATAACTAGTTAAGAGACCAATTCATCAACAATAGGATAATCTATGGTTCTGGCAGTCATCTGTCTTCCTGCATTTTGCAAAGACTACAATTTCACTTGACTCAAGTACATAGGTGTAAGCAACCTATGGGTAGGTAATAACACTAAACAAAAGCAACACCTTCAAAGTCTCTCTCAGTGACTAGAAGCAGCTAGACACTCAAACTGCCAGTTCTGAATTACAGCCTCTGAATGGTGAGGGCTTCACATTTCACCGATCGGGGCACAGCCCAATCAGAAGACAAGCCCCTGCATTGCCAGGGACCAGCAAATCCGCTTTCTTCCAGTGTGCACATGACTAAATGTGCTTCTGTCCATCATCTGGGTCATATATAGTTCAATGCGAGCTGAGCAGACAGGGCTGCAAGGAAATCTGGCGCGGTTCAATACCTTGTCTAGCCCAGGTTCCAGATTCTGATTTTTTTTTTTTTTAACTGACAAACTCATTTCTCTACTGGGACAGGATGCTGTGCTGACTTGAAGTTCCATTTCTACAGCAAGAATCCTGGAAGCACAGAAGTTGTCCTCTAGCCACAGCAACTCGAACTTTTTTGATTGTTGTTGCTGCTTTCTCCAATCACCCCCATCCCCTTTTGACAAAGATCCAACTGTAAAAAGTCTTACGTAACAGTTCAGGACTACTTCGGTTCTTTTACTGGGTAAGCACTTTCAATTTTTTTTTAAACTAAAAACCATTTTAAAATTGCATCTGTTGAGAGGCTTGACTAAAATCTTTTAAGTAATTTGTATAGTGAAATACTGTCACTAGATTTTTTTTAGTCTCATTTCTGCACGTGCTCCTTTGTTCTCAGAACAGAAGCTTTTATACACTCCCCATAACGCAGCTGGAGAGTTATGAAGTCAGTTATTATAAGGAACACAAAGGTTGCTTTGCATTCCTTGCCTTTAGATAATTAAATTTGTATTTGTTTTCTTAAAATGGAGTATTTTTAAAAGGAAGAAATTCACAAAAGAATAAACTGTCAGAGAATCTAGCAAAGTTTGAAGTTTTTTTTACCACCTTTTCTGTGTGTAGTTTTGTGTGGCCAAACACTTGTGCCGCCTGGGGCGGTGGGGGTAGAGGCAAGCATAGACAGAGGAACTAAGCCAGACATGGACAAAGGCATGAGCCAAAACCAGACAGTCCTGGCCGTTCGATAGGCCAGCAGTGGGTGAGACAGGTCAGCCAGCTGCAAGGACAGGAGGGGGGAAAGGGGCATGGATGTGTGAGGTGCTCATGCGTGCGATCGTGACTAGATTCTGAAACTGCCAGCCATTTTCCCAGCTATGCTTTGTACAATCTAAAGGAATGTATCGTCTCTGAAGCAGTCTTGCCAGAGCCCACGGAAAGAAAGTGTGATAAATACAGCATGGGGAATCAGAAAATACTGAGAACTGGAGTGGGCAAGAGGGAATGCAGGGGTGTGGAAATTTTTTAGTGATCTGGAATGTGTTGAGTGACAGGAAGTGCCCCGAGGCGCGCCCCCCCTAACCAACTCTTCTCAGTCGCGCCTGCTTTTGTCTAACTCTTGTAATCTACACAGTACTGCTTACAAAGCTGTCTGAGTTTAAGACAAAAAGAAACATAAAAGGCTCTCCATTTCATAGTACCTGTGATATGGAAGGAATGTAAAGGCAAGGGCCTTCAAAACTGTGGAGAATTTTTCAGGTATACAGAAGATAATTTTCCATAGACAAATGAAAATCACGAATTACAGTCCAATTTCAAGTCTGTTTTATTTTTTACATACTGGTTCTGCTATACTTATTAATGCCTATGTTGGGTCCTAATTTTAGGTAAACTGTTTTTTCTTAGTTAATACATTGCATTTGAAGTTGTTTCTGTTTTCTTTGTATACTGTTGGACTTTAGGGAAAACTGCAAAGTAGTAAGTAGAGTGTACTTTTTTTTATAAAGGAATTTTCCCCTTTATTAATTGGAAAGTATTTTGCAAGATTTATTTCTTGGAAAAAGCAGTTCTCTTACTTTTTGCTTGTATGCTATAAAAGTAACTATATGCTATTTTAATTGTAAGGCAGAAAACTTTGGAGAAAAAAATAAGTCTTCTAAGTAAGAAAACAACAAAGCATTTCTCCAAACTTCGATATTACCAACAGAAGCACTATAAATTCGCAGAAAAGTATCCAAATAAATTAAATACCTAACCTTAGTTTTGGGAATAGAAGATAGAAAATTAAGTACGAACAAAATTGTACTTTGGAATCTTTCTAGCCCCTACCACAAAGGATGTTAGTGGTAAGCCTAGGAGTTAAATCTTTCCTGGTGTGTCTCTGAGCAGTCATGCCGAGCAGACGTTATTCACATGACGATTCGAAAAGTCCATTCATATATCTCACTACCTGGATTTGAATAGAAACCAGACAGCAATTCTTTAGTTCCAGCCACCATTCGCCCCACTGGACAATAGCGATTTGTTAGCACAGAGTCACAGGCTGTGGGACACAAAGCTTGAAGCTGCAGAAAGATGGGGGATTCGGAGAACAGGAAATTACAGGCTTGATGCACTACTGGCAGTTCTGAGAATACAAAAAAAAAAAAAAAAGGCAACATAGAGATGCCATGTTTAAGGGCTACTTCTAGCTTTTTAAACCACCTTCAATGTCATAAAAGCTCTATTGTTAGAGTACATAAAGTCACGAGTCCTGTGTGCTCTCTTCTCGCTACAGGAAACTTCATCCAATACTTGGCACGGATTGTTGATTAGCTATAGAACATTTTATAAATAAATTATCAGGGAAAAGTACATTTAGTGACACAATGACATTAAATACAACTAGCATCTTTAAAATTTTTTGTAAGACTAATCAAATAAAATCAAGTATACTAAAACTCTACAGATATTAATTTTTCCCAAAATGTCACACAAATTTCCATCAAAGTTTCTTTAGAAGATATATGTCCGTTTAAAAATTAGCCTTGTGGGGCGCAGGTGGCTCATACCTGTAATCCTAGCTTCTCGGGATGCTGAAAGGACTGTGGTTTGAAGCCAGCCCAAAAAGTCTGTGAAAATTCTTACCTCCAATTAACCACCAAAAATCCAGAAGTGGAACTGTGATTCAAGTGGAGAGCATTACCCTTGAGGGGGAAAAAAAAAACACCTCAGGGACTGTGCCCAAGCCCTGAGGTTCAACCCAGCACTAGCTCTCACACACACATACATTAAAAAAAGAAAAAAAAAGAAGAAGAAGAAAACGGGCTGGGAAGGTGGCTTAGTGGTACAGTGCTTGCCTAGCATGCATGAAGCCCTCAGTTTGATTCCTCAGTACCACATAAACAGAAAAGGCCAGAAGTGGCGGTATGGCTCAAGTGGTCCTGAGCACAGAGAGGCTCAGGGACAGAGCCCAGGCCCAGAGTTTAAGCCCCAGGAGTGGCAATTTAATTTTTTTAAAAAAATTGAAAAATTGAAGAAAGAAAGAAAACATGAAAGAAAAAACAAGCCACCACCAACAAACTACTCTCATACAACAAACCTTCAAGTTTTGACAAGACAAAAAAAAATTACATCAAAGCCTCAAGCACTTATTTCAGGAAAGATTACTATGTTCTCTTTTACTAATTATCAAATTATTATAGCATGCTGTCTAAATTTAGAAATTGCTTTTACTGGGCTGGAGATATAGCCTAGTGGCAAGAGTGCCTGCCTCGGATACGCGAGGCCCTAGGTTCGATTCCCCAGCACCACATATACAGAAAACGGCCAGAAGCGGCGCTGTGGCTCAAGTGGCAGAGTGCTAGCCTTGAGCGGGAAGAAGCCAGGGACAGTGCTCAGGCCCTGAGTCCAAGGCCCAGGACTGGCCAAAAAAAAAAAAAAAAAAAAAAAAAAAAAAGAAAAGAAATTGCTTTTACTGTCTTCAGATTTGAAAAATAAAATTAATGGATAGTCAAAGTGAAAGTGAAAAGTAAGTAATTCACCAATCTCAATTAATTAGCAAAAGAAAAAAGTACATGTTGCAAGCTGGTGTCCATTCCCAAAAGAGAAGATCCAGCACAAGGAAACTGACTTGATTTCCTTCTGCCTTGCTATGATCTACGAGCAAAATCAAGTCAAAGTATAATCATATCTAAGATCATGAATGATCAAAAGAACACCAAGTGGGCTGGGGATACGGCCTAGTGGCAAGAGCGCTTGCCTCGTATACATGAGGCCCTGGGTTCGATTCCCCAGCACCATATATACAGAAAACGGCCAGAAGAGGCACTGTGGTTCAAGTGGCGGAGTGCTAGCTTTGAGCAAAAAGAAGCCAGGGACAGTGCTCAGGCCCTGAGTCCAAGCACCAAGACTGGCCCCCCCCCCTCAAAAAAAAAGAACATCAAGTGTTCTACTATATCCTGACTCGTGAAAATGTAACTTTAAATTGAGCATATGTCAGGCTTAATGCTGCTACCAGTAACTGGGCTTCCCCAACTTGCTATTGTTACTCATTAGATATGTTACTATCTCAAACTATGTTGTCCAATACAGCAGCCATTAGCCACATGTGGCTCTTTTGATTTAAACTAATCAAAATCAAATAAAATAGAAAGTACATTTCTTAGTCCTTCTAGCCTCAGCTAATTACTATCATATTGGAAAACCCAGATGTAAGATTTCCTACCACTTCAGAAAGTCCTACTAGACAGTGCTGATATAAACCATGTTTATATCCAGCCAATCTATCTCCAGATGAACATGGGGAGGAAAAAAAACAACTCTAAATAAAAACTACAGTGACAAGAATGACAAAATACATAGTGATGTGATACTCTGCACCTAAAAAAGCATTTGAAACCAACTGTGAGAAACTAAGTCCATATTGATTTTCTTTTTTGTTCTGCAATGAAAAACATTAAAACAACACTGGCAGACAGGTATCTGTGGCCAGAGTAAATAAAATACTACAAAATGGTATTCAGTTAGTACCCAAAGTTCTCCCAAATATATGAGGGAACTAATTCTACAGTCTTTCTTACAGTATCATTGTTGCAGACAACATTAAGTCACAAAGAGCATGGGGTTTCAAGTTAGTCAGACCTAGGTGAACTTACTTTTAGTAGCTAGATGTTACACGGCAAATTAATTTATCTGTCTGAAACTTATCTGCAAAACAGGTAATAGCCATACTGCAAAATGTATGCAAGGATTCACAACAAAGCATGTGAAGCAAGCAGCAAGTAAGACACCAGGCACAAAGGGCACTGAATTTTTTTTTAAGGTAGCTATTATTATTGCATTTTCCTCCTTACAATGGGACACCTTGTAAACAGATTGCTACTATTCAAAACATAAGGCAAGCTTTCATAAACAATTTATCCTAAAATGTTAATTCTAGCCATGTCAGAAGTTCAACTAAATAAAACACAAATTATAATTTAGACACCAGATATATTTTCACAGCTATTGTGTTACCATGCTGACCTATGAACCCTGGCTTTGCAGAAAATTCTCATGTTGTATTTGGCTGGGAAGAGCAGAAAGGTCCTTGTGAACTACAGCCTTGTATTTAAGGATCTGGGCTTAGGTGTCCATAGCCAAAAAGCAAACTTTAACTTGTCAAGGGATATATGTGTATTGCTAGGTGAACCAAAAAGGATGAGATCCAAATACTTGAAATCTAGTGCCTGTTTAGGAAAAATGGAAAAGGCTACTTTAGGAATGTAACTGTTGTTATGACGGAAACACACTGGATAACATTAAATGGAAATTCTTAAAGAAATACTGAATTGGAGGGTAATTTTTAAAAAACAACAACATTTAAACAGTCTAGACTATATTAATAGTAGGACTGAAGTAGCAAATACCCAATGTCTTATGGTCCTTAATTTCTGTGAACTTGGTTAGTGGTAAAGGCTACATGCAAGAAGTGGTACTTACTCTCAAGGCTTTAGTGGTTTTTAAAAAATAGCCAAGCAATTTTTCTTATGAATGCAAAAAATGCAAATCTCAATCCTCAAATCCACCAGCAAATGAATTTGAATGATTCTGATTTAAGATTAAGATGCCATTCTCAACTAGTCCTACCCCTGCCTGGTGCAAGAAACATGTCTTGGGGTCAAGTGGACCTAAGTTAGTTCTGATTTAAGATTAAGATGCCATTCTCAACTAGTCCTACCCCTGCCTGGTGCAAGAAACATGTCTTGGGGTCAAGTGGACCTAAGTTAGAATCTGGACTCTACCATTTATTTACTTTGGGATCTTGAATAAGTCCCTTTCTCTTTGTCACTATGTCATCATGAAAATGAAGTAACAATGCCTCATGCCAGCTTGATTTAAGTATCAAGGATCGTGAATTCTGGGCATTTAAATACACTCGAGAATTGTCAATCTATGCTAATTTATAAGGGTCTGAGGTCTAGTCTGAGATCTTTAACAGAAGCAGAGAATAGATATAGAAGGAATTCAGGCTGATTCACAGCACCAGCCATTCTGTTTAAAACTTAAGTTAAACATATAAATATAAAAACTGTCAATATTACACCAAGATTTTAAAAACTTAGTGTAGTTAATTATATTTAATTTTAATAATATAAGGCATAACAATGCCAACAAGTTTAATACCATTCACACACACACATATACACAGAAATTTTTTGTTTTGTTTGAGACATAATCTAACATGTATTGAGGCTGGCCTATGTAGTCTAGACTAGCATCAAATTCTCAAGGCTACTACTACCTTACCGACATGCTAGGATACTTTTCTGAAATTAATAAATGATATTTTTTAGGAGTTCTTTTGGAGTAAGATTTCTACTAATTCCTCTTGGTGATGAAAACAAAACATAGAGCAGGTGCCAGTGCAAGGTTCATGCCTATAAAGTTTAGATGTGAGGACTGTCATGAGACTCTTATCTCCAATTAACTACCAAAAAGCTGGAAATGGAGCTGTGGCTCAAGCGGCTAGTCCTAAGCAAAAAAAAGCTCAGAGGCAATGACCAGGCTCAGAGTTCAAGCCCCAAGACCAGAACAGGGAAAAAAAAAAAAAAGTTTAGAATATTGTCTATGAATATGAAATTAAAATATACTACAAGAAGCATGAGAAAAAAAAAGATATAGATCTAATTCTAAGCTATAACAAAGAATTCCTGGGCAAGGTATTTCGATACTACATCTGTGGAATTGTTTTAAGGATTCAGGAGGATATAGAAATAGCCAGATGCCACTAGGTACCTCAAGCCTGTAATCCTAGCTACTCAAGAGACTGAGATCTGAGGATTGTGGCTCAACACCAGCTTGGGCAGAAAAGTCTGAGGTTTTTTTCTCCAATTAAACACCAGAAAACTGGAGTGCACTGTGGCTGAAAGTGGTAGAGCCCAGGCTCTGAGTTCAAGCCCCACAACAAACAAAAAGAAATCTGGTGCCAGTGACAACACCCATCCTTGAGTTCAAGCCCCAGCACGCAAAAGAAAAACAAATAGTAGATGTTGGACATGCCAAGAAGATGAAAATGATGTAAGGTAGATTTTCTAAAATAGCAAAACTATAAGAGGTTAAAGATCCCCCAAAATGGGCTAGTTTAAATATAACTTTTATCTTAGTTCTGCCACTATCTAATTAGGTGACTTTCACTAAGTTACATTCATCTGCGTTGCTGTTACCAATGGTAGACTAAAGAACACATTCATACATATTTGGTAAGAGTCTAAAGGACAGTACTTACAGGTAAATACTATGGGTCTTCTAGAGAGTATTCTGTTCTCCCATATCTAGCCATCATAAAATGTTTTACACTTACATGTAGGCGGACAGCTAGATAACATAGCATAAATCATAAACATTAGGTTTGACAGCAATGGTTTCTATCAAGGTCATTAACACTGATAAAACACAGAAGATTTCTGGAGGGACGTTTCCATACATGGTTCTGGGTCTTTATTAAAAGTTAACCATGCCGGGCACTGGTGGCTTACACCTGTAATCAATCCTAGCTACTCAAGAGGTTGCTATATGATGATCCTGGTTCAAAACCACCACAGGCAGGAAAATCCCTGAGACTCTTTATTCTAAAAACCAGAAGTGATAGGGTGCTAGGCCTCAAGCAAAAAAGTTCAGGGACAGCACACCGGCCCTGAGTTCAAGCCCTAGGAACTACAAACAAACAAACCAGCAAATAAATAAATAAATGAGACTCCAACCTGGGTGCTGGTGGCTCCTGCCTGTAATCCTAGCTACTCAGGAGACTGAGACCTGAGCATCACAATTCAAAGCCAATTCAGGCAAGAAAATCTGCGAAACTCTTATCTCCAGTTAACCACCAGAAAACTGGAAATAGAGATGTGGCTCAAGTAGTAGAGCACTACTCTTGAGCACAAAAGCTCAGGGACAGTGGCCAGACCCTGAGTTCAAGCCCAGAACAGACAGAGACACAGAAAAAGATAGACAGACAGAGACACATACACATACACGTACACACACACACACACACACACACACACACACACACACACGGTAGGGAACTGACTTCTGAAACTTTGAGAATAATTATTGAGAATGAGTTCAGAAACTTTTGAGGATAATCCAATCATTTGAGGGCAGTATCCTGCTATTTGTTCAGGCTAAGAACTCAGGAAAACATATACCTTCAGCTCCATTTGATTCAAGCAAAGAAATACCCTAAACTACAGGATTTTAATAGACTTTCAGTGGAATTACCAACCAATTAGGAAAGTGAAATACTTTCAAACCCACAGGCTTTGTTTTGCAATGACTGTCTGTGAAACCTATGGCTATCAACTATCTCATATAAAAACTGACTTTCCTTTTGATAGATGTTTAAAAACTGGAAATTTTTGAAGGGGGTAAAAATAAGGGTGTCTGGGCAGGAGTGGATTATGATACATTGGAATATTAAAGGTAATAGATCTTTCCTTCACCTCCATCCCTCTTACACTTACTATTTTACTTAATGACACAGAATAGGGTCACTATGATTACACGGTACACTATTTAACCCATAACTAAGCTAGATTTTGGCACCCAAGAAGAGGCTCAAGTCATAAATGGATTTCTGTGGCAATTCATTTTATAAATTAAAATCAATCATGTCGACAATGTACATAAATAATAACCAATTATCTTCTAGTTGAAATTTATTCCTTGCTGTCACAGGACTATACAACAAAGTTGTTGTTATCCATAAAGTGAACTATAGACATATATTGTGGCATATTATCTCTACAGAATCTAAAACTCCCAAGATCTAAAAGCTGCAATACAGAAATTCCCATTCTAGCCAAGTACCAATAATCACATCAATAATCCTCACTACTGGGAGGATCACACTTAGAAGTCATCCTGGGCATATAGGTTACTTTTTTTTCAAAGAACAAAGAAAGTTCAAGAGAGTCCATCTCAAGGGAAGATAGAGAGTGATGGTTGCCCATCTGGGACAGGAAGAATAGGCAGATCATAATTTAGGAACTAGCTCAAGCAAAAAGCAAGACTCTATCTCAAAAAATAACCAGCAGAGGACAGGAGCCAGTGGCTCACACCTGTAATCCTCTAGCTACTGAGAAGGCTGAGATCTGAGGATCAAGATTTAAAGCCATCTCCGGTAAATATGTGAAACTAACTACCAAAAAGCTGAAAGTAGAGATGTGTAAAGCATCAGCCTTGGGTGAAAAAGCTAGTAAGCAAGAGTGCCCAGGCTTTGAGTTCAAGCCTCAGTACCAACTGAAAAAGGAAAAAAACCCAAAACATAACTAACAAGCACAAGAATGGCTTGATGGTAGAGTGCTTGCTTAGTAAACAGGAGTCCCTGAGTTCAAACCCCAGTACAACCAAAAGGAAGAAAGGAGTATAAAAGATATCCTCATTCTCTAGGTAGAAAACTTCTTTTTCACTACATATGGTGGCACACACCCATCTATAAAACTAGTATCCAGAAGGCTGAAGATGTACCATCTTGAGTTCAAGGTCAACCTTAGCTACACAGCAAAACTAATCTCCCTCACACTCCTTCCAAAAAAATGTGGCTTTTGCTCTTTGTTTACTATATATCAGAATCTAGAGGAAAAGAGACAGGTCTTGCAAATGTACTCAGGGAAAGTAGAAAGTTACATTCAAAGAGAGGACCTCAATCTGGTAACCTATTATTATAACCTAGATATTGGCAGACTTGCCTCCATTTGACTGTCAAACACCATTACTTTCTACCAGGCTCATTTCTCTGTATTCCTGTAATACTAGACCTGAAACAATTCCTTCTAGGTAATCATTTAAGAATTTCAAATATAGGCCATTCATTCAGTAGCTATCTATTGAATGTTTTGTATGTATCCAAAGCTCTGTTCTAGACACAAGATAGACTGAAGTAAACATGATGCTTGTTCTTGGGCACTGTAGTTACAAAAACTTGAATCTATTCTCACTGTGCGATCCTAGATAGGTTGGCCTCTCTGGGGGAAAATAACATGGGGCTGTTTTGAGAATTATATGTTTGCTTCTAACACAATGTCTAGACACCACGGATTTCATCTTACAGTAAAGTAGAAGCTAGAGTTTTACAAACTGAAGATTTCCACGCTACATTCATTGGCCACATATATAAGAACCAATCTAGTTTTTAAATGCATTTGAAAAGCATAAGTATATCTAAAATATTTGCTTCAGGAACAAAAAGATAAACCAAGTAAGAACCCTGTGAGAAAATTACTGTGAAGCTGCAGTATAACTAATGAAACCCATTGCTGCAAACACAGATTTGAAAGGGTATAGCCCACTGATCTCCAACTGTATCACTATTTCAGGCAATGTAACTTGAAACTATATGGAAGAAACAAACCTTAAAGATTTGGAATCTCAAATTTAACTATCAGGAAAGAAAAAGCATGTTCTGAAGATACTTACGAAAGTCCCATAACCAACTCTCCCTGAAAGCAAATTCTTAGGCTGATTTAGTAATATACCTCATAAAATAACTGCCCCCCACCATCTTATAGTAATAATGTGCTTGCTATAAGAGAATAAGAGCCAGTGATTCAAACCTGTCATCCCCTAGCTACTCAGGAGGCTGATATCTGAGGATGTGGTTCAAAGACAGCCAGGGAAGGAAAGAAAGTCTGGGAGACTCTTATCTTTAATTAATCTTTTTTTTTTTTTTTAATAAAGAGAGGGAGCTAGAGGTAGAGCTGTGACTCAAGTGGTAGAGAACTAGTTTGAGCAAAAAAGCTCAGGGACAAGCCCTGGTCAAATGAGAGAGAGGAAGAGAGACAGACAGACAGACACACAGACAGAATAAGAAACATGAACATTATAAAAACTGTGTTCATAATTATTTTTTGGTGTAACGAAAAAAAAGACATGAGCCATTGGTGCCTGGTGGTATTCATAATTTAAACAAGTTATGCATAGTTCTATTACCTAAAGAAAAACAAGGTAGTCTTAGGATGTAGTTATTTATTTTACTTTATTAAATGTTTTACTAAAGTTCACAAATAACACTTTAATACTTAAGATATTGAGTTTCCTATCATATAAGAAATACAGACAATTTAGAAAACAAAATAAAAATTTGTCATCTATAACTCTATTCAGAGAAAATATTTAATAGTGTAGTTCACACAATGTAAAAAATTCCCAGTTGTTTTATAAACTGATTTTTTTTCACATTTTTAGTGGTCATTAAAATGGCTTTTACAGATAATCTGAATGGTTTTTTTTTTAATTTAGTAAATATGCTTGCCTACTGCATTTCTGATAGCTTTTTGGTCTGAACAATTTCTACCCATCAGTGGAAACACTTTTCTCACCCTCCACTCACTGAGACTGAGATATACATAATTATATGCTATACATAATTACCTGGTATCTAAACAATAACCTTTGTTTTGATTAAAATGTTTTTCTTTTAAAAGGAAAATCCAATGTGAAACAAGAAAAAAAAGAGAGAGAGAAGAGGTCTCACTAGTTATTAATGCCAGACAATTGACAGCAATGTTCAAAATCTTCTAAAAGGACACAGTACCATATAACACACTAATGAAATGTTTGTCCTTATGAACTTAGTTTATTAGTTTGTCCAATTAGATGAATCAAGAATCTGTCCCACCTTAAAGTATGGTAAGATGACATGAAAAATGAGTAAGATGCACCAATGTCAATGTTTTAATGTCTCAATTACTATACAATTTCAGGAGTCAGCAAGTATTAAATACAGATTTTTTTTTATTTTTTTTTTGCCAGTCCTGGGCCTTGGACTCAGGGCCTGAGCACTGTCCCTGGCTTCTTCCCGCTCAAGGCTAGCACTCTGCCGCTTGAGCCACAGCTCTGCTTCTGGCCGTTTTCTGTATATGTGGTGCTGGGGAATCGAACCTAGGGCCTCGTGTATCCGAGGCAGGCACTCTTGCCACTAGGCTATATCCCCAGCCCAAATACAGATTTTTTTGTTTTGCAAATATAATAGAAAATTCTAACTACATATTATTTATCCAAAAATACTTATTAAATGCCAAAGAAATAATCACTGTACTAAAATTTAAGAGAAAAAAAGTCAATGATATCCAACTAAACAGAGTTCACTCCCAAGGCCTTTTACCAGGACATATAATATCTACAGTCAAGAATAAGAGGCTCGGGCTGGGGATATAGCCTAGTGGCAAGAGTGCCTGCCTCGGATACACGAGGCCCTAGGTTCGATTCCCCAGCACCACATATACAGAAAACGGCCAGAAGTGGCGCTGTGGCTCAAGTGGCAGAGTGCTAGCCTTGAGCGGGAAGAAGCCAGGGACAGTGCTCAGGCCCTGAGTCCAAGGCCCAGGACTGGCCAAAAAAAAAAAAAAAAAAAAAAAAAAGAATAAGAGGCTCACAGGAAATAAAAAAAAAAAAAATCTTTGAATAGATTAACGAAACTACCATTTATTGTTTTCATTTCTTTTAAACTTTTCCTGTAAGTTCAGATAGTTCTTAAGACACATTTTTTGACAGTAAAAAAAATTCCAGTGCTTTTCTAATGCCAGTAATCACAATTACTGCTTAAAGCCTCTAGTTTTATAAAGATACTGAAGGCCCCTCCACTCAAAAAACAATAACAAACAGCAAAAAACCACCTTCTTCTACTGCCAAATTGCTAGGATATACCACAGTCCAGATTTAAACTGAGATGACTGGTTCCTGAGAATGCGTCCATTTCATTATTACGGTTTGTTTTTCTATAGATGGGTTACAAATTTTCTCCTTTAAATTTGTGTCCAACACTAGATGATTTTTCATTCTTTTCCTAACATTGAAAAGAATAGGTCTCAAAGATTGCAAGGATATGGGATAGTATTCTACAATTTTACATTTACATTCAGAAAATTGATTTTTTGGATGTCTGCAAGTGTATAGTCTAAATTATGTATGAAACTTAAAAAAAAACATAGATGTCATTTATTTATTAGGCTTCAAGTTACCAGAAAAAGAACATGTTCTCTTCAAAAATTTATCAAACTGTATAAACAATACAGTCTAATTTGGTGAAACATACTCAGCATTTACCAAAATAAAAAAGTTACCACTACATCAATGGTCTGCAAAATATGTTAATGTTCAAAAATGTACAATATCTGTCAGGTGCTAGTGGCTCATCCCTGTAACTACTCAGGAGGCTGAGATCTGAGGAACATGATTGGAGCCAGCTTGGGCAACAAAATTCATGGGACTATTGTCTGCAATTCAAAAAAGCTGAAAGTACAGCTATAGCTTAAATGGCAGAGCACTAAAGCACTTGAGCTCAGGAATAGTGCCCAGGCCCTTATTTCAAGACCCAGGACAGCCATGTGCACACATACACACATACATACACAAACACACATACACAGAAAACCTCTCAATGTCTCTAAGCCTCAGTTGCCTCATCTGCACAATACAGAAACTTTCCATTGGTTCCACAAACATTTAAATCAAAGTTTTCAATGACAAAGTGTCTATGCCCAACATATAGTGTTCATTTACTGTTCATCCTCTACTTAGTCCTTTTTTCCCCCATATGAGGGTCAGATGGAATTCTAACTTGGCTAGTAAATAAGAAGGAATAAGAACTTCACTGAAGAAAGCTTAATTCTTTGGTTTTTGTTTACTCATTTAGTAAGGCATTAACTTATTAAATAACCATTTATTCCTCCTGAAGTAACAAAAGAAGGGTGTGGTAACCCACTTATAATCCCATTCTGGAGGCTAAGGCAGGAGGATTCTGAGTTCTAGGCCAGGCTGGACTATACATATCTCATCTCAAAACATGCAAACAATCACCAAGACTGTCCAGAAGCAAAAAGACCAGAAAGGGCAGAGGCTATGCCTTTGTCAAGTTTGACTCTGAGAACATTGCCAAAATAGTTGCCAAAACAATGAACAGCTAAATTTTTGGTGAAAAACTTTTCACATCAAAACTTCTGGTGTGCTGCATAAGCCAGTGAAATGATATAATTAGAATCAGAATTTTGTACAAAACTATGAATGGATCAAAGTACTATGTAAAAGGAAAGGAAGAGATTTGCTGCAAAAGAAATTTATTATAGTTTTCCTTTACTGGTTTTAGCTAATAATACGAAAAAGAAGAACAACAAAGAGGTTTCAAAAAGCATACTCCTAGCAAAGTCAGTAGAAAGCCACATCACTTTGTAGAGCAATGCTTTTGTAGAGACAAGAATTGAAAGTGGCCAAAATGAATGATAAAAGATGATGGCACAGTTTTCAAATAGCTCATACCTAACAAAAAAGAAATGCAAGAAACTCCAAAAATCAAAGGAAAGTCAACCAGTGATTTTGAATTCATTATGCATAAAGTATCTGAAAAAACTATGAAGAGTATTCTAAAAAAGAAAACCTGAGGCGCTGGGAATATGACCTAGTGGCAAGAGTGCTCGCCTCGTATACATGAGGCCCTGGGATCGATTCCTCAGCACCACATATATAGAAAAGGCCAGAAGTGGCGCTGTGACTCAAGTGGTAGAGTGCTAGCCTTGAGCAAAAAGACGCCAGGGACAGTGCTCAGGCTGAGTCCAAGCCCCAGGACTGGCAAAAAAAAAAAAAGAAAAGAAAAGAAAAGAAAAGAAAACCTGGGTTTTCAACAAGGGTTGAAATCAACCCTGGGTAATCAACAAGGGTTGATTATATTTTTACTAGGAATACAGTGAGATGCAATCATTAATAAGATTTTTGGAGAAAAGTCATGTCTTTATTCATGTCAGCAAGGAAAGTAATTTTGGCTGGTCTACCTTGCCAAAATATAGGGATTTATACCAACCTGCAATGATAGTGTCTTTATTCTGGTCTCTTCTGATTCTTCCCACATTTCATAGATAGCCTTAGTTTACTCTGACTGAATATGCAATTAACGTCACATCTAACTACTAAACTGCAGCCTTTTCTCACCACTTAACTTCCTTGACTATCTTCATTATAGCTGTGTAAATTCAACCCAGGTATATGGTAGATTTCTTCATCCGTCTGCTGCAACTGGAAGTTAAATTATATAGAGGGTATGAAGAAAGTTCAAGTGTTAATACCGAAATTACTTATGTATTTGAGTGTTAATAGATTCAGAAATGGGATACTTTTACCAACAAAGTTCAATTTGTTTGGGGAGAATAGCCTAGATTTGATAACTACCATTATGAGTCATAATTAACTGTGATAATTATCAAGATTCAAATAGTGACTCATTTTTAGTGCTCATGAAATGTATTTTTGTATTACCTAATTCAGATTCACTAAAATATACCTATTGCCATTAAAAAAAAAAAAGATGAGCATTGCCCTATGAAAGCCTAGGATGTAGGAAATACAAATAGAGAAGCATTTAAACTTCTACTTAGAAGATGACTTGGAGAATGGATGTCTGCCAAAAGCCTTGAAAGGTAACTAGATTTTGGCAGGAAGGAAAAGATGAAGGTGCTTCTCAGGCACAAAGCACTGATGTGAAGGACCAAATGATCTATTTAGAAACTACAGGGAGCAACATGAAGATGCCTAGGAAGAATAGAGAAGGTTGATAAGGTAGGAAGAGGCTTTGCATGTGAGTGTCACACCATGGAAGTCTTTCTAGCCTTTGTAAGAGTAATTCAATAAATGGGGGGCGGGGGGGAGAGGTGATATCTTTCAACTTGAATTTAATAAACCATGTCTTTTTCTTTCTTTTTTTTGGCCAGTCCTGGGGCTTGGACTCAGGGCCTGAGCACTGTCCCTGGCTTCTTTTTGCTCAAGGCTAGCACTCTGCCACTTGAGCCACAGCGCCACTTCTGGCCATTTTCTGTATGTGTGGTGCTAGGGAATTGAACCCAGGGCCTCATGTATACGAGGCAAGCACTCTTGCCACTAGGCCATATCCCCAGCCCAACTATGTCCTTTTCAAACCAAACTATCTTTAAACACACAGAGAAATTTCTGGGATAAGTATATGAACTTCAAGCATAATCCACTATGCATCTAACAGTGAGAAAAGAGAGATTTTTTTGAACTAGAGAATTGCTGACTAAATAATAATATAATAAGATGTAAAATCTTCTCTACTAGACTTTCACTTTACTGATTCAAAGGAATATATATATAATATAATATAGGTTCCCAATAAATTCATTAATGACTTCTTTATAATAAGCCTAGTGTTATGAAAATTTTAAATAATTTATACCTTTCTCCCTACCATCCCTTTCAAATAAATTTGGTCAACATATTTCCTGAAATTAAATTGTGTTCGTTAACATCAGACTATTTTGGTTACAAAGGCCTAAACAGCTAGAAAATGAGAAAACTGCTTTACTACTAAATTTTTACATTCTTACATTAACTCCATGCACAGGCAAAAGAAAAACAACCTCAAACAAAAGTCATGATTCATCCATGATTCACTGTCAACAAGTACTGACTGGAAACATGAAACAAGGGAATAAATTAATGAATGAAGAAAGCAAAGAGCAAAGTATATGTCCAGTTTAGAGGAAATGTTGTAAAGGATACTAGGGCTCAATAATGTAAGACCACATCATGTTAAAGCACTTAAGATTCTATACAAAGGTGACCAGATATCAGGCTGTCAAGCAAAGTTACATCTGCATTTAGCCACTGGGTCGAAGATGAATTAGAAGAGGATGAGACTAAAGAGATCACTTGGGGTGTTGCAGTCATTCTGATGAAATGATAGCTTTGATCAACATGGTAGCAATAAAGATGCAAAGGGTTGTTACATGCAACAACACGGATGAACTTTTGAGGGGACTGTATTAAGCCAAAAGAAATAAGAAATCACAAAAAGTGCTGCATAATTCTACTTAAAAAAGGACATGAAGTAATCAAACTCATCAAAACAACACAAAGTATAATGAGAGTTACCAAGTTATCAGAACAGGGAGAAGTAAGATAGTTAATGGTTGCAGAATTTCGGTTTTGTAAGATAAAAGGCTCTGTAGATCTGTTGCACAACATTGTGAATATACCATAAGAAGAAGATGCTATGTTTTTGAGAAAAGAACTTGCTATGCTGCCTAGGATTGTAGGAATCAAGGGATAGATACCGCCATTTCAGCCTCCTGAGCAGGTAGGACTAAAGGCATGTGTCATCAGATCTGATATGTGTTTCTGACATTTAAAAATGATGCAACACCAGGTAAGATGGAACACACTGGTAATCACAGCATTTGGAAGGCTAAGATATGGAGGATTGCAAGTTTCAGGACAGCCAGAACAACACAGTGAGTTTAAGACCAGCCTGGAATTAAAAAAAAAAAAAGACCAGCCTGGATTGCACAGCAAGACCCTATCTCAAAACAAAAACAAAAAAAATACAAAGGTAAGTGTAAGTGTGTGTACAAACACGTTGTGAAAGCAATATCCCCTTGAATGAGTGAATTTCAAGTGCTAACTCCAATTACTAACACATATATAGTCTCTCACACCAGCCATGTATTAGGTGGTAAAGGAAGTAGATTTGTAATACAAGGGATTACTTCAAAAATAAGCCCCTATACATGTTCCACTTTTAATTTCTAATAATCCTTGTGAGAATATGAGAAAGAAAGCCTAGCAAATGGAATCAAAGAAGATAAAGTTAAAGCCTTAACTTTAGGGCCTTTCATTTGGCAAGGCAATTTAACATTCTTAAGAGGGGCCCAATGAAAATACTCACAGACCCATTCCTGAAAATGAGGAAGGGTGTTAAAGCAGTAAGAAGTTACAACATAGGAACAATAACACCATTATTAAATAAATGTGACCTCACCCATCCAGAAACAGTTATGAAGAAAATGTGCTTTCTGGTTCTGCTTAAGTGTGTAACAACTCAGATAAAGGAAGCCAGCCTGCATTCCACAGAGAGAGGGAAATAATTTTTCCTATTCCCCCTTTACAAGGGTCTGATCCCAACATAGCTAAACGAACTTGTACATTCTTGCATTCCTTTTAGATAAAGGAAATATTAGTCTTCTTAGAAATAAATGTCTTTCTGGTTGGGTGCCAGTAGCTTACACCTGTAATTGTAGCTACTCAGGAGGGCTGAGATGTAAGTTTCACAGTTGATGGGCAACTTCTTTATACAACTACCTAAAGATAATTTAAGTTTTTTGTTTTTTTTTAAAGAGAGAAATCCAATTCTTGTTGATAATAGATTAGAAAATTAGACCTGTGGACTGACAACTGCATCTGACCTAAAAGTTGGGTATAGGTGGTTCATGCCTGTAACCCTAGCTACTCTGCAGATCAAGGTTCAAAGCCAACCGGGGCAGGAAAGTCCTCTTCAGACCCATCTCCAATTAGCCACCAAAAAGCTGGAAGTAGAAGTATAGCTTAAGTGGTAGGACATCAGCCTTGAATCAAAAAGCTAAGAGACAATGCCTAGACTTGGAGTTTAAGCCCCAGTATTAAACTGCATGAGCAACAAGTAAGTCAGTCCATGTGCCTCCCACTAGTTTGTAGCTTCTGGAAAAAAATATCTTATTACCACCAGCAGAATCTAGCACATTGACTAGTATACACAAAAGGTATACAGTAAGTGTTAAGTACAGTCAGACAACACTTACTCCTGCTGAAGTACTGTTAGGTGCCAGAGGCTTCATAAGAGCTCGCCTTCTTTTTTTTTTTTGCCATTCCTTGGCCTTGTACTCAGGGCCTGAGCACTGTCCCTGGCTTCCTTTTTGCTCAAGGCTAGCACTCTGCCACTTGAGCCACAGCACCACTTCTGGCCGTTTTCCATATATGTGGTACTGGGGAATTGAACCCAGGGCTTCATGAATATGAGGCAAGCTCTCTCGACACTAGGCCATATTCCCAGCCCTCGCCTTCATTTTTGCCAAATTGTTCTATTTAAAAATGAAAACTGAAGTAAGGGACTGGG